>NW_028274809.1:186986709-187606173 GCF_037043125.1 Eumetopias jubatus | reverse complement strand
TAAATACTGTGAACCACAAACTTGGTAAGTGATTAATTATTTAAGCAAATAACAGAAGTTATTTTACCTATAAAGAAACTGAGATTAGTCAAAGGCAAGGAGATATGAGATACGAGATCTCTGTGCTGGATATACTAATTCTGTCCCACCAATTCTACTCTCCACTCTTTTTCCGACTGTGCTCTGTCCCAGGAAGCAATCTCTATGGGTAAAATCAACCCATCTCCCCCATCCCGTGTCGTCTGGATGGTGCCAACCAATAGACAACAGCAACAATCATAGATGGCAGGAAGAGAGAGACGCCAGGTTTTTACTCTTCTGGCTTCTCCCTGTTAGTCTGTGTTTTGGTTGTGGCTGACTTCCTCTGCCCAAAGCTAGACTACTGGTCAGCCTTCCATTAGCATCTACAGCTACCAGTTTTTGTGTTCTACAGACGCACTTTTCCTTGCTCCTTCAGACCTGGGATGGTAATGCTCCCCCATCCCCCACTTACTGACCCTGGGGCTCTTACTATCCACAGTTAGTTAACATAAGCCAACTAACACCATAATAAATTAGCCATTTCATTAAATTCTATTAGATCTTCTCAATTCCCCTCCTGAGAGTACATTGATTTCTTCTGGGACTTTGGTATGGAAATTGTCACTAACAATGGCCCCAGGAAACAGACCTCACAGTTGAATTCTGGTATTGGATTACTTTGGTACTGTATGAGTGCACTTATCAATTCTTTGCCAGGGAATATAGGGCATCGTGATCTGTGGCATATGGTGGCATACGGTGGCATCATGAAGGCAGACAAGGTGTTCTGAGAGCAAATGGATATAATTCAGAGCCACTACAGCTGCAGTGATAAGTGTAACAAGTAAGGCATGGCTGGCTGTTTCAGATGGTCATGGAGAGAATACTCAGGGAATTAGACCAACTGAAAGACTCGGATATATGCCCAACTTGGGGCATGAATGGAAAATCAGAGGGCCACCAAGTCAGCCTTAAAGATGGCTTTAATCCTTTGAAGCTACACCAGAAAGAAGAGTGAAAATTAGGCCTAGGTCCCATGATTACAGCATTGATGAATGTGACCCTCCAGGGTCCTCCTCCTAAAGGATTCTTAAAAGGAGAAGGGTCCTAGTAACACATGGGATGGAGATACATGAGCAGACAGAATAGATGCTAAGAGCTTGGAGCCCCTAAATCTCCCTGAGGTGTCCTTGTCTTGACCAGGGATGTCTCTTCTCACCACATTCATGCATGACTCCCAGGCCTACAGTGAAAGTCAGATCCCAGTGAGGCTCAGAGAAGGAAGTACCAGAGATGGTCCTCTCAGGGAGAAAAGACTCTATATACTAGACAAGTTGCAGAACATTTTCGATCTGAATTAACAGGAAACTGGAGAATGTGTTGGAGTGGATTTGATAGACCAAGAAGGATAAAAAAGATATAGATGCAACCACCTAGAAGGAAGGATTTAATATATTAGCTCAAGCAACTGGCATTGATAGATTACTAAGTTAGTTAGTTAAGTCATCTCAATTGATGGGATTTAATTGCCAGAGCTGCTGGGCACTCTCCATATCACAGGTCAGTCCATGGGTCAGGTTGGGCCAGCCAGCTTGTTTTCATAAATAAAGTTTTATTGGAACACAGTCACACCCATATTATGCATTATCTATGGAGGCTTTTGCACAAAAATGGCAAGGTTATATGGTTACAATAGGGGCCCTAGGACCCACACAACCCAAAATATTTACTATCTGGTACTTTACAGAAAGTTTTCTCATCCCTGTGTGAAAGGAATCAAATGCTCTAGCAGAAGTCATGTTGGAGTGGACTAATTAGGTGCAACCTGCTCAGCCACACCTCCCATTCCCTCACCATATCTCTGGCAAGGCTGGAATGCCTCCTGCACCAGAACCTGAAGAAATGAGATAGTATCTCTCCTCCAAGGGCCATAGGTGGCATTGGGTGAAGTTGCAGTCAAAATGGATTCAGGGGTTGAGCAAAGTTTTGTAGGTTCAGTGGCTCACACAATTTTGAAGTCCTTTAAGTAAAAAGTGCAACATGATAAATGCAAAAAAGTGCAATAATGATTATTTGCAATGATAAAAACAACCACAACAAGTGAAATGTCTTAAAAGCTGTGAAATAAAACTAACATCACAAAATCTAAGAAAATAACCTTAAAAAATAATTAATTTTATTATCAATTTTTAATGCTTCCCTTCCCCTCCCCCCCATTGGGAGAGGTTGTTTGTTTTTAGTTGTTTAGTTTTGCTGCATAAAACCTATTCTAATAACAGTAATTGCAAAGTGGTAGAGGCCAGATGGTGACACCTCACTATCAGATAAGGTGTGCCTGATTACCACGATAAGCTTCAGGTATCTGTGGTTATGGCTAACTCATCACAAATCCCTAGGGGTGACATAGATGGGTAGCCCCTTTACGTCCCGTTTGACATATGTAATTGAATAATCCAGAATCTGTTAGATTGAAATTGACTTAAGTTGCATTAGTGGGGATTGATTGTGTCTTGCTCACTTTCTGAACCAAGTCAATTCACAAACCTAATGTTCCTCAATTGATAAGAGGTGAGGTTACTTGAGGAAGAACCCATATCACAGCCCACTTCCATATCTGAGAATCATCTTACAAGTCTTTCCCTAAAGGTACTTCTAGCCATTTACCTAAATGACACAAGGTTGGACTCTCTCTGTTTACACGAATCTCCTGAGATTCCACTAAAATCCATTGTTCAAAGTAGAAATTTGTGGAAGTCAAATGATAAACATTGTTTTGGCCCAAGTCTGTCTCTGAGGGGTCCAACTGAACCACAAGTCCATCCTGTGATTATTGTTTCAATTCTAGAATATACAGTGAGAACAGATATACTTAGGAACATGTAGAATCTCCACATGGGTTACCAGACCGGTGAGGAGCTATTATGTTAGGATGGGTTGAGTGGAAACAGTCTCCTTTGACCCTTCATCTCTCATGGTAGCAAACTAGAAGCATTATTGCATCCAAGAGGACACAAAACAACATGGTGGCATCATTGAAGCCTTGACGTGTTCAGAGTGTTTCCTAGTGGGTCTCTATAGGATACGCCTGATTGGTGAAAAAGCCAGGTGGGCCTTGCAGAATGACTAGGGACTATTAAAAATATACCTGGGGGGAGATATAAATTCCAGCCATGATTATAGGTGTATTAGCTCTACTGGATCAAATAAAGACAGCCTCTGGCATCTGGGATGCAACTTTTGACATAGCATGATGCTTTCTTTTCAACTCTGTTCAACAAAGATCCTCAGATCATTTTACCTTATGAGCCCTTGATAGCAGCCTTACTACCCTTTCTTACATCAGGAAATTTTCGATTCTCTTACTTTCTGCAGAAATGTAGATTTCAAGTACTGCAATCATATTAATAGCACAGTGAACACCACCCTGTCCATTCATTGATGACATTGTGTTAATTGGATCTGGTAAGTGGGAGGCAGCAAACCTTAGTGAGAATATATGACAGAGGAAATATACAAAGCCCATATAAGTCCAGGGCTTGACAAATGGGAGAGGTTCCGACAAGTCCAATGATCTGGGGATTTTAAGAATATTCTGAGAGACAATTTTCTGTACCTTGCATTGCCTACCATAAAGACAGAGACACATTTCTGTAGGTTGCTCTGACCCATTGATCAAAACCTGTTAGGCTGACTCATTTAAATGGGGTCTGGATCAAGTAAAATTCTCTGGCAGTTCTAGAATGTAGTAGAAGGGGCCCTCCCTCTTGAGTTTGATGACCCATAAGTGTCAATGGCAGGTACGGAGGCTCTAGAGAACCTCTGAAAATCCCTAATAGGAAAATCACAGTACTGGCTCTTTTTTGTTGATGATTATTCTCCATTTTAAAAGCAGATCCTAGGACTGAGCATCTAACCCTGGGACACATGTAACCAAATGACTATGCAATTTAACTGCTTGTGATGAACTGGTGTTATGGAATCCATCAAACCACAAGATTGGTTGCGCATACAGCATTTTATTGTTCAATGGAAAAGACATTTATAAAGCCGGCTTACAACAAGTCTGGAAGACCTAAGTAAATTTATTTGTGATTAGGATGTGTACATTGAGGAAAATTGCCATTTCTACGTACCCTAAATACAACAACATAAAGCACCTACATTTGATTTTCAATTACCTGTACCAATTTTGAATAGACAACTGAGAGTAAAAGTGACTGTTAGTTATTATTAATCTTTTGAATAGCTTTTTCATGAGGACGATATTATCTTTGTGGAATGGTTTTACGTGGTCGAGAAATGGTTTCCCCTTATTAACCTAAATGACTTTATCCCATTCCTCTTTTACTCTTAGAAACCGACTTCCAACAATATTATTCTAATGAGTGGTACATTTTTAAAAGATTTTTAAAGAAAATTTTTCACTTGAGTTAGAGAGCGTGCACACGTGCACAAGCAGGGGAAAGAGGCAGAGAGAGAGGGAGAAGCAGACTCCCCGCTGAGCTTGGAGCCCGATGCTGGGCTCCAACCCAGGACCCTGAGATCATGACCTGAGCCCAAGGCAGGCACTTAACCTACTGAGCCACTCAGGTGCCCCAGTACATTCTCTTATTTTAATTTATTAATATTATTTACTGTTTCTGATTTCTACTTTTTGTCTTTTTATACAATTTTTTTATAATGTCTGATGTACTAGTTAAATGTTTTACTTTTATCATTAAGTCTCTTAAATACCAAACAGCCTTTAGATTTGTTGTTAAAAAAACTAAATTGTTATGTGACAGATTTCATTTTATCATTCTTATTGAACATGCAGATGCCCACATGCATGCATAAGGATGCTTGGAGAAGCTTGTCCTAATGCTTTGTCTCTTTTTATAGACATAAACTGTCTTATATGGAACCCCCTTTAATAACCCAAATATTTTCATGTTTCTAAAAAAACGTTCCCCTCAAATTTGTCACCAACTATAATTTTGACAGTCCTCCTGGGGTCAGATGACTCTTGGTATTCTTAACAGATCAAGAGTGATTAATCGCCTTCAAATACCCAGAGTCATCCTGGGTTGTATGCCTGCTAGGTCTTGGAATTGCAGGGAAAGAGTGCAATTCAGTATTGAGGGTTGTATTCTCAGTCATGTGGCACCCACGGGGAATGAAGAGTTGCTTTCAATGAGCTTCTTTTTATTCTTGTTTTTGTTTTTTTTACCTTCAGACTTGCCAGGAGTTAGCATACTTCCAAAGAAATGGCAAAAAGACCAAGCAGTATCTCAGGGTTACAGAAATCTGCTGTATGCTCCTGCCTTCTGGTCTATATTTCAGTGACAGTGTGATAATAGGTCACTGAAATGGAGCCCTACCCATTCATAGGCAGCCCCGTAGACCCCCCGAGTATTCATAAGCATGTCAGGTACATTGACAAGAAAGCAGTATGGAGAGCTATGAAAAGAAAAAGCAGGATTCCTTTTAGAAGTTTTGCCTAATTTCTATACCTCAAAGTTTTACTCCCTGGTGTTTCCTGTTTACGATTATCATTTATATTCACCATGCACATTTCTAATAGACTCCTACAAGTGTCAGGAAGCTACTGGTGCCCTGGCAGCCTCCTCTGTAAGCCTAAATGTAGACATCCGTTATGAATAAACCTCTTATTGTGTCCTTCTTGCGGTGATTAACCGGTTTCTGTGATTTTCTTCAGGTATCTATTATCACAACAACCTGGGGATGTTTCTGAGAAATAGTCTCTTACCTTTTCTGCTCTGACAATCAAAACTGTTTTTCATTCATCACAGTGAATTACACCCATCTCTGAATTCCTCTCAGTAATTCTGAATAATGTGTGGAGAATCGAGATATTTGGATCCCACTTATACATGGAGAGGGTGACATAGAGACTCTTTTCACACTGTTTCTATTTTTGAAATATGAACATCACTTTTGTATGCACAAAGATAAGAACCAGAGTCTGAAAAAATAAGTCAGGCAAACGCTGCATTATGGAAGCAGATGATATTTATTGAAGGCAGAGTTTTCCTGTGTCTCAATTTAGTTAATTATACTTTTTCCCCCACAAAACCAAATTAAGTTATTACTAGCCATATATAAGAATAGATCATCTTTTCTATATTGGTCTTCCCCCTACAACTTGCCTGTTTGCTTGAAGAATCATGCCAAGGGGGTGGTAACATCTGTGCCCAGGGTGCCCATCCTCAAGCACGTGCTTTCTGCTTGACTTCACACCTCTCCACTCTGGCCACATAGGAATTGGCAAATGACTTACAGGGCACTGTGCTCCGTCACACCTCAGTGAGGTCCCCTCATCCTGGGTCTTGACTCCTCAAGTCCTAGCAACCTGGGTAGGTCTCTAATGCCTCCAGCTAGCTCTTATACAATCTATTTCTCCAATATGTTCTAGTTCTTCTCAGTGGGAGGTCTGGTGAGCTACAACTTAATCACTTGCTTTAGGAGAAGGACAATTGTTATTTTGGGGCACAATTTCATTAATTCTCACAGCAACTCTGTCAAGCAGATATTATTATTATTTATAGTGTAATGTAAGACAACTGAGGGTTTCTCTCTTTAAATGATTTGCTTGCCCTGTTTTAAGTAATTTGGTGGAGTAACTGGGGTTTGGTCTTAATTGTGTTCTGCGTCCAAGGCGCACATACATTTATATTATGTCTCAGGTACTGTATTGGTTGCTTGATGATCATGACAAAGAAACGAACATTTTCTCCATGGTACACAATAATTCTTTGAATTAAAAATTTATTAAAAAAATCATTGTTACAGCATCTATGCCAAATTTATTACTTAGAGCTATCAAGAGTTAAAACAATGGGAATTTATTGGCAGTAGATTGTATTAGTGTTCCCATTAGTCGGCTTGGGCTGCTATATCAGAAATGCCATAGAAACTATAGATATCTATTTCCCACAGTTCTGGAGGCTGAAAGTCCAAGATCAAGGCACAATAGTGTGAAGGAAGCATAATTCTTAATATTTGGTAATAACTTATAGTTTCAGGATACCTTGTGAAACAGCATTTTATTTGATACAACAACCGTTCAAGTTTATACTGCATCTCCATTGTGAAGGTAAGGAAATTGAGGTTCAGATATTTATGTAAGTCACTGACGGACATTCAGGAATTAAGTATCAAAATCAGAATTCAAATACAGATTCCATGTACTAGAGATACTTTGCTCCTTCTTAGTTACTCATCGCTCAATTCATGGTAGGAGTAAAGCTTTAAAAGGTTAAATTATATCTCCAAACACACTCAGTGGATGACAGCTAGAATTCTAATCTAAGTCTTTAACTCTTTTCAGTAAAACTGTGTTAATGTGTTGGGAGTATAGGGATGTGTGTGTGTGTGTGTGTGTGTGTGTGCATACGGGTGTATATTTTTGTGTGTTTTTGCACACCACTAACACTCCAACTATCCCGTAATATCTCCCTGGGACATTGCCATTAAAGTTAATTACAGTATTTTGGTATATATTGGCGGTTTCTAAATAAACTATCTCTCAAACCCATACGGTATTTGTAGTCTCGGTGAGACAGACATCACCGCAGCCCATCAACATTTCTGGTTCTTCTTTCCTTCTGAGATTTTGGGAGGATTAGATTTTCCCACCCTCTTGAAGTTAATATAATTGAGTGATATAAGAACACATCACTTCAAGGTGGAAACATTTCCGAGTTGATGTGTTAGTTTTCATGTTCTTTTCCCTTGCTCTGGCAAACCTTGAAAACTTTCACTGAGACTCATAATAAGATGGTGGAGCCTCTGTTAGCAGAGATCTATAGCAGATTCACTCAGCCAAACTGCATGAAGATTGAACAACAAATAAACCCTTTTGTTCAGAGCCAGTAAAATTTTGAAGTACTCCCTACTCCAGTATAACACTTAGCCAATACTAATTACCCTTAACTTACTCCATCTGTATTTGATTGGATACTCCAGAAAGACGTGTGTTCTTTCATTCAACACATATTGATTGTCTAATATATGCCTAGGCAATATACTAGGATCTGTATATATCATGGTGAGTAAGACACAAATACAATACTTATCCTCATGAAATATCTTGGGTGGAGGACCCACCTGATCATTTTACTTTAGGATTATAAAGGAGCATGAACTGCAACTTTGCTAAAATATATAAAATGAGAAAAATGTATTTTCCTTTTTAAACAAAACAGAAGCAATTTTAGTATTTGAATTATTACAGTGTTTATGACAGTATTAACTATGGTTTGTGGGAAGGGACAGGTGAAATGTAGAGTTGGTAGGCTTACCAAATGATTAGTGTAGGACAGTTTATGGGTGTATAAACTTAATAGACCAAAGTATCATTATGCTAAGAGCCAAGACACAGAGAAAACAGTAGTTAGAACTGTCTACAGTGTGCATTGCTATCCTTAAGCTTTCTAGTACTCCCATGGTGTGTACACTTTGTAATTTAACTCTTTAGATGTTATTTTGCTTGGTTCACTTATATAACTCTAGTTCATCCTATTTTGTCAATTTTTACAGTTAGATCTATAATAAGTATTTGGAAACTAGCTGAGACATAACAAGCAAGTTATCCTGTGATTCATGGTTAAAGAGCTGACACTTTCTCTTTACTGTCTCAAGATAGCATACCCCTTTGGTATATTATAGCTCCCACCCTCCATCTGCATACGCCTTTTAGATGATGAAGTCAACAGAGGTGGACATGGCTAATCTTTTTCCACTTCTCTGTCCCCATCTGATGAAATCAGACAACCGAAGGGTTTAATAGTTTGGAAATGTCCTCAGAATTTTCTGATCAAGCACAGATATCAGTATGTTTAAGATGAAAAAGATTCCACCAAGTTTTTTCATAATTTCATTATTATTTCTATAATTTATTTTAATAGTATTGTACATGTTTGGGGGTAAAACTCATGGGTAGAAGTTGGAGCTATGGAAGAATATCTATATTTTTACATTAATATCTATTGAAATAATTTCCCTCATATTTCTGTGTACATTTGTGTTTCCTTGAAATGTAGTGACTCAATGCGAGACACCTCAAAATTTTGCCTCCACAATTACAATATAGGTATTGTAACAAACAAAAACTGGAAAAAATGCAAATGCTTATTAATATTGAAATAGATGATTTGTGGCATGTTCATACCGAAAGAATATTCTCAGTAATGGAAATTATTGAGCTACCAATACCTACAGCAATATGGATGATTTTCAAAAATCAATGTTGAGTAAAATACGACAGACATAAAAAACAAAACACAACCTATTATTCAAAGCATATAAAGTTCAAAAAGAGCAAAATCAAATTATATATGATATTTTAATATTCTTATTAATATCAATACAAATACCATTAGAGAGTATAGTTCTAGGTTTCAGAACATATGGTTATCTGTCAACCATATAGTTAATTTCTGATAATTTCCTAGTTATTGACTAGGTTGGTCTTCATATGGTCAGTTCACTCTGTGATTGTTCATCATGCTGTACTTCTATGATTTGTAAAGGTTAGTGAATGTTGTTCTGTGACAGTGATGCGCTAAAGAGGTTAATACTTTTTGATACTTATGTCCTTTCCTAAGCCACGTGATGTCTTGTTATCCTCTTAAGACTTTTAAATCCTCCTAAGTTACATGATATTTTTAAATAATTTATCTGCTTAAATTTTATCACATTTACCCTTTTATTGTTGTTTATTCTTTCCTCCCACTCTAACTCCCCACCTGAGGTTCTTTCCTACCTGCCTGGAAAACACCCATGACATTTCCTTTGCTATGGGTCCTCTAATGATGAATTCTCTCTGTTCAGTGTTTCTTTGTGAAATAGATATTTTAATCACGGTAAGTTTGAGGTAGGAAATTTTAGATACAGAATTATTGATTTATTTTAGTACATGGAATATATAATTCCATTTTCTTTTGTCTTCCATATTTTTATTGTAGAATAGTTAGCTGTCAGGTTTCATATCTCCTGTAGCTTTTTTTCTATTTTTATTTTACCATATGATTAGGTGTGGCTTTTTTTCCTCTCTCTCTCTCTCTCTTTTTTAATTTTCTTAGGATTTCTATGGCTTCTTGAATCTGTATTGATGTCTTTTAGAACATTTGGAAAATTCTGCTGTTGTCTCTTCAAACATTGCTTTGCTTCCAATCTCCCTTTCCTTTCTTCCTAGGACTCTAACACCCATATGGCAGGACTCCTTACTGATGACCATCCTCTATGTCTCATATACCTGTTTATGTGTTCTCCGTCTTTCGTCTCAGTACTTCATTCTGAATAGTTTCTTCTTATTTATCTCCCAATTAATTATGTCTTCTTCAGTGTACCTATTAAACTGCTAAATGAATCAATGGATTCCTTAATTTGAATTAATAATGGAATTTTATTTTCCGGAATTTTTAGAAACCCTTCCCACATTTTGTTAAACTTCTAAATTGTGTATTTTTCTTCTTAAACTTAACTAGAGTGAGTGTTTTAAAGCTTGTGTCTGAAAGGACAATGTATATGTGGAACCACTGTAGGTCTGTTTCCACTTTCTCATGCCTCTGCTGATGGTCATGAGTGTGGATTCCTTGCAGACCATGACACTGTGGTGCAGGCTGTTGTGAATTGTTCACATTTATGACCACATACGAGTATGGCATGCTTTTCCATATTATATTTAGCATGTTTTTCATGCTACATGAAACATGTTTCATGTGGCAACAACTGTAGTTAATAGTTTGCAATAACTATAGTTAATAATATTAACCCATTTTACAGATAATAAAACTGTGGTACAGGGAGTTTAAGTAAAGTGCTCCATGTAGACCCAGTGAATGGTGAAGCTAATATTCAAACTCCATCAGTTTGATCCCAGGGAACATCCTCAACATCTCTGCTACCATATATTTATTAGAAGCAAAACAAAAAATGAACAACAAAAAAAAACCCTTACTGTCATTTAGTTATTTCACATATAACTTCCCAATAATCTAAATAGTTGATAAATAAAAATTAGATCAGAAACCTTTTTATTTGCTTCACCTGAAACAAAATTTCACTTTTCTTAGCAAGCACTTTGCATCATCTTATTAAATTCTCATGACAATACTATGGCTAGATATTTTGATATCCGCATTTAACAAATGAGGAGACAAGCAGAGAAAAACTAGGAAAATTGTTCAAATACCCACAGCTAGAAACAGGCAGAATACAATTTCAGAATAACATACGTCTGACTCTAAAACGTATGTTCTTTATTTCTACACTATGATCTCTCTCAGATACATTTTTAAATGCACAACAGATATTTGACATTAGATTTTTATACTATTTTTCCATATATCACTTTTTCACTGAAAATAGTAATCCATTTTAGGCACCAACCACACTTTTGCACCCAACAACATGCATAGATGCATATTTGCAATAAAGTTCCAGCACTGATGGAAATCTGAGTGTTCACTTACACAGTGCGCTACCTCACTAGCTCTTTACAATCAAAAAGCTTAGCCTTAAGGTGGCATAATTTTCAAGATCAATTCAAGCCCGCAGAGTAAGAAGCACTAACTCATCCTTTCAAAATGTACTTAGAGAATGTCTTTGAAAAACAGCCTGTTGTATGTTTCATAAGGGCCCTAAGAAAAATAGTATATTCCAATAAATTTCATATGACTCTAAATATGGTAGATAGGAGATTTAAAAAATGTTTTTAAAGAACTATTTTTTCATTGAGTTTATCTTTCTTAAATGCTCAGAGACATGAATATAGGAAAATGTGTGAATAGTAAGAGACATTTTATGCTCTGAAATCAAATTGAATATCCTGAAATGCCAACTCAGGTTGGCATATATGACCATATATATTTCTGTTACAGGTTTTGCTTTCTACTTCACTTCAAAAAGACTTGCAAAGATCCAAAGTTGAGGAATTGGCTTATGTTGATTTGGTTTCTTCTTGCTTCAGGGTCTTTGGACATGAAGCCATCTCTGTTAGGATGCTCTCCCCCAACTGGCATGTCTTTTTCCAACCTCTTCTTTGGCCATGCTTCATTCTTAGTGACTTGGCCCTATTGTCACCTTCTCTGAGAACACTTTCTGACTTTTTCTACTCCTCACCCACTTGACCTTCATCCTGGTGAGTAACATTCCACTGTGACTGCTCAACACAGCTTCCATCACGCTTCAATTAGCCATAAATTCTTATAGTTAGTTACTGATCTCTGTCCTCAACCTCACTGTGATTTGCTTGAAACCAGAGTCTGTTTCATTTTTTAAAATAGCTTTCTTGAGGTATAATTCATATACCGCTTTTGAATCTATGTTTTTCGTATATTCATATGACTGTGCAACCAACAGAATCCAGTTTTTGGACATTTTGTCCCCCATAAATAAACTCCATATCCATTTGCATTCCATCTTCATCCTCAACCCATACTTTTCAATCCCAAGCAACCATCATCTTTGCCTTATCTGTAATTAGTAGAATGGTGGATACATAGTAAATTCTAAATAAATGTTTGCTTTAAAATACAAGTAGTGATATATATTAGTTTCCTAGAGATGCACTAACAAAGTGTTACAAACTGGATGACTTAAAACAACAGAAACTTATTGTCTCATAGTTCTGGAGGCTTGAAGTCCAATATCAAGTCGTTGGCAGGGCCATGTTCCCTTTGAAACCTGTAAGGGAATCTTTCCCTGCTTCCTCCAAGCTCCTGTTGGCTGCTGGCCATCTTTGGTGTTTCTTAGCTTGCAGTTGGATAACTGGTCTCTGCCTCTGTGATCACATGGCATTACCCTCGTCTTCACATGGCTACCTTTTTTAAGAGCATCACTTAATATTTGTTTAGGACACACCCTGCTCCTATATGACCTCATGTTAATTAATTACATCTGCAAAGACTTAATTTCCAAATAAGGTCACACTCAGAGGTACTGTGACTTAAGACTTCAGTATGTCCTTTTTGTGGGGAGAGGGGACATAAGTGAACCCATAACAGAATAGATGAATGATCAATGCAATTATTCATTATTATTTGCAAAGGCTTTTATCTTAAAAATGGTGATAATAGTATATGATTTTTACTTCTCCAGGTAGAAATCATTTCACAACATGTATGTTTTATACTATGAACCACTCTGATCATTTACTCACTATAAGTAAGTTACTCACTCTTAATTTACTTGCTATGAATAAATTATTTCTATGCAGCTTGCCGTTAGATGGAAATTAACTGATTGCATCTTAATCCAATTTTTTTTTTTTTTATGTTTCTACTTCCCAACTGTGGTCTGCAGCTTCTCTTTGTTATATCTCCAGTGGAATTATAAGTGAAAAATTCCACCTATATACCCATATCACACTTCCTCATGTAATAATGCTGCCTGCTTGAATAGTTCAAATTACAGCTTTGTTATAAAAATAAGAGTGGTAAAATCTGGTGACATATTTTGTATATTTTTCTTTTTCCACATGAAACTTTCTGGTGAAATCCTGAGATTACCTTTAGTCCAAGAATTATTTTGGTATCCAAAGAATAATTCTCGACCCATGAATTCTCATTCTTAAAATAGAATCATTGACCAACGAAAGACAAAATAGCAATCTTATTGAGAATTGAAGCAGCGAATTGAATTGAAAACTATACAGTATCACGTAGCATATATCAATAGCCAAGCCCGATATGAAAAGTTGTTAGGAGATAGATGAAGGGAACATAATATAATTTTAAGGGTATGGATTTGGGACTAGAGTTGTGGTTGCTGGAAAGAGGGGAAACTCAAAACTCTCAGAAGTTTGTGGAGAAGGAGAACAAACAATCAAGGAACCAAGAGAGAAGATTCTTCGGTTCTGCATTTATTAAGTGTTTATGTAACTGTAATTAGTTATAAGCAATTTACAGGCGAGGCTTTAGGATCAGATCTCCAAAGGAACTAGCTTGAAAAAAATGTTCAAATACATGTCTCAGTGTGCCATTAATCTTGTAATGCTTAATCTGATCTACAAAAGAAACTCTTATCTGAATCAAAGGAGAAATTCCAAATAAATCACAAGTAGATCTACTGTTATATTTTGTAATTTTCTTTTTATAATTAGTTTTTGATTTATAAGATGTTACTTTCTATTGGTTTCAAGAAACTTGATAGCTTAATATTTTTTGATTGCCCTCGTTCCTTCAAATGTTTCTTTCACATATTAACCTGTTTTATCCTTAAGTTCTAGAGAAATATGAAAGAAGAAAATCTCCTCTATTACAACATAGTTGGTACAAATTCTTTTAAGATGTATTTTGGTTAGAAGCATTGAATTCTGGTCCCCAGTTGGACTATCTTATTCTGATATCTATCTAAATCTTCTTCTGTCTGCAATTTTTTAAGTTTAATTTCATTTAATTTAATTTATTTTTTAAATTTTTTTTAAGTAGGCTCCACGACCAGCATGGAACCCAACACGGGGATTGAACTCACAACCCTGAGATCAAGACCTGAACTAAAATCAAGAGTCAGATGCTCAACTGATTGAGCCACCCAGGTGCGTTTTCTGTCTGTAAATCTAACAATTTTTTTCTGAGGATCTGGTATTTTATATAGAAATACTGAAAAGTCTACATTTGTAGTTTTTCTTCATCATTTGTTTCCAGAGCTGAATTAAAATGGTTTTAAAAAATCATTTTGCTAATTTTATGTTTTAAAAATATTCAATACCTCCATTTTCCTTATGGCAGAGGAATGGTTCTGGATCATGTGGGAATTACATTCGTGAATAATGCATAGTTATCCTCCTTAAGAATTCTTACAGTCTAGCAGTTTAATAAAACAGAGACATGAACAAAAGAACCGAAGGACTAACATTTGGGTATGGCCAGGACATTGGTGAGGCCTGTGCTGTTTTTATAAGTTCACATTGTTTACAAACTTAATACCTAGATTCTTTCTCTCCAAAAGTTTTACTTTTCATAATTTGCTGTGACTATTTAACAGAAAACTTATAGCAAAGAACAGCTATCTGAGTGTTTGTGTAACTGGATTAATGAACTTAATACAGGCACAAAGTAAAGAACACTTAGGTATCCATTGAAAAAATCATTCTTCCTGGATTTAAGATCTTTTTAAATTTTTATTTGTCTGCTTATTTTTTAGATAGCAGAAAAAGATTTTTAAGGATTTAAATTTATGTTCCTCCTCTCATTTTTAGGCCTAGTATTCTTAGGTCAACTTGAGAAAAATTATAGCTCACCTACTATTTGTTTTAAGGATAAACATAACAGTTCTTTTTCACTCATCAAATTTCAGATGTTTTAGAAGCACAAAAGGACACAGCAAAAAGATAACATTTCTTGGCAAGAGAATCTTGCTTAGAAATATGAGTCTATAGGGTTTTTGTATATGTATTTTTCTCTTCTTTTCTTTTCTTTTCTTTTCTTTTCTTTTCTTTCTTTCTTTTTTTTTTTTTAACTGTAAGAAACTCCTGTAAGTGATGCAGGAGAGATTTAAAATAATGAAAAACAAAAGATAAGAAAGGCCAAATGGTTTAAAGTTATTTTATCTCTGGAAGTATCCCAATGACAGCCCAGCCCAACATTAAAACAATCTACATTGTGAGCAGAACAGTTAAAATCAGTGTGGCCATCTGGAAACATTCCAAGCATTATGGATTGATGGCCAAAGACAATCCCCTTTTAACAACTGAGCACATTCACACAAAACCGCAACTCAAAGGTCTATGGAAAAGAAAATGCTCATATAAAAAAAGCAACAGGCTGAAGAAGAGGATTCTTTACATGTAAGAAACAGTCACAGCAATAACTTGAAAGAGTAATGGCAATGAAAATTTCAAATTTCCAAAGTAAGGTCCATATAAGAATTTCACCTAGCATTATTTAGATCTGTGCTTGACTATTTTTTTTTTTACCTTTTTGCACTACAGAAAAAAGAAAAAAAAAATCATATGACATATCACTATGCATGAAAAACTCAATAATTTCAGAATCTAAAGTAAAAATAAGAAAAAAAACAAACAAACCCTGATACCTCCTATATAATTATATCACTGACCCAAAGTGTGAACAAAAGTACCACCAAACTCCTTTTTGGAATTGTGATCAATTAATAAGAGTTCCATACTAATTAATCCTTAATTTTGTGTTTTTGAAAATGAAATTCAAGTGAATGCAGCTAAATCATGTTTCAAGGTAGAATATTTAAATATTGATAGATGTTTTCTTTACATGATTATCAGGAAGATAATTTTTAAAGTGGAAAACGTAAGATAGTTGTTGACGAGCAGTGTCTAAAATGTTCAAGTCAATCTGCACAACACACTCACCGCCAAGTTTGGTTTTGCTTCTAGCATCAATGCTTAAAACTATTTTTAAAGGCAATTAAAATTGTATAGGTGGCATAAATCCAGAGAAGAACAGCTGTCCCTATTGACACACCAATTGTTCAGAAGATATTCTCATGGTTATTTTCAACATTCCATATTCACTATCTTTAAGAAATTCGGGAATAAATAAATCTACAATATTTAAAATAACTAAAGCGTTATACAAAAAAGTATTTTGTGATATTTTAAATATCATCAACTAACAATTGATCCTGTATTAGATATGGTTTGAGAAGTATAGGGTTTTTTGGATGCTGTTATGATTTATTTTGTAATTACCATTAATTTGCATGAACAAGTACCCATTTGTGAATAAAATTGCTTGATGCTCTATGAGAAAGCATCAATGGACACAGCTCATGTATTGCAGAAACTGTGGCTGCTATTTATTATTGTCATTGCTGTCTTTAGTATGAAACCCTGTATAGAATTGGGGACAATAGCCTCTCAGGATGAGTGAATCAGATTTTTCCATTGTCTATGATCCTTCTTTATTATGACCTAACAGTTATTGTTTTGCTACTTCAGTACCATGACATAATTCATTATATGATGAATTTTGCTAAAAGACAGGCTTGAATTGCCACAAATGTGGAATCTATCCCCAAATAATAATAGAACTTAACTCAGAATCACAGTAAAATTTCATTTTATGTTTAAAAAGTTTATTACACTTCTTGAGCATACAAATGCCCCATTTGCTACTATCACAGGCATATCTTAATAATTCTGAGTAGACTATTCCTAGTATAGGAACCTCAGGGTTTATTTGCAAAAAAGTGAAATGGGAAGCTCTACAGATCTGTGTCTGACTCCTAGCTCTATAACTTATTTGAACTCTAATGTACTTTTAATGATCGAGGGAAACCATCCAATTTGCATACCTGGAAATTGTTGATTGCTGAGTTTAAAAGAGAAAATCAGTGCAAGAAGCTAGCATTGTGTCTGGCTCAATATGAGCAAAATATCTGGAAAACTAACAAACCTCATCAATGGGATTTTTTTTTTAAACACATCCTTAATTTCTGGCCCCATATAACACTTCAGGCTCATCTTGCTTATTCTTCTGACCCAGTCCTAGAATCAGTCATTTCTTCAAGGAGCCCTGAAACTTGTTAGTGGAAAATAGCATTAGAACCCAAGCTCTGACGTGCTCTTTGCTACCAGGATACCATCTCTTTGGGGCACTCTCGGTTCACAGACTAACCCATGCATATACACATGTCTATAAATATTTCTATATTCAAAAAAACATAAGTTAATACTGACTTCTCCAATGATCCATATAGATAATTCTAGACCCCCAGCTCCCCTGGCTTATCTGCATATTCTTACTCCAATAGTGAGGAACCTGGCTCTCGTCATCCACCATTTATTCATTTATTTACTTCATTGTTCAATTTCAGTGTTCGTGTATAGCAGTACGAGAATTGTTAACTCATATCTTAATGGGGTAAACTTCATCAACCAGACTACAAGGCTTTTGTGCAACTGCTTCATCCTTTCCTCTTACAGCTGCTACTCATTAGAAAAGTTACACTAGTCAGCAGTCCCTTCCTCCTACTTCATTCAAGGGGTGTTTCACGTATTTTTAATACAATTGGATTCTTTTGCCACAGTCTGCATTCTTTCCTAAGATTCCAGGGCATCCAAGTAATTTTTTTTTATTCAAAATAAATTTGCATGCATTGAAATTCACTATTTGTGCTATAAAGAGGTTTGACAAACGCATAATGCCATGTATCCCTCATTACAGTTTTATATGAAAAGTTTCAATACCCTAAAAATCCCCTGTACTTTAGTTATTCATCCTCTTGCCCTACCCTGAAGGCCTGGCAACCATGGATCATTTTACAGCCTCAATAATTTTACATTTTCCAAAATTTCTTATAATTGGAATCATATATGCAGCTTTTTCATATTGGCTTTTTAACTTAACAATATCCACTTAACTTACCTCCATGTCTTTTTGTTGCTTGATAGTTCATTTATTTTTATCACTGGATAATACTCCATTGTATAAATGGACCACAGCTTGCCTATCCATTCACCTATCAAAGACTATCTTGGTTGTTTTGCTTGGGGTAATATGAATAAAGCTGCTGTAAATACGTGCAGATTTGCAGACATAAGTTTTGAAATTACTTGAGGAGCTACTTTGGAATACAAGTGTTACATTGCATGCTAAGACTGCGCTTAACTCTGAGAAACTACCAAACTATCTTCCAGAGTGGCTCTACTATTTATATTCCCATCGGCAATGAATGAGAGTTCCTGTTGCTCTACAACATCATTAGCATTAGGTATTGTCAGGTTTTTTGGATTTTTAGGTAATCTAATAGTTATATAGTGGTATCTCATCATGGTTTTAATGTGCAATTCCTTGAAGACAAAGAAGGTTGAACATCTTTCATGTTTCTATTGAACAATCTGCATCTTCTCTCATGACTCATCTGTTCAGAACTATTACCCATTTCCTAGTTTTCTTTTTATGTTTTTATTTGTATATTTTGAACACAAGTCCTTTAGCAAATATGTGGTACGAAAATATAGTCTCCTAGCCTCTGACTTGACTTTGTATTCTTTTAAGAGTGTCTTTTACAGAACGCATGTTTTTAATTATAATGAAGTCCCCCTTATTTTTTTTCCTTTCATAGATGGTGCTTTTGGTGTTGTATCTAAATACGCATCACCAAACCCAAGGTCACACAGATTTTCTCCAGTGTTTTCTTCTAGGAGTTTTACAGTATTGCTTTATATATATATATATATATGATCCCTTTTGAGTTAATGTTTGTGAAACTGTAAGATTTGCCTATAAGTTTTTTGTTTTTGTTTTGTTTTGGTTTTAACACATGGCCATCAATTGTTCCAGCATCATTTGATGACAAGACTATCCTTCCTTTATTAAATTTTTTTGCATGTTTGTCAAAGATCAGTTGATTATATTTTTAAGTCTACTATGGGGCCTCTACTGTGTTCTGTTTTTTGGGTTTTTTTTTTTTAAAGATTTTTTAATTTACTCATTTGAGAGAGAAAGAGCGAGAGCATGAGCAGGGGGGAGGGTCAGAGGGAGAGGCAGAAACACACTCCCCACTGAGCAGGGAGCCCGATGTGGGACTCAAACCCAGAACCCCAGGATCACAATCTGAGCCGAAGGCAGACAACTTAACTGACTGAGCCACCCAGGGGCTTCACTTCTAGTGTGTTCTATGCTAGATATATTTGCATATGCTATTCAGATGCTAGTTTGTCTTGATTACTGTCACTTTATAGTAAGTCTTGAAGTTGGATAGTGTCAGTCCTCCAACTTTGTTCCTCTCACTCAATATTGTGTTGGCAATTTTATATCTTTTGCCTTCCCATTTAAACATAAGAATCAGGTTGTTGACATCCACAAAATAGCTTGCTAGGATTTTGATCAGAATAGCAATGTCTCTATATTTCTATTAAGGAAGAATTGATGTAATATTGAGTCTTCCAATCCTGGAACATGAAAGATCTCGCCATATATTTATATCTTTTTTGTTTTCTTTTTTTTTAAGAGTTTATTTATTTATTTGACAGAGACAGAAAGAAAGCATAAGCAGGGGGAGCAGTAGAGGGAGAGGGAGAAGCAGGCTGTCCACTGAGCAGGGAGCCCAATGCGGGGCTCTGTTCCAGGACCCTGGGATCATGACCTGAGCAAAAGGCAGATGCTTAAACAACTGAGCCACCCAGGCACCCCTAGATCATCTTTGTTATTTCATCAGGGTTTCTGCCTATATATCATCATATTTTATTAGATTTAGATCTGGATATCTCATTTTCTGCTGCTATTGTAATGAACATTTTGTTTTTAATTTGAAATTCCTATTTTTCATTGCTGGTGTATAGGAAAGCAATTGACTTTTGCATATTGACCTTGTATCTGATGGCCTTGCTATAAGCACTTATTAGGTTGCAGGTGCTTTTCATTTGCTTTTTTTTTTTTTTTTGTATTTTATATGGAAACCATTGCACGTACAAAATAAAACATTTTAATTTCTTCATTCTCAATCTGCATAAAATTTATTTTATATTTTTGCATTAGCTATAAGGCAGTTTACCAGTTGAAGGTAGGTATAGAAGGTAGGAAAGATATTCTGTAATCTTATGATTAAAGGTCACTGTTTTAGTGCTCTTATGAGCCTTGGCCGTGAATTTCATTACTGTCTTTCACTTTCTTCCTGACAGCTTGGTTGAGGCAGGAACACTAGAGTGTTATATAGTTGGGTAATTCCCTCTCCCAGATAAGATAATTCTCTGGACTTATTTCAAAATTATCTTTCTCCCCCCACCTCACTTCTTCCCTCTCTCCTCATAGCCACAACCCATGCTAGAAACACTCAGAAGTTTTGGGTTGTTTTTTTTTTCCCCCTAGACTCTTCTCCATGAGAAACGGGTAAGATTCCTAGAGATAAATCTCCAGAGAGTGTGGACCCTCCTCTAAATCATCAGCCTCCAGAATTTTCTCATTCTCATGCTAGTTCATGCTCTGACTCCAACAATTCATCAAACTTTCATTTAAGCATTCCTACACATTTATGGCTCCAGTGGCTTCTGCAGCAGGTGAGCTGATCGAGGCTGTAATTCCTGTATTTGTCTGGTGAACCTCCTTAATTTCAGAGTTTCAATTTAATGGGGAGTACATGAATTTGATAATCAGTGATTTCCAAGCATGTGGATTAAATGTTTCATTTTTCTAAGCTTTTCATCAAAACTCAAGATGAAACATTTTACGCTCCCTGAATAAGATACATTTTTTTTGCAGACAAATTTCTCGTGTTCTTTAATTCGTAACAAAACTTTCATGATAGGGATCAGAGGAGAGAAACTGAAAAGCAAAGTGTAAAATAAGCTGTAGTATGACTTTTTGTACAAAGTTGAAGTAAAGAGAAAATAGTCACTGTCGACTATCATTGGCAGGAAATCTTACCTGTTAAACGATGGTGAGATTTGAAAAGTAGTATCGTGGAAGGGGATCCATATTTACTGAACAAATTCTTCTCTTTCATGTCCTCATTTGTCTAACAGACCCCAGAAATGTGAGTAGGGTTTTCCTTTTCCAGATTAAGAACTAAGGCTTAGAGATGCTTGACAGGTTTTCCTCGGGTCATAAAGAGATTTTGTGACCAAACCAGGAGCCCATCAAGATGTGGCTCTAGATCTGCCTGCAGAGTCCAATGCTTGGGTCGTTTGTCTTCTGAAAGAGTCGGATACTTTCCCTTGATATGTTTGACAGGAAAACTCTGAGTTCTCTAACTACATATATAGCCTTGGATAATTGACTTGACATCTTCTTACTTAAACTGGGTATAAAATAAGAAGGTTGAAAGGTTCAAGCTCTTTTAAATTTTCTATGTTCAGTTAAAGCAGACACAAGTGACCTTTTTGAAAATGGTTTTTATTAAAGGTGTGTTCTTTTCTTTATACTAGTCTTTTTAGAAAATGGACAAAACGATTGATATGCTTTAATGATTAAATGCTCATTATGTGTTTCTTCAGAGAAGCACCTGGATTTATCCCAATTAATATATTTTTTTATAAAAAGAGCAGTGCCTTTCAAATTTGAATGGATATATAAATCACTTGGAGATCTTGTTAAAATACATTCTCTGATTTTATATGTCTGGCAAGATGCCTGTGATTCTTCAGTTCTGACCATCTCCAAGTTGATGCTCATGTTGTTTGCCTAGGGACCATGCTGATACAGCAAGGGTCTAGACTTCTGGAAAGACTTGGTGATGCTCTCAGAGGCACCTGATGCTTTACTTATTCTTACTTGTTGGGCATATTTTCAGAAATTAATTTCTAACTAGAGAGTTGGGTTTTCAATTCTGGCTGCACATTATTAGCTAACCACAGACATTCAAGAAATACAAGATGCTTTGCAGTTGCTCTATCAATCCTACCATAGCAATGTGACTGAGGAATTGTAGCAGTAATGTATCTAGTTTGTTTTCAGAAGCTGTGAGTACTCTCTTCTCTGCTGCAGGGTGTCCTGAAAGCAGCTAACTTTTATTAAGCATCTACAATTGGTAAGGAATTATGTAGAACACTGTGTACACAAAAGTGACCCTGCCTTTATGAGAAGGTGCCAGTAATTTTGTATACTAACAAAATATGCATTCTTCCCTCCTTTTTGATTCTTGATTAATTTGTTAAACTATAAAATATTTCAAACATGTTGAAAAGCAGAGAAATTAGTGGCAAGCACATGTTAGTTAATATTTTGTCGTTGTTACTTTCTGTCTCCCTCTTTTCCTTGAATGCAGCTGATGATACTCCTTAAAATAAGACCCTTCTTCCTCTTTCCTCTTGGCTCAGTGATAGCTCTCCTTTTATATCACACTCCTGGATTAATTTACATTTTTTACATAACCATAGCTATATATCAATATAGATCTCTCTATGGATAAGAGATAGATGATGGGGAAATAGAAAAAAAATAGCATTGTTTCTACTTTTTTTTAACTTACACAAATCATTATTATATGCATTATTTCATCTTGTTCAATTGAAAGATGATGAAATGTGTATTTAGGCATTGTGTTTATACAACCGATTATCATTTCACTGTTCGTCAAACACATTCACTTATTTCCCTAATATTAGAAACATTTTTGCTATATTCTTATTGCAAACAATGATGCAATAAGCATCGTAGAGAAAATGTCCTTGTGCACATGAGGGTTGTTAAGGTGTGAGAGTACTTGCGTTGCCAATATTTTGAGTCATCAGATTCACGCAGATTTGACCAAATTGGTATTTATGAGATGTTTTAGCATCCATTTCTCTATTTACTTGTGCAAATAATAAACTTTTATATCCTTTTCTTTATCTTCCATTAAGTTGGGTTTTTTAAGGATTTATTTATTTATTTGAGAGAGACAGAGAAAGTGGAGGGAAGAATAAGAGGGAGAGGGAGAAAGAGAATCTCGAGCAGACTCCCTGCTGAGTGTGGAGCCCAATGCAGGGCTCGATCCCACAATCCTAAGATCATGATTTAAGAGAAATCCAGAGTAGGCTCTTTAAACCCACGGAGCCACCCACGTAGCCCATTTCATCAGGTTTTTAAATCCAACAATTTCTTGTTCATATCTTTTGACCATTCTTATGAATTTCTTTTCACTGGGGCACCATTGTTAATGTAACTATTTATATATTCAGGGTACAAATCCTTTTCAGTTATATGTCTTGAGAATATCATTTCACATTTGTGGAAGATCTTTTAATTTAGTGCACCATGTTTATTTTAGTGTAGAAAATTATCTAGCATTTTCTTTACTTCCCCTGCCCCCTCTTGGTGACCTTGTCTAAAATATTTTATCTTTTAAAAAGTCTCTCTCTGGAGTGCATGGGTGGCTCAGTCAGTTCAGCATCCAACTTTTGATTTCAACTTGGGTCATGATCTCAGGATCGTGGGATCAGGCCCTGTGTCAGTCTCCAAGCTCAGCATGGAGTCTGATTGAGGATTCTCTCTCTCTCCCTCTCCCTCTGCCCCTGCCCCTGCTCACACTCTTTCTCTCCAGAACAAATAAATAAATCTTTAAATAAATAAATAAATAAATAAATAAATAAATAAATGTCTCTCTAAAATTCTTTTTTTTTTTAACTTTTGCATTTCTATCTTTAAACCTAGTTGATTACATTTTGTTTGAACTATTCAGTTGGATATATTTTTTTAATATAGATAAACATTGTCTAGCACCATTTATTAACTACGTTGACTTGCAATTTCACTTGTTATTCGGAAAGTTCCAGTGTGTGCATGAGTTTGATTGTGTTGATACGCTTCCTGGCTATTTTTTCAGAAGGTGTACTTTGCCATTATACCAACACACACTTTATTATTATTGCTTCATGATAAGTTTAACAAAATAGTAGAGAAATACTAGTTCTTCAAATCTGTTTTGGTCACTCTGGGGCTTTTCTTCCTCCATAAGAAGCTTAGATCCATTTTCTTAAGCTTCATAGATAAGGACTTGAAGTTTTCCTTAAAATTGCATGGAATAATTAGCATGATTTGAGAAAAGTAATGTTTTCTTTTTTTCTTTTTTTATTTATTTATTTTTTTTTTTATTTATATTTTTATTACGTTTGTTAATCACCATACATTACTTCATTAGTTTTTGATGCAGTGTTCCATGATTCATTGTTTGCGTATAACACCCAGTGCTCCATTCAGTACATGCCCTCTTTAATACCCATCACCAGGCTAACCCATCCCCCCACCCCCTCCCAGTTTGTTTTTCAGAGTCCATCGTCTCTCATGGTTCGTCTCCCCCTCCGATTTCCCCTCTTCATTTTTCCCCTCCTGTTATCTCCTTCTTTTTTTTAACATAGAAAAGTAATGTTTTGAATGATGTATTTCTATCCATGAAAACCATGTCTGACAGGTAAGTCCTTTGGCAAATTCTTATAATTGTATCTATTGAAAACTAAGCTATATTTGTAAGAATTTCCCCCCTCAGGAATGTAGTAGAATTTGATGGTATCCTCATTTAATTATATATTTGCAATTGCTTAGTTACAGGAACCCTGTTGCTTCTTTAATCTCATACTCTCTTATATGGTCTATTACAGAATCATATTTTTGTTAGCAGTTGTGTTTTTTCTTTGCATATATTTATTCATTAACTTACTTATATTTTGTCCCACTGTCTTTCAAATATAGTGTTCTGCATAAGTAGTAATAGTGTTGACCCTTGTCTCTTCTATGACTTCAAGCACAGCTTCTCAAATTTCACCATTAGATATTATTTTGGATAGATTTTTTATAGTTCTCTTTTAACAAATAAAGTAAGCTAGCTTCTATCCTTAATTTACAGGTACATTGTTTTAGTTTCATTTATTGGTAGTTGATTTAATTAGTTTTACCATCTACTGAAATGATGACATTACCTTTTCTCCTCTGATCTGTTAATATATGAAGATTGTTGTGTATATTTTATCTGAGTTAATGATGCCATTCTGGCTATTGTTAGATAAATCTGGCTCATTGATGACATATTATCCACTTGCATAATTTTAGTGAGAGCGCTGAGATGCTGATATTTAAAATTTTGCACTTACTGTCTTAATTCAGCTAATTTGTCTTTCTCAATCTATCCTTGCCTGGCTTTGCTATCAGAGGTATAGTAGCTTCATAAATTGAATTTGGAAACTCTCATTTTTCAGCCCTCTGGAACAGTTTATATAACTTAGGGATTACATGTTCTTTTAAGGTTTTATAGAACTTGGTTATAAAACTGTCTGGGCCTGGTGTTATTTTGCATGTGGGAGGTGGGTGGGGAGGAGGGTAAATGTTAATCTATAGCTTCTATAGCTTTAATACCACAAATGGCTTGTTAAGTTTTATATTTCATTTTGAGTGAGTTTTAATAATTTTTCCTTTTTGAAAATGTCATTTTATATATGTTGGAAAGTTATCTATATAATCATTTTTTTTAATCAATTCAGTCCATGATTTCTACATTACTCTGATTCCTGATTTGTGTGTGTGTGTGTGTGTGTGTGTGTGTGTGTGTGTGTGTGTTCTTTATATTTTCTTGATGCATCATACCAGAGTTTCACACATTGGATTTATCTTTCTGAAGAATCAGATATTTTAAATAATTTTTTTACTATGTTATGTTAGTCACCATACAGCTCTCATTACAACACATGCCCTCCTTAATACCCATCACCCTGTTAACCCATCCCCCCACCCCCCTCCCCTCTAAAACCCTCAGTTTGTTTCCCAGAGTCCATAGTCTCTCATGGTTCATCTCCCCCTCTGATTTCTACCCCCTTCATTTTTCCCTTCTTTCCCCTAATGTCCTCCATGTTATTCCTTATGTTCCACAAATAAGTGAAACCATATGATAATTGACTTTCTCTGCTTGACTTATTTCACTTAGCATCATCTTCTCCAGTTCCATCCATGCTGATGCAAATGTTGGGTATCCATCCTTTCTGATGGCTGAGTAATATTCCATTGTATATATGGACCAGGAATCAGATTTTTAAAAAAATATTTTCCTTGGATTCTATTTTTTGTTTCATTAGTTTCTAGACTTTATGATTCCCTTCCTTCAATATTTCTTGCACTTACTCTTTTGCTCTTTTTCTAACTCACCAAATTAAATATTCATCATGCAATTCTCAACCCCTTTTTTAAGTGAATGAATGCATTCTAAAAACTTCAAATTTCTGGGGTATCTGGGTGGCTCAGTTGTTTAGGTGTCTGCCTTTGCCTCGTCATGATCCCAGGGCTCATCATGATCCCAGGGTCCTGGCATGGAAGCCCCACTTTGGTCTCCCGGCTTAGCAGCGTGTCTGCTTGTCCCTCTCCCCCTGCCCCTCCCCCCACTCATGCTCTCTCTCAAATAAATAAATAAATAAAACACTTCAAATTTCCTTCACATTACTGCTATAGTTGAAACTCCCAAGTTTGAATATCTAGTGTTTCCAATGTTAATCAGCACTAAATCTTTTGTGATTCAGGATAAATAATTTTTTAAGTTCTTATTTAAATTCTAGTTCATTAACATACAGTGTAATAAAAACAGTATTTGATATGATCAAGTTAAAAGTGATTAACCATAGAGTTTGAAAATCAACAAAAGAGGAACAAATACAAAACCCCCACATAGTCATGATAACACATTTAAAAACATATAACTAGTTTATTGAATACTATAAACTTGGTGGGCTACAAATATAAATGATTTTCTTTTCTCCAATTAAAAAAAAAAGAACTAAATCTTTTGTATTTTCTGTTGTTTCTTCTTTAACCCAAGAATTATTTAAATGTGTTTATATTTTATTTTCCAAATTATGAAGATTTAGGGATGTTTCAAAATATGAATCCCCAATTTAATGTATTTGCCTGATATAGCTGTCTTCGTATTTGTTGAGACCTTTTCTGTGTCCTATATTGTTAACTGGAAATATTCTTTGTATACTTCAAAATTACTGATGTTTCAAAATCATAGATATTGTCTATTTCACGATGCTTCCCTCTCTCCCCTGCCACTCTGTCGCTTGCACCAATCTTGTTATTTGTGTTTTTTACTCTAATCTTTTCAGATCTATCACTTATATCATGACTTCTTGAGAAAGAGTTGTTATAAATAATTTCTAATTATTTTGTACAATAGTTGATTTGTTTGGTAACTTTGTCAATTTTATTTTATATATTGTTATCTTATTACATTCCCATAGGTGTAGGATATTAAATCTCAGGTATATTGGTTATCCTTATTCTTTTTATCATTCTACAATAATATGCTTTATCCCTAATTATGTTTATTAAAGTCTATCTTGTATGAAATTAATATTGTTATGCCAGCATTCTTTCATTTTTATTTGAGATTTTTTTAAATCATTTACTCTCTACACTAGCACGTTTCATCTATGTTTTCTGTAACCCATACATAATTAAATATATTTTTTACCTTCTTGTGGCTTATAGCCTAATGGTTAAGATCAAGGACACTCCTGTGCCTTCCAAGAGTTTCCTTCCTTCGTGTTTAGTGCCCCAATGTTTCCATGATGTACTTAGGCATATTTTATTTATGATTAAAATTGATTGCATTTTTTCAGTATTAATATTTCTGTCCTTTGGTAAGGTCTTTCATTCTTTTGGTATTGCCTTTCTCCCATTGATTTTGTTTTATCCTCTTGGAATTCAAAGTATTCATATGTGTCATTGTCTTATTAAATACTATATTCACCTTTCAAATACTGTTTCCAATTGTCTACCTCTTCAGTGGTTTTTAACGTACTATGTAATATCCTCAACTATAACATTTAATTTTTTAATTTTCTTTTTAACATATCTAATCTGCTGTTCAAGGCATGCATTAAAAATCTAATTTGAATAATTATATTGTTGTTTCTAAAACTCATTTTTGATCCTTTTATAGTCTGCTCCACTGTCTTTCTTTTTGCATCTTTTAATATTTCCTTTTAGTCTCATACCTTCTTTTTGAGTGTACTGATTTTATTACTCTTATTTTTCCAGTTACCTCAAGTTTTGTGTGATAACCCTCCTCATTTTTGGGTCTGCTCCTTTCCCACCTGGTGGAAAATATCTTCTTGTTAGTTATGATTTCTTTCTTCCCTTACTTATTTACTTATTTCTACTATGAGCCCCTATTCCTTTGAAGTATTCCTCCAAGTTGATCTTGAGTGTGTACCCACTGCTTGTGCTAGGATGTCATTGTCTATGGACCAATTTTTATAGTCACAGCTTGGCTTGGGCATTTATGCAGCTTATCTATAATGAAAAATCAAACAAATATAAAGCAAAGTGCTGGCATGAGCTTTTAATGTCTTTAGAAAAATACCCTGATCCTCAACCCCCAAGTCAAGATAGAAATAGTCTTCCCAGCCATATCATCTCTCCATCTCAACCTTTGGGCAGTTTATCATCTTCTCACTGAGATTGTAACACTGCAAAGATCAAGACTATCATCCCATTCATAAGTTTCAGTCCCTTCCAACACACTGGGCGGAGAGACCTGATCTCCTTTCTCAAGACTCTCCTTGCCATTTTAGGGTCCAGTTGACCCAGGGGAACCCATCCTTTTTCCTGGTTGCCTGTTTCCTCCTTGATTATAGCCCTTGTGGATTTTGCTTGTTATATTTGGAGCTAGCTAGCAATATTTTAAACAGCTATATTTAACCCAGATTCTTTAGTACTTTGTAGGAAGATTTTCATGCAAGCTTAGTTCTTTATTTTATTGGAATCAGAAGTCTCCCTGTCTTCTGTTTTTCCTTACCCAAAAGATTCATGAAATTAAGAAGCACTTACTTCTATTTAACTCCATTAACATGTATTTGGTCTCATCAAAACATCCAATCTGCTTAGTTTTTTTTAAGTTTTTGTTTGTTTTCAGCTTCAAGGAATCTATCAGGCCATTTCTGATTTTTGTGCCTTTTTTACTCACTTTAGCACCATGAACCATGACATCTATATTCTCTTGCTGGTATTCACAACTCCCTTTTATGCTTTTCTTTCTATTGCACCTGCCTGGGTCACTTCTGTTCGTTCTTTGCTAGTTTCCCTGCCTACACTCACTCTCTTCCACAGACCACTCTCCAGCTACAGCTAGAACGATTGAAATGAAACAAAATCAAATTGTTCCTCCCTGCTTAAAACTCTGATATCTTCCCATTGTCTATAAACTCATCTCTTAACGATAACTTAAGAGATGCTTGATGGTTTGGTCTCCATCTACCTCTCAACTACACCTTGAGCTTGTTTCTTATTTTCTTCCACCTTTATGAATGTGGAATTGCTTTCCATTCTTTGATAAATGCTCTGTCATCTCAAAAGCACATAATTAGGCAACGGTTCTCAAAGTAGTTCCCTGTGCCAGCAGTAGTTCCCTGTGCCAGATCACCTGGGAACTTGTAGAATTTTGGAGTTCTATCTCTGACCTACTGAGTCAGAAATGATGGGGGTGGGCCCAGCAATCCGTGCTTTCACAAACCCACCAGGTGTTTCTAACACGTGTTAATGTTTGAGAACCACTCCCATAGGTATTTCTTCTGTCTGAGACACTCTCCATGCCCCACCTAACCCTGCATGGACAAGCTGTCCCAAGCTTCAGGCTTCAGATTAACTCAGCTTCTCAGTGAGGCAAAATAGATCTTTAAATCACGTTGAATCCACATTCATGGCGTGATGCACTTCCCTGATAAGTGTAGTTACCTGGTTGTTGGCCAAATACTGATTCACATCAGTCTTCTGGGAGAAACCACAGGCACTGAGAAAGTCAGGAATTTTAATAACCTCTTTCTCATATATTTTCAATGTTTGCCACCTACTTACAGGGTAGAAGAGTGGAAATATTTTTGGATGATTGAATGGATGCAAGGTTTAAGTAGTGTTTTCCTTGTAGAGGTTGAAATTAGTTCTCTCTTTCCTCTCACTTTGCTTTCCAGGGATATTTCCTGAAAGAATTGATATAAGAGAAGTCTGAACCACAGAGGTTATTTTCTGTATTCCAGCTATTTTGTTTGTCAGTATGTTTCCTGGTTGGAATCAATCTGTCTCTCTCTTTATCTCAATCTCTTTCTTTCTATCTCTCTGTCTCTGTCTCTCTTTTGTATCTATCTATCATCTATCTATCTATCAAATCTATCTATCATCTATCATCTATCTATCTAGAGAGACAGAAAGACATTTATATTCCACATTTTTTAAGTCAATGACTGGTGGGTTAGAATTGTCTACAAATATGAGTTATTGGAGTAATTTGGTCCGAGTACAGACTCAAACTTCAATTTGTTCAATGAACAATATTCACTAAGAACTCACTCTGAGCAAAATGGTACTAAATCTTTCCAATAGGTGACTGCAGCTGTGTTTACTGGTGAGCCTGGAGAGGAGAGGTAAGGGCCAGAGTTTGAACTGCCAGATGTGGGTTGAAGTGTAAGAGGCTGGCTACAAGCTTGTACTTTCCCTTGTCCTTCACTTTTTACCTTTGGTGACCTTGTCATGCCCTTCATGCTCTGGGGAATTACTTCAGCTCAGAAGACTCTGTTTTCATTTGTCTTCTTTTGATTATGTTTTCTCTTCTTTATGAAGGATCGATTTTCTTCATTTTTGCTGATTTTATTCTCCTTTCTTCTAACTTTTCATACTAAGATTTGTATTTTGTCATCTTAATTTTGGTCTCATCGATGTGTTATTTATTTCATAGATTTTGAAAATGTTCCTTTAAATTGTGTGCACTCTTTTTCAGTGATTTAATTTATAATGTTATCAGGAGGCATAATCTTGGAAGCTTCAATGTGGGAAAAACATATACAATGAACAATGTGGTTTGGAATCTTCATCTAGATCTCTCTCTACAGCTGACCATCGTCAACTTCTATCAGTAGGCAATTCTCATTCATATCATGCATCTGTCAAGATATTCATGTATTAAAATAAAAAAAATATCGCAGTGTTCTGGGATCAAGACCCACATTGGGCTCCCTGCTCAGGTTTTCCCTTTCTCCCCTTCTCGTGCTCTCTCTCTATCTCCATCCCTCTCTCTCAAATAAATAAATAAAGATGTTCATGTATTAAATATGTTTTATGAAGTTAGTTGTAAGCAAGAAGAAGTATTCGTGCTTGGATGGAGCAGTGGAAAAATGGACTGGATCGCAGTCCATGAAATAATCATGCAATGTAAATTGAGATGTATGCACGTGAAAGGTACCATATGAGTATAAGGATCGGCCATATGTAGCCTGCAAGACCAGAAGGATGTACTTGGAAACATAGGTGAGCCGATTATTCCTGGCAAAAAAAAGGAAGTGCAAATACCTGAGATAGAAAAGAGGTTTGTGATATTGGAGAAATAGAAACAAGGTCAGTATGGTCAGCAGGTAATGCATGGGGACTGGGAGTCAGAGTACTGTCTGGACGGTAGTGGAAAAGTCAATGCAAATTCTGAAGTTTTAGGCAGAGTCCAAACCATCAAGTGCCTTGTAGACGACATTTGCTTCTTTGACAGATCATGCTGGTTCTGAATGGAAAATAGGTTTAGACACAGATGAGAGACAGCAGAATAAGTAGGTGGAGGTGGGCTGTGGAGATGTTGGTGGCTTGCATTAGTGTAGTGGAAGTGGCAGGAACAAGAAGAGGGTGAAGTTGGAAAGCATTTAGAAGACAGAACCAGCAGGACTTGGAGACTGGTTGGCCATATGAGTGAGGGTGCAGCTTCTAGCTAAGATAGGGGACACTGGAGAAGCAAGTTTGGGGAAAGATCTCTTAATAGTTTAGAATATATTGAGTTTAAATAATTGTGAGCCATGTGAGTAGAATTTTAATTATGCAATTGCATTTATATGAGATGAAAGAGAAATTTATGAGAAGGACATGTGGCTATCTACAATATATTGTTGGTATTAGAACAGACTTTTGAGGGAGCAGGTTAGTGCACTGGGACAGGGAATAGGATTGGGTAGGAGACCACAGATCTTTGAAGGGAATTGATAAAACCAGCTAAAGTGTTAATAGAAAATCCAAGAAGGTGAGTGTTGCCAACTATAAAGAAAATATTTGAAAGAGGGAAGATGGATCACGTATGTTCACAGTTGTTGAGGAACCCAGGGAAATAAATGGCTTAAAGTCCATTGATTTAAGCAACAGAGGCATTTTTGACTTTTGACGCAGTTGTTTCAAAGCTATTATTTATGAGTTAAGGAATGAATGTAGGTGAGGTGAGGAGAGAAAAGAGACAGGCCGAATCTGGAGAGGAATGTGGACACCAAAGAGGGTTTTCCTTTTTCTTTTTTTTTTTTAAAGATTTTATTTATTTATTTGACAGAGACACAGTGAGAGAGAGAACACAAGCAGGGGGAGTGGGAGAGGGAGAAGCAGGCTTCCCGCCGAGCAGGGAGCCCGATGTGGGGCTCAATCCCAGGACCCTGGGATCATGACCTGAGTCGAAGGCAGATGCTTAACATCTGAGCCACCCAGGCGCCCCAGGAGGGTTTTTCAATGGATGGGAATGTGGGTGGCACATTAAGATTATTTTGGCACCACACTAAAATTGTTGAAATGTTCTTTGTTGCCTTTCTTTTTTAATAAAGACTTGCATGTTTTTATATCCAAATATTCCTATCTTTCACACAACCATTGACATTTAGGAAAGTCACAGAGCTATATGCCACTCTTAGGAAAGAAAAAAGAGCTTATAATTTTCATGTTGGAAAGATTTCCTGAATACCACCCTGAGGATCTTGGAGAATCCACTGAAGGGCGTGCCTTGTGGGCAGGCTCACTGAGCACCCAAAGATCTATGGGTGCCCAATGACTTTCCAAGGACAGTAGGCGACTTGATGTCATATTTCTCTTGGTAAATATTACTTGTTATGTATGACTTCAGATGGCCCTCTCTGTTCGTTGCCACTTCACCCAATCCTCTGCCACATTTTTATACAACTCACGTCTTCAACCCAGTAACTTACTGAAGACCAGTCACACACACATGCCTGTCCCTTACCTTACCTCCTGGAGCTCTGGCCCCTCCTTCTCATCATATGGTGACCGAGAATAGTTGGGGGTCCCATATTTTACACTCACCATATTCTTTCCTTTCCTACTTTGCTTTCCGGGTCTTGCTATCCTCTACCATCAGGTAAAAATGAACATGCATAAATAAACTCTGGGGAGTAGAAAGAGCCCTGAAGACAAAGTGTCAATCATGCCTGTTCCATTACAAATCAGTTTATGTTAAATTATATGCCTTGACATTCTAATCTTCATATTATAATCAGTTAATTAGTAGTAATTAGTATAGTTTAGCCCAAAATAGCTGCCTTAAATCTTATGTGCTCTTTGTAATCTTATTTAGGCCTCTGCAACATTTAACTATTTAAAACTATTTTTTAAAAAGAACAGTTTGGAACTTCTTGTAAATCAGAGTTTTGTTTTTGGTTTGTTTTTTTTGTTTGTTTTGTTTTTTGTTTTTAATTGACAATGCCCTAAAGTTAACTATACAGAGCATGGGTGAATGACCTGGTCTCATCTGGAATTTATAAGGATGGTTTAGAATCTTTGTAGTGCTTGTGGTAGAGAGAATAATTTTCTCCCAGGGGTGTGTGTTATCATCCTTGGAACCTGTGAATGCAGCCTGTTTTAGGGCAGAGGGGACTTTGCGGATGTGATGAAGTCAAGGGTCTTGTGATGGGGGAGTAGACAGGATCACCCAGTGTAATCACAAGAACCCTCACAAGAGGGAAGAAGGAGAGTCCAAGAGAGTGAGATGCAGCCAGGGAAGTGCAGGCCACATATTGGAAGGTGCTGCTCTCCTGGCTTTGAGGATGGAGGAGGCGCCACCAGCTTCTCAGAAGCTGGAAGATGTGAGTACATGATGCCACCTCTAGAGACTATGGAGGGATCACAGCCCTGGTGACACTGAAATCTCTACCAGGTTAAACCCATTCCATGCATCTGACCTCCAGAACTCTAAGGTCATACATTTGTGTTGTATTAAGCCAGTAAGTTCATGGTAACTTGTTTCAGCAGCAGTAGGAAACTGACACAATATTCTATAATCACTCAGTGTCCCTTATGCAGTTTTTAACACACACATGTCTTATTAATGAGTTCAGCATTGCTGTATGTAGCTGTGGCTGTTCTTATCCCAACAGTAAGGGACGCTCTGCAGAGGAGAGAGAGGGAGACCAGCTTTGTCATAGATCTGGGGTGGCCTATGGAGACTGGGAAGGCCAGGGGAGCAGACAGAACTCAATCTCCACCTCCCTGAAGACTGGACCAATTAGAGCCCCTACCTCTTGCCCAGTCTGTGGGCTGAGTCCAGTTACCGAGTAGGGCCATATAGCAGCTCTGCTACCTACGTCTTCAGCTGGTCTCTCTTCCCCTAAAGAGCCACAGGAGGATTACCCACATTTTCTTAAAGGAGCCCACCCATGAGTAACTGAAAGGAAAAAACAAGAAAGAAATGAACATGACATTTGCTGCTGTTAAGCATTTTAACTCTTGTTGGACGCCCATCACCCTCTTGTGTGTCTTAAAATATCTAGAAAGGACTTGTCTTTGCTCTCTGGGGAACACCACCTATCCATCAATCCTGCAGCAACTCAAAAACCATTCTGAAAATACGTCTATGGCTGTAGAACACATTTAATATGTTCCCCTTTCTGACATTTGCTCACTGTAAAAAAAATAAAAGTAAGGAAATTTTTTTTTTTTAATTCCAGGAAAAATTCAAATGCTTGGTGAGTCTGAATCTGAATTGCCCTTTAATAAATCAACAAAATCTTTGTGCTTCTCTCTCTTTGCCTGTGTTCAACGTTCAAATATATGTATTTTACCACAAAAATTTGCCAAAACTCTGCCCCATATAAATATGTGTAGCTCACAGCATTTTCAGGGTAACTAGTGGCTCGAAATGATGACATTCTATTGTTACATCAGAATGCCCCCATTTCTGTGTGACAGAGCTCTTTGCAGAAATATAAAGGAAAAAATGTGAATAAATCTTATTTAGCTGGCTCAGTTTAACACTCAAGAAATATGTGAGTCATGCCATGAGGGCTGTGCATAAAACACACAAAGAAAAAAAGAATTATTCCCAGTGATAATCATGAAGTAGTGGGGCTTGATGGTTTTTTAGCAGCTGTGTGCAAATCATTATATATCAATGGCCATGGGGAAACATTGTCAACATCTGGAGTTTTTATTAAACAAATACCAACAGCTACCATTTGATTGCTCTTCCCCAAAGCAGAAATTAAATAATAGTCCATCAGACACCTGCTGCATGAGATTCATCACAGCAGCCTGTACTCTCCATCAAGAGTAAAGTAGCATCTTCCCAGCATTCCCCAGCATGCACAACTTGTGAATGTGTGTGTGTGTGTGTGTGTGTGTGTGTGTGTGATTAAAACTAGAAACAGAAGAAAAGAATACTGATCAGTAAAAAACATGCTTTCTTCCTTATTTAAATGGAAATTTTAAAAATTGAAAATGTGATCACTGCATCACAACATAGTCATGTATTTTTCTGTGAATTTTAGATCCAGCATGCTCTTTTATTATAGTATTAACATGTTTTTTAAAGATTGTTCACATGCAACAGGACCTGGAATGGATCATAATGAATTCCAAAGATAAAAATGGTGGGACCCATTGAAACAGTAGCTACCAGAATTGGAGTGGGGAGACCGCTTATTTGCATAAATGTTTTTACATAAGTTTAAGAGTCAGATGCCTGAGAAATCAGGCTGTTGATCTAAATATGAATTAGAACTTTGCCAGTGCTATGTAAGGGCCATATTAAACAGAAACATGGCTTTGAATGAGCATATGGCAACATCTTTCCCAAAGATTAGTTGGTCTCTCCCATATTGAAAAAGTGAAAGTATAAAGCCTTATTAATAAGCATCATTGGAAATCTCTTGTGTTTGTGCTACTGAAAACTTGTTCCTCAAACCAGCATTATCAGGATCACCTGGGAGCTGGTTACAAATGTAAATTGCTGGACTCTACAACTAGACCTTTTGGATCACATTTTGGAAGTGGGGCCAAGTATCTGTGTTTTAGCAGGTTTTCTAAAGGGCCTGGATGCATGCTAATTTAGAGAATCACGGGTTCATACAATTTGGGAGTACCAGTGGATTTATTTGAAAAATATTGGGAATACTCAAATTTAGCTCAATCCCCTGATCTTTGGTCATACAGGGACTCATAGTCTACATATACAGTTTTCAAACACGCCTCAGAAAAATCCCTTTTATGTTTCATTTTGTAGAAATGTCATATATGTCCATCTAGCACTTTTTCCAAATTTCATTTTAGATTGTCATATATGTCCATCTAGCACTTTTTCCAAATTTAATTTTAGACGGAGAAATGCATATCTTTAATATACAGTAGGAGGGCTTTTTTAGTTGATATGGATGAAAAATAACTGGAGTAAAAATAGTTGTCAAGACTAAGAAAAAACCTGGGTGTGATTTAGTATTTGAAAGTGCTTTCTAGATTATAAAAACTAAATATAATAGTTGAGGTAATATATAGAGTAAGTGTTGGATTAATATTACTCTGACTACCATGACATAGACTTTTGCCATTAAGATATTTTAAAGAATATTTAGACACTAGTAAGTGCATCATTTAGCTGTATTTCAAATGAAGTTCATAAATTAATTCTGGCTCAAAAATAGGAGTTAATTATTTTCATATAACAAGAATGTGTTGCCAGGAAGGCTGCTGGAACAATATCAGCAATTTGCAATTCTCTTGCTTTGCTTCCATGGTTGCAATATATCATCAAGTCCATGTTCAAGGAAAGTAGAAGGGAAGAAAGCACAGCATGAGATCCATTTATCCCTTTAATCAGAAAAGCACATCTTTTTCTGTAAAACCCTCCAGTGGGCCTTGGTTTAAGGCTCATTGCCAATGGGACCACCTTTAATGGGAGGTGATGAGGGAGAGGGAGATGAGAATGACTTTTACATCAGCCTGTCAACCATGTCTGAATGGCCAGTCCAAGGCTGGACAAAACCCAGGTCATTTTCAGCTCAATGATTCTTTAATCAACAAATAACTTGTTTAGTGATTAATGTAAACTACCAACATGTTCTTGAAATAAGCTAGTTGGGTTAACCCTACAAATGTGTTTCAAGATGAGCATCTTTTTATAGGCTCTTTGTCTCTGAGGATTTAATAATGGGTTGAGTCCATGCGATAGGAAGCACATTAAGCAGTCATTTTTCTCATGTTGTATCTCCAACAAGATATACTAATATAAAACAGATGCTCATATCCTACTTCGACACTCACCTAAGGAGATGCACTGCATGGCTGTCCTCAGTGACCTATTCTAGTATCTCTAGGCACAGTATCTCAAGGATGCTCACCCAGGACATCGGACTTTGTTAAGCACAGCTCTATCAGCAGCAGGGAGCTGAACTCAATGAACTTTCAAGGTCTCTTTTAAGGCTATTATCGGATTTGCCTGCCTGTGTAGTCTCAGAACTTGTTTATATCCACATGAGGTCAATGCTTCCTCCCTCCTATTAATTTTCCTGCCATCTGTGCTACCAGATGTAGTGAGAACAGGGGAGGCACTCCACCCTGGGGAAGAAAAGGCAACTCCGCCCAACTGCTCTGCCCCTGCCTCAGAATCGATTCTTCTCTTTGTTCCAGGAGATCTGTGCTCTCAGTTGCCAAAAGTAAAGGTCTTAGTGTACAACCAAGTTGAAAATAGCCATCCATTCAGTGCAAAAAAGATTCAACCTGAATGGATAATATTGGATATATTTATTCATTTTTGCTATTTATGAAATAAGTTGGAATGTATTTGCTAGCTAGAGATATGCTAGATTACAGCTTAGCATAGTTGAGTGGTTGGCCAAAGATAAGTGGGATAAAATTCACTCAAAGGAGAATTAAGAGGAGCATAAAGTAGGGAAAGTCAAGAGACTGAGATCATTTATGACAGGGATAGAAATGACATAAGTTCCTACTCTCATTCCTGAAGCAAACTTGTAAATTATCCCCCAAAATGTGAGATGCACCCAAAAAGGAAAGTTATGAACTGATGATGACCTGCATTACTTCTGGCTCTTCAGGGCTTTTCCTATGAGTCTTGTACCCTTGACATTACAGCCCTGAGATTAACAGAAGGCTTTGGGAAAGTGTATCCCTTAGTTTTGAGTCAGTAGCTTTGTAGTCTGTAGCTAAGAGGGATTGCCAAGGTCACCCATCTATCTCATTCCTGTTACAGCAACTGAGGCATGCAGAGGTGTGGTGATATTCCCCAATACTTTGTCACATGGAGCTATGTGTTGCAAATAGTGCACTCTTGTAACAATTAACTCTATGACATCTTTGGCATGTTAATATTTTAGTTACACATCCATCTACATGTCCTATCCACCAAATTTACTTTGTATTTACTGAGTGGAAAAATCATTTCTCTTTATATCATATGAACATCAGCAGATTTTAGGAGTTGGGTCTAAATTAGGCCTGAACCATTCCTAATGCTTTCATGATGTTCATGAAGATTAGATGTTTGGCTGAATTGAATAAGGAATGACAATAGCATAATAATAATAACAATAATAATAAATAGGTTATTAGTGTAGTCTATCCAAGTTATGCTTTTCACTGACTCTTTGACATTGAATAAATCACTCAACCTGCCAGAATCCCCATTACATTAAATTGAGATCATTAGTCTACAAGTGAATCTGTTAAGTCTATAAGCTTTGTCCTTTGTCATAGAAAATTGCCTATGTTAGTTGTACTGAATTTTAAATATAGTTAAAAAAAAGTTATCCAAAAGGTGTATTAGAGCTCTATCCAAGAAAAAATAATAAAGAGAAACGTGTTGGGAGAGACAAGTTCAACACGAGTGCCAGAATTCTGACCACTACCCTGAAATCGCCGGAGGCCCAAGGGAAAATATCAGTATGTATATTTGGGAAGTCAAGCCAGCTGAAAGGAAACTACAGTTTTTTTCATCTCAGACTTAGGTTCTGGCCACCAGCTCTCATGTGGTTGAATGGCATCAATTTCAGTACACAGATTATTCATGCTGAACTGCCCCTGTGGCTTAGCAACTTCTGGCAGTTTTAGTCTGATTAGCTCAATAGCTAATTTCCAAGTCATTGGGGAAATTGGAAACTGAAGTATATCAACATTGGTAGGATTTGATTATCCAACCTATTCCAACTATAAATGTTCTCAGACTATACTAATAAGTAGAGTCGGTCAAGCTTTTTAGGCAAAGCATGAGTATACTCTGCTCTTAAGTCCATTGTCCTCATTCTGTTACTCTGTAAAATACAAGTCCAATCAATGTCTATGGCAGTTTGCCCTATATACAGCTTTGTGTCATATGCATTTAAATGTTTATGTTACTGAGCTTTTACGATCAAGTGATCAGTGCAAACTGTATAGTAGTATTTGATAGGAATCGTCAGGGAAATTACTTCCCTTAAAATGGAAAAATAAACAACAGATAAAGTAAAGCACACATTGAGTTGACAAGAGGAAAAGTGTCAGGAGATTTTAGTTTGGTCTGGAGGATTAGAAAGACATTATGTAATCTTTTATGAGCTCCCTTCACTGTTGGCAGCCTACAGAGTTACCGAGAGCAGTCATCCTCTTCAACTTCAGAAATAACTCAACACTGCTCTCCTGATGAACACAGTGGCAGACACAGCGGGCATTATGATAGGGACCAAACTGCCCCTTGAGCTATTCTTTCCCTGAATAGTTGTTGCTACACTTTGGACAGAAATTCAACTTGGGGTCATCTTACTTTGCCTTTTCTAATCTTCTACCTGTCCTTTGAGTCTGTCCTTCCACCCTTGAGTTACTTTGTCGTTCTCTTCTCAGGGAGCTGCTAAATCAACGAGCATTTTAATGGCGTTCCCTGCTGTGAGGATACACAAGATTCAGAAGATATTTCTTGCTTAGAAACTTGCAGCACATTCTCACTATTATATGACCGAAGAAAATGCTGAAGTTAGATTTTTATTGGAACTCCAACAATACTGAAGCAAGAGGCTATGGAAATATCACAGATGGATATCCAAGTTGATATTTCCATATGGCAGCTATGATAAAATAAGACCACTGGATTTGGAGATACAGAACTTGGTTTTAAATCCCAGGCATTCACTTACCATATGACCTTGTGGCAGTGATCGGATTTTATGAGCCTCAGTTCTTCCTCTAAAATGAAGGAGAATAAAAATGATCTCTTCCCCCAAAATGTATTTAAGACTAAAATATAGGCCATGTAGAAGCACCAACTGGCCCATGAAAACCTTCAAAAAGCATTTATGAGAAGCTGCATCTCAATTTGTATACTAATTCCAATTTCTTTCTCTATTTGTCTGAGGATTAAGTTCATTCTTAAATATCAAGCTTAGCCTTGAACATGTACCTAAAAATTAGATACAGACCAAATCATCTATAGAATTTTGAAATCAGATATCTGTTTCAACTTATTATTCCAACCTCTTCAAATTGCTATAGACAGCAGAATACTCCAGGAACACAAAAAAATAGTCCAAATTCACCAGTGATCTGTAGTCAGTGGACAATGCCCACCACCCCAAAAAAGACTTCATCTATAAGGAAGAGACCACTTGCTTTCATGGCACTGAATCTTAGGGTCATTCATGGAAGAGAATGAAGTTAACTTATTATATGAGACTAGCATAGGTAATTGGTGGGTTGACAATTAGGCTTAGCATAATTGTTTTTCTTTTCTTTGTACAATTGTGTTGTACAATTGTGCATAATTGTGTTTCATTATAAAACACATTGCTTATAGCTTAACACCATTTTTAAAAAAGATTTTATGTATTTATTTGTCAGAGAGAAAAAGAGAGAGCACAGGCAGGAGAAGCTGCAGGCAGAGGGAGAAGCAGTCTCCCTTCTGAGCAAGGAGCCCAGTGCAGGACTCGATTCCAGGACCCTGGGATCATGACCTGAGCTGAAGGCAGAAGCTTCCCCAACTGAGCCACCCAGGCATCCCTAGTTAACACCATTTTTATAACAAATACTTATATAAAAAAGTGTAGGGTTGAGAAATTGAGATTTTCCTATAATTTATAATAGGCTGCCTGGCTTTGAAAAGTAATTTTCAACTTTAATTATTGTAATATATAAGTTGAACACAAAACAGACATATATAAAGTAAAAAGAGGTAGATAAAAAATGATGAATTAGATATTTGGAAGTATGCTGATTCAATTTAATACAGCAAATGATTGGGATACATTCTAGACTGGATATGGTAAAGCAAAAAACAAATAATGAACTGGAAAATAGAAATAAGGGATTTATATAAAAATCAATACAGAGAGTCAAAAACAAAAATGTTAAGAAATATTATAAACATGTAGGATAAAAACTGAATCTCTGTCGTGTCTAGTGTGTATAATAGTGATTGCAGGAGAAACAAACAATTTTCTGGAATGTGAAAAAGAATAGTTTTCTACTGCAAATGACTGTGATTGCCATGGAAGATAAAAGAAAGAAACTCCTATTTAAGTATATGGTAATAATGGTAAAGAATACCTAGTATAAAGTGATATTTTTAAAGGTACAAGATATAGATGATCTACAGGTGAAGAAAACCAGACTAATGGTAAAAACACAAAGCTTAAAGAAAATAGCAGCATTATTCACGATAGGCAAAAGGTGGAAGCAAGACAAATGTTCATCAAGAGATGAAGAGATGAAAAAATGTGATATGTACGTACAATGGAAAATTATTCATGCTTAAAATGGAAGAGAATCTTGTCACATGCTACAATATGAATGAACCTTGAAGACATTCTGGCAAGTGAGCTAAACCAGACATAAAAAGGGAGATACTGTATGATTTCAAATATATGAGGTCTCTAAAGTAGTCAAATGCATAGAAATAGAAAGTAGAGCAATGGTCACCGGGGTGGGGCTACGGATAGATATGGATTTTCAGATCGACAAAATGAAAAGGTTCTGAGAGCTATTTAACTTCTGAACCATATGCTTAAAAATAGGCAAGATAGTAAATTTTATGTGATGTGTTTTATACCACAACAAAACAAAAACTTAAAGGCAATGACTAATAACTTCAAAGTAATCACAAAAAAATAACTGTTCACTGGTAATTTTAAACTCAGCTAAAGAGACCAAGACTGATAATGGATAAACACAGTTTGAATAGCAGTGTGCCTTAATTTTTTTTATTAAAATTACTGTTTTAAGATATTATCTACTTAAACAGAAACAAGTAGCCCACATGTGGAAGTAGATTGAAATGATGACAGCACTATGCAAGAGTAAACTCAAGGGCAGCGAAACTTCTGGAGAAATGTCTTGAGAGATGAAGTGGCAATAAATTTGAAACCAAAACTGGGTTTTGTCTGTTTGTTTAGTGTCTAATAAGATATGTCAACCTTGGCCAGAGAGGCAGCTGGGAGGCAGAATGAGCCCACAGACATGTGCACCAATGTGGATACATATTCTAAAATGCCTACTGGAAGGAGCAAGATGCACAATGATGTGGAGTATGCAAGAATTTGTTATATTAAATATGAAGATCTTATGTTAGAGGAACCTCTTTAGCAACTGTATTCGGGATGAACACCAAATTGAAAATAATGAACTCTTTGGGAAAGGATAGAATCAGAATGAACAAGGAAGACGCAAAATGGGGCTTCAACTGTATCTACAGTTTATTAATTCATTAAGACTATGCTCACACTAATATGACTAAATTATAATATTTGATGAAAAGGTGATAGGTATTTATTTTTATCTTTTTTTGCTAGTTTTTAAAATACTTAAACTCAACTACATATTAACACAAAACATAAATTAGCAAAAAAAAATACAGTGCACCTCTGCAAAACAAGCTCAAAGACATTTTTAATTTCTTGCCATTCCAAATCAGTGTAGACCCTCGTCAGGCAATTACAGCTGGTATGCCCTGCACTTACTCAGTGACAGATTTCACTGACTGTGGAAAAACTTCAAGGGTTAACATCTCACAAGTTTAAAACTGTTTCAGAAATTTTTTTATTGTTCATTTTTATAATAACACACATTTTCGAAGTAGAACTTCCTGGATTGACCTCATTCAACATGGCACCAGACCCAAGTTCAGAATCTTCATTATCAAAATAATATGTAGCTTTCCAGAGTGCCTGCGAGCTCACCTGCACACCAGGCTCCCAGAGTTTTCGTACGTTTATTTCAGCACTACACTTTCTCTGAAATCTCCCATAAATCTGAACAACACTGGTGCATTGCTTTACAACATCTGGTTCTTAGCGTAAGGTTATGGTGTGACGTGGTACTCAGAGATTTGGGAAGGAGACTCAGTACAAACGAACCCCTCATTTATGAATTTTCAATGCAAACAAAACAGATCCGGGACATAACCATCATCCCTATGCCCTCGCTATGAAGAAAATATATGTGATAAAAATTTAGAGTAATGTTTTAATTAATTTCAATTGAAGGAATATATTTAAAGCTGACACTTTTCTAGATCCTGTGGGAAACATGCAGATGTTTAGATACAGTTCATGGACTTCAAGAACTTGATGTTATAAAAGGGACACAGGGTATGTATAAATAATAATGTAAGATAGACAATTTTGGGGGCATGACGTTTCATACGAAGTTATACCCAGAGAAAAATTAGAAAGTCCTTCTGGGAGTCATAAATGTCAATCTGGGCATTGATGGATGAATAGAAAGTTCACTTAGACATGTTTAAAATGTTGTTTTCCAATGATAAATATCATATGCATTCACTTTGGGGACAGAGAGCCCTTCAGAGGAGCATAATGGAAGGGATTTCTTGTTGTGTATGATATGCCTGTGGATTTCAATAGATAGACCCTCTATCCCCTAAGGGGCCCCATCGAGGTAAGCATGACTTCTTGCTCCCTGCTGAGCAAGGAGTCCAGATTCCCCCAGGAATGAAAGCAGCTGAAGGAACTGGGGAACCTCTGATTGCCCCCAGGACGAGTTTATACTGTGGAGATGTCACTTTTCCTCCAAAGTGGAAACAGGTTCCAGGCTTCCACTTTTATGGGGGGAGAGCATTTGGATTAGCAGTTAGAAAGCAAACTGAAAACTGTAAAGACGAGAACAAACATGGCGTGTGTGTTGAGTAGGGTGGGGGACCAGAGTGGCTTGATGTTTCCAGGCACCTGGTGGCTGAAGTGGTGTAGGAATTTTATGGTTTATAGAAATTGTTTTGGAAATATATACAGGTTTAAAAATATAACCACTTTAACACATTCTATTGCACATTTAAATTAAACATATCTCGAGTTCTTTAATAGCAAATTTTGGTTACCAAAAAAAAGGCAACCCAAATATTCTCTTTTCTGTTTCTCAGCTCTTTTCTAGTAATTGGCTTGCTTACTGTTGTCCTGGATTTTTGCCTTTGTTCCACGGGAGCCATGTGCTGGGCCCTTCTCCATGTTGGTTCTGGAGTTAGGAAAGATGACTGCACAAAGGCTTCTCCTGCAGAGAGCTTGACATCTCCTGCCCGATCTCCCTGTCCTGTCCTGTTCTGGAGTCACTGAATCTTCTGTTGGATGCTTCTCAATGCCTCCCAAAGGAATGCCTTTGGGTTGTTTTTAATACATCACAGCATTAGCTTAAACACTTCTGAGATCATGAAAGAAAGAAAGCATGCAGGCTTCTGAAGACCGGGGCTTGTGCAGCTCAGCCTTGTGTCACCTACAAGTCCGATGCCCACAGTCAGAATTCCAAAAGCAAGTCTCCACTTACCTCCTACAGTCTGCATCAGAGCTTCAAATTTTGTGATTTGGGACTTAATAATTTCTTTATCTAGTAATACTTCATTTTGCCCATTCCCTCTGACCAGGATCATTACAATATCTTCACTCTGCTGCAGTGAAAAGCAAATATTAAGTGTTCTCAGAGACTTTTCAAACTTTATTTATTTATTTTAAATACTTTATTTATTCATTTGCTAGAGAAAGAGAGCATGCACAAGCAGGGGGAGGGGCAGGCAGAGGGAGAGGGAAAAGCAGGCTCCCGGTAGAAGAGGGAGCCTGACCTGGGGGCTCAATCCCAGGACCCTGGGATCACGACTTGAGCCCAAGGCAGACGCTTAACCAACTAAGCCACCTAGGTGCCCCTCAAACTATATTTAAATAAGGAAGTTTAAAAGTTATGCTTGTATACCATGATAACTTTTCTGTAACCCACACATAGATACATACATATATTCCTGAATATTATGTATAAATTTAATTCCTGTGCAATGATTTATTGTTGAAAATAGAAACACACTGTATAGAACTTTCCCACGTTGCCAAGTTTAATTCATTATAAAATAAATCCTGGTCTCTATGTTTATTATTATTATTATTTTAATTAAATCTGAATTTTCATAAAAGGTGATGGCTTTAAGTGAGACATCCATATACATGTCAGTCATGTGTTTCTAATGTGTTTTAATCCTGAGATTTCTCAGTAGACTTGAAAACATTCCTGCATCTGTTATGAACTAGGGATTAAGTTGATTATTTGAATATCTAGCTTGTGGAGAAAAGGAAGAAAGGCTTCTCTCTTTATAAAAATAAGAGAATACAACTTATCATTTACCTTAATGATAGGATATTGGAAATAGTGTCCCTAATGATACCATTATCTATTGTCTCATGCACAAAAAAAGAATAACACATGGAATTTCTTCTAAAATTCACTATTAAGAAAATAGAAGAGGGGTGCCTGGGTAGCTCAGTCGTTAAGCATCTGCCTTCAGCTCAGGTCATGATCCCGGGGTCCTGGGATCAAGCCCCGCTTTGGGCTCCCTGCTCAGTGGGGAGTCTGCTTCTCCCTCTCCCACCCCTTCTGCTTGTGTTCCTTCTCTCGCTGTGTCTCTCTCTGTCAAATAAATAAATAAAATCTATATAAAAAATTTAAAAAAATAAAAGAAAATAGAAGAGTCAGGATGCCTGGGCAGCTCAGCTGGTTAAGCGACTGCCTTCGGCTCAGGTCATGATCCTGGAGTCCCGGGATCGAGTCCCGCATCAGGTTCCCTGCTCAGCGGGGAGTCTACTTCTCCCTCTGACCCTCCCTGCTCTCATGCTCTATCTCATTCTCGCTCTCAAATAAATAAAATCTTAAAAAAAAAAAAAAAGAATTGCCAGAGAAAGAGGAGTAAGGACAACAATGCATACACACACCTAAAAACATTGTTGCTCTGTGTTTATGTTTATGTATGTATATATATATATATATATATATAAAACTGGAAACATATGAAGATAAAGTATTAAAGTATACTTATGCATTATCATATAAATACATATGTACATATATTTCTTCACTCCTACTTCTTTTTCATAACATTTATCAGTTTGTAATTAGTACAGTAATTTGTGCAATTATTTGCATTTTGACTGCTCATGAAAGTTGTGTTAACATAAAAAACAAACGAGACCAGCTTTGAAAATTGCCTGAGCAGACAAACCACCTTAGTTGTACAAGCAGCTTCGTTTAAGTAATTTTGCAAGGCTAACTTGACCTGAGTCATTTCTTGCTTATGTTTCTGAAAGAAGCAAAATTGAACTGTTTCCCAAGGTTGATATGAGGTAATCACTGACTGGATTCTCTATTATTTAAGAAAATTCTAATTCTAAGGGCACCTGGGTTGGCTCAGTGGGTTAAGCATCTGACTTTGGCTCAGGTCATGATCTCGGGGTCCTGGGATTGAGCCCCGTGTTGGGCTCCCTGCTCAGTGCGGAGTCTGCCTTTCCCTCTGCTCTTCCTCCTGCTTGTGCTCTTTGTCTCTCTCTCTCAAATAAATAAAGAAAATCTTTTAAAAAATTCTAATTCTATAGCCTCTCACTGTGAAGAGCACAGTCACTGCTTCTCACTATATAAGCTGTTTATAACAATACATCCCTGAACCTCATTCCATGTTTTGGTATGAGTGCTCCCAGTTTGCAAAATGTCTTTTTTGTGTGTGTGCACAATAAACTTTTACTAATTATCTCTTCAGTGATTTATTGATTTTATTTCTGTTACGTCTGAAGTTTTGGCAATATGCACTAAGTTATTTGGCTTCAGGAGAGCACTGAGCTGCAGTGCCTGCTGAATGCAGAAAGTAAGCAAAACAGAGTAAATCCCAAATATTCACCTTGTACATCAACAACAAGACTGATGGTCTGTGTCTATAGGGAGCTCAGTGGTATCAATAAGAAATTGGGAGGGGACTTTTAAGAAGAGAGAAGAGAGGGCATATCTAAGGATGTCCTCTAACCAGAGACCAAAGTGTCCTTGGAAAATACACAGCAATTCTAACAGCATTCTAATTTTACAAGAAATGCCAAAACATCTTCAATATATATTATGTAAGTTGTTTAAGCACTAAGTACATACATGCAAAGCAAATTTCCCAAATGTTTTCTATTACTATTGCATTAGAATAAGAACCTTTATTGGACTTCATTCAGTATCAAATGATCACTGTCCCAGCTAAAATCAAATTATATTTTCTCTTGGAAATAATTTCTGCTTAACCCTAGGAACGAATTAACAAATGCATTTGAAGGTATTATAGATTGTTTTGATTTCTATCTGCATGTACATTTTGGAACATATATAACAAATGTTTCAAGGAAAATTAAGTGGAAATTAATTTAAGTCGAGAAGTTCTAGTGGAACTAAATTTTTTTTCTCATTTACCTTTGGATGGACTATTTCTTTAAAAACAAAAAACAGCCAGTAAAATCTCTAAGAAAAGGTGCGTTTTACTTATTTCTCTACAGAGGTCTCATTTCCTGGAGACTATAATCTAGGAAAGTTACTTTGAGTCAGTAACAATGTAGATAGCATTTCCCAACATTTAAGTCTTTATAGTCATTTCAAAGTGAAACCCATAAAAAAAAGTGATTACAGTTTTAATCACCTAGTGCAGATCTACACACTCACACAAATTATATGGTTCACAAGTTGGATTTTAATTACTTCCTTCAACAGGAAATCATTGTTAGTTATTATTTACCAACTGCATTTGTCACTGGCCATGAAGTTTTGATCTATTTTAGCTAAAATGGCATTCATTTTATATGTAATGTTATTTAAAAATACCCCAATGCATGCTTTTCTTTTCCTAAAATAGCTACTAGAAGGAAGAAAATAGAACACTGTATACTACGGTATATCACATTTCCCATGATTATATATACATACCAACACACAAATGAACACGTGCATGTCATCCAAGTGAGAGAGAGAGAAAGAGAGACAGAGACAGAGAGACAGAGAGAGAGAGAGAGAGAGAGAAAGAGAAGGAGGGATCTTCACATTCTTCTGTGGCACTTTGGTACCTAATATTCACTCTATTTCATATGCAGATTATGTATTCCCTATGATTTTCTTCATATTTCTTCAAACTTGAGTAAATTTGAATTTTCTAGCTCTCCCTCATCTTTCCTTACTTCATAAACTCTAGCATTGTGTCCATTTCCCTTTTTAGGCATTGGAATAAGCAATTTCAGAATCAGTCTTAATTTGGATAGGTTCAATTTAGTTCCTTTGGAAATTCTGATATTTTTGGTGATTAAAATACATTATTAAAATTATCTAGGGACTTTCTCTTCAATGAGGTGGCAGAGTGATTTGGTGCTGGTGTCTTTGAAGCAAACACAGGGACACCGATCTTTGTGAAGAACCTGACCGGCAAGACCATCACCCTCGAGGTCGAGTCCAGTGATAACCACGGAGAATGTCAAAGCCAAAACCCAAGACAAGGAGGTCATCCCGCCTGACCAGCAGCGTCTGATTTTTGTGGGCCAACAGCTGGAGGATGGCAGTGCTCTCTTAGACCACAATATCCCAGAGAGAGTCCACCCAGCACTTGGTGCTTCTCCTGCGGGATGGTATCATCATTGAGCCTTTCCTCCACCAGCTGGCCCAGAAATGCAACTGCAACCAGATGATCTGCCACAACTGTTACGCTCACCTGCACCCCTGCTCTGTCAACTGTTGCTGGAGTGTGGCCACGCCAACAACCTGCGCCCCAAGAAGGAGGTCAAGTAAGTCTCTCCACCTGCTCTTCCTTTGCTGCAGGGCAGCCTCCTGCCAGAGCCCCAGGGCCCTGAGACCTCAATAACGTTTCCCTTCCCTTGACTGGAGCAGTAAAAACAGACAAATAAACAAAAATCTATACATCTATGACTATAGATATAAAGATATAGATAGATAGATAATAGATAGATAAATAGATTTGTTTTATCTCAATAGAATTGAAGAAGGTGCTGTGCTTAGATAAAGGGAGTGTCTTTTGCAGGAGAAGGCAGAAAGCTTGGTCAATGCTTCACACATAGTAGATAGAGATCTGTGGCTGAATACATGGCTGTGCTTACGTCCAGAATTTCACTAAGCAAACCAGCTGCTTCATAATCTCTGGTCTGACTCTCCTCTAAAGTTGTCTAATGTCTCTGTGCATATTTGTCTAGTCTTCTGTCTTCCCGTGTCCTTGTAACTAATTTCTGACATTTTCAGGGTAAAATCAAATGCTGCCATGCTGAGAAATCTTCTGTTATCCACACCCAATACATGTTGGTATCTAAAGAAACCTTTACCCACGTCTCTATGCATAGAACAAAAATGTCTATGCTTACTGTTCCTACTTGCCCTTAGGCTGATGATCCCAGTCAATGCAATATGGAAAAGAATCAAAAGGCATAAATACTGAAAGAAAAGAAGAGCAATCTTCATCTGTGGGTAACGTGATTATTTATGTAAAATCCTATGGAATCTACAGAAATTCTAGAAATATAAGTGAATATAACAAGATTAGTGAAAGCAAGAATGATACATAATCAATTGAATTTCTATGTACTGGTAGCAAACAATTGGAAAATTTAAATTTAAAAAAATATTCTATTTAAAATAGCATCAAAAACGTGAAATTCATAGATATACATATATATAATTATAACAACAGATATGCATTAAAATCTTGCTGAAAATAATTAAAGAAGACTTAACTAATGGAGAAGCTCACGGAGTTCACAGATTAGAAAACTCAATATTGTTTGAAATGCCAATTCCATCCACATTTATCTAATTCCCAAATTTAATTTTTCTCTCATCTAATTAAAGTTATAATAGTTTATGGTATTGGTTTTTGTGTTGATTTGATGATTATAAATTTTATGTGAAAATGCAAAGTAACTGGAATAGCCAACCCAATCTTGGAAAAGAACAAAACTGGATGACTTGCACCTCCTGATTTCAAGTGTTATTGTATATTCACAATAATCAACATAGTATCGATTTGACACATGGATAAGCAAAGAGATTTGTGTAACAGAGTTACAGAATAGCAGGCCTTGAAATAGAATGGCATGTACTTGTCAGTTCCTTTTTAACAGAGACAATAAGGCAATTTGATGGAAAATGGAAGATTTTTTTTCAATGAATCATGCTTGAATTGGATTAATTTATGGGAAAGACATGAACTGGGGTCCTGACTCATACCAGTAATTTATAAAGACTACTACATAATGACTGAGAGGATATAGAGCAGGAATGGAAGGTTAACTGAACATTCAAAAATGAATTAATGCAAGGAGAAAATTCACACAATTATTTCTATAAATGTGGGAAAAGCATTTGAAAACAATTTGACACACTCATAATTAAAAACTCTAAAACTAGGAATGTAAGAAGGAATGTAAGAAGAATACCTGAATATGATAAAGTATACCCATATGTTATTTTAGATGACTCCCAGACGTAGAAAGTAAAACTACCCATCTTGTATAAGAAAGCATTGCAGAATATTTTAATGACCTGGGGTAGACAAGATTCTTATATTGTAATCATATCTGATAAATTTATACCTCAGGTTTTCTTTTGTTGTTGTTAGTTCTATTGTCAACATCATTATTTATTTTGAATCCAATTATTCATTGGTAATATACAAAAAAGCAAATGAATTTTTTGTGTTAATCTTGTTTCCTGCAACCCCGGTATGTTTGCTTACCAATTCCAGCAGTCTTTCTTCTTATTTTTTTTTTTTTGGAGTTTTCTGCATAGATAATCATGACATCTGCCAATCTGTATAGCTTTATTGCCTTGTATTGTTTTATTAACTAGCATGACTTCCAGTCTGATGTTAGAGCAGGGTGGTGAGACCATATCCTTGCCTTCTCCCCCATCCTAGGGAGAAAACATCCAGTTTTTCACCACTTAGTAAGATGTTAACTGTACCTTTGTGTACATGTGTTTTATCAAGTTGAGGAAGTTCTGCTCTATTTCTAGTTTGCTGAGTGTATTTATCATGAATGAGTATTTGAGTTTGTCAAATATTTTTTCAACTTCTACTGATATACTCATATGAATTGTCTTTTTTATGTTGTGGATGTAGTAAGTTAAACTGACTGATTCTCAAATAGTAAGCCAGCCTTGTATATGTGTCATATGTCTTACTTGGATGTGATGTTTGATGTTTTTGTATATTGCTAAATTCAATTTTCTAATACTTTGTGGAGGATTTTTGCATCTGTGTTCATGAGAGCTGTAATGGAAAAAGCAGATGACATGTTAGAGTAGATGATTAATATAAGAAAAGAGATGGAAGTGCTAAGAAATAATCAAAAGAAAATGTAATAAGTGAAAAAAAAAAGAATTTTGACAGGAAGAATGTTTTTGTGGGCTCATCAGTAGACTGGACACAGCCAATGAAATCATCAGTGAGGTTGAAGGTATGTCATCGGTTATTTTAAATTCATGGTCTGATAATAGCAACATCTGTGTCATATTTGAGACTGGTTATGATGTTGGCTTTGTCTCTTCATGCTGTTTTCCTTTGTCCTTGTAATTTTTGTTGAAAATGGTCATCATTTGTCAGTGAATAGATGCTGAGGTAGTTAGGCCCTTAGTGTGAGGTTTTATGTTAATTTGGCTAGGAGTTTGCATTTAATGTTTGTTTTAGTTGTTGGTTCTAGAGTTTTCAAATTTCTCTATAATTCCTTTCCCTTATTTTTCTAGACTTTCTTAAAAAACCTCTTTAGATAACATCTCTGTCTCCCAGCTCTTCAGTTATAATCTAATGTTTTACACGGGAGCGCTGGTGGTAAGGCAGTAGGTTGGGAGAGAAGTGTTCTATAACCTTATGATGAAATCCTAGTCTTTTAGTGGAGCTAAGTCCTTGAGCTGTGGCCTTCATACATAGTTTTTAGCTTTTTCTTTCCTTTTCTCTTTTTTCTCCTTTTCTCTTTCCTTTGCTTTGCTTTCCTTTCCTTTCCTTCTTTTTCTTTTCTTTCATTTTCTTCTTTAAGTCATGCAGATAGGCTAGAGGGTGCTGGCGTCAGGACATTCCTTCCCCTGGGTGGTATAGGACACAAGTAAATTCCTTTCCCCCAGAGAGTAGTCCTCCATTATGGAGGGTGCTCCGGGATCAATTAAAGGCTACCAAAATCCAAATCAAATGCATCCTCAAAGGATTCTCTGCTGTTTTCCCAGATTCTGATTCTGAGGAAGCAGAAATTCTCAGTCCTTTTCCACAAATTGCCTCCTAGTCTTTGCATTAACCTAGAGATTGGATAATAGTTTCAGAATAGATATTAAAAATTTGAATTATTAACTCAAATTTAAATGCACTCAGGAATACACTATAGATGTTTAGAGTAACCTGATATCATAAGTTATGAGCCAAGATATTATGATCATTTTGAAAGCAGACCCAATAGATTATACACTCTTGCCTTGATACACATTTATCAATCTCTGCAATAAGGTATGGTAAAGTGCCTTCACAGTCACCTTTTTAGCGGGGAGACAATCTGTGCAGTAAAATAATTTCTATCTTTTCCAAAATAGATTTGGTTGATGCTCAAATTTATTTGTGGATGACATTGCTATATAATACAGAGTGCTGCATTTTAAGTCACAAACCTGTGAATATTGAGATACATGTAAATAATGCTGTATATAGCATTCTTAGCAAATGCATCAGAAGTTATACTAAATAAATAGTACTGATGGCAACAATGTATAAATGCAGGGCCTGTTAAGGTAAAGAAATAAAAAAGCATCCAACCCTGTAACTGAACCCTGCTGTTTCCTGGGATAGCACCCCATATGGTCCTCGGTTTAAAAGCACCACAACATAAGGCAGTACTACATGCCCTAGAGCATTCTTAGCAAATAGATTATAATGGTGTGGTATGGAAAATATGGAAAGAATTCTTTTCTTTTATCTTTGAGCCAGGCAAACCTAGAGTGAAATGGCAAATAATTTTCTAAGCATTTTAATAGAGAAGGGTTTTGTAGAACTCCCCTTTATGAAGTTTAGTTTAGAACTCGCCTTTATGTTGTAGAAACAAAGGGCAAAATGCAAAACAAAGAACATCCTTCACCCTGAGATATTTATATTTTACTCTTTTGAGGACAGGCACATCTTGGCACAAAACTTTATTACAATATAGTTAACAAAGACAAGGTTTGGTTGATGCTAACAATATGTAAACTATCTGAACAAATTGATACATTAAATATTTCCTTGCCTAGCTGACTAAAAATGGAAATTAAGATGGATAGTATTAAAAGGCTTTTAAACAATAAATTTGTGCCAACATGTAATATAGTAGCAAAGTCAGATCTGTCAGATAGAAAGCCTTCATTTTTTTTATTTAACCAGTGATAGACCTGTTAATGCTTTAGTGTTATGTCGTGTTATGTATAATTTATAACTCTCGTGGAAAAATGCATTCATCTGTACCTCTTGATTAGATCATTTCCAAGCTAAGAAATCTGAAAATATTGCATTTTATTTTTATTTTACTTACCAAGTCAATTTATGTAATATGCAGTTACATACTGGTTATCCTTTAGAAGGCCCATTGGATCATAAGGGGGATTACCTTTAGAAAGGTACCCAGATTCATGGTAGCTCAATATTCCCATAATGCATGTTAACAGCAACAAAAAAGTATGAATGCATTATCATAAATAGTTTATTACACTCGATTATGACATTTCTTCACACTTCTTCCTTCTTACACAAAATGTGTGTGTGCCCTCATGTACGTGTGTGAAACAGAAATATAAGTTTTATAATGAGAGTCAACAGATTTAAATCACAAATGCTTTTTGAATTTTCAAGTTACAACTTGGGAAGCATTAATTCTGTGGGATTTTGTATTTGATGAGAATCCCATTTTGTCACTAATTCTACATTAATCTTTTATGAGAAGTCAACAGTAGATAACATAGAGATAATTATTTATGGTAAGCTAAAATGACAACAAAACACTCCAACATTAATTCACTTCATTGTAAATTATAAACTCAGATTCTAATAGAATTAACTGAAGGCCAAGTAAAATAACATAATTTATCATATAATCCTGTAAATCTATACAAAGGATAATGAAAAGATATGTACTACATTATAGTCAGGAATTTGAATGTTATTCATAATCACTAAATCTTTGATCTTGGTATAATCATGCAAAATAGATGGGGAAGTGGAAAACAGGTCTTTCAATAGGTGAAAAATGAAGATAAATCAAAAGAATAGGATATTATTCAAAATTATTCAGTCGAGTAATGGAATAGTAGTCAAAACACGGGCAGAAATGTGGATTCCAACGTTAAATTTTCAGAAAAATACTTATGTGCCATAAGCTATGCTAAACGTATGCCTTTAATTTATTAGAGACATTCCTTACGCCATAAGACAAAAAAAAAAAATTATCAGAAAGAGTGCCTGTTTTTTTTCTTCTCTATTTCCCCATGCAGATGATCATCATATGGAAATAACCTAAGCAGGGCGAAAATGGTAAATTTAGAAGCTTACGTGAAATCGGTAATTTTCTATAAATTAGAATAATGCAAGCTTCAGCTTTCTGATTATTTTTAGATAATTCCTCGAGTTTTATTAGCAGATCCACATCATGACAAATTTAACCTGTTCTTGAGGCTGGCATCTTACAATACTTCGTGATCTCTCTGAATAATAATAAAATGTCACTCATTGCAATGTACCTTCACCATTGTACTTGGAAGAAGGCAGAGGTGGGATTAATCACGTTCGTCTTGAGCAAAATAAGATTTAGAAAGTTTAGGGGAATCTATCCTTCACTGAATGACTACCTGTGCCAGCTATTACGGTATATTACATACACTCGACCTCCGTTAAATCTTTCCCAAAGGCCTGTGAGGTCTGGGATGATTTCTATTTTGGAGATAGGCAAAATGAATCATGGCAATTTGGATTAAGTTACTAAATTACAGAGCTAGAGAGAGGATCTGTCCAACTGTAAATGCAGTTCTCTTTCTCCTACAAGTGTCTTGAAACCTGGCTCCCTGGTTGGAAAGCTTCTTGAGGCTCAGATGAGCTAAGGCAGCCTGGCTCTTGAGCTCTGGTGTCAGCAAGATGCACTTCTCTCACCTGTTGTTACTCACAGGAGTTTTATGTTTTATAAAAAGGACCAAATCCCATAGAACGTATAACAGCAAGAGTGAACTGTAATGTAAACTACAGACTTTGGTTGGCAATGGTGTGCGTCCATGCAGGTTCATCCATCAGAGGGAAGGTTCCATTCCAGTGCAGGAGTTCTGTAGTGGGCGGTGATGTGCTATATACGGTGGGGGATACATGGGGAATCTCTGTACTTTTGGCTCAAGTTTAACCATGAACTGAAAACTGTTCGAAAAATAAAGTCTGCATTTCAAAAGCTTTCAAGTGGTTCTAAAATACCCATCATTAAAAATGCCACCTCCTTGGGGCACCTGGGTGGCTCAGTCGGTTAAGTGTCTGCCTTGGGCTCAGGTAATGATCCCAGGGTCCTGGGATCAAGTCTTGCATTGGAGTCCCTGCTCAGCAGGGAGCCTGCTTCTCCCTCTGCCCTCTCCCCACTGCTTGTTCTCTCTCTCTCTCTCTCAAATAAATAAATAAAATCTTAAAAAAAAAAAAAAGCTGCCTCCTTGGACAATGACATGCAAGACCTCACCATATATGAGAAAGTGAGAGCTAAAGCTCATTCTGGATCTCTCCCCACCCTATCGGTGTCCACCTAGAAAATAACATCAGCAGAATGTTGATTCCTTGTCTGTTATTATTTACACCACAGAATGATACCACAAACAAATACATTTCCTATTTTTCTCGGTATGTCAAATATTTGACCTACAGGAAATATCTATTTTGCAATTTTAAACCTTTTCCCCCAAGTTTAGTTGAAGATGAAGACCCCATTCTTTTTTATATGTGAGAGTCATTTTGAAATTTGTCACCCTCATCAGTGTCACTTTCCTTAACCTGACCTTGTAGATTCTGTTTTCCTGTCTTTTAATGATTTTTGCTGCTGTGCAATGTGCTTTTATCAAAGTCTTCATAATCCTCTTAAATGCTGGAGCACTTAGTGGGACAGAGCACTCTAATGAGCAGCAATGCCTAAGAAGTAAGCAGATTGTTCCTTACCTTTTCTAGACCTTCAGTATTTCACCAGAAGCACTTAAGAGCAGAAATTCTGGGACTCTACATAGCGATCACATGTTTCCCCAGGGCTCTCTGTTCTCCTATTATATATCTAAGTAGAAATTTGTGTATATGTGTTTCATTTGCAGCCTTTAGAAACTACTTAAGTGTCATGTGTGCAGTCTTAATTTAACTTTATTAGAAGAGAGTCTGATATAGTAGGAATGCTGCAGACTTTGGAATCAGAGAAAACAGGAATGGATCCTGTTCCCATCATTTAATTGCAATTTATTGTAACTCCCCAGCTTCAGCTCCATCATTTCACGAATTGTTCATACAGCCCAAGAATTTTTTGCTTTTTTTTTTCTTCCAGAAAGCTGCCACATACCTTGGTCACAATTAAAGATACACTTACTCTCTACAGCACATCAGCCGTGATATTTGCCTCTGTGAGACGGTTCTAATAAAGGTGACTTGTCCCCCGTCCCCCGGCCACTCTCCACTCAAAAAGAATACAACACAGAATATTTTTAGAGAAATTGAAATCATAATATTGGGATTTACATCTTAGGTAAAACTCATAGTACTTAAATAACTAAGTCAATTAATCATTAGTGTTTCCTCAACGTACCATAATTCTAATGACTTACTTCTTTTAAAGTAGCTTTGATAATTAACTGAGATAAAATGTGAAAACTATTTATATAAGCTATCAGAGAAACAGAAGTTACAAAAATAACATATTTGAAATTAGATAGACCGGGATAAAAGAAAAGATACACAAATGATTTCAAAATTTTCATGCCTATCTGAATATATGGACATTTGTATGATTACGTAAAGGGCATGTATATTTCATGTGGAACTTTTGTGTCTAAGAATATACGCAAACCAATGCACAAATATTTAATATAATATTAAATCTCATTGTGTTAAATTGGCATAGTCTTGAATATTGAAGATCCGATTTAAAAAAAACTAAAGTTTTGTTTACTAAATGATACATTTTTTTAATGCTGAGTGTGAAAATTTTAGTCTTAGCTCTTCAGAAGATGAAATTACTGTGAACATTTATATTGATAGGTGGTTGTAGCATGTCATTAGGAATGATCTCTTTGAAATGAAAGTGACTCCAAGGATCACGCTATTGTTTTGGAAGGAGAAGATAAATAGAGGAACACTGATAATATTATTAGCACCTATCATTACAAATTCTTTTGCATACACTAATCCTAATCTTTATTACATCTGCTAACATACTTTTGCTGAGATATTAAAGCCTCTTTTGGTCGTGGGTAAATCAATGAATCTTTATACACATGTTAATATTGTGTGGGTAATAAATATATTTTAGGAGTTTAAGGCACATACCAAAACTATACTTGCTAAGAATCACCATCTGAAAAAGTGTTATAACCACTGTCAACTATTTGTCACAAGTTCTTCTACACACTACACCTAATCCATCAACAAATGCTCTTTGGCCCACCTTCAAAATATGTCCAACATCTTGACTACCTCTGAAATCTTCCCAGCTACTATCTTGTAAACCAGTCATCTCTCCACTTGGTCATTTCAGTAACTGCAGACTGGTTCCCTGGGGCCAGGCTTGTCCCTCCAGTAAGGGCCAATTCTCCACCCAGCTGAGCGACCCTTTGAAAATGTAACTTGGATCATGTCGCTCCCCTCTAATGGCTGGTTTGAAGTCTCATTCCCACTGAACAGTGACGTCTTCATGGTGACCTACAGAACCTAACGATCTGATCCTGTTCCCCACATCTGCATCCAACAACTTGTCTTCCTCCTTCCCTCCCCCACTCCTTCTCTCCATTTCTCTCTGTCTCTGTATCTCTGTCTGTCTCTCTCTCTCTGTCTGTCTCTCTCTCTCTGTCTTACACACACACACACACACACACACACACACACACACACACTATGACCTGCTCACTCAGGTCTCAGAGCTTTATGTGCTAAATACTCTCTGCTTGAATATTTTTTCCTGGAAAATGCATGTGGTTCACTATCTTAGGTCACTATGGAAGTTTCACCTTATTAGAGAGAACTTTCCTATTTTGACAATTCCCCCTTACCCCACACTCCATATCTTTTTTTTAAACCCTGCTTTATTTTCTCTATTGCCCTCAATTCCACCTGACATTATACACACATACCCACACAAACACATGAATATCTGTCTGTGTGTTTATCAGCATGTATATCCATATATGCGTCGGTTAAATAGTATAATATTTGTGCATATTGTTGGTCTTCTCTTGTTTTAATTTTTAAAATTTAGGAAATGGCTGATTAGCCCTTAAGACACAAAGATCACATGGAAGACATAGAACTTTGGAAGAATGTGTTCAAACAGAGACAGTTTATCTCACCACAACTATTCCCATGTGTCTAGATAAAGATCCCCCAAACTGGAAGATAATGAAAATTTAAAAATCACAGGGAAATAAAAGGGAGTTGGTGAGAACGGGCCTTGCACCCGGCTACCCTTCTAGGTCCAGTCTCAAATCTAAGGTGTGAGAACCTATTTATTTGGGGTAGTTGTGTATTGAAGGTATCCTACTTCAGTTCTGCGTGGAAGAGCTCTCCTCTTTATTTTCACGTGCAAAAAGACATGACTGCTTAGCCTCCCAGAAACATAAAATGCACATCACAGGAGTTGGAATAAGCAGAGGAGGGTCCAAAATGGGTAGAGCTTACCTGGCAAAGGTTAAAAGGCAATGGCCTGACTCAGTTTTCCTGAATTATCAGCAAACGTGTGCTGCTAGCAGGTAAAATGGGGTTCGAAATAAGAACCAAACATGTCATGGAAAAACAAAAATAAAGAGATACAGTTCTTACACAACTAAGCTTGGTGGTCTGGTCATAAGTTCCTAAACTCCTGCTTCAGCCAAGAACATATTTGTACATTCTGGAATTACACTTCAATTTTCTTTTAGATAGAGTAAAAATTATGAAATGGGATACAAAATAAAGAAATGAAATATATCATAATGAGAAGCCCTGTAATAGATTCTTACCTTTTACAGGAGAAAATCTTTAATAAAACATATTGAATAATGTTGATTTTGGCCATCAATTTAAAAATGAAATTCTAAGTTCACAGAGAAATACTGGTATGTGTCTCTGAGAACATGTGCTTGTCAGGAAATTGGAAGAAGAAGCTTGTTCTCCTCAGAAGCACCACCCCTGTCTCCCTCGCCCCAAACTGGGCAAAAAAAAAAAAAAAAAAAAAAAAAAAAGAGGAGAGCTGTTTCATTCAAAAGAAAAAAAGAAAGAAAGAAAAGAAAGAAAATAATCATTCCCATAGATTTGCTGAACTTTACCTACCCCCTGACGACTCAATTATTGTCTCACTTGCTCAAGGCTGTAATCTGTGTTCATAGACTTCTCTTTATTCCTACTAACTTTGTAAAATTTCCACCCACTTGTTATTCTCATCTCTGTGATACCTCACATTTTTATTCTCCTTGCCCACAGATCCCCATTCCCAAGATGATATCATGAACATTCTCAATACCAGAAACTGCAATATCCCTGAAATCACATCCACATCTAGCTTAATCACTATAACAACTCTTTTAAAAAAAATATCCCCAATTCCTTCATATTCCTCTCCTTCCGTTGCACTTGGTCCACCAAGGCCACAATTCTAGAAACCCAACCAGCTGCAAATCTATGTCTGAATCTTCCTTAGGCATGCAGTGGAATGTTCCTGAAGAAAATCACAGAATTAACAACCTGACACCACTTATACATTCACTGCCACCTGCCTGATATGGTCTCACACAACACCGACCACTTCTATCCCATCTTGTGAGGAACCTCGGTCTCTGCTCTCTGTAATGTGTGCTATGGACATTTCCTTCATTCACTACAGTGACATGTATTCTTCAAAATATTGCATGGGGCATACATATATAAAACATTTCTCATTGCCTCCTGGAATTTCAAATTTCACTAGGCATCCTGTAGTTGTATCTGCTAAATCTGGCTACAGTACCACTACCCTCTTAAAAAGACGGGGTTCTCTCTACTTCATTGAAAAAAATACTGACGTCCTATGGAAATGCTACTGTCCCAGGACGCCCACCCTTAGCATCCTTCTTCCTTCCCATTTCTAAAAACATTAAAAAAAAATCAAATATTCTGTAATCAAAGGGTGATACCTTACCATGAACTCAAGTTCCTGCACCCATGTTTCTTTGGTGACCCCTTTATGCATTAAAACATCATATTGTGCAGGACCATTCTCCTCGGTCCAGGTATGATTTATATCTTCTATAATAAAACCATGCCTGACAAAATAAGAGATCGCAGGAGGTCACACTTCCTCAGGTCCACCACCTTTAGTAGCAAGATTCCTGTGTCCAGGGGCGCCTGGGTGGCTCAGTCGTTAAGCAACTGCCTTCAGCTCAGGTCATGATCTCAGAGTCCTGGGATCGAGCCCCGCATCGGGCTCCCTGCTCTGCAGGAAGCCTGCTTCTCCCTCTCCCACTCCCCCTACTTGTGTTCTCTCTCTTGCTGTGTCTCCCTCTGTCAAATAAATAAATAAAATCTTAAAAAAAAAGTGCATGTGTCCGGCACTGGCACAACCTTCCCAGCCCTGGCCACCCTGCTCTCCAAGTAGTCTCTGAGCTCCTCCAGTGTAGATGTCAGAATCCTCCTCTGTCTCCAGGATCTTAACTCTCCCTGCGGTTATTTACCCATCAATATGCTGATGACGCCAAGCTGCAGGTCTCCTGAGTTCCAGTTTGTTTCCTCAACAAAAATCTACACATAAAATCTTCATAAATACCACGAACAGATAATGTCGAAATAAAACTCTTTCACTTTCCCCCAAAGTTGTCTTTTCAAGAATACACCCCACTGGAATGGAGTCGCTATTGATTACCCATCTCTAGAGCATGGGGTAGCCAATGGCTCCTTAGACCCCATGCTCCCACGTTGGGCTGCAAGGTTTGAGTGGTAGGAGGCTTTGTACAGCCTTTTCCCTGGCTCTTCCTGGCCAGCCATTTCTTAGGTTCCAGCATTCGGTTCAAATATTAAGTCTTTAGTAGACCTTCCCAGACTACTTCAAATAAAAATCCCTGCTCCCATTTTTTTTTTTTTCCCACTACCTCCAATACGTATTCCTTTATGTTACCTCTCTGTTTTAATTGTCTGTCTGTCTCCTTCACTGGGCTATCCTTTGGTTCACTACTGAATTCCTTGTAATATCTCACACAAGTGGTACCTAACAAGCATGCAATAAATATTTGTTGAATAATGGAGAAATGCATCAATAAATTATTTGTGAGACAATATTTTAAATGTATTAAGGTATTCTCAAATGTACAGAATTTTATGATAGATTATAAAAATATAAAAATAATTGAGATACTAAGTATATATCTACATGATACATAATACCTTCTGCCATTAGGCTAATATATGGCACACATGTTACCAAATGTTACATACAGTATTCATTTAGATCCTAAATAATGTAAGTCAATAAACGAAGACAAATAGTTAAAGAGATCTAATGAAAACTATGCATCTATTAAAGTGTTAATTCTGATTTTTTAATTAAATTTGGGGTATATTTAATTTTATGTGAAAGTAAATAGTCTAGAAGCCCATGTTTTACTTCTGAGGCACATTTAGAGCTGCTTTTGCAAAGCTCTGCATAAATTTATTGTTCTGGGATGGCATCAATTAATATCACCACCATAATTATTTACAGCTTATTAATCATTACTGAACAATTAAAAAGATTTAATAGCTTATTTCTCACTAACTTATCTTTTGCATAAGAACAAGAAAGATTGTTTTCTGTTATATAATAACACATTCTGAAAGAGCTTCACCAAATTCTAGAATAATAAAAGTAGAAATAGTACATAAATTTCATTTCACTCCCATGAATAAAAAAAATAAATACTTTAAGATAAGTATTTTCTTATTTGTTAGACTACATCCTCTTCTATTCTTTGATCATCTTTTTCTTTCTCTCTTCTTTGGCACTCCCCCTGTAGGAGTCAACACCACACACACCCTGAGACACCTTGCTACTGTCTTCAGAGGGAGAAGTGGCAACAATCTGGTAAATAAACAACATCAGTATTGACAACTGCAAGATCTAAATTACATTGCATAAGGCCATATGAATTTTAAGGGATTATGGTAGGCAGTAGCTAATATTTCATATGGAGGGAAACGATACCCTCAGTGTGATTTCCAGCCTCAGTGAAGACAGGAGATGGATTTCCCAGCTACTATGAAATCTGCCATAGTTGCTTGCCAACACCGTCAATGCAGAAAGAGCTCTCTGATCTCGAGCAATGGGATCATTTGATTAAGCTAGGAATAAAGGATATTATATTACTTCTTCATACTTAATTCAAATCATCAGCCTATTTGTTCTGCTTTCCAGAACAAAGAGAACAGCTCTTCATACTACATCAATCGCATCAAGTACAGTGGGCCGTCACTGAAAGTGCCTTGCTCTTTGATACTTTCAGCTGAATATTGCCCGAAAATTACTCTGTGGCTCTTATCTGAACCTTTGCAATTGCTCAGGCCCTTCTTTAGGTTAGAGCTGAAGTCAATACTCTGCTAGTGGAACCTGATTTCAACCAAGAAAGATAAAAGGAATCTTTCACAGTTTACGCTACACATATTCATTCATATTTCTTTATTAAATAGACTGTTTGGTACTAATTTTATAATTACGTATCATTCCTCCAAGTAATATGTATGAACCAAGCAATGTGTAATGTGCAAAAGCTTTAAAAACACAACAAAACCCTTGACCTGATGAGCCTTCAGTCTTATAGGAAAGATGAGTCTTCAACCCAAAGTAAAGTCATACGTAATAGGGGCTAAATGATAATGACACTGTTGGAGTACAAAATGTCAACCAGCCATAAATCCACTGAATATTTCACCAGTATGTACTATTAAGTGGTGGAATTTATAAAAATGGCTGCCTTGTGACAAGAATCTGAGGCTTGATTCAATGTTTTTGATTAACAACTCTGTCATATAACCAGTATTTTGTATCGTATTTATTATCTTTGTGTCGGTGAATATATCACCACTCCATATTTAATTTGTGAGGTCCTCATAATCTATGGTGCTTGTTGTATATCTAGTTTCACATGGAAGTAAGGGTATAACCCTGTGACAGTATGCTCCAATTCTTTAGGAAAAAAATAAAATAGAAATTGAATTGTTTCACCATTGCTTTTTTACCGGAGAAAATGTCTCCATTATCATTGTTTCAACTCTGCCTGCAATTGAATTAAAAAAAAAAAGAAAAAAAACCCACTCCTTATTTTTGTGTTTTTTCCTCTCAAAATCTTGAACAGGAAAATTTTTATGTGTAAAGTGAGAAAACTCCTCTCCTTAAAAAAAAACGGACCCTGAATTGAATCAATTGCTTTAAAGCAGACAAAAATTTGAAAAGAAAGAAACTGGATTCACAAAATGTCTCCTAACTTTGTAAATAAAATGTTTAAGTCTTGGAGAAAAAAATCTAAACCTGCCTGGAAGGCAGCTCCCATCATAGAAGATGGAATGAGTTAAGATCTAACGAGGGAGGTTTCCCAGGACTGCTGAGAAAGGAATATGCAGTCACGGTATGAAAAGTTGCTGGAGTGTACACAGTGATGGGATGATTTTTAAATGACGCAGTTTTCTGCAATATCATTTCAGAGATGAATGAAGAAGGAAGCCCAATTTTTAATAAAACTGGAGAAACATTTGATAAATAAACAAAAAGCCTTCCAAAGGACAGAATGTATTTAATGAAAAATACCTGCAGAATTATAATGTATCTGAGGTCCTTCCTATCTAGAAAATCAATTTCTCATTGACATCTATGGACTAGGGTTGATCAATGACAAGGAAGAGAGCTTGAAAGCATGTATTTGCCAGAGTTCCGTGTTTGAATAATCGGAAGGCAGGTAATTTTATCTCTACCGGTGCCGAACCCTGGCAAATGCAGTAACACAGGCAGGGATTTTCATAAACTCTCCCCTACTCGCACTTCTCCACTCTGTGCTTTTGCATCCATTTCCATAAGGATTACTGGATCTCCTAAACTTTAAATATCCTGTGGGTTTTTTTCCCTTAGCATGTATCCATGGTGCCGAGGGCTATGCCAGTTAAAATGTCACATTGTTATGACCATCAGGGTTGTTGGAGCTTTGTGCAAGATATGATCGCAGGGCTTTTCATCAGGGCGATCAGCTTCTGCTTTGTCTACTACATTCCATTTCTGTTTTCTGTATATTGACCAATGTCAGCCTGTACAGCTGACCTCATCACTTTGATCCCCTTCGCTTTGTGGTGGGCTAGAACGCATTTAACAACTGGCCCTCCAGAAAAAATAAAATGTATGGGTGTGTATGTATGTATATACGTTTGTATTGTATTTTATTGATGCCAAAATGTATGGCAAGTAATTGGCCATTAATAACAAAATGTCCAATACCTTTATCATAAATCCCATCTAGCCAATTGATTTTCACAGAACGCTTTTATGTACTTTGCCAAATGCTTGTATCTTGGGTCCACAGCCAACCTATGGCCTCACTTCAGCCATGGTTTAACAATATTCTATGTGACTTACTTACAAAGTAATGAGAGATATAACACACCTTTGAGTTTACTCTGCCTTATTTAATTTTTCCTTCATCAATTTCTTGAGCCTGGGTAGTCCACAAAACCAAAGATGAAGGCTCAAGTTGACGCATTTACCAATTTCTGTTGAATAACTACTCCCATCATTGCCAATTTCATGCTCCCAATGTGATATTGAACACAAAGCTGGGCAGTGATATTCAGTAAGTAGTACATTGTCTCTACTACAGAAATCATATGCATAGACAAATCCATTACCATAGAAAATATAAAAATGTGGTATAATGATTAGGAAGTAATGAGTTTTGGATATTCACCTTTATTTTGGTATAATTAGTGTGCTTATTTATAATTTCTCTTTTTTTAAAAGATTTTATTTATTTATTTGACAAGAGAGAGAGATTGAGAGTACAAGCAGGCAGAGAGAGGCAGTCAGAGGGAGAGGGAGAAGCAGGTTCTCCACTGAGCAGAGAGCCTGACGTGGGGCTCAATCCCAGGACCCTGGGATCATGACCTGAGCCGAAGGCAGCCGCTTAACCGACTGAGTCACCCAGGCACCCTTATAATATAATTTTTTTACATTTTATTTTTTCATCATAAGTGTACCCCTTAATCACCCTCCTCTATTTCCCACATCCTCCCCTCCCCACGTCCGCTCTGTTAATCATCAGTTTGTTCTCTATAATAAAAAATCTGTTTCTTGGTTTGTCTCTCTCTCTCTCTTTTTTCCTTTGTGCATTTGTTTGGTTTCGTAAGTTCCACATATGAGTGAAATCATACAGTATTTGACTTTCTCTGCCTGACTTATTCCACTTAGCATTATTCTCTCTACTTCTATCCATGTTGCTGCAAACGACAAGATTTCATTATTTTTTATGGCTAACATTCCCTAAGTAACATATTGTTTCTTCTTTATCCATTCAACTACTAATGGACACTTGGGCTGTTCCCATAGATTGGCTATTGTAAATAATGTTGCAGTAGACATAAGGATGCACGTATCCCTTTGAATTAGGGTTCTTGTGGATTGGGGTAGATACCCAGTAGTGCAATTTCTGGATTATAGGGTAGTTCTATTTTAATTTTTTGAGGAACCTCCATACTGTTTTCCACAGTAGCTGTATCAGTTTGCATTCCCACCATCACTGCAAGAGTGTTCTTTTTTCTCCACATCTCGGGGAACACTTGTTGTTTCTTGTGTTTTTAATTTCAGCCATTCCGATAGGTGTGAAGTAATATCTCATTGTAGTTTTGATTTACGTTTCCCTGATGATGAGTGATGTTGAGCATCTTTTCATGTGTCTGTTGGCCATCTGTATGCCTTCTTTGGAGAAATGTCTGTTCATGTCTTCTGCCCATTATTTAATTGGATTATTTGGTTTTGGGGTATTAAGTAGTATCTGTTCTTTATTTTGGACACTAATCCTTTATCAGATATGTCATTTGCAAATTTCTTCTAGGTGTTGCCTTTTAGTTTTGTTGATTATTTCTTTTGTTGTACAGAAACTTTTTATTTTGATGTAGTCCTAACAGTTTATTTTTGCTTTTATTTCCCCTTGCCTCAGGAGATAATTTAGAAAAATGTAATCATAAAATTTGTATGGAACCATAAAAGACCTCGAATAGCCAAAGCAGTCTTGAAAGAAAAAAACAAAATTGGAGGTATCACTATTCAATGCTTCAAGTTATATTACAAATAGGTAGTAATTAAAACAGTATGGTACTCGGGGTGTCTGGGTGTCTCAGTCAGTTGAACATCTGACTCTTGGTTTCAGCTCAGAGGATGATCCCACTGGGATTGTGAGTTTGAGCCCCATGTTGGGCTTCTCACTCCGCAGGGAGTCTACTGGAGGTCATCTCTCTCTCCCTCTGCCCCACCCCCTTGCTTGTGCTCTTGCTCTCCCTCTTTCTAAAATAAATAAATATTTTTTAAAAAACAAGTATGGTACTGGCATAAAAATAGACACATAGATTAATAAGATAGAACAGAAAACTCATAAATAAACCCACAATTATATGGTCAGTTTATCTCTGTCAAAGGAAGATGAATATCCAGTGGGAAAAAACACAGTCTCTTCAACAAATTGTGTTGAGAAAACTGGACAGGCACATGCAAAAGAATAAAACTGGACCACTTTCTTTCACCACACACAAAAATAAATTCAAAATGGATTAAAGACCTAAAGGTAAGACCTGAATCCAGAAGAATCCTTGAGAGAGCATAGGCCATAATCTCTCTGACATCAGCCATCGCAGCATTTTTCTAGATATAATATGATACTGAATTGACAGATTTCTGTCAATGTAACCACTGTCTCTCACAAACACATATGAGTTGGCTCCAGCACACCATTGCTTTGTTATTCCCTGAGCTGCGCACTCCAGTGCTGAGCCCTGAAATATGTTGCAGTGTCATTCAAAGCTCCAGCTCCATCCTCATGCCTAATATCTCAAAATTTAGATCAAACTCCAACTCTAGATCTCCTAAAATCCAACTGGGCTGCCCCTCACAGCTTCACTACCATCTTCTCCTCCATAATTGACCCACCACACAATTGGGAAGACATCTGAAGTTGGGCTTTAAGCCGACTTGAATTTGAGACCCCCCCTCTCTTTTTAAAAGATTTTATTTATTTATTTTTGCGAGAAAGAGGGAACACAAGCAGGGCGAGCAGCAGAGGGAGAGGGAAAAGTAGGCTTGTGCTCAGCAGGGAGCCTGACTTGGGGCTTGATCCCAGGACCCTGACCTGACTGAGTCACCCAGGTGCCCAAGACCCCTCTCTTTCATTTACAGCTGTATGACCTTAGGTAAGAGATGGTTATTTTTCAGGTCCTCATCTGTAAAACAAAGAAAATAATAGCAAACTGGAAGAATTTTAGTTAGAATTAACACAGGTCTGAAACATGCCCCTGGAAGATGCTCCATAAAGATAAGATGCACCTGCCTCTTTCTCCCTTTGCTCAAATGGAACAACATTCTCTTCAGACAAGAAGAACAGGTCCAAGAGGCTTAAAAGGAACCTTTACAGCCAGCTAAAGCCTTATGTTTTCAGCCGCTGACTGAAATAATGAGGCTATTTACTCAATATGCTCCTAGTTTATTGGTGCCTGTTCCCCTTGTTGGCCACACATTTCAAGTTTCAGCATTTATTCTGCATGTCTCTGGACTATAGCTTCCATACAGCTGTCTTTCCTGGTACTCTGCCCAGTTAGCATGTGGCTTTGAGCCTTTGTGAAGCTGGCTTTGTGCTGGGTCTTTATGCGGCATATGCCTAGTCATTGTTCCTGTCTTTCTGGTGTGTGGTACTAACGCTCCCTAACTTCTGCAACACTGAGCTTCTCCATCTACTCTTCCCTGATCTGATCTTTCTCCCATTTCTCTGTTGGTTTTGTGACTAGGCAACCTTTCAAATTTGCCTTTTCAACCCTGATAATACTGAGATTGGGGCATCACTGGACAAGGAATGAGATCCAGCAAAACACCGGAGCAGAGGTCAGAAGAATGAGGGTCTGGTTCTGATTTGCCAGTACTAGCTATGTGACTTTAAAGAAATCAATAAACTGCTCAAAGCTACAGTTTCTTCAATTGAAAATGAGGCGTAAGATTTCTCTAGGGTCCCTCCAGATCTAATGTTTCATGATTCCGTGGTTCTCATTTCACTGTTGCTCTCAGCAACTGCGGTAAACTGGAAATATTGCTTCTCCCAGCCTGTTGCTTAAGCAACCCTTAATCGGTAGGAGCAACTTCAGCTGTTGGGCTCAGTGTCGCCCATGAGTTCATCAGTGGCCGAATCAGGTTGGGAGAAGCAATGCCTTAGAATTCGAGGAAGGAAATAGGCAATATTTTTTCTAATCTTAAATATGAATGTATGCTTTATCTATGAAATAAACTTTTGTTTTTTCCAAAGCAGCAAAAAGCAGTCTCCTGGATAACAAAAACAAATCGGTAAACATAAAGTCTCAGCCAGGAAGTTGCAACCATGGATGGAAGTTGGGCTGGTTTTCGTTGAAAACATCATCCTACTGAGGAGGAATTAGGCAAGATACTGATAATTATAATGATGATAAACTAAAAATAATATAAAATCAAATTGATTTTAAAAAGAAAGTTTTACGTTCTCCCAAAATCTATAAAAAAAATAGATGAAGTAGGTAGAGAACTATGGACCTTGGTCACCCATATCTTTAATATGTAATTCAGTGTCCTATATTTATCTATGGCTTCCTTCCTTTATATGCATGTCAGTGTTGACACTAATGATTGTCCCTCCTTAAATCTTTTTTCTTTGTGATTTTTCATCAGCACATTAGCCTCTAACTTTTGATGATATTTCAGATGCCCCATTTACCAGCTGCTTAAACACCATGGGTTGATTCCTTAGGTTCTACTGGGGGCCCCTCTTTCTCTCTCTCTGTTCTTCGTCCCTGGGTGAGCAGGTCCATTCCAAAAGCTTCAGGTATCATCAGCAGACTGATGATTCAATCATATATCCTTTGGCTCCAATATATGCAAATAATACACATTTTACACACATGTATAGAGTATGATTGCATGTGTGTACATGTATGTATATGCATACATGTATAAATGTGTGTATGTGTATAAGTATACATAATTTACACCAATATTCAAGATGTCCACCTTTGGATGTCCCTACACATTGCCTAAATTAAACTCTCCTCAATCTTCATTTCCTGTGATGTCCCCTGTGTCCTGCAGGTGACTCTATGCATCTAGTCACCAAAGGTGGAAACTTAAACATCATTCTTGACCCCTTTCTTGCATTCATCCCTCATATTTTATCAGTCAGTAACTTGCATTGGTCTTTCAAAAATACCTCTGGTTTTTCTCCATCTCTATTCTCATTCCTCTGTTCTTACTATGGTCAGACATGGCAATAGACTATGGACGGGACTCCCTAGTTCAGGCCTGATTCCCCAGATGAACCCCCCTGACTGCAGCCAGAGTAAATGTTTTCCATACATGATCCCACCAAGCCCACTTACAATTTCCTCTTAACTTTGGATGATATGGACTTACTTATCTGGTCTATATGGGACCTTAGGATTCATATATGAAATTTCTACCTGCCGTTCAATGCTCTGGGAATATGAATCAATTACAATTCCTCAATGAAGAACTTTTATGCTTTTAAGGATTTGTACAAGCTCTTCCTTCTAACTGAATCCTTCTTCCTCAGACACTTCTCCTACGATTTATAACTTAACTTTTGGCTCAGACACTTGTTGATATTTCCACAAAACTTCTCTGACCACCCTAAGGAGGGGTTGTACATCCTCCTCAGCACCCTTGTTGCACTAATTTCTCTGGGTTGCCCCTGCCCATTTAATTATACCTCTCAACCTGGTAAAATCCATAAGAACAGCTGCACTCATATCTTGTCCACAGTTGTATCTCCTATAAATTTGGCACATTTAGCAAAAAAATTATACAAGACATCCATTTAAAGTTGAAACTCAGATAAATGACAATTTTTTATATGCCCCAATATTGAGAACATACATTAAAAAATGTGTTTGCTAATCTGTAATTCAAATTTAATGGGATATCCTGTATTTTATTTGGCAGACGTAATCTCCAGATCTTGAAAATGTCTACCACATGCTAGTTGATCAATAAATATTCAGTGATACAAAATGACAACAGAATTATTGTAAGATTTCATCCTAGTCCTTCAAAAATATCATAATATAATTTACTATATTCCTTTTTGGAGACTTAGCAGTGAGTATTCTTGCTTTATTTGACAGTAAAGTCATTTTAAGACAGTTTATATTATCTGTTTGATTGTGTATATGTCACTTAGTTGTGATCTTAGCAATGGAAAATATGCATGCATATAAGCCATTACTAGATAATTCAGAGACCATAGCTTGTGTGTTTTGTTTTGTTTGTTTTGTTTTTGCTCATAGGGCAGAGACAGAGCCTGTCTAAACTTGCTGAGGGAAGCTTTCTTTAGGTTTTCGTTTCACACATTCGCTCGCTGAATATTTCCCTCCGTAGCACAGCATTGGTCAGAAGTGCTCTGACTGCTTACAAAGGAGAGAGAAAGAGCCATCTGGTCCTGACCTGGAGGCAGCCTCCAGGGACTACAGCATCATTTCCTAACTTTCCAGTCTGTCACTTTGATGCATGAATCCTAAAATCCCATAAAGACATGCCTTGATTTTCCCTGAATTATTGCAAAGGAAAATAAAAAGGCAGTTTCTTTCAATTCTCTTGCTCCAGTGTTTACTTAATTTTGTCATATTACCATTTGAAGGCCACTCCATCGAGTCTAATTTAAGAAAAATAAAAATAAAAACACTAAATATGGCAGATAGCCTCCAACTATGAGTAAAGTTACTAGAAGAAATTGGTGAGAGGAGTTTTCGTGTATATGTACATACATATGGATTTCATCTTTCTAAACTTGCACAGCTTATGTTGGTTGGCTTTATTTGTTTCCATCTAAGATGAGCACCAATGTTAATACAAAAGTGGACGGTAAAATTCCTATGAGGTAGGATAGGGAATGGATTAAGGAACTTCAAAGGTCTGCATCTCCATAAAAGCAATGGAATAACTGGAAAAAAAAATGTGAGAATAAACTTTTTGAGAACTCTGGAAATCATCCAAAAGCTTGCAGCGACCAGGGAGAATTCATTCAAGAAAAGTGTCTGTGTCTTGGCAAGAACTGAGAGCTATGTGTCATTTTAACCTACCCTAGTCCCAAGTCCCAATTCCCAGCCTAGCGGTATCCCTGAAAATGACAGTCCAGATTCCATTACAGGTACAGAAGAAAGCAGAACTGATCTCAGTTGCAAAGAATTCCAGGTATTTATAGTCATTTGTTTTATTCGCATTTAGTCTTTGTTTATTGCCTGCTGGTGGCTAGATCTAGACAATTGGCTCAAAAGGGTTGTCTTTACTTCACCTAACTCATAACTTTTTGAGTGCTGAGCATCTGTCCAAAGCATATACAGGAACATGTTTTAACCACTGCTGCCTGAAGCAATGGATAACAGTTGGAACAAACAATAGACTAAACAAAGAGCTCGTGGAGAAAGTTTAGGGAATGAGAGCTTAGGAGAACAGGGCTTTGAAAAACTCTAGCATGTTTGTTGAATCAGGAAGGTCACACACATGCCCATGCTGTACATAAGCTTCAGCAAAGACCTGAGAAGACTCTGAACTCTAACCTTTGATTGATGTTGAAGCTCTGTACACGGAGGTAGTGAGGCTAAGACAGAGTTGTCAGCTGTCGGGCTGAGTGTCAAAGGTGTGCCCTAAACCACACACAGTCTCTCTGCAAAGACTGGGAGGTTTTATTTAGCACTTCCCAAGTCATTCCCTGAATCTGGTGTTACCACGATACCAAAGCCAAAAAAGATGTCCCAAGAAAAGGAAACTACAGACTGACACCTATTATTGATATACATGCAAAAATCCTCAACAAAATACTGGCAAACCAAATCCAGGAGGAAAGGATATTTTAAAAGGATTACATATATTAAAAGGATTACACACCATGACCAAGTGAAATTTATCCCAGGAATGAAGAGGGGCTTGACATACAAATACCAATTAATACAATGCACCGTATGACAGAATGAAGCAAACCAAATACCTGGTCATCTTAACTGATGCAGAAAATTCATCTGACAAAATTCAACACCCTTTTGGGATAAAAGAACTCTAGAAATAGAAACTAAATCTAGAACGAAGAATAGTAAGGAACTTCCTCAGCTTGATCAAGGGCATGTATGAAAAACTCACAGTTAACATAATACTTAATGCTGTAAAAACAAATTTTCCTGTTAAGAGTAGGAAGAAGATAAGGATGTCTTTTCTCAACACTGCTATGTAATATTGGACTGAAAATCTCAGCCAGGGCAATCAGGCAAGAGAAAGAAATAAAAAGCAATCAGATCAGAAAGAATTAAAAGTATCTCTATTTGCAGATGATATGATCTTAAATATAGAAAACTGAAGATTCCAACATTAACATCCAAAACAATAAAATAATTAAGAATAAATGCAAGACATACATTGAAAACTGTAAAACTTTTGTTGAAAGAAATTGAGGACATATATAAGTGGACAGTCATCCTGTACTCATAGATTGGAAGACTTAATATTGTAATGATGACACCAATCCTCAAATTGTTTTACAAATTCACTGTAATCCCTATCAAAATTCCGACTGCCTTTTCTGCAGAAATAGACAAACTAAACCTAAAGCCCATATGGAGCTGCAAAGGACAATGAGTCACAAAAAAAAAAACATTGAAAAAGAAGAATAAAGTTGGAGGGCACACACTTCTGGATTTTCAAACTAATTGAAAAGCTATGGTAGTCAAATGATGTAGTACTGCCATGGGAATAGATATACAGATCAATGGATTCAAATTAAGACTACACAAATTAACTCACATTATGTTCCACTGATTTCAACATCGATTCCAAGATTATTCAATGGGGTAAGATTGTTTCTTTCATTAAATTGTGCTATTTCAAACCATATGCAAAGATTAACTCAAAACGGATTAAAGATCTAAATGTAAAAGCTAAGACAATGAACTTTAAAACGTAAACGTAGGGAGTGGAGCAAGATGGCGGAGGAGTAGGAGACCTAGATTTCGTCTGGTCTCAGGAATTCAGCTGAATAGGGATCAAACCATTCTGAACACCTACGAACTCAACAGGAGATCGAAGAGAACAATAGCAACAACTCTCTGAACAGAAAAACGACCACTTTCTGGAAGGTAGGACGTGCGGAGAACTGAATCCGAGGCGATGTTCAGGAGGATAGACGGCGGGGGAGGGGGCCTCCGTCGGCCGCTTCTGGCAAGTGATAGAGCCGCGGAGCACAAAATCGGACCTTTTAGAAGTCGGCTCCGCTGAGGGAGGTTGCTCCTGTGGCTAAGTGGGGGGTGGAACCCTCGCAGGACAGTGTGGCCTCAGGACCCTCGGGGGTCACAGAAAAACGGGGGTGCTGAGTGCAGCAGAGCTCCCAGGTATCAGAGCGGGGAAGCTGGCTGCAGAGACGGAGCCGAGGCGCAGACTCTCAGCTCGGGGTGGCCATAAACTGTGATCCGCGGCCCAGTTGGACCACTGCTCCTCCAGCAGGGACCCAACAAGCGGCAGAGCCGGGGAGACTCCCCTTCCTCCCCCGGGAAGAGCGGTGTGGGAGCGCACCGCAGGGATCTGCTGGGTTTGGAGCCTCCACACGGGGTCAGGTGCCAGAGATAGAAACGCTCGGTCACAGGCCGGGTGAGCACGGAGTGTGGCCGGAGACCGGGGACACGGGAGTGACTGCTTTTCTCTGGGGGCGCACTGAGGAGCGGGACCCCAAGTTCTCAGCTCCTCCGGGCGGAGATTGGGAGGCCACCATTTTCGCCCTGGTCCTCCAAAGCTGTACCGAGAGCTTGCAAGGAACAAAAGCTCCTGTGAGCAAACCCGAGCAGCTTGCTTAGCCTGGACCGACAAGGGTGGGGCAATTCTGCCTCCGCAAAGACATTTGGGAACCACAGCAACAGGCCCCTCCCCTAGAAGATCAGCACGAGCAGCCAGCAAGCCAAGACCAAGTTTACCGGTCAAGGAGAACGGGAGAACTCCAGCACTAGGGGAATATTGCACATACAATTCATGGCTTTTTTTTTTTACCATGATTCATTAGTTTTTCAAAGTTAATTCTTTTTAATTGTTTTTTTTAATTGTTCTTTTTCCCTCTTTCAACCAACATCTTATCAATACCTTTTTTAAAAAATCATTTTTTATTTTTCATTTTTAGAGTCATATTTTTATCCCTTCATAGTAGTTACCCTTATTTTTGGCATATATATATAAGTTGTTCCCTTTTCAAAATTTTGAGGTACAGTTTCTTCTAACAGATCAAAATATGCCCTAAATCGCTAGTGTATGGCTTTGTTCTAGTCTCCGGTCTGATCATATTCTCTCCCCTTTGTTTTTCTTTTTTTTTTTTTTAAATCTTCTTTCTTTTTTAAAAACAACCTCTTATCAATTCCTTTTATAAAATCTTTTATAATTTTCATCTTTACAGTCATCATCCATCCCTTCATTGTATCAACCCTTATTTTGTATATATAAGTCTTTCTTCCTTTAAAATTTTAGGAAGCACTTTTTTCTAACAGACCAAAATACGCCCAAAATCTAGTGTGTGGCACTGATCTATGCACTAGCCTGATCATATTTGACCATATTCTGTTTTTTTTGTATTGTTCTGTTTTTGTTTTTATCTTTTTTTTCTCTTTCTTTTTTCTTTCTTTCCCTTTGTTTTCCCCTGGTTTCAGGTCTTTTCTGATTTGTATAGAGTACATTTGCTAGGGACATTGTTAACCTGTTAGGATTTTGTTCTCCCAATCATCTATTCTCCTCTGGACAAAATGACAAGACGAAAAAAATCACCTCAGCAAAAAGAACAAGAGGTAATACCGTCAGCCAGGGACCTACTCAATACAGACATTAATACGATGTTGGACCTAGAGTTCAGAATCATGACTTTAAAGATACTAGCTGGGCTTGAAAAAAGCATGGAAGTTATTAGAAAAACCCTTTCTGGAGAAATAAAAGAACTAAAATCTAACCAAGTCGAAATCAAAAAGGCTATTAATGAAGTGCAATAAAAAATGGGGGCACTAACTGCTAGGATAAATGAGGCAGAAGAGAGAATCAGTGATATAGAAGACCAAATGATGGAAAATAAAGAGGCTGAAAAAAGAGAGAGAAACAACTACAGGATCACGAGGGCAGAATTCAAGAGGTAAGCGATATGATAAGACGAAACAACATTAGAATAATTGGGATCCCAGAAGAAGAAGAAGGAGAGAGAGGGGCAGAAGGTATATTGGAGCAAATTATAGCAGAGAACGTCCCTAATGTGGGGAAGGAAACAGGCATCAAAATCCAGGAGGCACAGAGAACCCCTCTCAAAATCAATAAAAATAGGTCAACACCCCGACATCTAATAGTAAAACTTACGAGTCTCAGAGACAAAGAGAAAATCCTGAAAGCAGCTCGGGAGAAGAGATATGTAACCTACAATGGTAGAAACATTAGACTGGCAACAGACCTATCCACAGAGACCTGGCAGGCCAGAAAGGACGGGCATGATATCTTCGGAGCAATAAACGAGAAGAATATGCAGCCAAGAATACTATATCCAGCTAGGCCGTCATTGAAAATTGAAGAAGAGATAAAAAGCTTCCAGGACAAACAAAAACTAAAGGAATTTGCAAACACGAAACCAGCCCTACAAGAAATATTGAAAGGGGTCCTCTAAGCAAAGAGAGAGCCTAAAAGCAGAATAGATCAGAAAGGAACACAGACAATATACAGTAACAGTCACCTTACAGGCAATATAATGGCACTAAATTCATACCTTTCAATAGTTACCCTGAATGTAAATGGGCTCAATGCCCCAATCAAAAGACACAGGGTATCAGATTGGATTAAAAAACAAGACCCATCGATATGCTGTCGGCAAGAGACTCATTTTAGACCCAAAGACAGCACCAGATTGAACGTGAGGGGGTGGAAAACCATTTACCATGCTAATGGACACCAAAAGAAAGCTGGGGTGGCAATCCTAATATCAGACAAATTAGATTTTAAACCAAAGACTGTAATAAGAGATGAAGAAGGACACTATATCCTACTTAAAGGGTCTATCCAACAAGAAGATCTAACAATTGTAAATATCTACGCCCCTAACACGGGAGCAGCCAATTATATAAGGCAATTAATAACAAAAGCAAAGAAACACATTGACAACAATAAAATATTAGTAGGGGATTTTAACACCCCCCTGACTGAAATGGACAGATCATCTAAGAAAAAGATCAACAAGGAAATAAAGACTTTAAATGACACACTGGACCAAATGGACTTCACAGACATATTCAGAACATTTCATACCAAAGCAATGGAATAACATTCTTCTCTAGTGCCCTTGGAACATTCTCCAGAACTGATCACATCCTAGGTCACAAATCAGATCTCAACCAGTACCAAAAGATTGGGATTATTCCCTGCATATTTTCAGACCACAATGCTTTGAAACTAGAACTCAATCACAAGAGGAAAGTCGGAAAGAACTCAAATACATGGAGGCTAAAGAGCATCCTAGTAAAGAATGAATGGGTCAACCCGGGAATTAAAGAAGAACTAAAAAAATTCACGGAAACCAATGAAAATGAAAACACAACTGTTCAAAATCTTTGGGATAAAGCAAAGGCAGTCCTGAGAGGAAAGTATATAGCAATACAAGCCTTTCTCAAGAAACAAGAAAGGTCTCAAATACACAACCTAACCCTACACCTAAAGGAGCTAGATAAAAAACAGCAAATAAAGCCTAAACCCAGCAGGAGAAGAGAAATAATAAAGATGAGAGCAGAAATCAATGAACTAGAAACCAAAAGAACAGTAGAACAGATCAACGAAACTAGGAGCTGGTTCTTTGAAAGAATTAACAAGATTGATAAACCCCTGGCCAGACTTATCAAAAAGAAAAGAGAAATGACCCAAATCAACAAAATCATGAATGAAAGAGGAGAGATCACAACCAATACCGAAGAAATACAAACAATTATAAGAACATATTATGAGCAACTCTATGCCAGCAAATTAGATAACCTGGAAGAAATGGGTGCATTCCTAGAGATGTATCAACTATCAAAATTGAACCAGGAAGAAACAGAAATCCTGAACAGACCTATAACCACTAGGGCAATTGAAGCAGTCATCAAAAATCTCCCAACAAACAAAAGCCCAGGGCCAGATGGCTTCCCAGGGGAATTCTATCAGCCATTTAAAGAAGAATTAATATGTATTCTCCTGAAAGTGTTCCAAAAAATAGAAATGGAAGGAAAACTTCCAAACTCATTTTATGAGGCCACCATTACCTTGATCCCAAAACCAGACAAAGACCCCATCAAAAAGGAGAATTACAGACCAATATCCTTGATGAACATGGATGCAAAAATTCTCATCAAAATACTAGCCAATAGGATCCAAGAGTACATTAAAAGGATTATTCACCATGAGCAAGTGGGATTTATCCCTGGACTGCAAGGTTGGTTCAACATCCACAAATCAATCCACGTGATACAATACATTAACAAAAGAAAGAACAAGAATCATATGATCCTCTCAATAGATGCAGAGAAAGCATTTGACAAAGTACAGCATCCTTTCTTGATCAAAACTCTTTGGAGTATAGGGATAGAGGGTACATACCTCAATATCATAAAAGCCATCTATGAAAAACCTACAGCGAATATCATTCTCAATGGGGAAAAGCTGAGAGCCTTTCCCCTAAGGTCAGGAACGCGGCAGCGATGTCCACTATCACCACTGCTATTCAACATAGTATTAGAAGTCCTAGCCACAGCAATCAGACAACAAAAAGAAATGAAAGGCATCCGAACTGGCAAAGAGGAAGTCAAACTCTCACTCTTTGCAGATGATATGATACTGTATGTGGAAAACCCAATAGACTCCACCCCAAAACTGCTAGAACTCATACAGGAATTCAGTAAAGTAGCAGGATATAAAATCAATGCACAGAAATCAGTGGCATTCCTATACACCAACAACAAGACAGAAGAGAGACAAATCAAGGAGTCGATCCCATTTACAATTGCACCCAAAACCATAAGATACCTAGGAATAAATTTAACCGAAGAGGCAAAGGATCTGTACTCAGAAAACTATAAAATACTCATGAAAGAAATTGAGGAAGACACAAAGAAATGGAAAAACGTTCCATGCTCATGGATTGGAAGAACAAACATTGTGAAGATGTCAATGCTACCTAGTGCAAGCTACACATTCAATGCAATCCCCATCAAAATACCATCCACTTTTTTCAAAGAAATGGAACAAATAATCCTAAAATTTGTATGGAACCAGAAGGGACCCCGAATATCCAGAGGAATCTTGCAAAAGAAAAGCAAAGCTCTCAGCATCACAATTCCAGACTTCCAGCTCTATTACAAAGCGTTTATCATCAAGACAGTATGGTACTGGCACAAAACAGACACATCAATCAATGGAACAGAATAGAGAGCCCAGAAATGGACCCTCAACTCTATGGTCAACTAATCTTTGACAAAGCAGGAAAGAATGTCCAATGGCAAAAAGACAGTCTTTTCAACAAATGGTGTTGGGAACATTGGACAGCCACATGCAGAAGAATGAAACTGGACCATTTCCTTACACCACACACAAAAATAGACTCCAAATATTTGGAGAAAATATTTGCAAATGACATATCAGATAAAGGGCTAATATCCAAATCTATAAAGAACTTATCAAACTCAACACCCAAAGAACCAATAATCCAGTCAAGAAATGGGCAGAAGACTTGAACAGACATTTTTCCAAAGAAGACATCCAAATGGCCAACAGACACATGAAAAAGTGCTCAACATTGCTTGGCATCAGGGAAATCCAAATCAAAACCTCAATGAGATACCACCTCACACCAGTCAGAATGGTTAAAATTAACAAGTCAGGAAATGACAGATGTTGGTGGGGATGCGGAGAAAGGGGAACACTCCTACACTCTTGGTGGGATTTGGTGGATCCTATTGGCTAGTATTTTGGTGAGAATTTTTGCATCCATGTGCAACCCCTCTGGAAAACAGTATGGAGGTTCCTCAAACAGTTGAAAATAGAGCTACCATACGATTCAGCAATTGCACTACTGGGTATTTGCCACAAAGATACAAATGTAGGGATCCGAAGGGGTACGTGCACCCCAATGTTTACAGCAGCAATGTCCACAATAGCCAAACTGTGGAAAGAGCCAAGATGTCCATCGACAGATGAATGGATAAAGAAGAAGTGGTATATATACACAATGGAATATTATGTAGCCATCAAAAGAAATGAGATCTTGCCATTTGCAATGACGTGGATGGAACTGGAGGGTGTTATGCTGAGTGAAATAAGTCAATCAGAGAAAGACATGTATCATATGACCTCACTGATATGAGGAATTCTTAATCTCAGGAAACAAACTGAGTGTTGCTGGAGTGGTGGGGGGTGGGAGGGATGGGGTGGCTGGGTGATAGACATTGGGGAGGGTATGTGCTATGGTGAGAACTGAATTGTGCGAGACTGTTGAATCACAGATCTGTACTTCTGAAACAAATAATGCAAGATATGTTAAGAAAAAAGAAAAAGAAGAAGATAGCAGGAGGGGAAGAATGAAGGGGAGTAAGTCGGAGGGGGAGACGAACCATGAGAGATGATGGACTCTGAAAAACAAACTGAGGGTTCTGGGGGGGGATGGGTTAGCCTGGTGATGGGTATTAAAGAGGGCACATTCTGCGTGGAGCGCTGGGTGTTATGCAGAAACAATGAATCATGGAACACTACATCAAAAACTAATGATGTATGGTGATTAACATAACAATAAAAAATTAAAAAAATAAATAAAAAGTAAATGTAGGTGTACATCTTTGTGACCTTGGTTTACGCAATGATTTCTTTAGTACAACATCTAAAACTCAAACAAGAGAAAAATAGATAAATTGGAATTTTTCAAGATTAAAAAATTTTGTGCCTCAAAGGATATTATACAGTAAGTGAATAGACAAGCAACATGATGGGAGAAAATATCTGCAAATATATGGTCCAGCGTCTGAATACATAAAGAACTCCTACAGCTCAGCAATACAAAGTCAGACAACTCAATTAAAAATAGGCAAAAAGACTGGAATAGGTATTTTTCCAAAGAAGATATGCAAATGGCCAACAGGTGAATAAAAAGAGGCTTAACATCATTAGTCATCAGAGAATGTAAATTGAAACCACAATGAGATACCACTTCATACCCACTAAGATGTCTGCAATAAACAAAATGCAAAGCAACAAGTGTTGCTTTTTTGTTTTACCTGAAAAGTAGTTATGGCCTCATGACTGTTGGTGTTTTGTTTTGTTTTGTTTTTTGTTTTGTTTGTTTTGTTTTGTTTTGTTTTGTTTTGTACAAACTTATCTACCACAGGTCCTCATGCTTGTCCTAAAATCCCTCAATGCCACCAGGAACATGGGGTTGGCCAGGTGTTGTATGATGCAAAAGCTTAAGCAGAACTAGGAAGTCCAAAATGGGCAAAGAAATTCCCACGTAAGGAGATAAGCTCAGTACCAGCTGTGAGTGCTCTTTGTCTCCCGTTAAAGAAATGGTCTGGGTCCAAGGCCATTTTTCTGAAGCCATGCAAGGGGGTCAGAAGCTACACATACCTCTATCTCTCAACAGTGTGGATATACTACATTTTGTGTATTCATTCCTCAGTTGATGGACATTTGGGTTGTTTTGGTTTTTAGCTGTTATAAATAAGGCTGCTCTGAACATTAACGTACAGGTTTTTGTGTGAAAATATATTTTCAACGCTCTTAGTATAAAACGAGGAGTGGGATTGCTGGGTCCTGTTACTACATGTCTCTATGTTTGAACTTCTGAGAAACTACTAAACTATTTCCCACACTGACTGAACCATTTTCATTCTCACCAGCAATGTATAAGGGTTTCTATTTCTCTCAAGTGGGGATTCAGACTTTGATGAAACTGTTGGACCCGGATGCCCAAGTGACAATAATTCCAGACCCCCCAGGGTTAGGGAAAGCTGGTGGCATTGAGGGATTTTAGGACAAGGTGAGGACCCATGGCAGACAAGTGTGTACATACTTGTGGATGAGGCCTTTGGGTCACTGCTGGCATTGGTGATCCGGGTTTCGAAAGCTGAGTGTGTAACAGGTGTTGACATTTTAGCTGCTTACAGCACAAACTTCACCACAGCCCCAGGGGTGTGCCTCACCACAACAAAGGATTTAGAGCTGTAACGTGGGGTGCCAGCCCTCTTACTCACCACCCGAATCACCCAAAACTTGACAAATTACTCAACAAAAGCAGCATTTCCCACCAGCCAGAGGAAAACACACTACTTAGGGAATTCAGGGCTTGCAGCAGGCAGGAGGATCCCAGAATCTGGCTGGCTGACCATGGGCTACCATTGATTAAATGATGACATGCCACCCTTGGCCAATGGGGTACCTGGCATCATTGCCATCACCAAAGCAGTGGAGGCCTACATGGGAAACTGGCATACCAGTATTGATCTAGTTAATGCCTTTATCTCAATCTCTCCGTGGGACAAAGATGAGGACCAATTTGTGTTCACATGAAATGGCATGCAGAATCCTTTTGCTGAACTTCTGAAGAGATAACTTAACTCCCCGGCAATATGCCATGATCTACAAAAGGGCCACTTATCTCCAGAAGTATTCATCATCCACTATACTGATGACATTCCCATTGCCAATCTGAGAAATAAATTGACCAAGCCCTATATAAGGTCACTGAACTATGACATTGACAGGCTAGGCGGTCCACCCTGAAAAGATCCCAGGACCTCCTCGACAAGTACAGATGCTGGGAACCACCAGGGCTGATAGTTAGAGGTGTATTCTTGATAAAGTTAAACAGAGATTTAACTGTCCATAGCAGCCTTCACCAACAGGATAGAGGCTCAGCAGCCAGGAAGACCTTTTGACTATTTGGAGGCAACATATACCACATATGGGTATTATTTGGCCCCTTTAATCAAGTGTACCTACAAGGCCAATCACCTTTGAGTGGGACCCCAGCGATAGCAGGTGTTAGAAGCCCTGCAACATGCAATGGCACAGCCTTCCCATTGGGGTGAGTGGAGCCTGCAAGCACTGTGGAACTACAGGTCTCAGTGACTCCAATGCATGTGGATTGGAACCTGTGGCAAACAACTGTCACCATGGTGAGTAGGCTTTTGACTGTGGACATGTAAATTACCTGAGGTCGCCACCAGATACATCCCCTTCCAGTAGCAGCTCCTAGCCTGCTATTGGGCCCTACAGGAAACAGAACACATGACTACTGATATACCATATGTGACCCTGAGACGTAAGCTTCCTGTCCTCATGGGAGTACTCACTAATCCCACTGATAAGGGAGAGCAGGCTCTGCAAAGCTCCTTCATGAAATGAAAATGATACATTCATGATTGAGCCTGACCAGGGCTCCAGGGAATCAGCTGACTCCATGAACAAGTGGCTGCATTGCTGGAGGGGACTGAATGCCCTGGAACAGGTGCTCTTACCCCTCCCTTTGCTCAGTGGGTGCAGGGCTTGAAGATATTCTAGCTGATCCTATGGCTTGGTTCCTGCATGGATCCATAAATCTCAAAGATGATGGAGCCCACCGGGCTGCTACAACCATCTACCCAGGGATGGCCACATTGTGAATGAGAACAGACTAGGACTCTCTGCCCAATGGACCTAACTCCATGTGGTAGTGACAGCTGTGAAAACTACTCATCAGCAACTCCCTGCTACACGTATACAGAGTCATGGCTATTGAATACAGGCTAGCCATATGGTCCAGTGACTAGAAGATTAATGATTGGACCATTAAGGCTCCCCTCTGTTGGGATAGAGGCTCTGGCAGCAGCTTGCAAACTGGAAAAGAAACCATTCAAAAGGGAATGTGAATGGAACTCACGAGCTGATCAAGCATATGCTCAGCAAATCGCCATGCTTGCCCACTGGGTCTATCACAGATGGGATATGGATGGCCACCTCCAATGCAAAAATGGGCTGAATCATGAGGATTTACTGCAGAAGAAACGGAAGCCATGGATGCATGCAGCCAGCTGTGGGACTCCCACACCATGCAACATGGAGAACTGGGCCACATATCCTGGAGCAGAGGTCTATTGTGAGTGTATGAAATGGAAACCAATGGACAGCTAGCCTCTAGTCATGGAATATAGTAATGCCTCACCACTGCGGACACGTATGTCAGACGTGGGACTACCAGCCAGGGTGCCATGTATTGTGGCTTTAGGAAAATACCTTTGCCCTGTGTTTGACATTCAGCAGGATTCCAGTCAATCAAGGCACTGCATTCACGGCACAAGCTACACAGCCATGGACGTACTCCCATGGCATAATTTGAATGGTTCATGCTCCCTAGACCCTGCTCCCCAAGCATATCATGGGACGATAGAATGATGAGCACTTCAGACCCATCTAGTGGTTCCACAGAAGAGAACCCTGATAAGAAAGTTCATGTAAGCGGTCAACATCATTCCCTTCAATTCTGGGAGCACATGCGGACACTAAGATGAGTGGCAACATCTTCAATAGCAGTGTCTGAGTTTAGATATTAGCTTCCTAAAGCTTCAATCAAAGAGTGAGAAAGGTAATAATATAAAGTATTTGAGAGGCACATGATCTTGTCCCCTCTGGATTTCAGAGTTCCTGGAGGAAAATGTCAGTGGTGCTCATAGATCTAGATAAAGAGATACGGAGTTCAGATGGAGGTGGGTCCAGATGAAGCAAGAGAACATCGGAGCTAGATCAGCCTTGAGAATAAGGGAGCATATGAAATGAAGTAAGGGTTTTCTTGCTCTGGGGCATCCTCAGATTGAAGGAATCTGAATAGGGGTGCTGAGCTCTGTTCCAATCAAGCTAACTATGGAATTGTCTTCAAGGAATTGGAGTTGAAATAGGTACCAGATAGCCTTCTCTCCTTTGAAGACTATGCTGCTTGTGGACCTTTCCCACTGCTGTAGGAATAGCTTTTCCTTCTCTGATTTGATCCATTCTGTTAGAGACAGTAGGTAAAAGTGCCTAATTAGGGATGTGCTAATCCAGAGCCCAAACTTGACATGGATCCTTTACATTTCAAATCTTCAGGACTTTTTTGCTTTTTTTAAAGATTTATTTATTCATTTGAGAGAGAGAGAGAGAAAGAGAGAGAGAGGGGCAGAGAGAGAGGGAGAGAGAAGATCCTCAAGCAGACTCCGTGCTGAGCACTGCATTCCAGGCTCCATTCCAGGACCCTGAGATCATGACCTGAGCCAAAATCTAGAGTCAGCTGCTTAAACGACTGAACCACCGAGGTGCCCAGGACTTTGTTGTTTTTATGATTCTTATTTCAAGAAAGGTTCTTTTTAAAATTTCTATTAGGATATCACTGAACAGTAATTCCAATCATGTGTAAGAAAACTGCATAAACTCAGACAACAATGCCATCCAATAACATTTCCCAAATACAGACATATTGATTTAAAGCCTCCTTTACAATTTCTATGTATGAAAAGAGAAAGAGAAAAAAATGGGGAAAATCACTTCATGACATTGTTTTCTATTATATTTCAATTTATATTTATGTGAGACAAAAAGATAAATTGCAATCCTCGGCTTCCACAGTCATATTAATTTCCCCACGAGAAAAAATAATTTCCCATGTGTTGGGGTTGACATTAACATGCTGAATCTTATCTGTAAAAATGTACTTTTGTCACAAGAGCCATCACTGAAAAAAGTAGTTGCAGTGTATTACACCCAGTAGTCAGACATTGAACGCCAAAATTCCTGAAATAAATTATTATAAAAGAGGATGAAAACCTCTTCCAGGAGTACAAATAAAAATGAGGAGTGAAAATTAAAGTAGAAATGTATTCCTCCACGTCTTTCCCAAATGGCTTCATTTTTATGTAAATATCCGTACCCCTCTTATTCTTGAGTACTTAAATGTGTAGGTCTTGAAAGATTAGCAGAAGAAGGACAGCCTTTGAATAAAGATATGATAACCGTTTTTTTCCGCTAGGCCCGTTATCACAGGCAAAATTACATTTATCTTTTGGTTCAGGAAGCCAGGAATAAAATTCAATGAAATCTTAATGTGTTTATATTTCAGGAATGCGTTTCACCTTATGGTGTGCACATACATTCTAAAGTAAGACAAGTTAATTAAACAGACGAACTCCCAAATCTTAGTGCTCTGCTATCATCATCACTAATTTGCTTTGAAGGAGTTTGCAAAATGGGCTTTAGTGTGTAGCTCTGAGCTTGACCCTGCCGCACTCTGAACCTTCCTAATTTGGGGCACAAACCATTCTTTATAGTTGTCTTTTTCTTGTGCATATGTACTTATGATGACTATATATTTAAGGGGGAAATGATCAATTTTGTAGTGTTTGACCCATCTACACAGTGAAAGTGGTGGTCTACTGTAATATACATTTTATACATTATTATCGTTTCCTCAGTGTATAGATGGGTGCTGTATAATAATTCATAATAATAATTAAATAACTGTTGACATATTAATGTGACCTGATTAGTGTGGAATGGGTGGCTATTTTATGTGATTACATAATTTCATTATTAGAGACCCATTCAGTCATCCTAGGTTTTTCTCTGTTATGTAATGGTTTAGGACCAGATTTTATGACGAAGTCAGCTCTAGTATAGAGTATCAAGGAGTGTTGTGGCTAGTTTTCTCTCCTCCTCTGCCTATGGCACATAATCTCCCCTCGTATGCAGGGAATATGGACTTATTTTTTGTCTATTACTTATTACCCTCAGCCGTCACCCATTATCATTAATAGGCATCTGAAGCATTATTAAGGTTTCATTCTAAGGGAATTAATTTTGTTTAATGTGAAAGTTAAATAAATACATTTTAACATTTTAGTGTGAAAATATTATACTAATAAAAATTGTGTTTTATTCTTCCTTGTGTTGGCAGATTGTGTGTGTGTGTGTGTGTGTGCGCGCGCGTGCACTGTTTTCCAAAGTCTTAGCCTACTTGGAATAATAACTGTTCATATTTCCTGTCCTTGCCCTTGTCAAAGGGGCCCTCGGAGCCAATTAAAAGGGGTTTGGGAGCTTGATGTTTGAGTCTTTAGTACTAATGCAAGAGTTCTTGGGTGTGTAAAGAGCTGATTGCTTCTCCCCCATGATTGATTCTGATTTCACTTTCGAATTTCCAACTATCTGAGCCAGATCCTCCAAAGGAGCCTTTCTCTCTTCTGCAACTAAGCATTGAGCAGAGGCATCCTTTTTGGGTTGTGGAGCACTGCCTGCTGGGAGTGAATTTGTTCATCCAATGTCTGTGTCCCCAGGGCAATTCGGAGGCTGCTGGAATTTCCCCACTTGTCTAGACACCCTGTATTCAGACTGGGCTTTTCTAAAGCAAGAGTCTTAAAGCAAGGGATGAGCACTTTTTCCAGAATTTGGCTCCTCACTGATTAAACATTCTTCCATGGTACCCCTGAAGGCTGCTTCCCTGCGAAGCTCTTGTGGGGGCTGCAAGGCAAGAGGGAGGGTCGGAAGCACTGGGTGATGGGTACTCCAGAATTTGCTCCTCCAGCATGGCCTCTACGACTCATTCCATTTTTAAGCCTAAGTGGTATAGAATATTTAATAACAAATCTTAAGCAGGGTAAGTAAGTTTATGGTCTGAATTTTAAAGTTAGAGGGGCGCCTGGGTGGCTCAGTCGTTGGGCATCTGACTTCCACTCAGGTCATGATCCCGGGGTCCTGGGATCGAGCCCCACGTCGGGCTCCCTGCTCAGCGGAAAGCCTGCTTCTCCCTCTCCCACTCCCCCTGCTTGTGTTCCTGCTCTTGCTGTCAATCTCTCTCTCAAATAAATAAAATCTTTAAATAAAAATAAAATAAAAATGGATTTTAAAGTTAGAAAAGCTCAAGAGAAACTGGCATTTTACATAAGGAGGAAGAAGTTATTCGACTAGTTTTGTTGATATCATACTATATAATACAAAGTTATTTCAAAGGATGCATCTTACCCCAGTTGCACTTCAAAATACAGGCAAAGGGAGTAAAGATCACTATTTTACACATGTAAAAAAAAAGCGACTTTAGTAAAAAGGAATATCATTTTTATCTATTTTAGTAGATGTTTCTTCTGAAAATAAACTTAACAAAAACTTATTTTATTAAATTTTCCCTAAGATAATCCTTAATGAAAAGAAGAGTAAATTCCTCAAAGTGTCTTATTTATCTCCAGATTATCTGATGGAAGTTAGGTTGAAGACGGAAGAGGGGAAAAGAAAGAAAAACACTCTTAATTATTTTGCAATTTGCTTTAATTTAAATCAGAGCCTAATTTGTTGTCACAACAGATTAAGAGAGGCTGCACAAATGTAATGAATTTGCTGTGTTTCAAAGCCAAGGGCTAAACCTGGATTTACTGCAGGCATGCGCTATATTCAGCTTCATACTTTTAGAAAAAGAAATGTTTTTTAAGGTAATAAATGAATAGGGAATTTAAAAATATAGCAAATCTCAATGTAACCAGTTGTGCAGGTATTCAAGTCAATGCCATAAACAGCAATATCCCTATATCATTTTTAAGCAAAAAATTAAAGCGGTTTTATAGTAGAGCATTAATTTGTGCCTAATCTAGAATAGCCCCTTTTATTAATATTGTACTAAACCCCAGGAAATGATGCCATAGGCCACAGATTAGTGCCAAAATACATATGAAGCCAGTTGATTCTATTTATTAAGACCATATAAGGTCCCTGACCCCGTTGTGTGGGACAGACACAGGACCAGCTGGCTCACACGCATTATTTTATACAAACCTGTTTGCTCATATCTGTTCACAACTTTTCCTTTCATCGGGGTCAGAGCGATTCCAAACGGTGTAGGGACCCAGCGGTGGGAGGCAGGACTGTGTTAGCAGAGGGGTGCGCGGAGCAAGTGTGCCAATTATCTGCCATGACAATCAGGTGTTAACCAAAACCGGCTTTTTGCAAGTGTGTGTGAAACAGCGCCTGGGGGCCGTCACACGAGATGAGGTGCCCTCAAAGGATTCCATTTTCCCTAGAAAAAAATTCGGCCGGCCACGCGAATGGAAAAGAAAAGACATCAGGGGCAAAGAAAATAAATTGCCCTTGCAATTCAAAACGTCTATCATTTCCCACCCCAGTGACGTAATAGTAAGAGTGAAGAAGTGTGCAAATACACACACACACACACACACACACTACTGTAAGCAACAGTCCCTTCACATGTGTTCTTAGAAAAATTGAACTCAGCATTTATTTCTGTTTTGGTTTTGGTTTTGTTTCCTTTGTTCCCCTCCAAAGAAACCTGCAAGCTGATTTTAAATATCTTCGAAGTTTTCCCACTTTAGTCCTTACTTCTCTTTTCCAAAATGAAATGGTTGTATCACCTGGGACTAGAGTGCGCATGGGGTTTCAAACCAGGTCAGTGGGGCAATTGCTAAAAATGTCACAGAAATTATAATTTAAAAAATAAGCTCTTAAGATAAATTTCAGCGGGGTGGGGGTGCGTACTCAGATGGAGGACAACCAGTTGTGTCCCTGCTTGTCTGTGGAATTCATTTCAACTTAGTAGAGGAACAATATTTTCATTTTAGAGACGAGAGTATATGCCTTCCCCTTAACCCGCCCGCCCCCCCGTACTGGGCGGGTGCTGAATGGTTCCATTGGCTTGGCATTGTCCTGCTTGGTTTTGTACAAAGGACCCTAAGATATCCTGGCCCCAGTGATGAAGGTAAACAGTAGAGATGCTCTTAAGCTAGCTTGGGGGCAGTCATGGGGTAAGCAGCTTCTCACATGAGGAAAGCATTTTCCTGACAGCCTCCAGATACTGCACATTAGGGACCCACTGTGGTTTTCATGCTGAAGCCAGCTTTGGCCCAGGCATCTCCCAGTCAATGATCAGCAGAGAGGTGCCTACAGTCAGCCCTTTCCGTTCCCCATCTCATGGGCCAAGACTCTCTCAGAGCTGTGCTGTGGGTGGAGATTCTTCTTACCCAATCTACCCGCTTCTCCTCCTTCCTTTGCAGGTGTCAAGACCACCAAGCCATCTGCAGACTCTCCCCACCTCTGACTTCACCCCCCTCCCAGCAGTGGGAGACAGCACTGTGTTATCAGAGGGGTGTGCAAATATCCTCACAGGTATCCCCACATTTCAAAAGAAGTGGCCTGAATATTTAATTCCATCATGCCATCTGCTTTTTTTGGAGGACTCCAACACCCAGTCAGGTCTTCCCTCTGCTTGTGTTTATTTTCAGAGCTTCTAATTAGATGCATTTTTCCAACTGTAAACTAGTATGAGAGAAGCCAAACTTAAAACACATATCATTAAAATATAATCTAGATATGTCTAGAGAAACAATTATTTCAGTTGTCCAAGTGACTTTGTTATAAATTCCAGTCCGAGCGTGGTCATCCATTTCGAACACGTGAAGCATTGCAGCCCAGCACAGCAAAGCGATTCACGCCACCCCATCTTTCCCAAGCCAATGGCCAGTTTGTTCCATTGGGCTTTCATGCAAATTTAATTCAAATACGTACTTAGAAAGTATCTCCCTCCACCCAGCTTAAACTGACAATGCATCTTCCGTCCAATCGCAGCCAAAGAGAAGTCTTTTTTTAATTGTCTCAATTTATTTGCCACCTGTTTCCTATAATGATCCCACATAACGTGACTTTGAATTATGGATTACTAAAAATCCTCTCTCAGAGGGCCTTAAGACCTTCTAAATTTTTGACTCCTTGACTGTTTTCTTATTTTTGTTTTTTTGCCAAATACCCAGTATTTCATATTGCTAACTGTTGCTTTCTAAAAACAAACTAAAACACCAATGCGCACACACGCACACGCGCGCATGCTGACGCATGCCCAACCCCCAGGAGCCCATGTAATGCACCTGCAACCTTGATCAGTTGATTCTTCACTGGAAACACAAAACCCCCAAACAAAGGCTTGGGCATGGTTCTGTCCGTTCTGTCTTCTCTCTTCCTTGCTCTTTAACATTTCACTGATTGCCAAGAACTGAGTTAGCGCTGGGCTTGCCACCACATTTGTGAGTTTCAGTGGCACAATGGTAACTTCCTCCTGCCCGGGACAGTGAGATCAGCTGCCAGTAAGTCCAATTCAAAGCTTTTTAAAAAGAAATCTTCACATTAATGTCATCAGGGCCTCCATTCCACCATCTCTGGCTCTCTCCAATATCGAACAATGGCAAACAGATTTTTGAAATTTGTAATAATCGAATAAACACAAATTTGATTTTTTCTTCTTTTTTTGTCCTGAATTATCTACATACAAGAATTCAGTCTAAATTTCCCCTTTATGTACAGCCTCTTCTCTATCTCATTGTTATAACCCATGTTTGAACTTTTATTAGAATTCTTTTTCTTCCGACCCTCCATGAAGGTAGCACTGGATACCCATCTATTTAACTAATACTTGATCTTACTCATTTACTCAGTCAATATTAACTGAATCTCCACTATATGCTTTGAGCATATAGGCACACCCTGATGAGCATATATTTGACTTCATGGAGCTTATAGTCTAATGGACACAGACCAGGACTAAATAAATATGTAATGTCGATTTTGGTAAATTTCTGAAGAATAAGAACAGAAATGTGAGGATCCATGATTAGAATAAATATCCACAAATTTACTCACTGAGAAAAAAATTAAGTTGAGACCTGAAAAACGAGATTTCATGAAGCGTATACAGCACCCAGATGTACCTATAAATATCTAAATATATATACACTTATATTTATATGTAACTTCTTTTGCTTCAGAAACTGGGCTTCAACTGGTCATTATCAATTAGCAAATATAAAACATAACTGTAGATTAGAATATAGATACAAACAACCCACCAGCCTCTCCATCTGCTCACACACGCCTCCCTCCAAAGTGACAGAAGGAGGGTTTTTGGTAATTAATTGGAAAGCAAGAGATAGAAAGGCAGGAGGGTATTGTTTGGCACCTTTTCCCTCTGAAGTCCTGTCACCTAACTCCTGAGACCGCTACCACTCATCAGCAGGAGCGGGAATTCTTCCAAAAGCTTGCAAGAGCTTCCTTTCTACCTGCTGCTCACCCAGAAGAGCCCTCATCCTCAAACTCATGCTCTTTATTCCAATACCTTCCTCGCCTGTTATTTTTGTTTTTTGAATTAGGATGGGTGTGCCTTTTATGTGGTTCTCTTATGAGCACTTCAGGCGGGAAGTCGTCTCTAGGCAATAGGCACACACCTCTCTCTCACAGAAGGGTAGCCAGGAAGGTTCTGATGGATCACTGGTTCATTCCTCCCTCCTTTTATTGATAAAGCAGGAGGCCCCAAAATTTGTCATGCCTTAAAATCAAGTTACACATCTTGGCCATGCAAACCTGGCCTAAAACCCACGTCTCCTTACTTTGTACATAAGATGACCTTGTACTCTGGTTCCCTGGGAAAGTCCTGGATTATGAATAATCCTAATAAAAACACATTTATGCCTATTGTCCCTGGGAAATGATTACTAAAAACACTTACACCTGCATGAATCCCAGTTTGGAGCATATGTGATATGCTCCCTCGACATGGAATCCATTTATCTTTCCAACATACCACACATATATTTTTTGATTCTCAGTTAAGTTTGTGCTTCTGTGTATGTTGTGTTTTCAAATGGAGCGTATTGGTACATAAAAGAAATGGTGTGATTTTTCAAAGTTCCAGAATGTGTGATTTTCCTTATGTGGAGAAGAAACTCTCAGAATGAACTCATCCAGAGATCGAAGCTGTTCACCCAGGAACACTGTTTCTATGTCTGTTGTTTCTTTAAGAGGGCTACTGTAGAGCAGGTCCAGGATATGATAAGGAGGGCAGAGAATTGGGTGACGCTAGGAGGGAAATTGAAGGCATGCATCCAGATGAACCACTACTTAGAATCTCTGATGGTGAATATGTTACTTACTCTGCCAGCCACTGTTCCAAGGCTTTTACTGATGTTACCTCAAATGTCACAATATCCTTATAAAGCATATATACTTCCCCAGTTGACAGATAGGGAAGGGAAAGCAGAAGAGAGGTTTGCAACTGGCCAAAATGCTTGGAGTTGTCATTCTAACCAAATATGCATGACTTTTTTAGCTTGTATTCTTGTCATCAAGCATGCCGACTCCATTTTTAGTTAGGAAGTTTACAACATTCTCTGATCTTTGTATTTTTATTCTGTGCCTTGTATTTATTATTTCCATTCTTTCCCCTATATAAGTCCCAAACATCATGTTAGTGAAATTAAAATCCATTGTAGGGAGCAGACAGTGAGAGATGAGTATGGGTAGTTTAACTTTATGTTTCACTTCGCAGCTACTTTGGGACGAACCTGTCTCAGTGGAGAAGAGTGATTTTTTTTTAATTTTTTAAAAGATTTTATTTATTTATTTGACAGAGAGAGACACAGAGAGAGAAGGAACACAAGCAGGGGGAGTGGGAGAGGGAGAAACAGGCCTCCCGCGGAGCAGGGAACCCGATGTGGGGCTCGGGGCTCGATCCCAGGACCCTGGGACCATGACCCAAGCCGAAGGCAGACGCTTAATGACTGAGCCAACCCAGGCGCCCTGAAGAGTGATTTTTTAAAATATTTATTTATTTATTTATTTTAGAAAGAGAGAGAGAGCACGAGTGGGAGGGGTAGAGGGGCAGAATTTCAAGCCGACTCCCCACTGGTCTCAGAGCCCAACGTGGGGCTTCATCTCAGGATCCTGAGATCATGATGTGAGCCTAAACCAAGAGTCAGGCACTTGACCAACTGAGTCACCCAGGCGCCCCAAGAGTGATTTTTATTACTTGTTTATGTGATGGGTGAGCAGGCTGAACAAATCATATAATTCAGAGGAATGAACAAAGGTGCTGAATGTCCATGGGAGCCTCAGGAGGGGCTGAATTGCAGATGAACAACAGACTGGCCCAGATTCTCTTTACAGTACTGACACTATTATTTATTATTTCAACGACAACAAAATAGTAATTAAGGACATTTACTGAGCTCTGCGGGGTATAAGTATTCAGTCTTTTCACATGACTCGGGAGTGGGAACTTTTCTTTATCTAAACATCCTAGGATTTACCACACATGTTCCTAGTGTTTGTAACCTCATGAAGACAATGTCTCTCTAAACGTACACTCTAAAAATTAATTATCCTCTGATTATTTGACAGGAGAGCATTTTTATTGTGTAAGAGTAATCATGGGCATCATGGACTTACACACTGATAAACATGAGATAAAAAGTTCCAGGTGCTCAGATGTTAAATCTGTTTATTTTAATATGACCTTTTAGAAACTCAATTAGAAATAATAATTTTTAGATTAGAGGGTTTTGGCTATTTGTTTGTCTGTTGTTCCATCAGGTCTTTGTTAAGCACAGAGTGTCACGTGGAAGTAAGTGGAAATGTCAAGGTTCAAGTCAATATATCTGACCTACAGGCTTAAGAGAATAAGAAACAAAGTATTGATTAAATTTCATTCTTCCTCCCTTTCCTTCTTTTACCCATTTTTGTATTTTTCTGAGAGTGAAGAATAGATTCAGGAATTAGAAAAATTTCCAAGTCTTTGGGTTATAAAACAAACTGATTTGAAACAATCAAACAAAACAATTTGATTTGAGGAGTCTCCAAATTAAAGAATCTGCACATAGCGATGTTCTTGTCATACTTGATTAAAATAAACTTGGACTTTTATATAGAGATGGACCAAAGAGGAAAGACTATTAATTGAACTCCTGTGTACCAGGCGCTGTGAATGACACTCCACAGACATCTCATGCAGTCCTCACAGCAACTGAAATTTTGTTTTTCAATGTCTAAACTTGAAGCTCAGGGAATTTAAGTAACTGTTCTAAGATTGTGAAGTTAGTAATTGTCAGATAAACCACAATCACATTTGCATTCTCCGGCATATATTTTAAAAAACACATACACGAAAGGAAATGAGAATAAAGCAAAAGAAACGCTACAAAAATCAGTTACACACAAATAAAGGCATTAATGGAGGAAATGAAAAACGAAAAACCTTTAAAGCTGTTCCATGAGACAAAGAAAAAGCCATTCCATATCGATCAAAGGGTCGATTTCTTTCTCCTATAACCTCAGAGATCCTTGTCTCTGGGTTCAGTCACCAGTAGGTCATTACATCCTTTGGTGGTACCATGTCTCCTTGACTTTTCAGGTTCCTTGAAGCCTCACATTTACAATTGACAGGAACCTCTCCAGTCTTTGCTAGCTGACTTTGGGAAAACGTACCTACCATCAGCCCAGCTAGGGATTCTGAGGCATTCTCAGGCCTTCTATGGGTATGTCAGCTTCATGTTTCACGCCCCCTCTGTGACACAATTCCTAAGCTTGTCTGCTTTCACTCCAGCCTGCAATGCCCTCCTCTTGTGTTCTCCTGCAGGACTAACTCAAAAGCTTGTGGTCTCTTTCTGAGCTTGCTGCTGCCACTGTCAGGAGCTGGAACAGAGGGCTGGTGCCCAGGTGTGTGCAGGGTACAAGTGCTCCGTGCTGGGGTGTGGGGGGGAGGGGCATCCCCAGAGGACTGGCAAGGTGTCCCCAGAGGATCAGGGGTAGGATCCTTCTTGGAGCACTGAGCAGGATCCATGTCACTTTAGCGCCCTGTAGAACCTGACTGCAGTTCCCCCAGCCTCTTCCTGCCCCCGTGTGTTGCAGCTCACATCTCAGGACTGAGGATAGGGTGAAAGGGAGGTGGCCTTCTTTGGCAGTGTCCCTGCAGCTGGGGAAGCATGGCACTCACCCACACGCTCCACACCCACCACCTAAGACAAGTACCCCGGGCACAGAGCTGCTCCAGGGCTTGGTGATGTGCATGGATAAAGTCAAACTGGACGTCTTACCCACTCCAGTGCACCCAAACTCCTGTTTGTTTTGCCCCAATGGTGCATTGGGATTTCTCTGTTGGAAACCTGGACTTCCACAAGGGTTGATCCGTGGGTGACGGTCTGAGACATTGCTCTCCAAGCTCCGGGACTGCAGCTGAAAGGGGCTGGAGCTGGTGCTCAGGCCACTGCAGGGACCACATATCAGGGACCCGGGTCCAATACCTATCACCCACACGCAGTGGGACAGACTCCTCCCAAGTCCTTTGGTGTTTGGTGCTCCATCCCAAAGGTCCCACAGAGGCGTTTTGTCCATGGATGGATGTCAAATCATTGTTGTTGGAGGTGTGTATTAGGAGGAATGTCTGATCCAGCCTTGTTCATGGGGTTACTCTGCCCAAGATAATGATCTTGACACACCAAATTCATCATCAACTAACCCTTATTCTGAGTATACTGGGGTTAAGGCTATAATCCTCCTTAAGGCCCGGAAGCATCATTTTCAGGTCAAAGGAGCCAATAAACTATAAGTTTAATGTCCTAAGGTTAAGAAAAATTATGCAAACCTTGGAAATAAGGCAAAAAGGAAAACCCATCCTGTCAGTGTGACACCGCAACATTACCGGTGTAACTTGGTTTATTTAATTCCCCAAGGGAATGAACTTCTGTTTGCTTTAGTATGTGCTATGGATTAGGGCCAGGACTGGGCAACATTGAATATTAACTTGTAGATATGTTTCCTGTATTGCTGTCTGGGAAAATGGATAATAGCCAAGGATATAAGTGAATAGTGGTGTATTTGCTAGTTTTTGTACCTAACCTGGTAATCTTATTCTCTCACTCTTTCTTTCACTGACAATCCTTATTCAATCCCTCAAATGTCTTTTCAACCAGATTTGCCATCCTGCTGATGCCTTCAGCAAGAAGTAAAATACGTTCTTTGACAAAGGCTCCCTAAATGTTTCTAAGAGTCATCATTTTAACTTTTGTAAATTGCCACTTGGACATTATCATGTATTCTTCTGGTCTGTCTCCATGGACAACTCTCTAGGGTTAAAGAAAACTTTACTGGTTGAAAAGGCAAGCATAAAAAAAGCATCTCTGTAATATATCATAAAAGAGCATCTAAATATGCTTTATCCTTACATTTTTATTTTATTATTCATCTTTTTGTAGGCTCTGTGTTTTGTTGGACATTTTGGTTAGCCCTTCATTGAATGTTGGCCACACTACAAAGAATCCATTTATTAAACCCTTTAGTGCTGGCAAAACTCATTTATACTTATTCCATCATTTTTTGTCACTTTTGTTTAATTTGGAACAGAAATCTGAATATAAAGGAAATATTGCATTTATAAATTAATTTCTTCATACTGTGTAGCTAACCTCTGATCTACTTTACAGGCAACAAATTGGAAGTAACAATCATTTTCAATTTTTCAATTAAGTTCTAAACTCCAAAACAGTAATTTAGTTTTCCTCCTACAGTTATGAAAGTACATGGCAAAACTGAAAGAGTAAATACTGTAAAGGAAATAGAAACCAGCCACCATATTATTTTACACCTTTGTTGTGTATCAGAATGATGTTGATATGCTATTTGATTGAAAACATCACCTTTATTAATAACAAGCAGACAAGCAAAATGAAGTTTAAAAGCTGTTCATGCTAAAATTGTATTTACAAAGTCATAGCAATGTAAAAATAGGATTCAACAATCATAAATGGTTTTGTGAAAAATTTACTGTTTTCTGATCTATAAGACAGATAAAAATTAGAGTTTTTTAAGGTCCTTGGAAATGGTATAGAACCAAAATACATTTAAATTTGAAGAACTTTAGGGAATGATCTAGATAACAGAGCGCTTTTGATTTAAAGAGCTCGCTGTCATGTATCAATTCAGGACGGCAATATAGAAATTGAAATATTTCGCTCAAGCTAATGATTTAGGGGGGTGACGAATCAAGTGCTTAGTGAATCAGAGGCAAAGGATTTGAAATGAACTCTAATGACACTAGTTGCTTTTCTCCTGACTTGGGTCATGACTAGGAATACATGGTTGTTAGTGAATTGTTCAACAAAGGCATGTGGCAGGTCTACGGTCCCCCCCAACTCACACCTCAGAACACATCATTGTGGTGTGGATGCTTTAGTGTGGTCCCATGATGGAGCCCGCGGACTATAGATGCAACCCTGCACACCAATATTTCCCATCCCGCTTAAGTCTGTTGGAGATAAACAACAACACCCATCCCTCTCCTCATAGATCTGTGGGATAGAAGTCTAAGCACAGTGGCTAGGGTTTCACAAGGTCAAATCAAGGTGTCTACAGGGCTGCATCCCTTTCTGTAACATTCCCAGGAGAATGCACTTCCAAGATAACTCAGATTGTTGGCAGGATTGAGTTCCATGTGGTGGTAGAATTAGATGGCTGGCAATTGGACAGGGATTGTTCTCAGCTCCTGGAGGATGCCCACATTCCCAGGCCCACGGTCTCCTTCCTCAGTCTGCAAGCCAGCAACCAGAGGTTGGGTTCGTCTCACATTTCAAATCTCTCCGAGCTCCCTCTCTCTGTTCTGCCACACATCTCTGACTCCAGCCGGGGAAATCCTTTTGCTTTTTAAGGGCTCATTTGATTAGATTGGAACCTTATAGATAATCCAGGATAATCACCTTATTTTTTTAATATTTATTTATTTATCAGAGAAAAAAAGAGAGAGAGAAGGAACACAAGTGGGGGCGGGGGTGGGAGAAGGAGAAGCAGACTCCCTGCTGAGCAGGGAGCCTGACATGGGACTCGATCCCAGGACCCTGAGATCATTACCTGAGCTGAAGGCAGACGCTTAACCGACTGAGCCACTCAGGAGTCTGGATAATCACCTTATTTTAAGGTCATTTTATAGTAACTTCAATTATACCTGAAAAGCCCCTTCAGAGTAGTAGCTAGATTAGTGTTTGATTAAATAACCAGGTGTTGGGAATGCAGAACACATCTTTAGAACTCTGTCTACTCCAAACTTGAAGCAGTATGTTCCATAAAATGTCACCTGATTAGTAAGCCAGCATTTCTCTTTGGTTGATAATATGAATGTTGGAACAATTAGCTAGACCCTGTTGCTCTCAGTCAGTTTGCCCTTTAACTGAATTAGATACTGGATTCCAAAGGCTCCCCTTGGCTTTTTCTCTGAACTTCTGCTCCTCTGTCTCATACATCAAATGCTTGTATGTCAAATAGAATGCTACTTACTGTCTTCTTTCTTGTATCACCTTACTGTAGACATTATTCAAAGGGACCGTTTCTCTTCTATTTTCTCAAAATCCCCCTCTCTTTAGGAGTACCATTAATTTCCCACACACTGAAAATCTCTCAGTCTGTTTTACATCTTACCCTTTTATTAAACTTCGGTTAAACCTTGGTACTAAATATTTCTTTCTCGTGAAGCAGGACTCCTTAACATGAGGTCCACAAAGAGTCCCTACATGGAAATCTGATAAGATGGGGAAAATTGGCATCTTTATTTACATTAGCCTCTAAGTGAAGTTTAGCATTTTTTAAATTATAAATGTGTTTCACATGTCATTGTTTTATTAGCAATACCCATAAGTCTGACATCTTAAGACACAGATATTTCCATAGAAATGATTGCCACAAATTGATATAAGTATCTTTTCCATAGTTACTACTTTGTGATCACTTTAATCATTAAGCCATCTTGTAGTACTGCTGGGTAGAGTGTGTACTATACCCCTGCCCTTGATCGCAGCCATCGTGGCTCCAGACCATCACGGGCCCCAACTTGTCCACCGTTAGTGTGTTCGGCATCCGGCAGCTGTTGTATGAAATGATGTAGAGGCCAATCCTCATATTGGTGACCCAGGCATCTACGCTGTTTTGTGTTATTCCCTCCACACAATTATCTCCTGAACAACGTATGGAAGGAGGTGAGTCAAAGCACCTGACAGGTTAATATTCATATTCAGGCTGACGACTGACGGTATTCACACAGGGTTCTCATTTAAAAATAAAATATAACTTTAGCCTGCCTATACTTTAAATGTCAAATCACTTAATGCATTATAAAAGTGTAAATATTGCTGTATTTAGGTTTAATGTTTTGACAACTTCATTTCAAGACAATTGGCTTTCTTTGTAATCCTCGATATTTATATGCATTAAACCAATGAATCAGAGGAGTGCATAGGTTTTGCCAGACCGCCAAATGGCTCCATGGAATAGCAACCACCACAACAAAATTGATTAAGAATCCCTGAAATGCTACAGTGTGACACATGTCTATAAGCAATCGCCAACAAATTTCTACTAAATTCCATCTTTTCCATTGACTCCTCAATCATATTGTTCACATTACCACACTTTTGCCTGCTAATCTGTAGCTCCCACTTAATCCCATCATGGCCCTCACCCCCCACACGCCCAACTAATTTTGAAGCAAATACTAGGTATCACTTATCAGTTAATTCTTTTAGAATCTACCTCTAAATGATAGAAAATCGCAAAGAAACAGAAACAGAATATAATTATCATACCCACAAACGTGAAAAACTATGTTTTACAACATCAGATATTAAATGAGTGTTTATATTTTTTCTCACGTTGTTTTAATTAAATGTTGTATTTTGAGATAATTGTAGATTCACATGCAGTTTTAAGAATTAATACAGGCATCCAGTTTACCCTTCACCAGTCACCACCAATGGTCACATCTTACAGCGCTGCATAAATCACATCAGGATATTGACCCTGACTTGGTCAATAGACCAAGTATTCACATCCCCATTAGAGTCCCTCACACTGTGTCCTCTGCAGCCATATCTTTCTGCCCCCATCCCTGCCTTAATCCTGAAAAATCACTCATCTGTTCACCTTTTCTATAATATTGTCATTTCAAGACTGTTACGTAAATGTACATACTGTCATAAACTTTTGGGATTGCTATTTTTTTTTTTTTACTCAGCATGTTTTTCTGTTACTTCATCCAGGTTTTTACATTCATCAGTAGCCTATTTCTTTTATGCTCAATACTATTCCATCATATGGCTGCACCAGTTTTTTTTTTCTTTTTTTTTTCTTTTTTAGCTTTAATCCATTAAAGATATTTGAGTTGTTTCTAGTTTTAGGCTATAATGAATCAAGCTGCTATAAACATGTCTACAGGTTTTGGGGTGGGGACAGAAGTCTGTGTTTCTCTAGGGAAAATGCCCAGAAGTACAATTTCTGGATTGTATGATATTTGCAATTTTTTTTTTTTAACAGCAGAGTTGTTTTCCAGAGTCGCTGTTACTTTTTGTTTAAATGTGAGAGTTGGTTGAAGTGTGTGTGTGTGTGTGTGTGTGTGCATGTGTGTGTGTGTGTTTTGCCTACTGATGGATGTCCTGTTGTTCCAGCACCATTTGTTAAAAAGGCTGTCTTTTCTCCATTGATTTGCTTTTGTACCTTTGTCAAAAATTGGTTGGCAAATTTCTGTGGGTCTATTTCTGGGCTTTCTATTCTATTCTATTGATCTATATGTCTATTCCTCTGCCAATACCACAGTGTTGATCATTATATCTGCACAATAAGTCTTGAAATTGAGGAGACTCTCTCCACTCACTTTCTTCTCCCTTTCAAAGTAGCATCATTCTAGTTCATCAGAATGCATTTCCAGATAACTATTTCCCTGAAAAGTATTACTAGGATTTTGACAGAAATTGCATTAAAATTGCATATAAAATTTGGGAGAATTGACATTGTTATGTTGAATCTCCCCATCCATGAGCATGGTGTAATTCTTCATTTATTTAGATCTCCTAAATCTCTTTCATCTGCATAGTGTAGTTTTCAGCATACCAGTTGTATGGATATGTGTTAGACTTACACTTAAGTATTCATTCTTTAGAGTTATTGTAATTGGTACTGTATTTTTAATTTTAGTATAATGGTGTTCATTGCTAGTATATGGACATTTAACAGATCTTTTTTATGTTCACATTTTTTAATTGAAGAATAGTTGACACAATGCTACATTAGCTTCAGGGTTACAACACAGTGATTCAACAATTCTCTGTGTTATGCTCTGCTCACCGCAAGTGTAGCCAGCGTCCATCACCATACAGCGCTATTACAATACCATTGACTATATTCCCTGTGCTTTGCCCTTCATCCCTGTGACTTCTTCATTCTATTACCAGGAGCCTGTATTTCCGCTCCCCTCCATCTAGTTTGTCCAACACCACACCTCCTTCCCCTCTAGCAACCACAAGTTTGTTCTACGTATTCATGGGTCTGTGATGAATTTGCTTCTTGGTTTTAAAAAGTTTATTTGTAGATTCCTTAGAATGTTCTACCAAGTCAATTATGTCATTTGCAAATAGGGACAGATTTATTTTTTCCTTCCTAATCCCAATGTATTTTATTTCCTTTTCTGACCTTACTGCATGTACTATTTGGAACTGCCAGCCCTATATTGGGTAAGTATGGTTAACAGTGGAATCCTTGATTTTTTCTTGATTTTTTTTTGGGGGGGCAAATATTTCCTTATTTTAGCATTAAGTATACTTCTGCAGTAAAGTTTTTGTAAAGTGTCTTTATCAAGTTAAAGAAGTTGCTTTCTATTGTTATTTTTCTGACAGCTTTTATCATGAATAGAATTGAACTTGTCAACTGTTTCTTCTGTATCAACTGATGTGATCAAATGATTTTTCTCCCCTACATTATATTGATTAATTCTCAAATATTGAATCAACCTTGCTGGTCCACAATATACATTTGTGTGTGATAGTGGTAATGATGGGGTGGAATATTTCCCCTTTCATAAAGAGCACACATTTTAAAAGCCTAGAATCACAAGACTCCAGAAAACATAGGATTTTATCCATCCTATCTCATGATATTTTGGATACTCCTTTTTAATAAATTAGTAAGAAGAAACACTTAAAACCCCAGTATGAAGACTTAGATACAGTAAGTATACTGCTCCTTGACTGAGTTAGTTAAGACAACCATGAATCCAAATATTGATTTAGCCCTTATACCCCAAAAGTGAGTATAGGTTGCATTAGTTTGAACTATTGTAAGAACTGTAAAAGAGAGAGAAGGTATTTTTATGCACACTCTGCTTATAAGTATCTTACAGGTTTTTTTAAGGTTTTATTTATTAATTTTAGAGAGAGAGAGAGTTGCAGGGGGGAGCAGGGGAAGAGGTACAAGCAGACTCTGCACTGAGCACAGAGCCTCAGCCAGGGCTTGATCCCAGGACCCCAAGATCATGACCTGAGCTGAAACCAAGAGTCTGACGCACAACCTCGTGAGCCACCCAGGCACCCCATAAGTATCTTAAAGCCTCGTTGCAATATATTTCTTCCTGGCTGGTGAATGGCAGGCAGAAATAAAAGGATAGGGAATGAAGTAGGAATGGTTCATGTGACACTATAATAAAGAAACATAAATAGTTAGGTAAACAATATGGCTTAACTAATGATGTAAAAATGTGGCTGGGTTGAGGGTTTTGAACAGGGGAAATGTGATCAAAACTGTAATTCTGGTACGTAATCTATCAAAACTGTTCGTAAAGGATAAGATAATAAGAATGATCCAAGGGAAACCTACAGATACATGTACAGCGCAATGATTGAGATGATGAAGGAGTACAAGAGTGTTAACTTCAAGACTTCCAAGAAAAGGGATCAATAATTAATACTTCCCAGATCTCTGCTTCTTAAGTGGGTGGTCAACATCAACCAGATCCTTGGGCTGACTATAAACCATGAAAGACATTTTTCAGTTGGAAAATTCTGCTCATAATATCAGAGTACATCAATTATAATAAAAACTTTTCCAGAAGCATTTCCTTAGAGGAATCTGGTTTGGAAGTTATATTGCTACTATTGATTCTGCTACACAGCATTTTCCCTTGACAAACATAATACTTTTTGAAATACACATCCTTATTACAATGACATTCAGAGTGTCAGATAAACTCCTATGTTCTTATATATATCAAAGAAATTTAAAAAATAGAAAATATCAACATGTCAAGCACACTCTTCAGTGTGATAGCACATTGACGATTACAAGTTCATTGCAAATTATTTTTGTTGGTTATAGAAGAACCTCTCTTATAGGTTCAGTACTTTTTGCAGTCAATAAAACATTTATTTTTTTGAAATAGTTTATTTCACATTCCAATAAATATTTTATTGTTACATTTTCATCTTTTATCAGTTGTATATCATGTGTTTATGATTTGCTGAGATACAGTTGTTTTGTTTTTAATAATGTCAATTTTGATGATCTTGCCAAATTGTTTGAAATCTGGAAAATGGCCTTACTTATAAGTACTTATTATGGCTGCATAATATCAAGTAGCCAGTTATATAAATGTCTTTATTAAATTGACTATTGTCAGACCTGGTAGCCAGTATAACATTTGATCCTACATTTGAATAAATTCCATGTTTTATGCCTGCATCATTAGATATTGAGGCAAATCAACAGGTGAATTATTTGTATGAAATAAAAAGAAAGGGGTGTGCTTGTCAAATGATCAAACTTGGAAGTGTTGCCTAGAGCAATGTCATTATCTTTAGAGGATTCTGCTTTCAATGAAAAGAATAATGTCATGAGGACACATTATGGTAAAAGAGATGAGAATATTTGTATAGAGGTTGGATGCAAAATTTGAGGATTAATTTTGTCTTTAGCTTTTTTGTATTAATTTGCATGTCAAATTCCTTTTGGAAAAATGGCAACTGAGGCTACTGTTATTGAATATTGTAACTGCTTCATGCATTCAGGCAGCTGAATACACTTGAATTATCCTGATGTTGTCATATAAGATCTCCAATTTAAATATAATTATCTCGGGAATGTATAAAGATTTTTGATATTTCTTAAATTCACTTTGTAAAAAAAAAATTCCTATTAAGTATTTTAAAAATTAAATAAGTTCACAGATAACCTAAGATGGATTTTCTAGAATTTGGTAAAGGGCTCTGAAATTAAAATAGAGAATTAGTAAATTGCCTCAGAGTAAGTGAAATAACCACATAAATTACATAAGATTTTTTTTTCAAATAGGTCTATTCCAAATATTCTTTTCTGGTCATAAAATAATTATATGAACATCAAGCCATACTTATGAAAACATCCTAAATCCTAAAATGATTTTCATATATGGGAAATTTATCTTCATTGTTAAATTAAGTTACTGCATACATACGGAATTCTTTGTATTTCCAACATATAATTTTTCACCTCTTTTGAATGATCTAAGAGGCCTATTTAAAATTTCTAAATCTGTAGCGTGTTTTAAAAGGACTAATATTTCGGCCCAAGACCTTTGGCGATTACAATGCAATACATCTGCAAACAGAGTGGATTCTGTTCTCCTCTGAACTCCAAAAATGTGAACTTCAAAAGTTTCCTAGAAGATGTATTGCATTCTAGCGTATGTATCTGTCATGCATAAGAACTAGTTAACTAATTTGCTTGCTTTGGGGTCATTTTTTTTCTTAGAAACTATATATAAGTCTTTGAATTCAAACTCATAAAATCTGTTGATGAGATTCAGCTTCAGAGGAATATTTCCTGACTCATAATATTTCAAAACACACATTTCTGGAAACTTTACTATATTAAATCTGATTAATACAGAGGTCTGGAACAATCTTTACTGAGTTGTCATCAGAGTCTACGGAATATAAATCTAAACAAATGTGTCCAGTATAAAAAGAATTCTTTATTAAAACCACCTTTCTCTAAGGTTCTATTACCTCAATATGTGACTTTGGTGTGTTTAAACAGGGCTTTCCCACATGTCACTGTAACTGGCCACTACTGGTTTGCATTCCATCAAAACTGACACCGTCAGGAATTGTGAGGGACTGCTTGGAAAATTTCCTGTTCTCTTAGAAAGTACACTCGGTCAAACTGATCAGCCCAGGTCCAGTTTTATTATAAAGGATGGAACCCAAATATCCCTATGGTTCAGGCAATTAAAGTTCTGTGATTGTTTTTCATTCATATGGCCTACTGTTTTCCTTTTTCCTTGTAATCCTTCTCTTTTCTCCATTATCACATTCCAAAATATGAAATCAATTGTTAACTTAATGTCCATTCTTCAAGCAAAGTCATCTATTTAATGAAATGACCCTCCGATTTATCCATATTAGTGGTTAACTTTCTTTGGCTACTTAAAATGCTGACATTTGATCCCCATCTTGCAAAATGCACCAGTTTTTAAAGTGTGTTTCCAAGGGAATGAAAAGGCTGAGCTTCAGAGACCACAGATTGCTACGTGTGATTTGCTGCAGCTCACATTACTGCAAGGTGGGAACAATGTCAGCAGGAGCAAAATCAACGTTTTATAGAACTCATTGTACATAGCAATCCGTGAGCTAATAAAGTCAGTATTAATATGTTGCCACTGTGCATAATAATTCTTAAATATAAGTTTCACGTTTTAAATAGGGCAGTTATAACATACCCAGTTAAAATAAACTCTGATTTCACCACGGCTTGTGAAATTCTTAAACTAAGCCAGAATTATATACGTATTTCCAAGACTCTAATGGGCAGGGAAGGAATGCCCAGTGCTATTTTATTTCAGAACAAGGAAGGCACCATATGCTTTAACCAAATGAGGGGAAAATCAAGTTCACCAACCCAGTGGCAGCTGAGATGCACATTGTAGTTGGTGGAGTAAGCAGTTCTAAACTGGGACTATAGCATAGCTAACTGTCTTTAAGGGAGGGCGATACTTAAATCAAGCTAATTGTAGGAAAAGATTACACATAAGTATTTGTTTTATCATGCTTCCTCTCATTTAAGTGTATCAATTATTTTATTGTGAAGTAAGACTATAAAAGCCATCTTTACAGTTGAAATTCTTCCAAATGCATGGAATAAGAAACTGAATGTGCCGGATGCCTCAACTCAACCTCCCTAAGACAGAAAAACTGTTCTTTTCAACCTGTGGTTGAAAAATCAAGATTAATAGATATCACAAAACATGTCTCTACTTAAGTGCTTGTAATAAAATTAGGAACCCTCTTAATTACTTGAGAACCTGTTCTTAAAACACCCAGGTCCTAATCTCACTGCAGTTTTGTTGGCTAATTGTAAGGAAAGTTTGCTAGTAAAGCACGTAAAGCATCTGTGAACTGCAGCTAGAATGAATTTACCTTTTTAGCGTTTATCAGGCAATCAGAGGTTTCAGGTGTCAGCTCAAAATTTAAAAGGAAAAAGCAATTGTCTTTTGACTTGCCTCTAGCTTTCAGTGTGTGTTCCCATGCATTTTCAGCCCAACTTTAGAGGTGGGGATTAGGAATGGCTGACGGTGGCTGACGGTGGCTGACGGTGGCTTAACTCAAGTTTTCATTTTTCGTTTTCTTCCCTCCACTAGTGTGGTTTCCCTGTACCTGATTATCGTGGAGGGTTTTGACAGAAGTGGAGTGGTTGGAGTTCAATCATGAGGCAGAGCGCCAGTGTGGGCTGGAAAGGCAATTGCTGGGGAAGCCCTCACTCTCCACCCGAAGGACTGGTGCTCTCCTGCAGCTGGGTTCCTCTCGTTTCCCCCAAATGCACTATTGATCCTGTCAAACGAGAATACCTCCTTGCGATGTGCACTCACCCAGAAATGCTCCACCTTCCAAATATGGTGCTGCACTGGGAAATTACGTGACTTCTTAAGGTCAATGACTCTATAACTTTTTACACTCATGAATGAGCTTCGGAATATGCCAATTAATATATATGTTAAACCACCAAAGTGTTTCACTAAATTACTTCAAGGAAAATCTCACCTCTTGGAATTCCTGAAAAGAAAATCTTCATCAATTCCCCTGAGTCCCATTTCCTCCTAAATTCAGTTTTACTGTTTTTCTTTTGTCTAACATCATTTTGCCCAACCACATTAAAGTCATACTAATCCCGACATAAAACAAAAATTCTGGATGTATTATATTCCCACTGTCTTTTCAAACAATTTGCAATTGTTAAGTGTGTGGCCATGTATCACATAGAATTTCTTTATAGTTTCATTTGTTAAGCCATAATCTATTGGATGGTGTGGGTAGGGCATATTTTTCCCTTTCTTTTCCCTATGATAATTTCTGAAATTATTTATTGTTGATATTTTTAAAATTCTGAGGGAAAAGTATCACAGAAACCTGTTTCTTAGAAAAAATGTATTATTTTATCTGTATTATTTATATTAACATATTATATGTGCTGTGAACCACAAACAAAATTAAAATTTTAAAAGAGTGATATAAATTTTAACATGGATTTATTTTCAGATTAACTAGGATAACATTATGCATCACCTTATTATTAATTTATAAAAGCAATTCTGTGCTTTTTCTCTTGTTTTGTTATAACTCTTTAAAGAAAAAATCCTAACATACTAAAGAATTTGATTTACCACCAAATCCAACAATCATTAACAATTTTATCTTTTCTTTTTTGCATCATCTATTTGTGCATGTGTGTATAAACACAACCGTATGAAAATAAACTAAAATTGGGGCGCCTGGGTGGCTCAGTCGGTTAAGCATCTGCCTTTGGCTCAGGTCATTGTCTCAGGGTCCCGGGATTAAGCCCCGCATCAGGCTCTCTGCTCAGGGGGGTCTGCTTCTCCTCCTCACTCTCCCTCTGTACTCTCTCTCTAAAAAAGAAAGAAAAGAAAAGAAAAGAAAAGAAAGAAAGAAAGAAAGAAAGAAAGAAAGAAAGAAAGAAAGAAAGAAAGAAAGAAAGAAAGAAAGAAAGAAAGAAAAAGAAACCTTAAAAAAGAAAAGAAACTAAAATTATCAGACATCTCATCTTTAAATAACTCTGCTTATCTATCCTATAACTAAGGACATTTTCTTCTATAATCAAAATGCCACTAACACAGCTAATGAAATTAGCAATGCTTCCCAATTATATAAATATTCAATTCATATTCAAATTTTCTTAACAGTTGCCCAAATATATTTTATAATTGTTTTTGAAAGTATGTATTGATTTACCAACAAGAAGATGTTTAATACATACCACTAAACCATGGTCAGCATAAGCTTCTGAGGTAAGTAGAGATATCTTCTGATGGAGAGAAAACTTAATGTCCTCTAATACTGGTTTATCTAACAGTGCTGGGGCTCCCACTAGACCCTACTGTTGCTGCCTGAGGCCAGAAAGTGTCCCATGCAGCACTATGTGGAGCTTCCAGATTGAGGAAGATTCTCTGGCCCAGGAAGACAAAAAGCCTTCCAGGTCCCAGCTACTCCTCATGCAAGATTCCCCACTTGCTGGTTCTGCCACTAAGTTGGGGTCTCTCAATAAAATAATAATGTTCCAGGCATGTAGGACAAAGTGGCTTCCAGGACTCTTGTTTTGGTGGGATACCCTTGCCTTTGGGAAATGGAATTTCTAAAAATAATATCTTGTGGTTTATCAAATTATGGAGGATCCTCATAGAGAATAAACACTCAATACAAATTTATTAAAAGAAATAATGCTACTTAAGATTTTGTGGTTGCTAGCAAAATATTGGCATTGACTGCGTAGTACCCATAGAGTCTTAGAGAGGCCTCACACAGCATTGCCTTCCATGGTCCCAAGGGGCAACATGAAAAATCTGAGTGCTGTTTCTATTTCAGTTGTCCTTCTCTTTCTGTTTCAAGCTTTTAGAAAGTGTGTCCCAGCATATAATTCAGTTGCCTCTAAGACACTCGTCATCAGGTTTTGATGAGTCAAGTGATTACTTTTTTTTAAGATTTTATTTATTTATTTGAGAGAGAGAATGAGAGATAGAGAGCACGAGAGGGAAGAGGGTCAGAGGGAGAAGCAGACTCCCTGCTGAGCAGGGAGCCCGATGTGGGACTCGATCCCGGGACTCCAGGATCATGACCTGAGCCGAAGGCAGTCGCCCAACCAACTGAGCCACCCAGGCGCCCAGATGAGTTAAGTGTTTAAATCAGTCCCCATCCCACCCTCTCCCCCCGAAAAACAACATGGAAATCATACCATAGCCTTGCTTTTGCCATGAATATGCTTTCGTAATTCTTTGAGGGAAGATTTTTATGTATTTACATATATATCCATTTAGGTCTCTTATATTAACATATACGGTAAATATTTGTTGGATGGATAAATTTGTGAATCGAAATATAATTCACAGTTTGGCATCAATTATGGCATTACGTGTCTTGATCTCAGAATTTCTGAAGCAGCTTCTATTACAATCATTATCTTATTCTTTTATCACAACTTCTAATTTCAGTGAATTGGAGGCCAATAATTATTTCCCTTTTGGAATTTAAGAAAATATGGATATTTCGAGTTTTAGAGTAAAGTACACATCTCACCTTTTTCATAGCTGCCAAAATGTTGGGCTGTATTGTTTTTAAGGTATTTTAAATATGTTCACTGTTTTGCTCTTATTTAAACATGTAAACACCAGTGCCATTAATTACAAAATTTAGTCTATATGTAAACTTTTCAAAAATGGTATCACAGTAGAAAGATAAATGTACTATTGGCCACATACATAAACTTCAAGAACTACTTAGATAAATACTGATAAAGTATATGCATATATATACTTGTAATTGCAATATTGCATATTTCTAAATATATTTTAAATATAAAGTTTATAAATGTTTTTGAGGACATTAATTAACTTTCTGGTAGAAGAGTGTTTTGGTAACAGGATTAGATTAAAATTTCAGGCTGACCACAGAATGGTAACCTGTCTGCCACTATTGACTTACAGCCTGCCCCAAAGAAAGATTCTTAATGGAATGGAGAGCAATTACATATGATATTCCACAATACCAGAGACAGCCAAGATTGCAAAATTTTTAACATCCACCCAAACACCAGTTGTAGTCACCCCAAATATTTGGTGAATATCTACTCTGCTTAAACCATTATGACTGATGCAAACATCTTGTTGTTTTCAAACTGATTTTTTAAAGGAGGGTAAGTAGAGGTTGCCAGAGTGTCTGCAATCCTGTGCTAATCCCATAGGCTACTTCTATCACAATCTGCCAAGAAAAATTAGAATTCTTTTTGTTATCTAAAAACTTCCTCTACATCCACCACCACTCCACATCAGGGCTATTTTCATCTCTAGGATCTCTGTAACTAGGTAAGGGGTTTCAAAGCTTAAGCAACAATAGCAACACACACACACACACACACACACACACACACACACACACACACACACACACACACAAGGCTTTCCATTCACTGCTAGTAATTGAATATTTTTTAATCCTAATGAATTTAAAAAGAATTGTGTTGCTTACTTCAAGGACAGAGGAATGGATTAAAAAGAAAAATGGGGTGCGGTGTCTGGGTGGCTCAGTTGGTTAAGCCTCTGACTCTTGATTTGGGCTCAGGTCATGATCTCAGGGTGGTGAGACTGACCTGTGTTGGTCTCTGCACTCAGCGGGGAGTCCACTTGAGGTTCTCTCTCTCCCTCTCTCCCTCTGACCTGGGTACGGGCTCTCAAGCTCTCTGTCTCTAAAATAAATAAATAAATATATCTTTTTAAAATGGGATATTATGTTATATCTGGACACACAAAATCACCAAGACTGTGTGAGGTATGCAGAAACAAAGATGTAAGACAGACCCTCCAATTTCAAAGAACCCAGAAAACCCAAGAAGGATGCACACTTGCCTGGAGTAGAGGCTGTGGCATTAGAAGGGACACTGTGTGTCCCGTGTGTCCCTTCTAACCTAACCTAATCTAAGCCCAGATGTGGGCTTCTCAGGGCAGCTGGGTACCCAGGAAGCAGAGAACATGGCATCTGTTTGTACACCTGCTCAACCAGCTGAACCTCTGTGTGCAAAATGGCCTCTAACATAGGAACAGGACTTGGGATCTAAATGATAAATTTACAAATCAATTTTCAAAAACCAATATATAAATCAGATGAGGACTACCATTATTTTTTATAAACTTCTATACTCAAGATTTTCTTTTGTAATTGTAAATACAATACTTTGAATATCCAAGAACACTTTACTCTTGCCTGTGGACACAAATACATACATGAACATGCACATACCTCCATGTTTATGAAACATGGAACATATGTCCATATATGTAATGTGCTGGAAATAATATTTCATTGTTTTAAAAATTATCCATGCTTTGCTTTGTAAACTCACCTGTCAATTTTTTTTAAGATTTTATTTATTTGTCAGAGAGAAAGAGAGCGAGCACAAGCAGGGGGAGGCAGAGGGTGAATCAGGCTCCACGCCGAGCAAGGAGCCCAACACGGGACTTGATCCCAGGACGCTGGGATCATGACCTGAGCCAAAGGCAGACACTTAACCAACTGGGCCACCCAGGCGTCCCTCACCTGCCAATATGCTAATTATTGATAAGATAGATACAGTGGGATTACTTTCCTGGCCAACATTTTATAGATGAAATCAAGTGTAAACATACATTCTCAATATTTATCACAGGATACCTTCTAGTGACTTTGTTCCTTATTACTGAGTCTGTAGAAGACATTATTTTTACCTTGATGTTTTGTGTCCCACTTTGCCTTTCTTGAGGCCAAATCTAAAGTCATGTTTAAAAGACTCTTGAGGGGGTGCCTGTGTGGCTCAGTGGGTTAAGCGTCTGCCTTCAACTCAGGTCATGATCTTGGGGTCCTGGGATCGAGCCTCAAGTTGGGCTCCCTGCTCAGTGGGGACTCCACCTCTCCCTCCCCCTGCTCATGCTCTGTCTCTCTCTCAAATAAATAAATAAAATCTTAAAAAAATCCTCTTCTATAAAAAAAATTAAAATTAAAAGAAAAGAAAGAGTCCTAAGGTTTTCCTTTTTCCAGAAAACAACTCCGTGTGTCTATGGTCATAAGGGTAGCAGCAGAGGTTAAGACACACAAAATATGTTGGGGGCCTGGGTAGCTCAGTTGGTTAAGCGGCCAACTCTTGGTTTCAGCTCAGGTCATGATCTCAGGGTCCTGGGTCCAATGTCAGGCTCTACACTCAGTGGGAGTCTTCAGGATTCTCTCTTTTCCTCGGCCATGCCCCCCACTCATACTTTCTCTCTCTTTCAAATAAATAAATAAATCTTAAAAAAGAGAGACACAGAGTGTAAAATGTGTATTTTCTAAGCCAAGGCAGCTTGGCATGTAAAGTGAGGATTACAATAGTTGTCTAAATATCCCTATTCAGAAATGATATTACTAATCATGAAGCACTATGAGATTGACAGCTAATGTGATGTAATATGAAGGATGAAAAAGACAGCGTATTAAGGATCCTTTCTAAAAATCTAAATTAAACTCCCAGTGTATAGACTATATAGAATTTAGAGGGATAAATTTAATGATGCCATGGTTTCAGAAAAATTTACAATACCAATTTTTTTCTACAAAACAAATGATTTGATGCTTTAAAGTAATACAATGAGAAAGTAAGTGGGGGACACAGGTCTAGATTGAAAGAGGAGACATGAGAACCAACCGCTGAGAGTGAAGTTTGATCAAATATTGGTTTTAAAAAGGCTATGAAGCAAACTCTGGCCTTAAAATATGCTATAAGAGAAATCAATTGATGGAGTTGAGATTGGAATATGTATTAAACAGTAGAAGATTAATTGTTTTTAATATGAGATAATAGCACTGTAATTTTTTGGAGGACGTTCTTTGAAGATTCATGCTGAGATATTTAGTAGGGAATTGTCATCCTGTCCAAAACTTGCTTTCAAAAACCACACTGCAGTGAGCCATGGGGACAAAAGTGGGAAGTAAATTAACCAGGGATGCACAGCAGAAGGGCAGGAGTAAAGTCTCTTACACTGTAGAAAAACTTTTGGTTTTGTTCTGAGCGAGATAGGGAAATGTCAGAGGGCTCTGGGGTGGGTGGTGGAAGGATCCAAATTCTAAAATGCACAGTGGTCGATGGGTAGAGATGGCCTGCGCATCAGCCGGGAGCTTGGCTAGGGTGCACTCTCCAGCATGGGAGCCAACTCATTCAAGAGTTGGTCAGATTCTAGATGTATTTTGAAGATAGAATGGCCAGGATGTATTTATGGATTGCGTGTGGGTTTGGCAGAAAAGAGGAGTCAGAACTGACCTCAAATGTTCACGTGGGGAAATGGAAGAATTAAGGCGCCATTTACTGAGATGGAAAAACTATCTGGGGAGTGGAATTATGAGAGATGATCAGGAACCATTTTCTTAAGCATGCTAAATCTTAAAGTTATGATCAAGTCCTGTTAGTGGCACCCCTTCTGTCTCCTGCTGATGCTATGCCCAGACCTCTGTTGCTCAAATTAAATGGTCATGTCACACTGGTGGATATGGCTGTAGGTATGTTTAGAGAAGTTACTCCAGGTCAAAGGACCAGCTTGTACACAGGAAAGAGCCTAGAAATAGCCTGTCACATATAGAGAACTACAGTTAGTTCTGAATGAATGGAGTGATTGCTCAGGGAGAGAAGAGTCAGATGGAAAGGCATGCGGTGTCATCTTGAAGTGACCCCTCTTTCCTGGTATCTGCAGATCAATATTCTCAAACCAAAATGTTGCACATCAATACCTCTTCCAGTCCTTGCATACATCATTCACCAAGTTTCTCACCTTTTCCTCAATCCTGGGAGGAGGATCTTTTAGCTTCAACTGTGGACACATTGAGAAGCAGATGGCCTCTCTCCCTGGAGGTGTGCAGAAGGGCTATGCCTATCCTGAGCTCACTCCTGTGGCAGCCAGGACCTGTGCTTGCTCTTGTAATCTACCCGACCTCAGCACTTATATTCTCATCGGAAAACGTGGAGGAGAAGAGAAGTATGTAAGAAAGGAACTTGAAATGTTTTTTGCCTCCTCAAGAGAAAAGAGAAATTGGGTGCATTTGAATGCATTGACCATGCCAAAAAACAGGCACTCGTTCTGTTAAAGATTCACTATTGCATGTAATTGAATTCTGGTAATAATGGTTGTGACTTTGACAACTCCTTTCATCAAAAACTCTTTGCCATCATTAGTCAAGATAGAATTTGGAACCTAATAGTCCAATAGGCTCGCCCCCAAATTCAAGGATATTATCACTGCCTATTTTACCAACGCTCCACATGCATTTCAAAAATACTGTTGATTTACTCCTGCTAACAGTGCAAGTACAGAAACAAGATACCTGCTGGGAAGAGTGCAGACCAGAGGATGTTCTGTCTCATTTTCCATTCATGCTTTCTTCATCTCTGGCTGATTCCATTCTTATTTTTTGCATCAGACAATAAACCTTAAAGAAAATCTGAATTCAGTGGCAGTATTTGTGCCTATTATGATGTATATTTATTGTTCTGCCTGTTTCAAGAAGTCCTTTCCATTGGCTTAGAGTGCAGTTCTTTATTTCTATATCCTATAACACCACGCTCTTCTTGTTAGAGTTTTAGAAAACAAATATTTGTCCCTTTAGGTATATATTGTTTCCAACACAGGGGCATATGTAGCTGGATTTTATCTGTCGAGCTGAGATTACAAAATAGCCCCATTTATATAGCGTGGCATATAGTTGAGGTGAAGGACAAGAACCCCTTAGAAACTTTTAGCAGAACTGATCAATATCTATATCTATACATATCTTCATGCATATATATATGAAGGTCTATATTATCACCTTACAAAGAGCTAAAGAAATAAAATGTATCTGCCATCATTTTACATGAATTTTCTAAAGTGTTCTATTACTTATTAATAAAATAAAATGTTATACATGGGAAAGGAAAAACAAAGCCAACTTGCAATTGAGCAAGATAGCCCATCCCCAGAAGTCTCTGTGTCTTACGCCATTTCGCATCACTGGACCCAGCATTCGGCTTTAGAAGGGATACAAGACACCTTATTTCTTGAGTTGCAAAAGCCTAACCTGAGTTTGGCAAGCATTTTCTGTAAAGGGCCAGATAGTAAATATTTATGGCTTTGCAGGCCGTGTGGCCTCTGTCACAGCTACTCAACTCTGCTTTGTAGCAAGAAACCAGCCATAGACAATACGCAAATGAATGAGCTTGGCTGTGTTCCTGTAAAACTTTATATACAGAAATAGGCAGGTTCTGGATTTGATCCCAGGGTCATAGTTTGTTGATCCCTGACCTAAAACAGTTGTGTACCAACTCTGCTCTTTGACCCACTAAACATGCAGGGGACACTGAGCCAGGAACACTGAAAGAATAGAAAACATAGAAAATAACTTCAGGCTTCTCCACTGACAGTTTCTCTTAAGAAGAAATCAACCCTATTAACATGTTCTTAAAGATGTAAAATATGTTTTCCCCAAAACTTCCTCCCCATTAATATTGCGGCGTGCCATAAAACGTAAACTTATTTTGGCCTCTTACAGGCATCTTTGAGTTTCCAAGAGAAAATATTTTATATATATGTAAATTGTACATAATGTCATACAATATCTAATATATATATGTATAATTTTTGTGTTAATAATGCAACTGAGATCATGTGTGGAGCTCAGTTATCTTGCCCTCACTCCTGGAGCTGTCCCTCATGCATGGGACTGGGCGGGCAGGTTAGTGGCAAATTATTTATTTATTTTTAAAGATTTTACTTATTTATTTGACAGAGAGAGTGAGAGAGGGAGAGAAAGAGAGCACAAGAAGGGGGAGTGGCAGAGGCAGAGGGAGAGGGAGAAGCAGACTCCCCGTTGAGCAGGGAGCCCAACACAGGGCTTGATCCCAGGACCCTGGGATCATGACCTGAGCCAAAGGCAGACGCTTAATGACTGAGCCAGCCAGGTGCCCCTACAAGTTCACACGCGCACGTACATCACCCTTTGACTATGAAGAGTATTAACACTTTTGAACTGAAGAAATGGTTCTTCAACTACAAAACAGAAAATTGCTTCATGATTTCTGAACACGTACACATATTTGTTTAAGTAACTGCGACCTTGGGAAATTCACTCAGATTCTCGGATATTTAGGTATCTGCATAATAATTAAAGATGCTGGTGTAATCAAATACATTTTCTTATAGTAAGTTTTGGGGTCAAACATAAATTCTACTACTTATTAACTATGTGACCAGGCAAGTTACTCAACCTGAGTGTCCGTTTCTTCAGCCACAGAACCCGGACACTAGCTGCTAAGTTTTATCAGTTCTCTACTTGACCTGCCATTGCGGACCCCCAGGATGTGTCAACCTCTGCACCTTATCAATCAATGACTACAGGAGAAAGCTACTCACATTCTTAAGGAGAGTGATGTCTATTTTAGAGCTTTGAATAGAAACACAAGGTAATTGTAAAGAAAAAAATACCAGGTCCCCTTTTCATCCCCAAGGATACATAGTGAATATTTTAGAGACAGAAAAAAAAAATAGAAAAAAATGAGAAAAAATCTGGGGGAGAGACAAAGGCACAGAGAGAGATTGAGTAAAATAAATGGAGAATGTTTCTCTAAAGTAGACTGTGATATCCTTTAACTTTGATAAGGTGAAAGAGAGGCACAAGGTTCACACATAAATACTGAACACTGAGAGGAGAATATGACATCACCAACAGCAGCACCTCAAATGTACTGTTGTATTATCAACACAAAACTGGGGACAGAAAATATTTATAGGATAAAAATTTTTCCACTAGTTAAAAAAAATACATTTGCACCAGTTGCCTTTAGAAGCAACAATGCAAAATCACTCCCTAAATTAATAAATATCCAACTACAGCACAGTAGCAAATGAAAATAGTGAGCCATAAAAATATCGATAATTCTGCATAAGTTTTAATAATTCAGTATGATAATCTTTGCTTTATATTTTCTTAAAAAGCCAGTATCTAAGAAGTGACCTCTTCTTATATATAATTCTAATGTCAAGTGTAATATCCCATCCTTTGAAATTCAAATGAAATTTGCTCTAATCCCTTCCATATGCTTTGGCTGATCTGTGCCATTCCACCTTCTTCTTCTAACAGTCAGGCAGTAAGGAGGGTTCAAAGTAGAGGAAAGAGTCTCCTTGTTCCTTGGGGCTCTGCATCTATCTGCTTCCATGGCCACTGTCTGGCCATTCCACTGTTCTTCCCATTTAAATCACACATGGCCCTTCGGAGGTAGAGCACAGACTCCTATCTTAAATGCAGCAAATACTACATTAACTCTGTATAAGGGTTTCCTGAATTTTTGTGCTGAGAAATTTTATAATCTCTGGGTCAATCACTTTATTCTCTCTCCAGATTCCTTATTTCCTCATTTCCTGGTCTTCTCACCATGACTTCCCCCTGGAAATTCAGTCTGTTTAGTATTATTATTTGTATAAAAAATTAACTCTTAGGGCACCTGGGTGACTCAGTCGGTTGAGCGTCTGCCTCTTGGTTTCAGCTCAGGTCATGATTCCAAGGTCATGAGATCAAACCCCCAGTCAGGCTTCTCGCTCAGCACGGAGTCTGCTTGAGATTCTCTCTCTTCCTTTCCCTCTGCCCCTTCCCACCTCTCTCTCTCTCTCAAATAAAATGAATAAAATCTTTAAAAAAAAAAATTAACTCTTCTGGAGTGGAGCAAGATGGCAGAGGAGTAGGAGACCTGGATTTCGTCTGGTCTCAGGAATTCAGCTGAATAGGGATCAAACCATTCTGAACACCTATGAACTCAACAGGAGATCGAAGAAGAGAGTAGCAACAACTCTCTGAACAGAGAAGCGACCACATACTGAAAGGTAGGACGTGCGGAGAAGTGAATCTGAGGCGATATTCAGGAGGATAGACGGCGGGGGAGGGGCCTTCCGTCGGCCGCTTCTGGCAAGTGCTAGAGCCACAGAGCACAAAATCGGAACTTTTAGAAGTCGGCTCCGCGGAGGGACGTCGCTGCAGTGGCTAAGCAGGGGGTGGAACCCTCACGGAATAGAGTGGTCTCAGGACCCTCGGGGTCACAGAAAGACCGGGGGTGCCTGAGTGCAGCAGAGCTCCCAGGTATCGGAGCAGGAAAGCCGGCTGCAGAGACGGAGCCGAGGCCGCGGGCTCTCAGCTCGGGGTGGCCATAAACTGTGATCCGCGGCCCAGTTGGGCCACTGCGCATCCAGCAGGGACCCCACAAGCGGCAGAGCTGGGGAGACTCCCCTTCCTCCCCCGGGAGGAGTGGCGCAGGAGTGCACCGCAGGGATCTGCTGGGTTTGGAGACTCCACACGGGGTCGGGTGCCAGAGATAGAAATGCTCGGTCACAGGCCGGGTGAGCATGGGGTGCTGCTGGAGACTGGGGAGATGGGAGTGATTGACTGCTTTTCTCTGGGGACACACAGAGGAGTGGGGCCCCGAGTTCTCAGCTCCTCCGGGCAGAGAGTGGGAGGCCACCATTTTCACCTTGGTCCTCCAAAGCTGTACTGAGAGCTTGAAGGGAACAAAAGCTCCTGAGAGCAAACCCCAGCAGCTTCCTTAGCCCAGACCGACAAGGGCGGGGCAATTCCGCCTCCGGCAAAGATATTTGGGAACCACGGCAACAGGCCCCTCCCCCGGAAGATCAGCAGGAACAGCCAGCAAGCCAAGACCAAGTTTACCGATCAAAGAGAACGGGAGAACTCCAGCGCTAGGGGAATACTGCACATAGAATTCATGGCTTTTTTTTTTTACCATGATTCATTAGTTTTTCAAAGTTAATTCTTTTTAATTGTTTTTTTTAATTGTTCTTTTTCCCTTTTTCAACCAACATCTTATCAATACCTTTTTTCAAAAAACATTTTTTATTTTTCATTTTTAGAGTCATATTTTATCCCTTCATAGTAGTTACCCTTATTTTTGGCATATATATATATAAGTTCTTCTCTCTTTAAAACTTTGATATACAGTTTCTTCTAACAGATCAAAATATGCCCTAAATCACTAGTGTATGGCTTTGTTCTAGTCTGCTGCCTGATCACAGTCTCTCCCATTTTTTTTCTTTTTTTTTTAAACTTTTTTCTTCTTTCAAACAACTTCTTATCTTATCAAATCTGTTTATAAAACCTTTTATAATTTTCATCTTTACAGTTATCTTCCATCCCTTCATTGTATGAACCCTTATTTTGTACATATATAAGTCTTCCTTTAAAATTTTAGGAGGCACTTTCTTCTAACAGACCAAAATACACCCAAAATCTAGTGTGTGGCACTGATCTATGCACTAGCCTGACCATATTTGATCATATTCTCTTTTTTTTCATGTTCGTTTTTCTTTGTTTTTATCTTTTTCTTGTTCTTGTGCTTTCTTTTTTCCTCTTTCTTTTTTCTTTCTTTCCCTTTCTTTTCCCCTGGTTTCAGGTCTTTTCTGATTTGTATAGAGTTTATTTGCTGAGGACATTATTAACCTGTTAGCATTTTGTGCCTTCTTTCATCTGTTCTCCTCTGGACAAAATGACAAGACGAAAAAAATCACCTCAGCAAAAAGAACAGGATGCAGTACCATCAGCCAGGGACCTATTCAATATGGACATTAGTACGATGTCAGGCCTAGAGTTCAGAATCATGACTTTAAAGATACTAGCTGGGCTTGAACAAAGCGTGGAAGTTATTAGAGAAACCCTTTCTGGAGAAATAAAAGAACTGAAATCTAACCAAGTCAAAATCAAAAAGGCTATTAATGAGGTGCAATAAAAAATGGGGGCACTAACTGCTACGATAAATGAGGCAGAAGAGAGAATCAGCGATATAGAAGACCAATTGATGGAAAATAAAGAGGCTGAGAAAAAGAGAAACAACTACAGGATCACGAGGGCAGAATTCGAGAGATAAGCGATACGATAAGATGAAACAACATTAGAATAATTGGGATCCCAGAAGAAGAAGAAAGAGAGAGAGGGGCAGAAGGTATATTGGAGCAAATTATAGCAGAGAACTTCCCTAATGTGGGGAAGGAAAGAGGCATCAAAATCCAGGAGGCACAGAGAACCCCTCTCAAAATCAATAAAAATAGGTCAACACCCTGACATCTAATAGTAAAACTTACGAGTCTCAGAGACAAAGAGAAAATCCTGAAAGCAGCTCGGGAGAAGAGATATGTAACCTACAATAGTAGAAACATTAGATTGGCAACAGACCTATCCACAGAGACCTGGCAGGCCAGAAAGGACTGGCATGCTATCTTTAGAGCAATAAATGAGAAAAATATGCAGCCAAGAATACTATATCCAGCTAGGCTGTCATTGAAAATAGAAGGAGAGGTAAAAAGCTTCCAGGACAAACAAAAACTAAAGGAATTTGCAAACACGAAACCAGCCCTAAAAGAAATATTGAAAGGGGTACTCTAAGCAAAGAGAGAGCGTAAAAGCAGCATAGATCAGAAAGGAACACACACAATATACAGTCACAGTCAACGTACAGGCAATAGAATGGCACTAAATTCATACCTTTCAATAGTTACCCTGAATGTAAATGGGCTCAATGCCCCAATCAAAAGACACAGGCTATCAGATTGGATTAAAAAACAAGACCCATCAATATGCTGTCTGCAAGAGACTCATTTTAGACCCAAAGACACCCCCAGATTGAAAGTGAGGGGGTAGAAATCCATTCACCATGCTAATGGACACCAAAAGAAACCTGGGGTGTTAAATCTTATATCAGACAAATTAGATTTTAAAACAAAGACTGTAATAAGAGATAAAGAAGGACACTACATCTTACTTAAAGTGTCTATCCAACAAGAGGATCTAACAATTGGAAATATCTATGCCCCTAACATGGGAACAGCCAATTATATAAGGCAATTAATAAAAAAAGCAGAGGAACACATTGACAACAATACAAAAAGAGTGGGGGACTTTAACACCCCCCTGACTGAAATGGACAGATCATCTAAGCAAAAGATCAACAAGGAAAGAAAGACTTTAAATGCAACAGTGGACCAAATGGATTTCACAGATATATTCAGAACATTCCATCCCAAAGCAACGGAATACACATTCTTCTCTAGTACCCATGGAACATTCTCCAGAATTGATCACATCCTAGGTCACAAATCAGGTCTCAACGAGTACCAAAAGACTGGGATTATTCCCTGCATATTTTCAGACCACAATGCTTTGAAACTAGAACTCAATCACAAGAGGAAAGTTGGAAAGAACTCAAATACATGGAGGTTAAAGAGCATCCTAGTAAAGAATGAATGGGTCAAACCGGAAATTAAAGAACTAAAAAAATTCATGGAAACCAATGAAAATGAAAACACAACTGTTCAAAACCTTTGGGATACAGCAAAGGCAGTCCTAAGAGGAAAGTACATAGCAATACAAGCCTTTCTCAAGAAACAAGAAAGGTCTCAAATACACAACCTAACCCTACACCTAAAGGAGCTAGATAAAAAACAGCAAATAAAGCCTAAACCCAGCAGGAGAAGAGAAATAATAAAGATCAGAGCAGAAATCAATGAACTAGAAACCAAAAGAACAGTAGAAAAGATCAACGAAACTAGGAGGTGGTTCTTTGAAAGAATTAACAAGATTGATAAACCCTTGCCAGACATATCAAAAAGAAAAGAGAAATGACCCAAATCAACAAAATCATGAATGAAAGAGGAGAGATCACAACCAACACCAAAGACATACAAACAATTATAAGAACATATTATGAGCATCTCTATGTCAGCAAATTAGATAACATGGAAGAAATGGGTGTATTCCTAGAAATGTATCAACTACCAAAACTGAACCAGGAAGAAATAGAAAACCTGAACAGGCCTATAACCACTAAGGAAATTGAAGCAGCCATCAAAAATCTCCCAACAAACAAAAGCCCAGGGCCAGATGGCTTCCCAGGCGAATTCTATCAAACATTTAAAGAAGAATTAATACCTATTCTCCTGAAACTGTTCCTAAAAGTAGAAATGGAAGGAAAACTTCCAAACTCATTTTATGAGGCCACCATTACCTTGATCCCAAAACCAGACAAAGACCCCATCAAAAAGGAGAATTACAGACCCATATCCTTGATGAACATGAATGCAAAAATTCTCACCAAAATACTAGCCAATAGGATCCAACAGTACATTAAAAGGATTATGCACCATGACCAAGTGGGATTTATCCCTGGGCTGCAAGGCTGGTTCAACATCCGCAAATGAATCCACGTGATACAATACATTAACAAAAGAAAGAACAAGAATCATATGATCCTCTCAATAGATGCAGAGAAAGCATTTGACAAAGTACAGCATCCTTTCTTGATCAAAACTCTTTGGAGTATAGGGATAGAGGGTACATACCTCAATATCATAAAAGCCATCTATGAAAAACCTACAGCAAATATCATTCTCAATGGGGAAAAGCTGAGAGCCTTTCCCCTAAGGTCAGGAACGCGGCAGCGATGTCCACTATCACCACTGCTATTCAACATAGTATTAGAAGTCCTAGCCACAGCAATCAGACAACAAAAAGAAATGAAAGGCATCCGAACTGGCAAAGAGGAAGTCAAACTCTCACTCTTTGCAGATGATATGATACTGTATGTGGAAAACCCAATAGACTCCACCCCAAAACTGCTAGAACTCATACAGATATTCAGTAAAGTGGCAGGATATAAAATCAATGCACAGAAATCAGTGGCATTCCTATACACCAACAACAAGACAGACGAGAGACAAATCAAGGAGTCGATCCCATTTACAATTGCACCCAAAACCATAAGATACCTAGGAATAAATTTAACCAAAGAGGCAAAGGATCTGTACTCAGAAAACTATAAAATACTCATGAAAGAAATTGAGGAAGACACAAAGAACTGGAAAAACGTTCCATGATCATGGATTGGAAGAACAAACATTGTGAATATGTCAATGCTACCTAGAGCAATCTACACATTCAATGCAATCCCCATCAAAATACCATCCACTTTTTTCAAAGAAATGGAACAAATAATCCTAAAATGTTTATGGAACCAGAAGAGACCCCGAATAGCCAGAGGAATCTTGCAAAAGAAAAGCAAAGCTGGCGGCATCACAATTCCGGACTTCCAGCTCTATTACAAAGCGCTGATCATCAAGACAGTATGGTACTGGCACAAAAACAGACACATCAATCAATGGAACAGAATCGAGAGCCCAGAAATGGACCCTCAACTCTATGGTCAACTCATCTTTGACAAAGCAGGAAAGAATGTCCAATGCAAAAAGACAGTCTCTTCAACAAATGGTGTTGGGAACATTGGACAGCCACATGCAGAAGAATGAAACTGGACCATTTCCTTACACCACACACAAAAATAGACTCCAAATGCTTGAAACACCTAAACGTGAGACAGGAGTCCATCAATATCCTAATGGAGAACACAGGTAGCAACCTCTTCGACCTCAGCCACAGCAACTTCTTCCTAGAAACATTGCCAAAGGTAAGGGAAGCAAGGGCAAAAATGAACTATTGGGATTTCATCAAGATAAAAAGCTTTTGCACAGCAAAAGAAACAGTCCACAAAACCAAAAGACAACCGACAGAATGGGAGAAAATATTTGCAAATGACATATTAGATAAAGGGCTAGTATCCAAAATCTATAAAGAACTTATCAAACTCAACACCCAAAGAACCAATAATCCAATCAAGAAATGGGCAGAAGACATGAACAGACATTTTTCCAAAGAAGACATCCAAATGGCCAACAGACACATGAAAAAGTGCTCAACATCGCTCGGCATCAGGGAAATCCAAATCAAAACCTCAATGAGATACCACCTCACACCAGTCAGAATGGCTAAAATTAACAAGTCAGGAAACGACAGATGTTGTTGGGGATGCGGAGAAAGGGGAACCCTCCTACACTCTTGGTGGGAATGCAAGCTGGTGCAACCACTCTGGAAAACAGTATGGAGGTTCCTCAAACAGTTGAAAATAGAGCTACCATACGATTCAGCAATTGCACTACTGGGTATTTACCACAAAGATACAAATGTAGGGATCCGAAGGGGTACGTGCACCCCGATGTTTATAGCAGCAATGTCCACAATAGCCAAACTGTGGAAAGAGCCAAGATGTCCATCGACAGATGAATGGATAAAGAAGAAGTGGTATATATACACAATGGAATATTATGCAGCCAGCAAAAGGAATGAGATCTTGCCATTTGCAACGACGTGGATGGAACTGGAGGGTGTTATGCTGAGTGAAGTAAGTCAATCAGAGAAAGACATGTACCATATGACCTCACTGATATGAGGAATTCTTAATCTCAGGAAAGAAACTGAGGGTTGCTGGAGTGGTGGGGGGTGGGAGGGAGGGGGTGGCTGGGTGATAGACATTGGGGAGGGTATGTGCTATGGTGAGTGCTGTGAATTGTGCAAGACTGTTGAATCACAGATCTGTACTTCTGAAACAAATAATGCAATATATGTTAAGAAAAAAAAAGAAGGAGAAGATAGCAGGAGGGGAAGAATGAAGGGGAGTAAGTGGGAGGGGGAGACGAACCATGAGAGACGATGGACTCTGAAAAACAAACTGAGGATTCTAGAGGGGAGGGGGTGGGGGGATATGTTAGCCTGGTGATGGATATTAAAGAAGGCACGTTCTGCGTGGAGCACTGGTATTATGCAAATACAATGAATCATGGATCAGTACATCAAAAACTAATGATGTAATGTATGGTGATTAACATGACAATAAAAAAATTTAAAAAAAATTAACTCTTCCACTCCTCATTAATGCATTCTGCTAAATAATGATGGATATTTAGTCCATCCACTCTTTCCTGCTCAAAAGGAGAAGAAGGAAGAGGAGGAAGAGCAGAAGGTGAAGGAGAGGAAGAAGCTGAAGGGGGAGGGAGAGGGGCAGGAGGGAGAGGGGAGGAGGGAGGAGGACAGAAGGAAGAGAAGAACACAAAGGTTTCAACATTTTCAATTTATCTTCTCAGTTATCTGAAACTGTCTAATCAATCCTACCTTCTAATTTTCTGGCATCATTTGGAATGAAGCCAACACTATCCTTGAAATAGCACCTAGGGGGAACACACTAGGTGAGGAGACATTTTTAAGAGAAATGACATTAACAGTTGTTGCCTCGAGAGAGGGAAGGCATGGCGTCTGAGCAGTGTCCAAGGGAGGATATTCAATTTTCAATCCTAAATCCAAATGGTGTCCCCAGTGCTGCCATGCACATGGGACTTGTCAAGAGCTGGGAGTCTAGGCCATGGGAAATCTGTGATATTTAGGAGAGGAAAACAAAAATAAAAGAAACACAAAAGAACAGCAACAAACTCTTCTGCTTTTGTGACTTCTTATTAACACAATGCCTATATACACGTATATGTGTATATGTATGTGCGCGCGCGTGTGTGTGTTTTTCCCAAGAAAATCCTAGTGCTATTCATCCTTATTAACAGTTGTCTGGATGCAATCACTAAACTGGACATCAAAACTGTGCCTGTTACTCAGAACATCAAAGGAAGGGCATGTCACAACTGTTCTGCTTTTTGCCTTTTATTTTAACCTCACCGTTAGGTCCAGAATCAGTAACATTAAGAATGGCTAGCGATTCTTCTCCATATAAAAAGTGTTCCACATTATTGATTTAACTGTGCCTTGATGCTTTCTTCTCTAAATACCAGTTGAAGAAAAATATTGATTAAACCTAGAAATGCTTTATTGCAGCCTCCTTCTTAACTGTCGGTGGCATGAGGTTCACATACATTTAATCGATTTTTGATTCATTCGTGATTGGAAAATCGGTAAATTATTTCATTCAACTTGAGAGGTACACTCATCACAAAGAAATTTAGTTGAATTGAATTTTGGCCATGAATTTGAAGGGGCATCATATGGCATAATTAAGTAAATACATAAATTTTATTTTATAAGGTGAATATTACCCTGTAGGGATATGCCAGGTTCTTGGTTTACATCCAGACTCCACAATCTTGGCAGAGTCCTCCAGGGCAAATCCTGCCTCTTGTGAGAAATGTAATTACATCTTTAATATATACCTACTACAGACCAGTAGTAGGTATATAAATTTCTTGTGGAATATTCTCTTAGTAATAATTACAGAAAGATCTGGATTCTCTCTCCTTCTCCTATATTCAACATGGCGTTGACACCATCTTAATGCTTTTATCCACACAATGCAAAGACTGAGTCACTGGATGGAAGTCCAGCAGAAAATGTGCAGCCCGGGAATATGATGCAAGAGACATTTTTAAGCTGGTTACTGCTGTAGATCAAGAGGTCATTTCTAGACATGGCCAACCCTTTGACCTATTGGAGTAACTAGTTTATAGAAAGAGAAGCAAAATCTGGAGTACATTATGCACATCGCACGACCCTCCTATACATGTAATGACTCTACTATGTGCATTATTGAAGTTTGTCTCCAAAATACCTAAGGATAGGAAAGATAATAACTGGGTTTGGAAAACTGAGTAAAGTGTTTTCGTTATTTGGCTTAGAAAATCAGACTGTTCTGTTCCTTCTGCATCTGCTAAATTAAAACCTAAATAGCTGTAACCCTATACCTCATTGTTCTCAGATTTAAAGTGATATTAATATATTTTGCCGTAAAAGGGTAAATGAAACATTATATGATTTTTAAAGTTGTCATAAATGCTTAATAAAGGCTATGGGGAAACACGATAGTAATTTTTCACGATGTGTTTGCTGATGAGTCAAGAGCAGTAATGAAAATTTCTGAGAAGCTGTCCTTGCTTCACAGCTGCATTAAGATGCTTTCCAGTGTTAGGATATGTAAAGTACATTATGACACTTACATAAAAGCAAGAATAAAAGTGTGAAATGGCTCTGTGGTGACTATTTAGTTTTTCTTGCCTTTCCTGTTTGCTGTTTGTCAACATAGAAAGTCGAGCGAGCCTTTCAACTCCTCCCAAGTGGAATCTTCCCGGCCAAAACCGAGGTCATACATTGCCTTTGTTGTTTTAGTAACTATCGCTACACCCTTGATGTCATTCCCTGAGTCTTTTTATGTATTGCTACTCATGGCTGATGGCTGGTTTTGGCTTTGAAATTGTGAGCACATCGAAAGTGATGAACTTTGTGCAATAACATGACAGGGACACCGATTTCCAAGTGCATTTTTCATGCAGTCATGTTTCTTCAGTGTAAGTGGTGCAGTGTAATTTTGTCCCACAATATAAAATAATGTTTTCTTGAAGAATATTTGGAAACAGCCAGGGAGAGTTTGATGATGCAATGAGGAAGATGCTGACTGATGAGCATCAGGCTACAACCCACGGCAAATTCTGAGCATATAAAGAAATGTCCCATAAAATCTTGTGTTTCTTGATGTGTAAATACAATTCCATATAATACTGAAACATGCATGTACCTAGAATTATGACAAATCCTGTCTGTTTTTCCTTTTATTTTATTGTACTATAGATCAGGACTCATTTAAGGGAAAACAAAAAACAATAAAATGAACCACTGTGTGTGTTTGTCTCAAATTCCTTCTTTGCCGTAGTCTTCCCCCTGGGTCTAGTCCCTGTGAGTAATTCTAGTTTGCCTGTACTCTTAAATGGTATGAACTCCTTCGATGAATCTCCTCCCTGCGTCCCACCACATGTACCTGGCCTCTTCCTCCTCTCTAATTGCTTCTTACCCTACTCACCTTTGACAAACCATGTTCATTTTCCCCCTGTGCTATGCATTTATTTCTAGTCCCGCTAAGGATTCAGGCCACCATTCACTGGTGGTTCACCTCTAGGATAAGACTCACAGGCATGTCTGTATCTTCACCATAGCTTCCTACAATTGTTACTTCAGCCCACCCAGCTCTGCTCAGTGCTGTCTTGACCAGAGATGGAAATCTGCTGCACACAGTGTAACAGGCAGAACAGAAGAACACTGGTACGTGAGAAATCAGCATTCACTGACCAGTCTAATTTCCCAAGACTCTGTGTATGTTGTCACCTTCTCATTAATCAGGAACTCGGCTGCTGTACTCTTTTGAGGCAACTATGTCATTTAGTGATCACGCTCTCCTCTAAAGCACTTACTTTAAAATGTAGGAATAGGGAGGGCGCCTGGGTGGCTCATTGGGTTAAGTGTCTGCCTTCAGCTCAGGTCATGATCCCAGGGTCCTGGGATCGAGCCCCGCATCGGGCTCCCTGCTCAGCTGCGAGTCAGCTTCTCTCTCTCCCTCTGTGATCTCTCTCACTCTCATTCTCTCTCAATTAAATAAATAAAAACTTCAAAAAAAATAAATAAAATAAAATGTGGGAATAGCCGATCAGTAGAAAAAAGGTATTGACTGTAACCATTATGTTTTTGATATATAGTGTTAGTATATGTATATATTTGCTTTTAATAGATTTATTTATATTAATTAGCTTTTTTTTAGTTCAGCACCTAATACCTGAGAGCAATGTTGAAAAGCCAAAATAATATTAACTTAATAATTGTCATCTAGGAGGTTACAGTCCGGCGGGGCATACAAGATAAAAAAACACATGGAGATTAAGAAACAATACGAATGTGAAATGAGACAACTGGATAGTGGGAAGTATCAAAGGTGTTGCTAGCACAAGCAAGAATATGATCAGAGTTTTAGAGGACTCAGTATCATCTTTCAGATTCCAATATTATCTGAAAATGTTCCATTTAGTTATAGGACTTATTACTATATTAGGCATTTCAGAATAATAGCAAGACTTCATTGGTTTATATTCCCTAATTCTTATATGACTTTGGTCTGTGTCCATTTGCATTATATGTTCACATTCCAACTGGGCTGAATTTTATATTAAAAAAAGAGAATGAAGAATTTTTCCTCCTATTAATTGCATATATTTTAAAATTATTTACTTGACAAATATTGATCTTTATGAAATGGAGACATGTCACTGTATCATTTAACCAGTGTTGTAGACAAATGTAGTTCTGAATCATTTAACCAGTGTTGAAAGACAAAATGATCTTTATTATGCTCATAAGTTTCTATCACTCTTCGCGATCATCAAAATTAATATAAACAAATTTCACCGAATGTATAAGTAACCCCCATAAACAGTATATAACTATTTATATTCATAAACTGCAAAACATCTTTAGACTGAGTCTAAATTTACATAATGAATTATCAAACGCATATCTGAATTATTAATAATTTTGTTCACAAATTCTAATTAAGAAGATAATATGTACACTGTAATTTTTAAACATAAAGGTGGAAATGATTCATTTATTAAATAAGGTAAGTTACCGAAATTAAGTACATACTGTGTGCTAACTACCTTGCCTTGTGCTGTTCTCAGACCAGCAACCAGGAGTGAAGCCATCACTCATCTCAGAGCTTCTGGTCTTGTGGGAATTACATAATGGTTACATAATTGTTGGGTTCAGCATTCACCAAAATTCTCAACCTTGAAACTACTGATGTATATGTAGTGAGGTTACTAAATTCAGCAAATAAAAATACAAAAATTACATGGACCATATTGATACAAATATTTCATGGGATAAGTAATTGATGTTTATCTGAAATTCAAACATATCTGAGACAAATATTACCAAACATTGACAGGATGCTTATGTTACTTGGTGCGATCTTTTTCATTGGCCCATTGGCCAGCGAGAGGCTAGAAGTAAGACTATCCCCATTTATCAATGATAACACAAAGCCTCCTAAAGGGATTATACCTTAAGTCTCCCACCAATTAGGGGACAGAGCTCATCCCATTCTGACTCCATGTTTAATCAACTTGTTCCTGAGTCATGCTACTTTTGATGGAACTCATCTTCAGGTATCATCTGTACTTTATTCATTTTTAAGTGAATGGTTTGCTTTTTGAGAAACAACTGGAACTGTTACTTTGGGGGAATATTCCTTCTCCTCCCCCCGCCACCCCTTCCTCCCACTCTCCCTCCCTCACTCACCCCCTCCTTCCCTCTTCCTCCGGCTGTTCCACATACCAACAAGAGCCTACATTTACATCTGCTGATACTGCTCATCCTCCAGTATAGAATTTTGTCTATATTTCCTGGGTTTTCATATTTGCTATTTGAGCTTTTCCTTTTTAGTTTTTTAAACGTGGGTCTTTTCGGTGCCCTCTAAGTAGGTCATTTGTATCTATTTTAAAAGGTCATTGTTCTCAGCTTGCGCCTCTGTGTCTGCTTCTGTGCACTGGCAGTCCGGCCCCCACCCCTTCAAGGATCCCTACACCTGAGCTGCATCCCCGCTTACTGTCAGCACTTTTGATAATGGCTGTGCTTATTAAATTTTCTGCACATTCAACTGAATTCTGGGAATTTATGACTATCAGGTTTGCTGCTTTATCATCCTTATTTTGCATACTTCATTTTTTTTTAATACTAGCTTTTATTTCCTGTGAACCTTATTCCTACCTGCTTAGGTAAGGTATTTGCGGCCATATGCTCAATGGCCATCTCTCGGGGAAACCTGTCCCTTTAGCTCTGCCACGTGGCACATACAGTTCACTTTTAAGAGAATTGTGACTATTTCACTGAATAAGCATTTAGGGTGTGCTTTTGTTTGTGTCTACTGCATAAGGTAATTATTGTTACTCCCTGATTACTGATTTGGTTGCAACAATAAGTAGAAGAATGTGATATAGTCACTTGCAAATAATGAGCATATTGAGCAAACATGTGAAATTTGGGTCTTACACAGGGCACAGCATTGATCAGATGGTCTGGGAAGCAATGGAGAGATTGAGGATGCTATCACAAATCTGGAAGAACAGGACCTGACAGTCTTTCTTTGGGCTAGCTTAAAGGTTCATAAGTATTGTGAATTTCATACAACAGGCCCAAATCCCTACAATCACTGGGATAATCTTGACACTATATTGAGACAATTTCCACCACTAGGGAATTGGGTTATGTTGCCCTGGTCTTATCATTATACTATCCAGACTGTGTGGAGGATGCTGGTGTCTCACGTGGTTACAACTACTGTGTGCCTGGATATCTGAGTGCCTTATATTTCCCCTAACTGAAACGTAAGCCCTATTCTTAAGTTCAGGTTTGGCTATAATCTAGTACTCCATACTTACCTTTTGAGAGCAGACATTTCTTCCACCCTCTGTACTGGGACACTGCTTCCCATACTTTTATACCTGCTAGTTAGGGACCTGATTCCGTTCACACATCTCTAGAAACAAAGATCATCGGCCCTTCCTCTTACTAGCCCTGTGTGTAACTTGTACTCAGAAACAACTGCCCTATTCACTGGAGTAGCTTGTGTATTTGGAAGCCAGCCCAGATTAGATTAGAAACCCCTAAGATATCTCAGGCATTAATTTAAACTTCTGGACACCTGCCTTGTAGCAAAACTTACAGACAAAATAATCCTTCTCCTTGTCTTACAAATATAATGAAAAAAGTAAGGGAAAATACAACCATCACTATGAAAATTTTAAAAATATCCCAAATAAGGGGAGTGGCATAATAATCTCTATGTACTTATTACTCACTTCTCACACTTGTCTAGTGCGATGGTTCATTTTTGGTGCCAACTTAACAAAGCTAAGAGATGCCCAAATAGGGGGTAAAACATTATGTCTGGATGTGTCTGTGACTATGATTTTTGCAAGACAAGCATTTTAGTCAACAGACTGAGTCAAGAAGATCGCTTTCACCAAAGCAGGTGGGCATTATTCAGTCCACTGTGGGCCTGAATAGAACAAAAATTTAGAGGACGGAAAAAATTGCTCTCTGCTTGACTGGGAAGTCCATCTTCTTCCAGCCTCAGATGTCAGCACTTCTGCTTCTTGGGCCTTTGGATTCAGATTACAGATTACACCATCAGCCCCTTTGGTGCTCAGGCCTTTGGATGCATGCTAAATTGCACCAGGAGCTTTCCTGGTTCTCCAGCCTGTGGAGGGCAGATGGAGGGACTTCCTGGTCTCCATAATCAAGTGAGCCAGTTCCTATAATAAATCTCCTCTTCCATATGTATCTTTATATACCCCATTAGTTCTGGTTCTTGGAAGACCCCAGACTAACACACCCACTCATAATTAATGTTGTTTTGTCCATACCCACAACCATTCCTCTCTCTTCTGTCCTCCGCAGTCCATTATTTTCAAGCAAATATCCCAAATACATAGTTTCATTTTTATATGCCTAATTATGTATTTCTTAACTACAACTCTATTTTCTAACATCACTATATAATTATCTCTCTAAAAATATTATCAGGTGTCCAGCCACTATTCAAATTCCCCAAATACCCACGCTCCCATTAATTGTTTGCATCAGAGTCAAACATAATGCATGTCATAAACTGCAAAATTGAAATAATCACAAGAAAACTAAGTTTTTAGTTAGTAATGAGAAGTACAAATAAACAGCCTGAAGAAAGGTGGGGGGGGGGGTGTTGTGCTGCCTTTAACTGTATCATCTCTTTCCTGTGGTTGTGTGGATACAATTCAGCCGGAAATTTGCCCTTACCTTTAAAGAGAGAGATCATGTGTACAATTCTATGTGACTCTTGGATTATCCAAAAGCCTGCTTTTAATATAAGCAAAGTGGTTTGCCTGAACTCCATGAGGAATAGAAGAGATCATTCATTCAGCAGGAAAAAGAAGGCTGTGGATCATATTAGCCATTTTATGACGTTGTGCAGGCACACAGTACAAACAAACACACACACAAATGGATTGTGCAGCTCAAGACTTTGTTAAAATGGTCCTTGAACTAGGATACCCTGATGGAGTAAAATTCTATAACCTCGGGGGAAAGAAAAGGCAAAAGGACTCATAGCCATAAGGTTGGCTGGCCTCATTGTACCTGGATAAATGTATTTTAGCTTTCACCATGCCTTTTCCGAGTTTTATTACTCTTTGCATTCTGACTACTAACCGAAAACAGGATTCCTTCAAATTCCTGGGCAGCTTGCCACTACTTTGGGCCAAGGGGCCAATAAAAATCATTAGCAATACATAAATTTTATCCAGTGGGCTTTCCTGAACATGTGCAAGTGTTCATAAGGTCTGAGCACTGAAATCCACATGTTCTGTCTCATGGGCTCCTCATTTGCTTGCAATCGGTTATACTCAAGTCTGTTATGTGATTATATTGTAATTTATATCGAATGAGGATCAATATGCCATTCAAATAAGCTAATAAAAACGGTGATCAGATAGACACTTTTGTTAATGAAAGACAGTAGATAAGACTGAATATAGTTCTAGGGTTTCAACGTCTGCAGCACACAATGCATCGTCTCGATTTTATTTATTCATTTACAGTTAGGCCAATATGAATATATTCATAAGGAAATATTAGAATGAAGTAAGCCTGTTCACGATTATCATGATGAGATGTATCAGCCACTTTATGAGACTGAAAATCTCTACCTTACAGTTTTTGCACTTAAAACTCAAAATTGCCCACTGACTAGGTTGATTAAATAGCCATTTGTCCTTGTTCATATTTTATAAATTTTTCATGACCGTGAAAACTATTTTCAATGAAAAAATGTATTTTTACCTCATGTCAGGTTAAAACACACACGTAACCACACTTGAAAGATTATGTGAAGTGTATTTACTCTGATGTTTAATTCAAAAGTGCCAATATCATAGAGAGTGCTACACGTTATGCAATCTTGCTATTTCCAGGGACTGTGAGCCCCTGCACCAGTACTACTCCCAGCATCTGCCTTGGATGCATTGGAAAAAAACATGAAAATAAGAAGTGAGACTTTAAGAATGGAGAACACAGGCTGGGTGAAGATCAAGTTTTAAGAAAACACACACACACACACACACACACACACACACACACACTCCTTTTAGGTGCCATGTTAACAAAGTTATCCTCTACCACATTAATTGGATTACCAGTGATAGGCTTCTTTTTGGTGAATAAACTTTATGACCTTGATCCTAGAAATCACAGTTTAAATAGAAATACAAAATTAAAAAAATGAAAAAGAAATCAAAGGATACCTCCTCCTTAATTTAAACCAGAAGGTGGCCTACTTTAGACTGAAGTAATCTAGTGGGAAATGTATTTTGGCAATAAACATCTACTTAAAAACATTCTACAACAAACTAACACCTCCTTGTACACTAATAAATTAAATACAAATTAAGGCCAAAGGATTTTTCTTTCTCTCTCTTTTTTTTTTTTAGACTCCATAGGATGTCAAGAGCTTATTCTTTAAAAGGAGAGTTCAGAGTACCCAAAACGTGAGGAATATATTCTATACCCTGGCAGAATCTTATTAAGCTTGTTCTGAACAGATGGGTGCCTATTTTTAAGAGCTCTAGGAAAGGCAATACCACGTGACTACAAAGCCCATTCTGATGGTCACGGTAGTCCTGTGATTCTTTAGCTAACTTCCACGTGTCTACAAACATGTCTATTTCATGAGAGGATGCAACAAGAAACAAGTTTAAATAAATTAGACATTAGGACAAGAATATGGCAAGTTATTGTACTTTATTTGCAAAAAAAAAGAGATAGGAGATTAATATTTAACAGTTTCAAAATAAGTTTGGTATGCTTTTTCTCCCTAAAGAATTCAAAAGCCTTTTTCAAATAATGCTTTTCTAACGTGTTGGCTTATTTATAATACAAAACATCTGTGAGAAAATTAATTTGTTTTTATTTGATTTTATAGAGCTGTTTTCCCCATAATGGGGCATAAGAACTCTTATTCTAAAGGGTCTTTTTTCAGCAACTTATCATGTGTATTTCCAAATAGTAAAAACAAACAATGCCAATAATAATGATAAGAATGCTGCCATAGTGCTGTCCATTCATTTTCTTGCCTTTTTCTTTACAATTCTAAAAATCGTACATAGTTAACACCAAAAGAGATACTCATATACATATGTTTGGAAACCTAGAGCGTGTTCATCACAAACTACTTGGACGCTTTGTCTTTAAGTGTCGCACTTAAAAAAATTATTCCATGAAATTCCAGGTTTCTGAAACATCAAGACAAAAAAATCATTAGATGTAGTGGATACCACTGTGCTTTGTCCACATGCCTTCCTCAGAGCTGATGCTTCCAATGCTCTTGTGCTTGGAATATGGTCTGCTGAGGACTCACAGCTCAGTCCTTCACTGGCAATTGCCCTTTGGCTGCAGGGAACTGCTGAGACCCGGGCGAGCCCTCTCTCCGGGTTGTCTCGAACCCAGTGGTTGGCTGATATGGGATGTCCATGTCCAACCCTCATGTCTGGTTGCCCATAACTGTGATCAAGCATGCCAACTCTAGAGCTTATTATAGAATAGGTAGTGCTACCATTGCTTTCCCACAGTGGATCAGCCTTTACCTCCTCCAACACCTGTTTTTCTTCCTCCCTTACTGGCGTTAGCTTCTAAAACCATCCCCCAGGGAAACCTATGCACGCTGAAGTGCTTTTTAGGGTGTTGTTCAAGGAATCCAATCGAAGACACCATAAATATCACAATGGGACTATATTATTTAAAAAGCCATTCAAGAAATGTTTGCACACACTCTGACAACCTGTGTTCTAAAGTGGCTTAAGTGTCACCTAAAATGTAACTATTTACAGCTCCTGATGTACTAGAAAATCAATAAGGACATTTGGAACCTGCTATGTGCAAAGTGCTCTAGATGTTGGGAATGTGCCGTGACATTTAGTCATTATTTATTTATCAAACATATATTGTCTGTATGTGCTATGTCCTACGATCTAAGTGTTTGCAATCTGAGAAGGCAGAACACACACATGAAAAACAATTTCTTGTTTTTGCTAAAATATTGTATTTCTTTTACTTTCATGTCTTTTCTGCTTTTCTCTACTTTTTACTCATCACTGTGTTACATAATACCATTGTTATAAGCCATCTCAACACTTTTTAAAAGAAATATATAGGTCATAAAAAAGGGGTTTAAAGGGTGCTAAGAGACTTCTAAGAGTTAAGGATCATGGCCTTTGGAGAAAGAACAGAATTTAAGTTGACAGAAGCAGGAACTGCATTCCAGAAAAAATGGATCAGCATTGAAGAAGTATCACAAAGCAGGATATGTTCTTGGCACATTGGAAGTCATGCATAGTCCAATTTAGCTAGAGCTTATGTTATGGAGTTATAGGGAATGAGTCTGGAATGCTAACTAGTGCCAACTTGGTTATGAGTGCCAGGATAAGGAATTTAAGTTTGTTACGGAGAAGAGGGTTGAATTAATAGGAATTGAAGCAAGACTGCTCTGAAGATTCTATTTTTTTTTTTGAAGATTCTTGTGTCATTATTTTGACCATGATATCATACAACTCTTTTATAATACAAAAATTATTAAATCCAAAATAAAATGGATAGCACTAAAATTTGATATCAAACTTAATGAATGTACTCAGGTGCATGTGGAGTAGGTGACATGCCCACACAGAGAAAATAATTATTTAAGTGACTTTAAGCACCAAGTCAAAAATGTCTATTCAGTTGGAAATACCATGAAGAACTCTTCTTCTTTTTCTAAATTCTGTTTTTAGAATTTAGAAAAATTCTAACTGTTAAAGAACTAGAATCGATGGCAGTCCAACAGAAATGTGCACTCTGGATATTCCATACCAAAAAGAATCAGGACTCTTTAAAGGAAAGGTGAGTCCAGTCTGGGGCAGAAAATCCGTGTAATGCTTCCAGGAAATGTGCCAGAAAGCAAGAGAGGCTAACCCGCCACCGCCCCGCCCCGCCCCCCTCTTCAAATCGAACGAGGTCATGTCAAAGGACAGGGGGTATCATGATGGGTTTCCCGCTAGCCAAAGATGAGCAATTTGAGCATCTAACCACAACCACAGCCGCCGTAACAGAGTCTATAATATCAACGGGTTCCTAGCGGGGGTCAAAGAACCTACGAAGTAGCATAGTTTACCAGGTATGTGGATGCACATAGAAGTGTGAGAAGTACCATTCTGTATGGCTAATAAGGCTCATGATCTACAGCTTCGGTTTTCATTCCATCTTCCCTTTGAAACTGTACTACGGGCCGTTCTTGTTTTACTGTGGTGCTTCTTTCTGCATGCCCTTTCTCTCATGTGCCTCTGCGAGCAGAACATGTGGTTGGTCCAGGTCTTCCTCGAATTTCTTTGCAGGGAGGCCATCACAACTGGGTAGAACTGCCCTATATTCACCAGCTTGCCCTTAAAGGTTTTGAGAGAGGCTGTGATACCAATTCACATCATTTCCTTGCACGCTGTAGATTCTTGTGCTCTGTTACCCACATCTCCTGCTCCAGCACCACCTACATCTCTTAAGTCCTGGCCACCATCCTTTTGTTCCTTGCCCTGTAAGATCTACTGTCTGGACAGGGAGGCTATTCCTGCAAATCTATCCCTGCATTATTATGCTGGCTCTGGTTCCATCATCTTCTCGCATTTCTCCCCTCCCTGCTTTTTTCTTCTAGTCCTATTTCAGTTTCTTGTTCTTTGCTTTAAAGCAAAGTATGTCACTAAATACAAAAACAAAGAATCTATTTTGCCTTTTCTTTTCTTATATTTAATGGCATGTTTTACCCAGTTATGCAACCAGTGACATCTTAAAATGAAAGCAAGTTTTCTCTTCCATTGATTATATTAAAAATTTAAATGTCTTCCTGTTCTAACAGAAGTTTTTTACATCCTCCATATGACTTCCAAATTTTCAGGATTGTGTGAAATTAGTTTTAGCTATTGCAATATCATGATAAGAAAAAGTGGTATATTTCTCTTTAGAGTTGACAATTCTCAATTCCCTATACACCCTCTCAATTCTTTTGTATACTTCAACTTGCTGTGATTCTACTTCAGACAATTAACATATGTATCTTGGTATGCCTTCTTCTATGGTACATACTAACAGACTGATTTTAGAGCGCTTGACATTATTAGATTTTGCTTAGATTCAAACCTAAACTTGGATTTTTCTAAAAGACTGGTGAGATTTCCTCCCCCGTCATAAAATCACCCATGCAGATTTCTAATCTTTGAAATGTCTATTCTATTTCATAAATCCAACTCTTGTACAGATATAGTCACTAACTTTTTTCACTGGAAAGAGCCCTAAACCTTAGCCCTGAAGAGATTTCTCTCATTTCTCTCTGAATTTCAAGTGAAACGCTCTTCAGCACTGCTTAGGTATGTCCTTCCGCAGACTCAGAAGCTGTGACTTTGACCTTCTCTGTCTCTGCTATCGCGCACGGCCAGAATGGAAGGGCAAACCCCCAGAAGGCTGGAGGACGGGGAGACCTCAGCCACCCTCGAGCCCCATCTGCTCACCTAACATGTGAGGAAAGTGTGGCCCAGAATACCTAAAGCCAAACAAAACACACCTGTTTACCCAAACTGTTATGGTAATTCTCCTCCTCCGCCCCTCCTCCCACTCCCCTTCCTTTCTTACGTTGTTTCCGTTCTTCCTTTGTTTCTTTTTCTTTTTTTAAACTGTAGTTTGTTTTAACCTTTGGTCACTTTGATGAATTTATTCACTTACTTGCTCGTAATGGAAGGTGAACGGAGCACACTCTCTGATGTTTCCTCTGATGCACGACATTATTTCCTTGTATTTATGTGTAAGCCTTTCAAGTATCCTTTTGAACTGTTTTCCTTTAACCTTTGTGCCCTTGAATTACACTCCGTTTTTTTCCCCGTGTCTCTTTTTGATTAATCTCCTCCGGTATTCAGCCTGTTGGGAAAGGAGGTGGTTCTTAGGGTCCAGCTCTTCCCATCTGTTTGGTTTCCCAACCACTCATTCCCTCTGCTCTCCCCTCCGCGGCTCCCGCATCCGGGGACTGTAGACCGGAAGCGTCTCCTCTGACGCCTCCTGGTCCTTTCCTCTGCAACCTACCTCTCCGCCCGGCCGGTCTTCATAGGTGTGTTCTTGTCTTTCCTGTCTGACTTCCAGCCAAATCAGGCTTTGTTTTATTTCTCCCCATTTCTTCCCACTTCTCTCACCCAAACTAGAATCTTTGTTGTATTAATTTAGGGGAGAGAATGTTACTATATCCAGCTGTTTTGTTTTTTTTCTTCAGACTTTCCTACAGAGTGCTTGAGGTTGGTGCAGCTGTTGAGCAGTTTGCCCAGACGGTGTTCCTTTGCATAATAAAGGTCGCACGCATTTTATTGGAAAATATGCCATGTCCCTTTCCTCCACAGCAAGCACATGTTTCCTGGCGGTGCAGTGCTCCCAGATGAGTTCCAAGGCCTTATACAAAGCGTGTCTTTAATTGTCTTTTTTTTTTCTTATAATGACAACCCTTCTTTGTTTCTATTGGAAAACACCTGGCAAATGGCTAATCCCTCCCTATCCTTGCTACATTTCTGTTTCACGCTTACGTTTCCTAGTCCAAATCCCAAACCTGTCTGCTGCGTTGGCTGGAAATATTGACACAGTGCAAGATCATCTTTGTTCCTATACACTCGCCATTTAATCCTACTAATTGGAAGCAACACCATATACTTCCACTAGCGCCGTTACTCTTTTCCAGCCGACTTTAAGTTAACACAATAATAACAACAATTAATGCTAATAATAAAATATCTTACAATAAAATATGCTAACAATAAAAATATAGCAAAAATAAATATACCCTGTGTATTTCCTGTTCTATCTAGTATCCTGTTGTAGTTGACTCGAGCTTCTCATATAGTCTAATTAGTTTCAGGATAAAATATTCATACTTATGCTGTCCTGCCATTATTTTTACATTTTTTTTTTTTATTTCGCCACTAATTTTTGCTCAACTGTGGCCGTGGAAATGTTCACTGTTATTTAGGTATTTAAATTACAGTACGAGAAGCATTATCACGTATTTTTCTGGTCACACATATGAATTGAAATCTTGCATAAATGTCGTCCTTTCTTCGATTATACATATATTTTAAGTAGACCTATAGTTACAGCCCAGTGTATAACTTCACCTAAAATTGAGAATGAGAATGGTCTTCTGTATCTTCTATTTCTGAGAAATTTGGAAAATTAACTACTAAATTACGTGCTAAAACACCTAGTCACTATGTAAAAAATGTTGCCTTATATAGTTGGTAGAAAAAATTCTGCAAGAAAAATTAGAAAATGTTAAATGCAGTATTTTCTTTGCTATTAGTAAACTCTGTAAATATGGATAGATCAATTAACATTAGCACTTTTATTTCTAAACTGTAAAGAGAGAATTTCACATTAATTAGAGATGACACAGTACATTGGACAAAACTTCAGAAGTAGGAATTATTTTATATATACACCATGCATTATTTTGAATCAGTTAAATGAACACCTCGATATTACCACTCAATAGGAAAATAAATTACTTTCCATGTGGAGGAAAAGGAATTATTGCTGTTTGGGAAATCTTGATAATACCAGTTAGTCTCTAAGGAGTAATAATTTCTGAATTGCCATTCTTGTAATTGTAAATAAACATATCCCCACTGCTAAAGTGCTAAGCACTATGAATTTTAAAAATTGTCAGTGAGCCAGCAATATCATCTAAGTTGTTAAACCTTCTCTTTCGAATTGCCTTGGTTAATTCTTAAACTCATGGGTGAGGAGCACAAGATCAACCATGCTATACATTTGATCATTTTGTTATTGTTTGAGGGTGGGAAAATCCTAATCCACTATATTATAAACTATGTGAAGGATGTCTTTATATTTCTTCATATATCTCCAGAGAATCCAGTACTGTCTTTTGTACACGAAAAGAGCTGTTAACTGATTGATCTTAAAATATTGAATTTGGGAAAAAATGGTAACTAAGCTACATACACAACAAGATGGTTTCCATTTATTCATACAGACAAGTAAAAATATTTTTCTTCCTTGATAGTTTTTCATGCATTGTACAGTTAAGCTATAAAAGAACATCAAAGAAAAGTTTAAATACATCTGTACCCTCAAGAGTACTGCAAGTCCTTTTGCTTTGTTTTTGATAAAATAGAAAATGGATTAAAACGGTTGTTTTTAAGAAGCACAATTATGTATGTTTTATGTTGGCATCTATATTAGAGTTGCCACTGTTACATGTGGGGAAGGCTTAGCTACTTTTTAAAGATGTCCCATAAATTCCACAACATATGTGCACTGACTAAGCATTTCCTGTGCCCTCGGGATCCATGGTATGTCTGGTTGTGTGTTTCCTTTCTTCTCTTCTACATCCCCCGGCTACTATTCCAAAAACAGAAGGTGGGATCCATTGCCAAAGCATATTATATAATTACTATATGCTTCATATCTTATGTCCTCTAATTCTTCTTGTTAGTTTTGTCAGTGGGTGTGAGGGATGGTTGTAGAGTTGAAGAGAAACTGGGATTACCAAGAAACCTAATAGAATAATAACCACATCAGATCTTCCTCTTGCTTTCATTGCTTAAATGCCCTTGCTTATATTTCTTTGTCTCTTTCATATTGGATAGCCTTCTGCCCACCTTGATGGTCTCCCTGTGGCTCACCTCAATCTGTTTTCCTCTGTCTCCTGGCTGCCGGCCAGCTACTGAAACAGCAACTGGGCTATTTATAACTGATGGGCCTCAAAGGTGAGTGCTTCATATAGGCTAAGTACTCCATTGTCTTGGTGTCACTGAAGTCACCATCCCAAAGGGCTCCAGGGCTATATTACTACACCTGACTTCTTATGAACTAAGTGTCAATATACGGTCAGGGCCTGAACCACAGTGAGTCGTTTTCTAGTCTCCAAGACAGTTTGAGCTTTGCCAAGGTTCTTGATGTGGGATATTGTATATTAAGTGTATTAAGTGTATTCACTATAGAAAACGATGCTTGATTAACACTTGGGCTGGAATAACATAGAAATACATCCAACTTGAATGACTTTTGATCTGAAGAGAGAAAAAGAAATATGTGACATTATAACATTCTTACTAGTCTGGATAAGTGAGTGCCAGGAGTATACACAATCATTTTATTCCAAAAATTTCTGAATAGAAGACCTGAATCACATATTTTAAGGAAATAGGGTCCCTTTGAGTTGGTGGAAGGAAGTCCTAAAAATGGGAGGGCTATCTGATTTAAAGACATCTGCTCTGAGCTTCCATGGTAACCTGTAAAGCATTTCACAATCTATTCTTAGCTTACTTCTTCTCCTTATCTTACTGGTGTTTCCTAAATTCATCTTGGCAGTCAACTGTTTTTGTAAATAAATGTTTATTGAGACATAGCCACACTCATGTGTTTTCCGATTGTGTATACCTCTCTTCCTGTTAGAGAGGTGGACTTGAGTAGTTACCAAAGAGTTGAATAATTGTCAAAAAGACTGGAGAGCCCACAGTGCTTAAAATACTATCTGGATTTCTGTTTATCAACCTCTATTCTAGAATATTTATCTGCTCACAGTATGAATGAATTTACTGGTTTGTCCAGTACAGAATTATTTTTAGGTCATTCATTCATTCATATATTCATTAGTTCAAATAGAATTCTCAGGAGTCAGATAACCCTTGGTTCAAATCAGAGCTCTACTGCCATGCTGGTCTTTGGGGGAATTACAAACACACCACACTTTGGTTTGTTCACCTGTAAAATGAGCAGAATAATTGTGCCTGCTTCATTCACCCCCTCCATCACTGGGAACACATGAATGCATCAGTAGGTCTACAAAACTGTCGTAAGTTGGTGGAAATACTGTTTCAGTTACTTCTACTCATGTGGCTTCACTGTCTTCCAGGTCCCTCCTTCTCATGCTTCTTCTTTGTTCTCAAAATAGGCAAATGCCTGTAATCATGTCCAGAACACAGAATGTGCCTGGCCAAGAGTGAAGAGATGAATGACTGAATGAATAGATGCCTTTTCTCTATTCTCCCCATGATGTTATGATGCTATATGCCTTTGGCTCAAATTGTAACATGAAAAGCATGGATCCACAGGGACCGAAATGAAACAGTGCCTCAACTATAACAGATCAAATATAATAGATGATTAGTAAATGATTCTTGAATGAATGCAATGAATTGTAAGGTGAAATGTTACACTGTTCCACAATAACATTGTCAAAGAGAGACTATGTAGGTCCTGAAGTCCAAACCTACTTTTTTCAGGTTGGATATTGTAAAAACAAACAGAACATAGCCATGGTTGATTTGCTAAATATATAACAGAGAACAAAGAATAGATGAGTTACACAGGTCATAAGGTTGGCACAGAGATAATTTTACTCAAGGATGAAGAACATTCGTAACTTGACAAATTTAACTAATGTTTCAAAAACTAGTAGGTGCTAATTCACTTTCAAAAAGCTGTAATCACCTCTTCATATTTGAGTACAAGCAATAAAGTATATGATTCCTAACTCAGATTAAAGTAGGGTTTGGGCTTTGAGACTGATAACTTCCACCCTAGTATAGCTTAATTTAAATCCCTTTGCTTGGGGAAAGGCTCTGTTTTTCCAAGAGAAGGAAGATTGGCAGGACAGTGTATGATATTAAGACACTGTCTAGGGGTTAAAAAGAGCTAAGTATATGTATGTATGTATGTGTGTGTAGGGACAAGGTTATTATTGTGTCCATTCCAGACAAGATCACTGGGCTTATTTAATATCTTATTATTATTTAGTTTTATTGAAGAGAAACTAGGAGGGAATAAATTATGCTAAAGATGACCTAGTGGGATCTGGGAACCAAACATCACAGCAAAGCTTAGTGGTGAGAAGAAGTACTTGCCTATTGTTTTCATTGACTACAGTCTATCTCCAGCACGATGAGAGCTGAATGCAGCATTATTTGGCATAATTAGGATGCACAGAAGTGAGAAGAATGGGGGATGAAGTGGTCATAAGACACCTTTGGTCTCCCAGAAATAATCAGAAATGGCTGGTCGAGGGAAAGAAATTCAAATATGCAAGTATTTCTTTATGAGATAAAGAAAACCATGTGTTAATAATGTTAATAAACCAAAATTGGTATATACAGTCTGGGGAGAACTGGGGACATTTAGCCTACATGTAAAAAGGAAAGAACAAATGGCAGTATCATCCTATGTAGTTAGTGATGAAAGATCTGGATTCTTTGTATGTGCACATTCAGTCCAGAAGTTTCAGAAAGAATAAGAATAGCAGCTCATTCAAAAGAATCTAAAATAATAAGATACAATATAATTCTATTATTCCATTTATATTGTTTTAATAAAATACTAATATGTCACCTTCTGATTTCAAATAATCACCTTAACTCATACTAATTATGATTAACTTATTATTAATATGAAATACATAAGAAAATGAAGAGAAAATACTTAGGTCTGAGCACCATCCAGTAGCTACTCAATTAATTCCTTTTCTTTGGAATTGATGAAATTTCTAGGAAATCCCAGAGGCAAGAAGCTAAAATCAAAGATTACTTTGTGAAGATGAAAATGGTTTCAAACCAACCCATTTTCCCTATACTTTCTATTAATACCACTTTAAAAGTGATTTTTTTCATGAAATAATTTCTATATTTGTAATTCATGTCCAGAGAGATTGGTTTCATGGTGACCCAAACCTGAGAAAGAAGTGAAAATTATTTGAAAACTTTAACTAAGGAAGAAGAGAATTACAAAAAGTGACTTTTGAAATAGGCTACTTAGTGCAATTTATATTTTATTCATTTACTTGGAACTTAGGGTGTTTTGAGATCTTCACTCTTTATAATCTCCTCCATGCATTCTTCTTACCCTAAATGAGATCATGATACCTGGTTCTCACCAATCGGCATATCAAAGATTTAAAATATCTAGCATCCATTTAGCCTGGGGGTAAAAGCCACTCTACCCTGCTAATCCTGTAATAATTTTGTAAGTTCCCTATAAATTTGTAAAAAATGTAGTTAATTTCCATGATCTGGGGCGCCTGGGTGGCTCAGTCGGTTAAGCCTCTGCCTTTGGCTCAGGTCATTATCCCACGGTCCCAGAGTCCTGAGATGGGCTCTCCGCTCAGCGGGGAGTCTGCTTCTCCCTCTCCCTCTGTCTGCTGCTCGCCCTGCTTGTGTTCCCTAGCTCTCTGTCAAATAAATAAATAAAATCTTAAAAAAAAAAAAGACTTCCATGATTTAGTTGTTTCTCACCAAATCATTAATCCGTAATATGCTTTTGACACTAAGGTCAGTTAAACTTCCTCTGTCCTTTTACTTTCAGTTCCTGCTCTTCTTTACCAGAATACTCTTTTGACAGTTCAAGTCTCACGTCTCCAGGAGCATCTGATCATCTTGCCTCCCTCTTTAACAGCTGCAAATTTCTTGGTAGGCGCTGGCTGCGCCACCCAGCATTTCACAACTCGTTCGTATTTTACTGTACTGTGCTCCTTGTTTGTTGTTTTTGTCATCCCGGCTAGATTATATGCTCCTTAAGGACAAAAATGATATCAGCAAGTACCCGATAGATATATTTATTTACAGATTCCATGATCTGTGAGCTTTGCAACACGGGATCTCTTTGTGTCAACAATATCAAATATTAGAAAATAAGAAGTCTCTACCTGAAAATTGGAGAGAATTTCTGATTGGTGGTGCTCTGTTTACAATTATTAACAATGTTTAATTCTTGTTTAATATTCATGTAACACAATGATATTTTTGGCACACATTCTTGGACATAATTGATTATCTACTTAATTTTATCTTTATGAAACTGAATATGAGTGCTTACATGTTTTTTGATGTGGTGGTGAGTTTCGTGTAAACAGGACAACCAATCATGAAAGGAAATTACACAACACAGACAATTCAACACTCATTCAGTGGGGGAAAGTATTTTTATCATAAATGAGGGAAACAACACCTGTCATTATTTATACTTTACCTTTCATTTGATCAGTTTCTGAGTTGCCTGTTGTAGAATTAACACATTTACCCTTGAAATTTCTGTTAAAAAATAACAAGACTTGAACATTTCTTCCAAGTAAACAAAATGATTATTATTATTTTTTTAATCTCACCCTCTATACAATACATAACGTAAAATCATAAGATTTTAAGTTCTTTCTGGTTGTAATTTAGTTAAATTGGGAATTCTTATCAATTCCCTCAGTGACTGACTGATGTGCTGAGCTGTCCCTGGGGATTTTAGAACACCATGGTAGGTAGAGAGACTTAATGATTCTAGATGTTTTTAATGTCTTGTTTCAAGATGAGGTAAATATATTTCTTGAAGTCCCTTTGAAATAATTGTCAACGGCAGTGGAAACAAACTCAATCATATTCAAACTGCCTCCCGATAAATTCTTCTGTTTAATATCTACTAATATAAATCTCAAGATAACAGACATTCATATAGTATGCAAGTTAAATTGAATAATGGTCATTCATTACTTCTAAGATCACTACCTTTTTCTGTTACTCCTATATTATCTTCAGAGCTTATCCTCTGAAAAATAATTTACATGAGCAACTATTGCTAATAATCATACCAATAATAATTAACGCTTTCGAAATTCAAAAGACTGTCTTTGTTTTATGAGTTCCTAAAAGTCACAATGCAGTTTTCTGCTGACGAATGTTTGATGCTTCCATTATCCTCGTTGCACTTTTAAGTATTTGACCCTGGTTACTTGGTTTATAAATTTCACAATTATCCTGAAGACATTTCTTCCCTTATTTTGGTATAAAGGGACAGGGAGGTGCTTTAGGCTTTTTAACTCCAATATCTGAAAAGTACGTGAAAAGATTATCTTGTGTAGAGCAAAACAGAAATTAAGGACTGGAAAGAGAGGGCAGCAAAGAAAAATTCAAGAAGAAAGTCCGCAGGAAGTAGATGAGCACAGAGACAGATCAGATGGAGCTGACGTCAAAAATGAAAGAAGGGGAAATTGAAGGATTTTTCACAAAATATTTTCTAATATCTTGAAACTCACGTTTGCGTGTAACTGAAGTTTTTGACCATGGATTTGATGACTGAAAGACATACCTTCTCATAGTTTACCTTACAATCTTTAACATAAATTATCAGAGTGGTTTTTACTCTGAACAGTAAAAATTAGGTTATCGGGTAGATTCCTGAGTTTTACACACCCTCTTTCTACTTAGAGTAGATTATGAATTAAACACTTAACTCTCTCTCGAACATACTCCACTTAGTCTCATGCTCATCAACATGGAAAACAAAAAAGAGAACCCGAAAATATCCCTAGTAAATTCTCTGTTGACTTATCTACAGATAGATTATTTTGCAGCAGATGTTTTGCTTCTTACAAGTGCAATTCATTTTTTGATACAGTGTTGCAAGCTTCTGACCCATTTTCCTGCCTCAATTATGCCTTTGATTTTCCCCTCTCAGAATTTCTGTTGATTTCTGCTCTTCCTCAGATGATCTCTAAACAAACACCTTTGACATTTTGCAAACACTCCTCCTCATCTACCCAGCCCTTGCCTGGAGGCATAAAATCTTTATCTCTTTGCAGATCTAACAATTGCTGCCCTCAACAGTGAGTCACATAAATGAAGCTCCAATTTTATGTGAAGGGGCAGAGGAAGGGATGCTGAGAAAAACAGACTGAAGAATTTAAGGAGCGAACAACAAACATTGACAGGCCCGTCTGATCCTCTGGTGCCTTCTTCTGATCAATGACACACCGTTCCCGAAGGCAAAGAGACACGAAGCCAGACTTTTCGGACTTAAACTGTGATACTTCTGGAAAAACCATCACTGTTTAAATCATATGTAATGATCTTTCAGCAGAAGTTACCATGTCGTCTTTACTTAATGATGTCGAATAAGGTCATCATTTAAAGTTTATCACAGTTTCGTCTTCACTGGTTTAAATTCTGACGTATTTGAAGCCAATTGTGGAAGAGTGATCTATGCAATTTGACTTACCTTAAATGCCTGACCGACTCATTTTGCTCGGCTTGTAAATGACAGCGTGAATATAGGAGTTCATTTTGATAATAAGAAAATTTAAAGTTTGGCTCAACAATCTGGAAGAACAAAATGAATCTTGACATGGGTCTAAAAATAAGAACATCTGTTTGCAGCAGGAAATAGTCATGATTTATGGTTCCGACATCACTGTGTGATATGTTGTTTCACTTTGTGGTAATTTACAGCATTTAATGTACTATATAAATCGACATAAACTGAGGTAATGCTCCCTCAAAATGCAATAAAAGGAACAAAAATGTAGAATATAAATGTTTGGTTTCCTGTGTGAAAGTTTTGGTTTTACAGTGGAGATTCATGTGGGAAGAACAGAATGATTCTAAACCAAAATTGCCCCCTAGGCAGCTTTGAAGTTTTGCTGGTGTCAGCATCCCACGCACACATGAAGTACAGGACACTGGAGGGAGTCCCAGGGCAGACCTCATGTGCCATCACCCTACTGATGAATTTTTATTTACAGTTTTACAAGCATGTCCTTCCTGTAAAGTTCTAAAGCCCACCCAAATGCCCCTGAGTCACACACATTTATCTTATTTTTTTGGCTAATAATACAACTTTGTATTTTTTTTAAGTCTAGTAAATGATTTTATATGAAATTGTCCCTAATCCTAAAAAGTGATCTGCCTTTGAATGTATTTCAGAACTCTTACAAAGCTCTAAATCAATATCATTTTATTCAAAACACATTAAAACTGGAAAATTGTGCTATGCTCTCATGAAACTGCATGGATACCTCTCCAACAAAGAATTCACAATCCTAAACATTTCACCTGTATTCCCAGCATCATATCTCTTACACCTGCTTAGTAGCGACAGCAGGAGAGGCTGGGTCAGGGCAGAGGTGAGGATTTTGCAGGAAGAGATTCGAAGAATCTTAGGGCACAAACTTCCAATGCTTTCCACTGAAAAGTTGATGGGCAGTTCCTGTAATGAACAATCAAGCTATTTGCCCGGGGAAGAATTGCAGAAATAGAAAGTCATGCTAATATATAGGTTAAGTTATTTTTGTTTTGTTTTTTTAAGATTTTATTTATTTATTTGACAGAGAGAGCATAAGCAGGGAGAATGGCAGAGGCAGAGGGAGAAGCAAGCTCCCCGCTGAGCAGGGAGCCCCATGTGGGCCTCGATCCCAGGACCCTGGTATCATGACCTGAGCTGAAGGGAGATACTTAACTGACTGAGCCACCCAGGCGCCCTATAGAGGGTAAGTTTTGAGGGAACTAGAGAGTTTGAGAACTCAGTATCTTTGCCATATAAGGGAAGGATGGTCTTGATTCTCAGACTCTTGCCTTGTATCTACCAGAATTCATGAGCATTCAATTAGGCCAGTGTTATAGGAACCATGTGAGTCCAGTGATAGAGAGGGTGCTGAGCACCAACTTGTTACGCATGCATGCAAGGAAAATACCAAGTATTTTAGTTAAAATAACACCTCTGGAGGATTATCTAGAATTTTCTGAACTTTACACCCTCACAAAATCATACCAACACCTTGCCACTGTCAGTCTCCATTTCACAGATGACAAAACTGAGGTGGAGAGAGGGTAACTAGTTTAAAAGCCAACATCTATCACCCAGCCACCCCATCCCTCCCACCCCCCACCATTCCAGCAAGCCTCAGTTTGTTTCCAGAGGTTAAGAAAAAACAAAAAAAGGAGATAGTAGGAAAAGAAAAATGAAGGGGGGGAATCGGAGGGGGAGACGAACCATGAGAGACTATGGACTCTGAGAAACAAACTGAGGGTTCTAGAGGGGAGGGGGGTGGGGGGATGGATTAGCCTGGTGATGGGTATTAAAGAAGACAGGTACTGAATGGAGCACGGGGTGCTATACGCCAGCAATGAATCATGGAACACTACATCAAAAACTAATGATGTAAGGTATGGTGATTAACATAACATAATAAAATAAAATTTAAAACAAAAAAGATAAAAAGAAAAAAAAGTCAACAGCTACTAAAGGGAAGTGTCAGAGTCTGAAATTGTATCTGATGCATCTGGAGCCCGCACTCTCTAATGCACTACTTTTTCAACTAATCACCTAACTTCCATGGAGTTTCCTTATGTAACATGTATGATTTTCCCTATTTCGATTTTTTAAATGATTTTATTATTTTATTTATTTATTTATTTATTTATTTATTTATTTATTTATTTTGCAGAGAAAGAGCCAGTGTGAGTAGGAGGAGGGGCCGAGGGAGAGGGAGAACCCCAGGCTTACTCCCTGCCAAGTGCAGAGCTTGAGTCTCACAACCAAAGGTCATGACCTCACACTGAAATCAAGAATCCGAAGCTTAACTGACTCAGCCACCCAGGCACCCCTAACCTCAGGATTTAACTCATCATTCTATACATATTGGGCCCTAAACTAGTGTTAGCAATATTAAGATAAATACTAAATAATATTAATAGATTTCTCAAAATTGCATCAACAAATCAATTATCTCAACAGAAGGAGGGAGATTGTATGACAAAACAGAGAGGCAGACCTTAATTTCACTTCTGACGGTAGCTTACTTTCTGTCCCCACTGGGCCTTTACGTATGACATATCCCATCAGAACATACCTTTCTTTCTCTACCAAAATAGGTCTCTTCCTTAAAATACCTTTTTTTAACATACTATTTTTTTTCATGAGTTTTACTTGCATAAAATCTTTCAAAACTAATATGTAAGCCATTTACAATATTCCCTAATATACATTTATATCTGTGAGTAGTTGTAATGTATACTTAATGTTTTGTAAAAATGCATATGTACACATATTGTTTATGGGTACTTAGAGTTAAGTTCCTTAAGGGACTTCTAACATGGCTTTGCTTGCTTTGATAGTTCTTTTTGGATCTATCTAGCTATCAGCAGATTTTTCTATAATACTAGCAGCATAATGAGTATTTTTATCATAATCTATAAATATAAATGTGAAAAATCAGTTACTATTCCATGCTTTTCCTTCATAGAATTTCCTGCCTTGGATAAATGCAATAGCCATAAAAGAATTACAAGTTTTAACTTGGTAGGAAATTAGTGCACTTTTTCATTTTTATCTTATTATTTCTTTTCTCTGCAGGAGCTTGCAATACAAGTTCATTCAGACTACTATTTATTTCTTTTTCTTGAACGGAGTTTAACATTCTTCTAAGGGAAAGAAAAAAAATCACAATTTTATTTTCGCCAGTTTTCTTCCCATTTACTCTCATAACTAAGTCTGTGGTGATGATTTCATAGAAATGTGCATTTTCTGAACATTTTGCATTATCATATAAAAATCATTTTGGAATTTTGTGGGGCTTTTGGTGTTGTTTTCTACTCTTTTTTTTTCTTCAGATATTAACTGTTGTTCTAAAATGACTATTCTTACTGAAGCCTAATGATATTGCCCTGATGGGCCACCAAATTATTTTTATGTGTCCAAAAGAGTTTCCCATTATTTAAGTGTATCTTTTTATGTTATTTTACTATTTCTATTTCCTTTAAACGCCAAAGAAGAATATTTTCAAACCATTTTAAGAAGAGTCACATATTTTAAAGGCATCCCAAACAGTAAAGTGCTTAGGGCTATAGGGCACTAAATTTGACACACACATCTGTTTGGATTGTCATATGCACAGAACAGACTCATTCTGAGTATAATGCAAAATAGAAGAACAGCATCGCTCCTCAAAAGAAAACGCGTTTTGTCATATTGATAAGTCTGTAGAGTATGCAGATTCTTGTACCGGTGAGGTTAACTGTAAGGGGAACATTAAAAAGAAGATATTTGGGAATTCTGGAATGTCAATTCAAAGGTCATTTGAAAAGTGCTTATTTCAGGCTGGAGACAATATGATTGCACATTTAGAGATGAGTTACTGAATAAAAGGAATGCTGTCTTCACTGGCCATTGGAATGTAATGTGTTATATTTTAAGGCTCAGTTATACATGTAAGGGCTTAGATTTGGGATTTCTACAAATATTTTTAGGGAAGAGTGTTTTTAAATTAGTTAACTGATGGGCAAGGGACTCTCTCAAATTTTGAAAACATACTGTTCATATCTAGATTAGGAAAACCTATGATTAGGTTTCCTGTGGCAGGAGACTGCTCTTCAAACTGACTGAGCCTATTTTGGTCCAGCATAAATAAGGGACAATCAATCTCTTTGAGTTTCCTGATTTTGAATACAAATCATTGAGTCAGGGGGTAGGTTCATGATGAAGGAGACTTGACCTTCTACCTCCAAAGAGCATTGTGACTAAATGTTTAGAAAATGCAATTCAGTCCCAGTAAAGTTGAAAGAGGATACATTCACAGGGTCAATTACAATTAGATAGCTCTGACGTCTGATTCCAATTGTCTACATCCTTTTTTTCTTTCTATTTCCAAACATTTTCTATTCAAGAATGAAGCAACAGGAAAGTGCACAAAACAGGATCGTATAGCTCAAATAATTATTTCGTACTGAACACAATTGCAGAACTACCATCTTAGTTCAAGGATGGAACATGACCAGCACCCCAGCAGCCCCCTTGTGACCCTGATCCCCACCCATCTGTCACCACTTTCCAGGCTTCTATCAGTATAGATTGAATTTGTCTGTTTTTCAAATTCAGATAAACAGGGTCATAAAGTAGCTAATCATTTGTGTTTGCATCTTTTCATCCATGTCATTTTATATAACAATAATTCATTTACTCTCATGGCTATACCACCCCATTTTCTGAACGGTACCTTGCTATTTATCAGTTCTACTCTTTTTTTTTTTAAGGTTTTATTTATTTATTTGACAGAGAGAGACACAACAAGAGAGGGAACACAAGCAGGGGGAGTGGGAGAGGGAGAAGCAGGCTTCCCGCGGAGCAGGGAGCCCAATGAAGTGCTCGATTCCAGGACCCTGGGATCATGACCTGAGCCAAAGGCAGACGCTTAACGACTGAGCCACCCAAGTGATGGACTTTTGAGTTGTTTTATGTTAGTGTTTGGTTGTTACAAATAATGTTCCCAGGAATAGACTTTTGGCTTCCTTGTATGTTTTATGTATGTTGCATCTGCTGTGAAACTGCTCCATCATGTTATGCATATTCTCAGTATTAGCAGATACCTGCCCACATTATTCTAAGTTGTTATTCCAATTGCACTCCCACTAGCAGTGAGAAGTTTTCCAGTTGCAACATATTTGATATTTCCAGGTTTTTAAAGTTTTGATATACCTTCTGATGCAAACATACATATACTCACAATATTTTTCTGAGAGTAAGTGGTAAAGTTGATACCCTTTATGACTACATATTTTAGTATGTTTCTGCTAAACACAAAGACATTCTCTTACAAAACCACAGTATGACTCTACAAAAATGGGGAACTAATATTAGCACATGCTATTATTTTTCTAGGAATCTGTCCATTTCACATACATTTTCAAATTTATTTCTTTAAAGTTTCTCACAGTATCATCTCATTATGTAGAATCTGTGATGACGTTTTGTTTTCTATTTCTGATATTAGTTATTTGTGCCTTCTCTTATATTAAGCAGTACTTCGAATACTTTTGGTCCCTAATTTTCAACATTCTATCTAATAAAGGGAACCCCTTTGATTTTCTATTTAGCTATGATTTTTTATCACAAATAGATTTGAATTCATACAAAACATTTCTCCTATTTTATTAAATTTTTTAAATCGGCTTGTTTCTTCTATTTTCTTTGAGTTGATTTGTTGTTCTATTTTTAACTTCTTGAAATTAATTGATTTATTCTGTATTTTTCTCAATTATGTGCATTACTTGTTATAAATTTTCTTTTAATGTAGTTTTCTTTGTGTGTGCCAAGTTTTTGAAATCAGACTGATGGGAGAGGTTTCCTTTTCAGGTCTTCTCTTCTCTTCTCTTCTCTTCTCTTCTCTTCTCTTCTCTTCTCTTCTCTTCTCTTCTCTTCTCTTCTCCTCTTCTCTTCTCTTCTCTTCTCTTCTCTTCTCTTCTCCTCTCCTCTCCTCTTCTCTTCTCTTCTCTTCTCTTCTCTTCTCTTCTCTTCTCTTCTCTTCTCTTCTCTTCTCTTCTCTTCTCTCTTCTCTTCTCTTCTCTTCTCTTCTCTTCTCTTCTCTTCTCTTCTCTTCTCCTCTCCTCTCCTCTTCTCTTCTCTTCTCTTCTCTTCTCTTCTCTTCTCTTCTCTTCTCTTCTCTTCTCTTCTCTTCTCTTCTCTTCTTTTCTATTCATCTATGTGTCTATTTTTGTGCCAGTACCATACTGCATTGATTACTACAGTTTTGTAATATAACTTGAAGTCTGAAATTGTGATGCCTCCAGCTTTACTTCTTCTTTTCACAATTGTTTTGGCTATTCGGGGTCATTTGTGGTTCCCTATAAATTTTAGGATTGTTTGTTCTAGTTCCATGAAAAATGCTGTTAGTATTTTGATAAGGATTGCATTAAATCTGTAGATTGCTTTGGGTAGTAATGGACATTTTAAGAATATTTGTTCTTCCAATCCATGAACATGGAATGTCTTTTCATTTCTTTGTGTCATCTTCAATTTCTTTCATCAGTGTTTTATAGTTTTCAGAGTACAAGTCTTTCACCTCTTTGGTTAGGTTTATTCTTACATATCTTATGGTTTTTGGAGCAACTGTAAGTACGATTATTTTCCTAAATGGGTATGGAATTATAGGTTAATAGTCTTCTGTTGTGTTTGGTTTATGTGTTTGAAATACTTGGAAAATATAGCTGCATTATCTTGTAGCTTCCATTGTTTTAGTTTTGGTCTTACCAATGTAACATTTCTTAATTTTATGAACATTTTTAAGATTTTTGTTGTAATCCCTGCTTTTTAGCAGTTTTACTATGACATACCATATATGTGTGCCTGTGTGTCTATATATCTGCTTAGAGATTGTAGTGCTTTTAAGTAGTGTCTTAATAACTCTCATTAGTTCTGAAAGTTTTATATCATTGCTTTTGAAATATACTCTCTATTCTATTCTCTTTTTCTCGTATTTAGTAGCTCCAATGATATGTATAATTAAGCTTTCTACCTGTATCCCTGTGTCTCCGAAATCTTTTTATACCTCCATATTTTAGTCTATTCTTTTGGAGGGAAGACATATTCCCAAATAATATATTTGGGAATATATTATATTCCTCAGATATTCTATCAAGTTTACTCATTCTCTCTTTAGTTGCATCTACTCTACTGTTAAATGTATTTATTATATTTTCTTTCCTTTCCTTTCCTTTTTTTTTTTAAAACCTTGTGTTGAGTGCTGACTTTCAATAGATGGCAACAGGGGAGTTGCTTTGCTATGTATAAAACCCCTACCAGAAGCAGGTCATCTATGAATGATTTAACATATTTATTTTCAGTTGCACTTATTTTACAATTCAGGTATATATTTTCCATGGTTTCTTTTTATATAGTTTGTATTCCTCTGTGGAAATTGTTAATTTTTAATTAATTTGTTGAAAATGTTAGATATAGTTGTTTTAATTTGTGTGTCATATGTCCATCATCTGCCTTTACTTTGTTTTTTTCTCTTTGCTTCCCTGGTAGAGTACATTGTTAATAAAAAAAAAAACAAACAAACACTGAGTAATAGTTTGGAATATAAGGAAATGTTTTGGGTTTTTTTAAGATATTATTTATTTATTTGAGAGAGAGAGAATGAGAGACAGAGAGCACGAGAGGGAAGAGGGTCAGAGGGAGAAGCAGACTCCCTGCTGAGCAGGGAGCCTGACGTGGGACTTGATCCCGGGACTCCAGGATCATGACCTGAGCCGAAGGCAGTTGCTTAACCAACTGAGCCACCCAGGCGCCCATAAGGAAATGTTTTATTTACTTTTGGAAAGATATTTTTTCCTCTGTTAGGAGCTGAGGGACAGTGTGAGTTACCTTATTTCAATATTATCTTATTTCAAGCAATAGCATCTCAGTCATCAATGTAGTTGCTCTCTATCTTATTCCCCTTACTATGATAGTAGAGCTTTTTTAAAATCCCAGACTAAATTTAGGTTGCTTTGCCAGACTGCCTTGATTTTTGGTGTATCCTGAACTTACATTTGTATCTTACAATACCTGAGGATGTCAAAACTCTACTTTTCTTCTCAAGGTCTGTACAGTATCCTCCAGAATCACCAGGTTTCCCTGGAGGATTTCAACTCTCCAAATGCAGTTCAGGTATGTTGGATCTTGGAAACTTCTCAAAATATTCCTACAGATTAAAAGAAAATTATCCATTTTTTTCTTATTTTTCTCAGTAAGATAATTTTTCTCAATTATCTGTTCTGCCATTTTGAGGAGTTGAGTTTCATTCTCTAGTATCAAATGTGAAAGTATAAAATATGAAGAACAGTCTCCTTTCTTTAACCTCCTAAGGATAAACAGCTCTAATCTACCATTAGTCATGAGACTAAAAGTCCCATTTACCAAAAAGGGAGCAGCAACTAATATGAAGGCACCTTCTCACACACACGATCCTCAAAGATGCCCTTTCGTAGGTAGGCCCTGTGGCAGCTTTGCTCTTCTGCTGTCCAATCCAGCACATGTGTGAATTGTCCTAGACAGCCTAACACTTAGCTGCAACTAAAATTGTAACTATTAAGTACATGAGAAAATAGAATCAAGTTCAGTCATGAAGATAAGCCAGTGAGACACTTTAATGGATTGTTCTCATTTTACCTCAGTAATATTCCATGTGCTGTAGTGTCTTGACTATGGGTTAGTGTCTTTTCTGGGGTCTAAAGTTTTACCAAAAGAAATAGGAATTCTATTTTGATATACTATTAAATTGACAATGTGAGTATTTATTTGCTTTTCCAAGAACATAATAATGTTTGAAACTATTGACAACATTTCCTTGGTTGCCAAGGCAACATTCCAACACTAACTTGAGAATGGGCTTTTAGATATTACACAAGGGGAAAGTATTTTGATTCTTTATTTAAAGAGAAGAATTTTATTAAGCATATGAAGAGAGGAACACCTATAAGTGCTGTTCATAAAGCAGACTGCAGACATAAGAAGACAAGATGAATCTGCTGCTACAAATTAAAGATGTTCCTTCCACAGTATATGCTACTGTCACTTTGCCAATAAATATCAAGTTATACTCTGTGTGTGTGTGTTAAAGAAAGTAGCAAAGAACAGGTGAAAAAAAATTAAGAAAGGGCAAACCAATCATATACCTTTGAAATTGGCATTTTGATATTTAGGTTCTTCTTAACGCTCAGATTAATTGAGCAATCCCTTTCAGAGCCATTCCCTAAACTTTTGTTTAATTGAATGATATAATTTTACACGATTATTCAATTATAGTATTGTATTGTAGTTCTGAAAGAGGGCATAGATTTTACTCTTCCTCTTTCTACCAATATAAAGCTGAGACTTATGCTATAAACAGCACCGGGTGGCCCCTGCCGTGTAGGGTAACTGACCAGCTGCTAAGAAATTTCAACAATTGCCATAATGCAGGAAGTTAACATATTTATCAGATACTTGAGATGAAAAAATGGTATTCATGGGGACTTTTTACCCTATGCCATCTGGTCCTGAGGTGCCTATTACATCTATTATTGACTCATTAAAGTCAATGAGGTGAATAACACAATTAAACTTGTTTACTTGTCATGTAACAGTCAGTTAACATTGAAATGTAACTTCCAGTTTCAGTACCACTATGCAGCAGAAACCCATTCCAACAACACTATGTGATACCCAAAATTAATCTCAGATTAATATCTCTCAAAATTATAGAGCAATTTAAAAGTACATGAATATTTGAAAGGTACTTTTTAACATGCAAATGCCATATAACAGTCACAATGAAGATTAGTCTTTATAATTAAAATAATAAAACAGAAATAAATGGTCAATGGGGACCAAATACAGGATACATATTCCTGTACTCCACTAATCATTCAGCTGCAGATGGCTTGCACATTTGCAAATAGCTTGCAGAAAATATGGATCCATTTGTGTAGGCAGGGCAGCAAGAGACAAAGTTATCAGATTGGAAAAACTTATTTCTACAAAGCAGTTTAAGAATTCATTACTAGATAAGCTCTTAAATATGGACATAAATGGTTGTGGCAAGATAAAAACATTATTCTTGTTATTTTAATTTGCACCCAATATTCCATGATGAAAATAGTGTAAAGACGATCTTTTGATTTAATATTGGACCTAAGAAAAACACTATAACAAAAGCTTTAAGACTTTATAAATATTTATGTAGTTACATAATAATAACACATTCCTCAAATACTTCTGAGTTAACACTTGAAATAAAACAAAACGTACATTTTTCATTTGTAAATACTTCTCTATATAAAGCGAGTTAACATCGTTTGTTCATTATACATGTTGGAAATTCGGATAAATTAATGAAATGCCGGCTTTAAAATGAAGGTTTCCTGAATAACTCTTCAGTGGCTTCAGAAATGAGCATGGGCTTCTTCACTCATCATATAATCATGTACGTATTTGATCAATAAATGTTTGGAGAAGAAAAAAGATACAGGGACTGAAAGAGAGAAGAGAGAGAGATTTTCAACTACAACTGGACACACTCTTTTCCGAAAAATCCTTAAAGCTAAAATAATTTTGGATTTTTTTTTCATGTTTATTTGTGTGCATACCCAGCAACTGATAAATACCCCTCTTTGGACTAAAAGAACTATTTATTCAGCTTAGAAATGAAGTCCTCCTCTTCAATATAAAATTTCTACCAGGTTGGTTTCATGTAAAATTTTTCAAATAATGTGTTTCTACATATGATATTAAATGATCTTTTAACAAAAGTAGATAAACAGCAAAGAGCTTACAAGCAATTGCTCATTCAAATGACCACAGTATTTGAATCTCAAGAGCAGACAAAAAGCACTTTACTTTGACAGAAGAAATCCAGAAGCATTACTAGTCATTAATCTTAAATAAATAGCACCTTTAAAGATAGTCTCCAAAGGCTACCTGCCTTGTCAATGGTTTTTGTTTTGTTTTGTTTTGTTTTGTTTTGTTTTGTTTGTTTGTTTTTAACCTAAGCAACTCAATTTGGAATCACACTGTAAATTCTACTTGGAAAGGGAAAGTGATGAAAATCGTCCAGCCATTCAATCTCAACTCACTACATCATTATGACTGGAAGTTCATGCTCTTCGTTGTACAGAAATAAGATAGAAAACCAGTGAATACAAATAAATATCCATTGCATCAGTATGCTGTGGAATGATGAAAAAAGCTACACTTGAGCAATTAAATAATTGAAAATGCTGTTGCAATGAAATCCTCCTACTATATTTTAGGGACTTAGCAGTTTAAAAACAATGGATTTGCTTCTTCATTCTAATCTAGATGAAGATATTTGTTGGGTTATGACAACTAAAAATAATAGGATTTGAAATCCCATGCATTTCTATAATCATAGGTCTTATCAAATTTGTCTTATCAAAAGAACCTAACTTTTTAAGGTCGAAGTAATCATTATTTTAGAATGCTGTGATGTATTGATTGGTATTCAGAGTGTAAGGTTTCCATGTAGTTTTGAGAAAGAATTGTGATTTTTTCTAGTCATACATAGATAAGGGCAAAGGTTAACTGATGTGTGTGTTGAGCTTGTTGACAATTTTCAAGTAGCAAAAGTCCTTTCCATTAAAGAGTGCATCTCCAACAACACTTCAAAGAAATCATTACATAAAAATTAGATTGACTTCAATTTGGGTCAACCTCATGACTGTCTAATCCATTTGAACATGCAATGTAGACTTCAGTCACCTAAAGAAAAACAAAATCCATTTGCTTTTTTATAAATGGAATTTAAGGTATGTAAAAATATACATTCTCAAAAGGGCCATAAATTCTGGATGCTATTCAACAGGAAAAGACTTGAGAACACAATCCAGAAAAATATCCTTATATCACATGGCGCTCTCCATACATGGTCTACGTAGGAAAAATAATTGTATAAAGCCAGGCTATTAATTGTCGGATCAGATAACCTTCTTAAAAAGGAAAATTGATCCTCAAAAGGACACTTGGGATGGAATCATAGCAGCCAATCCATGTGGACCAGAGTAAGTAAATACAGGAGTAGGTATTTTATTTTGGAAAAATGGGGAGAGGAAGAAAATTTGAGAAGATGAAGAGTAGCTTAATGCATCTTTAAAATACATTTAATCAGGAGCAAAACTGACCTAGCCATAAAAAAACACAGGCTGAAAGAAACTTCTAACTTTTAAAATACAGCATTTTAACGCTAAACTGTTTTTTTTTCTTTTATAATACTAGCATCAGTTTTACCTACTCTGAATATAACCCAGTGGAAAAAGCATTTTTATAGAACCAGTGATATATAAAATGCATGGTAATTTTTTTAGACCTCATGTAAAAAGTAAATTTATATCTCATGTGAAAAATAAATTTAAAATGATTACTGAGCACTTTTCAAATAAAGTACAATAAAATGCTTAATAATGTTGAGTAAGTAGTAACGGATTCAAATCTGGAAACATAAAACTAGACAAGTAACAGCATCCCCAGTGATGGAAATTAATACTTTCAGAACTTTTCATTAGGATGAGAAGGTCTAAAGCCCATGAGTGCTATAAAAAGTACTCCGAATTGCTCATGCTTTATGTCTCATCAAAAGCTTTAGCACTTTCACTTACGGTGAACATGTCACCAGCACCTTGCTTATCCTTCTACTGTGAGAGAGAACTTGTTTGGACAAGTTTAGAACATGCCAGAAGCGAACTCCCCAGCATTTTAGTTTATTTGGGGGAAAGCAGCACTTCCTGTTTTTTTTTTTTAATTGTTTTTAAAAAATGTAAACGCTTTAAAGGATTATCAAAAAGTCTCAGTAGTCTTCATGGATATCAAATCACCCTAAAAAACTGGTGTTTTGATGATTTCAGTGTAAATGAATCAAAAACATATGGATTATATTTCCGTTCAAATACACAAGGTTGTAAAAACCAAGGGCAAAGTAGTTCCAAAAGGGGCATTCGGAGCTTTGACTTCAAGGGTTTGAAAGCAGTTCAAGATGTCCAATGAAATCAACCTGCAGACAGAACACACTGTTCAGATTGTATTGTGTTGCAGGACAAGGATGGTTTCCACTGACAGGATAGAATTTTAGAGATTCTAACATGCCTTGATGAAATTAGAAAGTGATTTAAAGATATCATGAAAATTATAAACATGATGTAAAAGAATGAATCTGTGGCTTGCCACAAAAGGCCATTTTTAATTCACCATCTGGGAATCAAATTAGGAAGTAGTTAATTATGGTTTAATTGGAACCATCTTACTAACACATTTCAAATTATTTTACGGGTGCCTCACCTTGAAAGGAACACTCCTTAAGAAGCCTCAAATATAAAAAAAGAAATAGAAAACTGTTCTACCTTTGGCTAAAGGAATCAAGGATGAAGTCCACTTACCCCCTGCTCCCTCTTTTTTATTATACCTTTTTTGAGATATAATTCATATACCATACAATTCACCCATTTTGTGTACAATTCCAATGGTCCTTAGTATATTCACGGTGTTGTGCAACTGTCACCACAATCAATTTTAGAACATTTTCATTACCCCAAAAAGAACCCCCATTCTCATCGGTGGTCCCATTTATACCAACCACTCCCACATCAGCCCTCAGCCCCAAGCAATTGTGAATCTGTTTCTTGCTTCAATGGATTTGGCAATTCTGGACATTTCAAATCAATGAAATCATACAATATGTGATGTTTTGTGACTGACTTCTTTCACTTAGGATAATTTTTTCAAGGTCTGTCCATGCTCTAGCATGTGTCAGTACTTTTTTGAATTGCCACATATGTCATTACACTGAAATACCACATTAATTTATGTCATCAGTTGATGAACATTTGAGTCATTTGTATGTTTTTGGCTATTGTGGATAATGCTGTTATAAACATCTATTCACATGTTTTCCTGCCAAAATAAGTTTTCATTCCTCTTGGGAATAAACCTACAAGTGCAATTTCTGAATCAAATGATTACTCTATATTTAAACTTCTTGAGGAAGTACCAGACTGTATTCCAAAACAGCTGCACCATTTTTCTTTCCCACTAGCCATGTGGGAGGGATCTAATTTCTCACTTCCTCACCAATACTTTCCTTCTTTATGTTAGCCATCCTAGTGTGTGTGATGGAGTACCTCGTTGTGGTTTTGACTTCCATTTCCCGTGGCTACAAGATAAACTTGTCCCTGGGCTCTAGATATTTATGTTCTAGTAGAGTGAGCTAGATGATGCAGACAGACGATAGTAAATAAAACATAATTTCAGACAGTCAGTGGGACAGTGATAAACATGTGAAATACAATAATGTCATACTTGACCAGAATGAAGGAGATTATTTTTAGACATCTGGAGGAGGGGCCTCTTGGTTAGGTGACTTTGAGTTGAGTAACTTAAGTAAGGACAATGAAAGAAAGCCTTAGGATGAACTCGGCAGAGCTATTGTTTCAGGGAGCGAGGCTAGCAAGTGCAAAGTCCCTGTGGCAGAAATGAGTTTGGCATTTTCTAGGAACCTAAAGCAGCCTAAAGTGACTGAGACATAGAAAGTAAGGAGAAGAGATGTATGATGTGTGACTAAATGAGGAGTTCATGTAAAATGCTTAGAATAGTGCCTAACACATATCAAAAGCTTAATAAATTCTGGTTATTATTGTTATTATTTTACTACTGTTATACATGTGAGTCAGGAAATATGAAGATAAGATTTATTAAAAGAGAGATGTAATTTTTGTGGATAAAATATACTGTAGCTTTATTATTACTTTTAAAATTATTAATTTAGGGGCACCTGGGTGGCACAGCCGGTTAAGAACATTTTCATTACCCCAAAAAGAACCCCCATTCTCATTGGTGGTCCCATTTATACCAACCACTCCCACATCAGCCCTCAGCCCCAAGCAACTATGAATCTGTTTCTTGCTTCAATAGGTTTGACAATTCTGGACATTTCAAATCAATGAAATCATACAATACGTGATGTTTTGTGACTGACTTCTTTCACTTAGGATAATTTTTCATGGTCTGTCCATGCTCTAGAATGTGTCAGTACTTTTTTGAATTGCAACATATGTCATTACACTTTGGCTCATGTCCTAATCTCAGGGTCATGAGATCGAGCCCTGCATCAGGCTCCACACTCAGCATAGAGTCTGCTTGAGGTTCTCTTTCCCTCTCCCTCTGCCCCTCCTACACGTGCATGCTCTTTCTCTCTCCAAAATAAATAAATAACACGTTTTTTTAAATTATTAATTTGTTATTGGATAAGGCGGCATAATGGAAGGACCAGAGGTTTGGAAACCCTGTGTTAAAATCTCAAGTCTACCACTTTTATAGCAAATATGCACAGAGTAGGATCGAGGAGAAAGCTTGAACATTGAGCTATTCTATTTTGTTTCAACTTGGCCACTCAGGGCATTTCCATTTCTCTCCACCAACAAGCCTCCTGATATGCAGGGTACCACTCTGTTCTGTGTACTTTCCACTGTCCTGGTTTTGAGAGGGAGGCTACCTACACTGTGAGGCTCAAGTGAATGTTGAATAAGGCCATGCGGTGTAGGAGAGGAGAGTCCTCCTCCTGCAGGATGATGACTGGCTGGCATGGTGTCTGCTGCACATGTGCATCCCGAGAGTGTGATTACAACGATGGGCATGTCATAGGTGTCTGCTCAGCACGGGTGACTACCACTTTTCATCTGAATTCCAACTGGGTACTTCCAGATACTTACTTGGTACTTATCACGACTTCTGGCCTTGGTGGCCAATATTCTTCGCCTAGACCTGGCCTTCTTCCTATTATGGCCTCACTCTCTCCCCTGCTTACCCACCCCAGCCTTTGGAATGTTAAAAGAAAAAAAAAGGAATAACGTGGAGTATGTATCTGTCCAGAGCTTTTCTGGCTTATACTCAGACCTGGAATTATGAACTTAGAAGGAAAGAATGCATTGGTCCCTTTCTCTTGTTCTACCTGCCTGGTCAGTCGTTAGGCATCAGTCAATGGAGGTGGTATTAGGAGAGGTGCCACAGTGCTTATTACTTTGATGGTACATCATGCCACCACTTAACTTTTGTAATTCCTTCAGCTATGAGATGAGAATGATAGCACTCTCCTTCAAAGGACTGTGGTCATCAAATGTGCATACTATAAACTATTCTATTATGCAAATTTTGATGCCTAAACCTCTGTCATTCCTTTAAGATAATGAATTCTATGTTTATTCTATATTTTTATTTATGTTTTGGTTTTATAGAGAGGAGTGCTAAGATTCCATTTTAGGGCAACTTCCCTTCACCTATTTGCCCTTGTGGGTGATGGCTCTGGCCAGATGCTGAGTCTTCCTGCCCTGCCCTCTACATCTTCCAGACATGTCAGCTTATTTGCTCTTTCTCAAGCATCACCTCCCCTCGGTGCTTTGCACTTTCAGTTTCCTCTGCATGGAGGTTCTTTCAACTTTTGACCCTTTGGCTTTCTCTCATTGTCTACTGGTCTCACCTCAACCTGGGTATGCCCTACATCCAGTAAATGTTTTCTTTTTCTTTCATTTTTTTTAAAGATTTTATTTATTTATTTGAGAGAGAGAGAATGAGAGATAGAGAGCACGAGAGGGAAGAGGGTCAGAGGGAGAAGCAGACTCCCTGCTGAGCAGGGAGCCCGATGTGGGACTCGATCCCGGGACTCCAGGATCATGACCTGAGCGGAAGGCAGTCACTTGACCAATTGAGCCACCCAGGTGCCCCGATGTTTTCTTTTTCTTAATAGCACTTGATACCATCTGACAGAATATGGTTCTGTTTCCCTAAGCTACAGTGAAAGCTCATGAAGGTAAGAACTTTTTTTTTCTTCTCTCTTTTTTTTTTTTTACTGTCTTGCCTCATAGTTATAAAACTGCCCAACATAATGCAGACATTCAATAAATATGGGTTTACAGTTTGTCCTGAAATCCTTCATTTATTATCAAAGAGTATTTGGAGATAAAGCAGAGATATGAGTTAAGGCAGAGAGAACTAGAGAGACTGGCCTGAATTTATGCACTATTTTTAAAAGAACAAAGTTGAATTTGGAGAAACACAGCAAGTGTAAAACCAAATTAAGGCATTTAGATTAGTAAGTGAAAAAGTATTGGTAAGAAAGGAAGTACATGGAATTAGGTGTTATTTTGGATAAACCCTGATATAATGTAGACCATTTTCAAAACACATGAAAGTCATGTAATTTCATTTTCTTTTAATGATCCTCTTGGCATTCTGCGTTCTCTACCCAGATGACTGCAGTAGTGTCTCGAGAGTCAGAGCTTTCTACTTGGCTGCTATGTATCTCTGGTCAGAGTTCTCTTTTTCCTATTTTACTCCCCAGAGAAACAACTTGGGAGGGGTAGTGCTTGCAGAATAGAAATTGGCTAAAAATTGTGGCACCAGATATACAATGCTGTTATTTTTTCCTTTGGTAGGAAGCTGAAGGTGTTACAAGATAATGAAAATTATTTTTATTTAAGGTGAGCTGTATCACTTAGCCCTCTCATGAGAGACAGACAAGTGTATTGATAAAAATGTCTTCAAAATAACAGATTAGAGCAACTCTTCTCTGTATTATACATGAGCAAAAAGGAAGTAGACAGGGGGCTTCAGTTTGGTTATTATTTCTGACCCAGAAGAGGAATGAAGGGCTTTGACCACATTCTCAGCTCAGGCCAGTTGATCCAGGAAGTAATGGCAGCTTCCATATTCAGCTCAGGATATTCAGATGATAAGAAATATCCACTCTGAGGAAGAGGGCTGAAGACAACACCAGTTTACCTGAATTTTAGTTGGCTCTACATTTGAGACGACATACAGGTCATGGAGAACCCAGTATTTGTCTCTTCGTGTTGATGAGGGAACAGAAGGCAAGCTGAGGACAAAGCAGAAGCTGACACCCCACAGCCCCCCGCCCCAGATGTAATATATGTGACATTCCTCATGCACCCCTGTCTGCCCTAAAACTCAGGAAAGGAAAAACAAATAGTTAATTTATAGAGATCACAATCCTGCAAGATATGTCTCCTTCAGTTTACAAATGTATTAGCAATCTATAAGAACAAAGCATTTCTATCAATAACCTAGCTTCCAGAAGGAAATGTAGGTACAATTAAATGTCCTTATAACCTGCAGTCCATTGACGGATACTTGAAGCTGAAGTGGGCAGAATGTAATGTTCCTCCAGGAAGCTCCCAACTGTCTTCAGGTTATTTGTCTTGCTAGAGGGAAAAACAACTTTAACTTGACAATGGCAAGGCCTCTGGTATCCTGAGAGTCTTCTTTAACATATGAAAATCCTTTTGAAACCTCCCTTTTCCTTGCCTCCCCCAACCCCATACTATATAATCAGCCACCCCTCACAACCCCCGGGGCAGCAGCTCTTTCTGCCCAGGGATTCTGTCCACGTGCTTTAATAAACCACTGTTTTGCACCAAAGATGTCTCAAGAATTATTTCTTGGTCATCGGCTCTGGACCTCACTCCACCGAAACTCACCTATATTCCAAAACCTCATCATGTCCTACCATTGCATTTCATTGGAATGAAAATTATCAGAATAGAGTTGTTCCCCCCACCCCACCCCAAAAAAACAAAAACAAACAAACAAAAAAAGCAGAACTAAACTAAAACAACAGAGAGGAGGGAAGAAATAGTCTTCACTGGCTGAACAATAATGCTCTAATCGCCTTTTTCAAATTGTTGATTTATTTGAGTAATAGACTCCTAAGAGATTCAGCAGACTCTCTTTAAGGTTAAATCCTTACTCCTAAAACTGGTCCTTGGTTGGTCCAGAATCATCAGCTCTTGCCTGGAGTTCTTAGAAATGAAAAATCTCAGCCTACCCCAGACCCACAGAAGCAGAATCTGGAATTCTAACAAGATCACCAGGTGATTCTTATGCACATTAGCATTTGAGAAGGGCTTGGTTAAATTCTGTGTTCATTATTCAAGTGCATTCAGGGATAGGGCAGGGAGCATAAACAGTAAAGTGCAGCTTGGCATGAGGTAAAATGAGTGGTCTCAGCTGAGACAAAGGACATAGTCCTCAAGAAATGTCAGTTTATTGTAAGGGAAAAGATCATACCCTGTCTGGGAAAGAAAAAAAAAAAAATCTTCTGGCCATATTTTCCAAGTCTTGGTTAAAACTGTGTGATTTAGCATGAGTTACAAGAAAATGCCATTTTTAAGTAGATCAACACCAAAATGAAGCCAACCTTAGTGACCTCAAATGGCACCAGAGGACGGGACATCTGGGAGCAGAGCGCGTTTTAAGACAGTGCCTTGGCACTTGAAAGATCAGCAGGAGCAACAGGTCTCCAGAATTAATAAGGGGGAAGGGCGTAGAAAGAGACAGTTGAAATAAAACTTTGTGACTTTGCTTTCTAATCCAAAGAGGAACCAGACACTCTTTGAATAGAATAAGGAATGTGTCCATGTGGGCCTTCTTTGGAAGTGGGTAGAACCAAGAGCTTCTACACCAGCTCTGCATTATCCCTCAGCCCAGGAGTGCCTCCTGCTAGAACCCACGGCGCCCTCATCAATTTTCCTCTATTAGGTTAAGCAACTGAACCGATGCCCCATACCTTTGATTACATTATTCTGTGTGCTATATCCTCCTAACTCTATTTCCACAATTTATTTTTGACCCGTGAAAGGTTACATGTTAACCAGAATTTTATTCTTTCTTCCTGGAAGTTACCTTGTCCTTATGTTATAACTTTGCTGTCATCACCATTACTACTTTTGTGTATATCTATATTGCCTTTGTTTTCAATCCAGTTTACACAGATTGCTTCAAGTCTCATTTGCACAGCATACATTTTTGTCCTGCTAATCCAAATTCTGTATGTGATGATGTGATTTAGCTGAGAGAATTTCGTAGGTGATATTGTGCTTCATTTGGCATACCCTATACTTTCCCAGCATTATGGTATGTCATGCTAATTTTTTCCATAGATCTAGCAGCTCCTACGTATAAAATTGCTTCTAGCTCCTCAGTTGTTTGCTTGGTCTTGATAGACTAGTTGCTATTTATTCTGCCTGTCCCCTAAACTCAAATTCTTGATCCAACTTATTAAGAACAAATCTAGACTCTTATCACAGCAACTGCAGTCTCTCATCCTATATTGATATCTGGAACTGGGTAGTTCTTTGTTGTGGGATGGGGGGCTGTGTTATGAATCCCTGTTCAGCAGCATCCCCCAGCACTATCTTCTACATGACAGCAGCAACCAGCTTGCGGCAAAAAAAAAAAAAAAGTCTCCCCATATGGCCATATGTTCTGTGGGTCACAAAACCACTCTTAGTTGAGAACCACTTGTCTGCTAAAATTTGTCTCTAAAGTCACTACTCACCAGAAACAAGAGCCCATTTTCAGTTTTTCCTTTACTGCTGGCAGCGGGAAGCTGCGAGCATCTCCCTTCTTCCGAATTCTTCTAACACTCCTCTGACTTTCAACATGTCCCTTCCCTCGTCTGGCTCTCATAGTGCACTCCCTGAGTTCGCCTTTCTTCTCTCCCTACTTGGTACCATTGCCTCATGATAACAATTGCTCTTATGGCTTCCGTTATGGCCCTTTTACATTCTGATGATTGCCATGCCTCCATTTCTATTCCTTGCTCCTGTCCTGAGTTCCAGGCCTTCTGGACATCAATCCCTGGGTGCACTGCCAGCATGAATGTTTACTTTGTGCATTCTTACCTTCCCCAACATACTTGGTGTCCATCATGTATCTTCTTTGTCACTTCCTGTCCCCATCGCCCACCAAGTCTCCCTACTATCTCAAATTAAATTTATTAGCAAATCCTGTTATTACAAACACATATATTCTGAATCCTATATCTTTAATCTATCAGGATATTTACCTAAAGCTGAAGAAACACCATGGCTTCCTCATCTCTTGTCTGCACTATTGCCACATCCTCATGAAGATCTTCTCGTCTAGACTTTGGTCCACTGTACAAATTGCTGGCAAATTTACTGCCCTAAGAAATAAATCTGAACATGTCATCCCATTGATTAAAAGACCTCTGCTCTCATGTATCGCTTTGTGAATATAATTCATACACTTTAAAATTGCATTTAAAGACCTTCATGATCTGACCCAACACCTCTTTTGTCATCTTCTTTGGCAACCATGATGCACCATGTGGCCATCTCCTTGTGTGAGGCCATTGATGATTTTGCTCTTCCCCATCCTGAGTGGCCTGCCCCACTTCCTGGCTGACAATCTCTTGTTGATCCTTCCCGAAGAAGCTCTAATACCCCTCTCTGGAAGGGACTACAAGCCACAGGCAGATTAGGCACCGTAATGCTACTGCCCTTCATCCCAGTGTACTGCAAGTGTTTCTTTAGAGGTTCATTTTTCTCTGAAGAGCCATCCTTAGAGGAGATCATATGACATCTCATACATGAGAATTAAAATTGAAGTTCTAGAGAGATCCTTCTAGCAGGATTTGGTCTTTGCTGTTACAAGCACTTCTTTGGTGGCTCAGCCTAAGTCTACAATGTTATACTACATTTTCCCTCACTGACGTCACTTTTTGTTGGAAGAATAGAATAATGTGTAGATCTTGTTGATGGCTAACATGATGTTTATTTGTCAAAAAAATCTAAATAACTTAAATGAAAGATTCAGTTGATTCAACTGTACATTTTACAATAAAATTAAGAAATGAAAGCAAAAATAGCAATATATAGATACATGTAGGCACATGTATGTTCATGTGTGTGTACTGTGTGTGGAGAGAGAGAGAGGAAGACACAGAGAGAGGGAAAAAAGAGGAAAAATGAGAGAGATCATGAGAGAAAGATGAAAGATTGTCTAAGGTTGTCTAAGCTGCATTATTGAAGTAGGTACATTTTTCAAAACAATTTTTCTTGGTCTTATAGTATCCAAGGCATGGAAACATTAGAAAACTTCACTACAATTATAAGAAAAGAGAATATTTTGCATGTAAATGAAATTAAAATTTTTATAGAGTAAATTTCATAGAGCAATATAAGCATATTGTTATATAACAGCTTTCTATTTTAATCAAATTAACTAATAAATTTCATATCTCTTAGAAATAGGAATGCAGAAATATATTTTGAAATGTAATAAAAAGGAAATGTATGTTTGTATTGGATTTTACATTTTCGAATGCCAGAAGTCCTCATTAAAGATCTTACCAGCTGAGTATTTTCTTTGCTTTTCGTTTAAACACAAACAACTTTCTATAACCTGAGCCAATTAACTCCATCATCTTAGCAGTACCAAATTGTACTTCAGATTTCAGCTTTACTCATTCTGGGCTAGAGTCATTGACTTATGGCTCAAAACTGATGCAATCTTGAAAATGAAAGACCAGTCCTTTATCCGCTAATCTTCTTCAAAATATTGACTCTGTGTCCATGGATGTTCATCACTGCAAAGGGATAAATGAGTAAGGCTATCGTAATGGATTTTGATCAGTGAATGCAGCCCCACTTGTTCCCAGGGCCAAGCCTAATAACTGAGTCAATATGTTCAAACCCATCATCCGTGCACAGCATTTTATTAGAGAAAAGACATTTTGCCCATTCTTCCTAATTGTTTGAGTTCAAGTCTTGCTGATCATTTACCACATTGACTTGTAAATGGGAAATAAGACATTTGTTAGGGGTTCTTTCTGGTACCTCTGATCAGAAAAACAAACAAACAAACAAGCAAAAAAAGGTATGAGAATCAACTGCAAATGCAAAAGAACTTCTCTTTTCAGGAAAAGTCAAGTTTTTTAAGACTGATGAACACGTATATGATCTTTAAGAGGTCTCCTGCTAGCCTACATAGCATCCATTAGCAGTACAATGCTCTTCACCATCAAAATCAAAATTTTAAAGCCTCTTTTCCCATCTCATACATGGGAATTAAAATTGAAGTTCTAGAGAGATCGTTCCGTCAGGCCTTGGTCTCTGTTGTTACAAGCGCTTCTTTGGTGGCAGAGCCCACGTCTAGAATGTTATGCTGCATTTTCCCACACTGGTGTCACTTTTTGTTAGAAGAATAGAATAATGTGCAGATGCTGCTCCATGAGGTTGACTGGCAAGTGATTTCAGAGTTTCATCCTAATTAGATCAATAAAAGCTAATCCCTATGAGAGTATAAATAAGGCTTGCCAATTACACACTTAATTTGGAGAGAAGTAGTACTATTTTCAGTAAGTGGAACTATTATGACTGTTCCATTGCTCTCCTCCAACATTTATTCCCCTGGATCATTGAGCCGCAGATGTAACCTTAGAAATGTGGCGGGGGCAGAGTATGATGGATAGAAGGAGCGAACGTTGGTTGAGACTTACAGCTGCTTTGAGGCTTATGCATTGATTCAAGTAGAGAAAAAAATTAGTTTTGCAAAAGATCACATGATTGTAGAATAATTGCTTGTAAGCTCCTGTAAGTGGTAGAAACTCTAAGATAATTATAAGTATCTATGTTGAAGTAACTTAAAATCATTCCACTTGACCATGTGTATAAAAGGTCAAGAAGTAACCCAGCACAACAATCTGTGAGTGGCAACTGTGTTATATAGGTAGCGCTCTGGTCAATTCTCCATCATCGGTAATAATGAAACAGCCTTTGACTTGAGCTGCTTTAACTGTCTGCAAGGGGAATGTGTGTCCACCGCTAACAAAGTCACTTTCTATCAACCAGGAATCGATTTGGTCCCTTGCTTTATTCTCCATGCAGAATCACCAATTACAACACAGCTATTGCCATCAGGGATGGATGCAAATTATCTCCTCTTCCATAGTAGATGAGAACCAATGAAGAAAATTGTATTCTTTGGTTCTGACAAAATACACCAATTGGGGATTTAATATTTGATTTGTGTTTTGCAGCTGTGCAATTATTTTAAAATTGATTTTAGTTTTCCAGTTCATTGACTCTTCCTTTCAACATTTAAGTAAAATGATATAAATATGTCTAATTCCTTAATATTGTATATATGCACTGTGCATGTGCACATCGGGTTTACAAAGATGCATGCATCCAATGCACTATCGAATAAAATGTTATTTAAAAAAGAAGTTTGTGAGCCTATATTTTAGTTATAGTTATTTACAATAATATTTATATTTAGTCAATAAAATAAAACATTTCATTTTATGCAAGGCAATAATCATAATTTCTATTATATAGGTCTTATGTTAGTATACATCTGAGTTTTAAATCACCAGTGGTGAATCATCACTATCTACAGTTCTGCTGATTTATATATCCAATCCTGCAAGCAGAGTATCTCTCTGTTCCTGCTCATCACAGTGCAGCTTCAGAACAAACTCCCCTCAGTGTACTGTCTGGGCAACATAACCAGTGTCTTTCTATTTAGGACAACAGGCAGCTAAGAGAGCACTTCTACAATTTTACAGAAAAAAGTAATTGGGCATTTATCTTGAATTCACATTTTATGTAACTTTCATACCCAAGATAGGACATGCACTTTAGGGAAATACGTCAAACTCAAATATATCACCTGTCCTTGGAGAAATAAAAAGTATATATATATATATATATATATATATATTATATAATATATATTATATTATTATATCTTCTATTATTATATCTTAGATATAATATATTTATAATATATTTATATCTTGTCCAGATAACCTGGAGCAATAGATGCCCAGATAATGTTTGGGATTCTATTTACCTCCCAGAGTTATGCAGAGAATTCATGGCACTGGTGGTGTGTATAGGTTATTCATTTTAAGAGAGTTGTACTCTCCTTCAGACATAACAGAACTGGGGGGTATGGTGACGGGATGTTCTCCCACCTCAAACAAGAGCAGAGCTAAGCATGAGATCAAAGCTTCAGCCTTCCAGTCATGATCCCTGGGGAATTCCTTCACTTCACTGAGCTCTCTGTGTGACTCCTGGTCTAACGATAAATGCTCCCTTTCTCTTTTGGTGGGGGACAGAGGCTAATATCCATGGAGGAAGAAAAAATGAAGACAAAGGAAAGACAAGATTATATAAAGTCTCTGAGTGATGTTGAACTGCTGAAGTTGAAAAAAAAAAAAGCCATAAAAATGAAACCCTTCTTTCCAAATAGATATCCAGCACAGTATTATCCTTTTTTGAAATCTGACTGTTACTCATTTATGACACCATATTTTCTCCCATTTCATGCATTCCCATTTACAATAGGTGGGTGATGACGGATCATCCAGCTGGGGTCTGGGGGTTTGGCATGCTTAAACTCTCAGAGGACACTTAACTGTCCCGAAGAAATGGTCATTTCATCATTTAATCAGATACTTGGATGTAATTGCATTTTGGACACACATGCATTCACACACTTACACAACTGCATTTAAACTTCAAAGGGAAACTTTCTAAAGGGCATTTGTTTCTTATGGAAATAAAATAAGAATGAGCTGTATTCAAAGAGTGAGGAAAGCTATACACAGGAGACCTCTGTTTTATTGTGGTTTAGCTCATGGAGCAAATATGTTTAGTGGTTTCGGTCTACTTCCTTAGAAAAATGTCCACATTAAAAATGACCACCCAGGTTAGCAGAGTCTGGCATAATGCTAACATCCTAGAAAACAGGAGCCTCTACCCAGGGCCAATGTCCACTTCCAGCTCTTACTAAATTTCTTTTCCTCTGGGAAGAGATTTAAGTAGAATCAAGAGAAGTTATTCTATGGGTCTAAAAAACTATAATAAATCACGCACTTTAAACCAATAACTACTAAATCCAAATGAGGTCTTTTTAACCATAAATGGACACCATCCACCATGGGATCGCCCAAGAGTGTATTATTCCCCAGTTGGTTACAAAACGTATTAGTGTATCACAGAATTGTGACCTGGGATGCTGCCCGGTCTTACAGAGATTCAACATTACGAATGAGAAGGCTATTCGACTGTACGAAATTCTTTCCTGAAACAGTATCGCATTGTCAAAATTTTTACAATTATCAATCCTTGCCACAATCCTATAAAATGGATTTTAAGACTCATTCTTTTAGGTTCGCCCTACTCTCTGCTTTGCAAATGACTGATTCCTGCACAAACAGGCCACTAGGATTTAGAGGAAAGGCTTGTGCAGTCTTGCCCTAGACTGAGAGTACAAGCTTGGACTTCAGTGTCAAAGACCCTACATCTAGCAGGCCCAATATAATTAAATATATAGCTTCCCTGAAACATTGCCAATAGTAATGTGGTCTGGAAGAAGAATCTTATGCAATGGGTAGAAAAATAAATATGAAAGGCCTAAAGAAAGTGGATGTAATTGCTTTGCACTAGAATAAGCTTGTTTTCATTATGTTGAGTTGAAATTCTGAAAATATTAAATATATATATAAATATATATTTATATTTAGTAAAATTATATTGTAATATATTTATGTATTTCATATATGTATATTTAGCATAATAGATATTTCAAAATATTTATTATATATTCATAATACATTTATAGATTCGGAAAAATATATATATATATATATAATTTAGCCTGTATGGTATCTGACCTCTATGATTGAGATTTATTTGGAATATTCCAAATAATGTAAGTGTTGGTTTTGCCTTTGAAGTAAAGTGGACTAGAACCATTGTTAGGTAAGTATAGGTGATGTCAGCATTATTTGTTGATTACTCCTATAGTACCTTAATACTTAATTCAACCTCGTGTAGCAATCCTTAATTTATTTCTAATTAAATATTAGAAAAGTGTCATTTTCTAAAAATGCTCAATCTTGAGCAATTCTTGGAAGTTTCTTTTTCAAGCATGTTTCCAGAAAAGCAGACGTCAAATACTTTTTCCATTCTGTAACAGCAAGACAAGTCTACATTCTACCTGGATACAATGTAAATGACATTTTTGTGAAAAAAAAAAATGCAGAACTCCATTATCCAAAACAGAGTTACCTATATGAAAATAAGGGCAAGAATAATGCCCTAATGCAGGGCAGCACTGAAAGCAATTTTGTTACAATTCTCAATCTTATATGAGTAAGTTTTAATTTGGAGTAAAGGATCCATTTTCTATTTTTGGAAAACCACTGAGCGGAGAAAGATACATTTCATGATTTGTTTCTGTAAAAATCTCCTGTAAGATGAAAGAATGAAAGAAATGTACATACATATGTATATATTTACAGATATTTGTATATAAAAATTGTGCATGTGTTAGTTGAGTATTCATTCTGAACTCTAGTAAAACACTAGGCTAGCAAAGTCTCAAATCAAGATAATTCAATGAAAACCAACATGAAAAATTCTAAAACACATAATTGAAAAGGGCACTGCAGAGATCGCTCTGACTATCCCTGAGTCTCTTATAACCAATTTAAAGGATTTCTGTTCCTCTTAATTGATTAAATATCCTCCCTCCATACTCATTCGCCTTGGCACCAATTATAGTCTCCTGAATTTACATCTTCAGTAAATTAACTAAAATAAAATTTTCTTAAAAGCAATGATGGTGGTAAAGAATCTGCTATATAGGCACAGAACATGATGACAGGACAAGTGAGAAATTATGAATTCCTTAAAGTAGATCCTGACTAATCTTCTAGACCCCGTACTTACTGCAGTGCTTGACATCAAAAGTAAATCAATCACTGTTTCTGAATTGTTGAATTAATCGTGTTCATCTGTGGTGGAATTTATTTTTAGTTGCAGATTTATCTTGTCAACTAAAACCGCTTGTTGGTTGAGGTTTCCTTTAATCATGTGGTCAATAACTTAATTGTTGCTGTATATGACTCTCCAGTAATCTATGCAAAAGTGGCAAATGGTATTTGTATATGCTTGTCATTAATCAATTATGGTAACTTGGAAAAAAATAACTTCCCATTACAATGCAAATAGTTCCTGATTCAGTGATTAACATGAAACATAAACTATGATTTATTTTAGTAAAGACATTTTACTATTATTCCAGTTTTGCTAACAACAATTGGAAGGAAACACGTCTTCCCTGTGAGTGATATTTTCAGTACTATTATCACCACAATTCTCTTCTAATTTTGGTTTTTGTTTCTCTTTGAGTTGAATAGAACAACTTCTGTCTCATTATGGTCTTTCCGATTAAAATGAACCCATGTTGGATGGACAAATATTTGCATTGTTATAATATTGGATTAATAACACTCACAGAGACAGCAATTAAATCTTTCCTCACCAACATTGAATATGCCCAATTTTATCATGTCTGTGGGGAATACAATAAAAAAAAAGTCTGTTTTTTCTTTGTACTTGCTGTGACTAGACTTCCTTTTTTTCTTGTACATCCAAACTTGGTCCGATATTAGTTTCCATTAGAAATACTAAAAAGATTAACAATGGGTCACATTGTATTCCATTTCTTTTTTTTTAAAATATTTTATTTATTTATTTGACATAGAGAGAGAGAGAGAGAGAGTGAGCACAAGCAGGGGGAGTGGCAGGCAGAGGCAGAGAGAGAAGCAGGATCCCCACAGAGAAGGGGGAGCCCAATGCGGGACTCGATCCCAGGACTCCGGGATCATGACCTGAGCCGAAGGCAGTCGCTTAACGAACTGAGCCACCCAGGCACCCTGTATTCCATTTCTTTAGAGCAAAAATGAGAAACCATGAATTTAGTAAATCTTGTTGGCAAATGTGGTAATTTTCTTTGATGATGAAAATTATAATTTTATGTTACTCATTGTTCTCACAATAATAATTTATATAGTTTAGGAATCCATTATGGGAAGAAGAGTTGCACACATTACTCTCATAATGGAATAACATATGCATGCTCACATGCTCACACACCTATATGCACATACACTCGATTCTTTGCTAGTTTCCAAGATGAATTTAATACAGCTAACCGCTGTTTGCTTCAACTAGATGATAACAAAATAGTCTTTCTGCACAAAAGAATTACCAGGGGAATTATGTTAAAATGCAGATTCTGAGTTTGGAGTTTCCGGGTACAGCCAGAAGGAGTATATTTCCATAAAGCTCCAACTGATGATGATTCTGTTGGTCTGGGACCACAATTTGAGTAGCAAAAATCTAGATGACATTTTTGGTCATTCCCAGCATTTGGACTTAAAAATTTTCTCCGGTAAAGACCAAAAAATTATACAGTTGCACAGGGGTGGTAGGAAAATAGGGGTACTTGAATCATATTTATCTGTTCTCTCACTAAATTGCTCTGCTTCCTTTGGAGCTGCTGTATTTTTTATGAGGTTTCATTAATCGAAGCTGGAAGGTTATTTTGCTGAACTCTGTTCAAGGAGGAGAAACCTGATAATGACGCATTAACACTAATGAAGAGAAAGTACCCACCATATGTCTTACATAATATTTGATCCTCTTAGGATACATGCAACCCTTCTGGAGTTATTAGTTTATATCTTTAGTTTTAATTTTCTAGCACCTTTATATTTTGATTATATTCCAGCTTCTACAACCGATGATTCATATGTTCTTAAATGAAACCCAATGCCATACCCAAAAGTACTGCATGTGAAACCATGAGGATTATAAAAATAGCATAATTTTATTTTCCATGAATCTCATTTACATATCATTTATATGACTATTTAAGATTAACATCATAACAAAAGTGTTTTAAAGGTATGTAGTGATACCGTATCGTGTTTCTTTCATCTATAACTGGATGTTGTAGATGTGCTTTTAAAAAAAATCAAACGTAAGAATTTCAGTCTTTCCTGTCCAAACCTTTCATGGAACACAATTTCATTTTGCTCTTCCATAAAAATAAATAAATAAATTAATTAATTAATTAATTAAAAATAAGCAAAACTTAAAGCAAACAAACAAACTAAATGAGATCAACTGCACTCCTCAGAGAGACCCCAGAGGGGTACTATTTAAGAAAGTGAGAGTCAGAAAGAAAGAATATATTTATACTGACATGTATTTGTTTAACATTTTTTATTTTGTTCATCATGGATATTTTTTAAAGTGTTCATTAAAATATTATTTATCTTGATAATTGAGGGTTTTTTGGTGCCATCTTAAATTTTATACCTGCTCCTGATCCAACTGAGTCCCAGTCATGAACATGGACACAATCTCTTAATAAGTTTATTATTAAAGATAATAAACACATTTAAAATGATTTCCTCACCATTATGAATGAAAAATTAACTAGTTTTTAAGCCTCATGTACATTAAAAATTTCATTCTTTTCTATTATTATTATTTTTTTTAAGATTTCATTTATTCATTTGAGACACAGAGATACAGAGAGAGAGAGAGCATGAGCCGGGGGAGAGGCAGAGGGAGAGGGAGAAGCACGCTTCCTGCTGAGCCAGGAGCCTGACGTGGGACCAGGACCCTGGGACCATGACCCGAGCCAAAGGCAGACACTTAACCATCTGAGCCACCCAGGCACCCCGTTCTTTTCTATTCTCTTATGTTTATTTCTCTATCCAGTTTATCTCTCCAATGTTACTTACTCAAACAAAATTAAAAATAAATACGTTTTAGTACTTCTTCTATCCTTGGGCTTTATTTTCGAGATCGTGTGTTGTGCTCCTTTCTACCCTAACATTTAGCTTCTGTATATTCCTCCCATTCTGTCCAAGTTCCTATCTAATACTTTTCTACAGTGCTGAATCCTACCCTGGAAGGTCTGATCACAGCAGAGCTATTTCTGAAACCTATCTCTCCAAAATGTTGCTCTCAGAGAATAAAGCATACGATTATCTTCCAAGTTGTTTATCTCTTTAATGCACAGTGTTATTTTATCAGTTCCACTTAATTTATTATGAAGTACGCTTCACAGTTTTGCCCTAATCCTCCTTTTTTTCAGCTGTCTTTTAAAATTAAGTTTTAATGCCTTCAATCTGAGGCATGAATCTCTACTGGGATATCTTTGTGTTAGGTTTTTCTTTACCCCACGCTGCTTCACCTTTCTTTGCTTTCACATTTCCTGCCTAACACTTTTCACACTGATTTCTCTCTTTCCATTGTGTTACAGCCATGAGAGACCAACTTAGGGACACAATATTCCTTAGAAGGAATGTGAGAAAGAGAAGAACAAACTAAATGAAATCAGAAACCCTTCTCTAGTCTGTTTCTGCCTGACTTCATCTTAGAACCAAAGCCGAACAATTCTCTTTGGTGCTTACGGAACACCTAGGCTCCACCCTTATGTACTCATGAAGTCCTGCTGGGGCTTCCTGTTTTCTACCTCATTGAATCAAAACTCACAAAGCTTCACGTTTATGATTTTCCATGAACTACTGGTCTTTTCATAATTTCCATTTGCCACACAATGACTTCTTGACTCTGGTATTACATTTCTGTCTGGACCCTGAATATTTTGTTACTTTGGTTTGCCTTGGAAGTTCGTCATTTTAAAATTAAAACATCATTTCACCTCTTTTTATGAGACACATCTCTTGCTACATCTATCACCTCCAAAATGTGGATGGAAAATTCTTTACCTAGCTCATAGACTCAGTGTACCAAAAGAGGAAGAAGGAGGAGGGAGGGGGGAGAGGAGGAGATGGAGAGGGAGGGGGAGGAGGGGGAGGGTAATAAGAGAACACAAGGAGAAGTACTTCTAGGTTGTTTGGGAGCAAAGTCTTCAGAATTCAAAGAAATAGGACTGAGCCCTTCATGCAAATTTATCATAGCTGATGGTACTCAGTAAATCTGTGCTTCGACGTGAATTGTTGTTCAAAGCACAGTGTGCCAGAGTTCAATAGTCAAACTTGGCCAAACTCCTCTCAGACACCATAAAAAATAAAATAGCTCTTCCATAGCCACTTGACATTTTCCTCTATGTTTGTAAGGAATTAAGAGAAGGTAATGTGAAAAACCAGTAGTAAATACCAAAATCTTCATGACTAAACAAGCAGATTAATGATCAGAGGGAATACACATTTCAGAATCCTTTTATCCCATCTTTACTATGTGCCTAAGTCTGTGAATTGTAGTAAGTGCTGGAATTGATCACAGCTGTAGAGCTTTCATCACGGGCACATGGCGCCCTGTTAGTGTGCAGACGGGGTTCGTGGATATTCTCTTCTGGCCAATAACCCTTATTCAGTCTAATAAAAAGAGAAGTCCAGTATTCTCAGCACTTGAGCTCTATGCATGTCACTAATTCTGATATTGTTGTTTTTTTTATAAACATTACATAATGCAGGGTATTCAAGTTCCCTTATCTGTATTTTATTAATTGTTACACATTTTCTGATTCAGAAAGTAAGGGTAAAAGGATTACTTACTTCACATCAATGAAGGTTTTATTTTCCTTCCAGTAAATTGCATTGTGTGTATGTGTGTGTGTGTGTGTGTGTGTGTGTGTGTGCATATGGGCCACCTTGTGTGGTGAGAACCTAGCTAAATAGATTCTGAGATATAACAAATCTGTTTATTAAAAAATTTAAATATAATTGTAGTAATAATAACAAAGGGAATATCTGGTACCCATTCAAACCAATTACAATCTTTGGCAGGTTTCTATTTGCAGCATGAAATAATTTAACAACCAACAGATATAAAATAAAGACTGCCTATATTTTTTCACATGTCCTTTGTTTCTGAAAGAACACTAAGAAATATGCTTACCAGGCAGGGCATTTTCATTACATTTAACATCTTTTGATTTCCTCAAATTTGGATAAGATTTTGAATGCTTTAAAGATGGTAAAAAGAAGTCTTTAGTAGTATCCAATGAGAGTTTACTTCTGTATGTTATCCATTATGAATAAATAATTGATACATTTTATTTTGTTATCTCTCTCATAGCCTCAATTAAACTAAACCTTCCTCCCTAAAAGGAAGGTTTTTTCCCATTGAGTGCTCCCATTAGGTTTGAGTGAATGAAAGATCCCTGTCATTCAAGACCCACTATCAACTTATTGTAAGAGAGTACATAAACACAATACAATAATAATAATAGTAATAATCAATTAGTCACCCATACAGGTACTTCAAGATTCAGAAATAGTAGCAGAGGTTTGTTTCTCTCTCTCTCTCTCTCTCTCTTTTTTTTTTTTTTTTAACTGAGGACAAATCCATCTTCGGTGCAAATGAAAAGGTCATTTGAGTGGTGTTTGTTATACAAAGTCAGGCCACTAGGTTCCTAGTGACCCAGAAGGAAGCTGGAGCTGTCTCATTCGCTCAGTAAGCATGGCTGCCTCCTGGGAGCAGGTGGGCCATTTGCAACCCTTAAATACGTTGTGCTTGCTGTTGGTCTTCTGTTGTTGTTGTTGCTATTATTATATTTACTTTGTACTGAAGACCTGGGATCAGAGAAGGAGCTAAGTGCTTTGGTGTATATGACAGTCAGGGAGGGAGTATGGACAAGTCTGAAGAAGGCTCTGGCCAAGGCTGAGAGCCCTTTTCCAAGCATTTACCCTGGAATTGTGCTTTGTGCTGGAGGACAGTAAATATGTGCCTGTGAAGTGAGAAAACTGAGTGCTGCAGATGCAGAATGACAGTCGGCCACTGCACCAGGGAACTGTCCAGGGGCCAGGGAGGGGGGCCCTTTGGAGGCAAACATCGGGGAAGCAAGCAGCCAAGGAAGTGGTCAGCACGAACGAAATTTGGCAGTTGGCGCTCTGTCCTTCATGACAAACAAGCTCCTTTTGTCTGAATACATTTTGGGGATTTAAGGATAACTGTGAAAAAAAGAAGCTTCAAAAGGGTAATAATGCATTCGGGCACTCTAACACCTTGCTACTAAAAATAATTCTGTGAGCCAGCAGCTCTAGCAGCACCAAGGAGCTTGTTAGAAATGAGACTCTCTGTCCTCCACCCTCAAACCTGCTGAAATAGCATCTGTATGTTCCCCAGATCCCAAGGTGATTCATATACATAGAAAACTTTGTAAAGCATGACTCCAGCAATTAGTTAGAAAAATAGGATATATATTTCCTGTATGTGGAATCAATCAAATACTATACACATAAATTATTTTTCCATAAATGCATGCTTATGATTAGATAAAATTGAAGTGAATGTGGTCTCTGCCCTTTATTAAGCTAATATTTTGTTAAGAAGTGACAGCAGTGACTTATTAGCTTTTTGGTTGTATTTGCAGAAGGTGATATTTTTCAAGTCTACTTAATTAAACAAATGCTACAAGTATGTGCAAAATACATTTCTGCCCAAATGATAAAAACACTTTTTTTCTCAAGGAGGAAGGTAAGCCTTATTCCCAGACTTGGAGTTTGCCAAAGAAGGAATTAATGACAGCTGTGAAAGCCACCAGTTCACAAGCTTTTGTCACAACAGGACTGAGTAGCAGAGGTGAACGTGGTATAAGGGTGAGCACAAGCCCTTCTCCCAAAGGCCCCAGAGACTGCCTGAGGGTAAATCATCAATCAATACAGAAACTTAATCATGTTGTCTTCCTATATGAATTGAAAATTCAGAATCAAGCATCCATCGATCAGTCAAAAAAGCAGGATGATGACAACAATTATGATCCCACTTCAAACTCCAACTGATAAAAATAATGTACAGAAGGATCTGACTTGCTCTGAGGCATTCATCAGGGTATGCGCATTACACTTCTATAGAGTGACAGATGGTTGTGAATTAATGAAAGGAAGACACCAAAAAACACTGAAATTATTTCAGAATGAGTTTCCCAAAATATGGCATATGGCTGGAAACAAATTCTATGTTATGCTTGTTAAATCCATTAGGTGAATTCTTGCTTCAACCTGTTGTTTCTTTCTAGTCTTCTCTCCCCCTCCCTCCCACCCTCCTCTCCTCCCTTCCCCTTCCCCGTCCTCACCCCTTCCTCGCCCTTCCCCTCCCTTTCTTTCCATTCATTGCAAGGTTTCTTAATCCAGGATATGAAGTGCCTGTAGTCAAGAGGTACTAAAAAGTATTTAATGATCACTCTGTACCCCAAGATACAGAGGCAATGATGACCTGTTGTCTTCCACATGAATAACAGCTTCTTTTTCTTTACACTCCTAGCTTTTTCTTATTCCATTCCAAATGTCATAGTAAGTATTTTGTAAGTAAGTAAAGCATTTTGCTTCCCAGAAAAGGAATAATTCATTTGATATTCATCATTTCGGTCAACAACAACAGCATAAAACATGAGTGCCAAGGAAGACTTAAAGAGGAATTTGACTTTCAATCACAGAGCTTTTTCTGAGTTTTAGGACCTTGTATCTTTAAGTTTTATTGCAAAAAGAGATAAACAGCTTGAAGCCAGAGCATCCACTATCCCAGGTATAAGAAAAAGGGCAATTAGTTCCCAATACAATGCTACTTTATGCATCCTAAATCTCCTTCATAACTGTTTTAAAAATTGGACACTCCCCAAATCCAGAGTTTAGGAGAAACAAAACCCTCATAAAATATGTATTTGCTTCAAACTTTCTACTAATCCTTTAATAAAGAGGATATGAGCATCAAGAAGAGTCCAAGCTAGAATTAAGCAATATGTTAACTATTACTTTAGCTCTGAACCATACTGTTCGATGTTAAATGAATTCGTCTTTGAAGGAAACCATGCAAATTACCACAGGACTTGACTTGAAAGGAGTGATTTGGGTTCTCTGGCCATATAATCCACAGCAACGCTGGCTACTTTAGACTGTTAATTTTCACCCAGTCTTGAATTTCCTTGTATTGTCCTGTTATGAGTGCATACCTGAAAGCATATTTGTGCTTTTCCTGTAAGCCATATTTAATTCTCTTCAATTTCCCTTGAACTGGAGAACGGTCTGAAGAATACTGAGAATTACAATCTATGAGCTGAGTTATGAGCTCAAGAGAGATAATTTTGGATCAATCCCTTGTCCTTCAGACAATATAAGTAAGGGGCTTAGAAGAAACTGTGGCATATAGTAATTGTTAAACATTATTATAAGTGTTAAACATTATTATTAATACTGCTATTGTTATATTATTCTTAGAAATGTGGAAATCTAATTTCCGTAATTACAAATATTCTAAAACTTTTGTATGAAGTTTTATATAATGTCTACCATGTCATCAAAATAGTCTTTGTGTTCAACACCTATTTGCCCTGATTAATATTTAAGATTATTTATTGTTTGTTCTAGAGTATAGAGAGAAAACACTATTATCTTAATCATATGTTATACTCTTGAAAAAATAATCACCTTAATTATTGGCTTCAGAGTTAAAGTTTTGCAATTTCTCAATATAAATTCAAAGCCTAATTTAACTTGTCTAATCCTATTTGCTGTGTTCTCAAAAAAACTTTTGTTTCCCTAATCAATATCTTCCCATATGTTTTCAAAATGGTAAAAAATATAGACATATAATATGCATTGAACATAGTCACAATGCTAAACAATTCTATTATTGGGAATAAATAATAAACCTATATTATAACCATGTATTGTAAGTGCTAATGTCGTTCTAGTGTCCATAAGGGAAAACTGAGGCATTGAAACTTTAAGCAAAGCCAAGATGACATAGCTAAAGGTTGCAGCAAGGGATGTGGCAAGAGCATGGCCTGCAAGGCTACCCCACCCTTCAATGCCCTCTGCAATCTCTTCCAGCAAGGACAGAAAAATCCCTACCCAAGCAGAGAATGTGGATACTCTCATCCCATATTCCATTTTGCTATTGTCTGCTATTATTTTTGTTTGTTTGATTTCCATAGATGGAGTATTTTAGTGACTCATAAAATTGTATGATATGTCATACCGGGGTCCTTATATTTCTTGCTAACCATTTTCTCTATTAGATTGTCAATAGGGACATATTTTTCCATTCTCAAACACATTTCAATTTTTTTCTAATGTTTTCCAGCACTGTCTTCAATTAATTCTTCAGGGGAATATTTCTAATTCCTAAAAGTCATTTTGAATATTATTTTTATATACTTATTTTTCTCATGTCATGTGGTAATACCGTTTTTCTGACAAGCTATCAACTATTTCTTAGAAGTCATTGGTAAGAATATTTATTAGAATATTTCTCAGGACAGGGGCGCCTGGGTGGCTAAGTTGGTTAAGCGACTGCCTTCGGCTCAGGTCACGATTCTGGAGTCCTGGGATTGAGTCCCGCATCGGGCTCCCTGCTCAGCGGGGAGTCTGCTTCTCCCTCTGACCCTCTTCCCTCTCGTGCTCTCTCTCTATCATTCTGTCTCTCTAAATAAATAAAAATCTTTAAAAAAAAGAATATTTCTCAGGACATACTTTGATAATCTTGTTTATCAGCATAACAACTGATACAATGATAATTTCTTATTTTGTTAATCAGACTTCCATGGCACGGAATAAAAGGTGAATGACACAAAAAGAAATTATTCTATTTCATACCTCTTACCTATGAGCCATCCTAGCCCTTGTAAAATCTTTCCCACAGAATGTTCCTTGTGTCTATCTTCTTTTATTTCTTATGCTGCAAAATATTCATTTCCAGGGTTGGATCCACACAGAAGGAAAGATTTATTCATGTATTCATTCATTCCTTCATTCTATATGAGTTTATTGAATACATATTCAATCAGTTCAAAATATATTTCTTTAACCTTAATCTTGAGCAGGACACCATGCCAGGCACAGAGAAGGATGGAGTGAAAATATAGGATCAGAAAGGAGAAAAGTCTGATCTTTCCCACATTTCACCTTTACTCCCAAAGCCTCTATTTACTGTTGATTTGTTCTGGATGTGACTTGATAGTCCTAGTCATTTCAGTATGCTATAGCCTCATGTGAAAAACAAATATCTCCCCGAGTGTCTGACTTACTACCAAGAAGGAGAGATAATCAGCAAGGAAACATAAAATATATTATACAAAAAAAATATACGACAAGAACATATGCATTGGCTTTAGGAATCTGGGTTGTTTTGGATCTTATTTAGATCAAGGCTCCTGATGACAACATTCTGCTCTCAGGCTGAATTCTCCCACAGTCTAACAGCAAGTAATACCCTTCTAAAAGCCACGAATATACCTACTCCCTTGAATATCAATTACGTTAACACGGCAATCTTCCTAGTCTCCAGTTGCCCATGAAACAGAGCCTTGAAATTCCTCCAGAACTTAGGTCACCTTCATGCCAACAGCCTGCTCAGACACCCTGATGCCTAGGTACTGAGAGGCGGGGCTTGCCAAAGGAAGAGTCACATGAAAATAAAATGATGTCACTCTCAGGATTCTTCTCTTTTCCATTATGCTAACAAAATAGAAAAGATACATCTTCCCCCGAATTTATATTCTTAAATACCTATCTCTCTCAGCAGCAGAAGAAAAGCTGTGCATCATGCTTCACTGGACATATCTTTCATCTTTTTTGAAACATGTATTGTTTTTTCTTTTTAATAAAAAATTGAGGTGATTTTGTTTTTAAAAAAGGAAAGAAAAAGACTTATCTATTTTATCTATCTGGCCCCCTTTCTTGATAAAGGTATTCACCAGACATCTGTTTGCACTTATACACTAAACATACACACACCCACACACACAACTTGTCTGAAATTTAATAAAAGATCGCCACATTCTCTCTGACTCTCCACATTTAAGATCATGTCTTCTCTGTGTGAGATGTCTTCAAATCATAATGGTCAATGACTAAAGACCATTTCTGGGAAGATTTTGAAAATATCAAGTTTTTTTTTTAAAGATTTTATTTATTTGAGAGAGAGAGAATAAGAGATAGAGAGCACAAGAGGGAAGAGGGTCAGAGGGAGAAGCAGACTCCCTGCTGAGCAGGGAGCCCGATGCGGGACTCGATCCTGGGACTCCAGGATCATGACCTGAGCCGAAGGCAGTCGCTTAACCAACTGAGCCACCTAGGCGCCCGAAAATATCAAGTTCTTGACATACACCACCTACACCAGGGACAGGCTAACTATGACATACTAATGAAGAATCTGAGTAGATCTTCATTCAATTCACTCAGTTTTTACATCTGTAGAAATAAACGCCATAGTCTCTCAGAATTACTCAATGTGTCTTCTCTGCTTTATCTGCCAACATAAATAGAGGCACAGATTCCAAAATAATAACCACTTGGGCCCAAAAATATTTTTCAAAATTATACCAGAGAAAAATATGAGAAAAATACCTAGAATAGAAACAGAAACTTGAAGGATTCAAGGGATAAAAACAATACGTTTTTCCTTCTTTAGTGAAATCAATACAATTGACTAGAATAAAACACTCAAAATGTAGAAGATTATGAAATTTTTATGTGTTTCCTAAAATATAAAAGTGTTATTTTAGTGTTTGGGGAGCCTGGGTGGCTCAGTCAGTTAAGCATCTGCCTTTGGCTCAGGTCATGATCCCAGGGTCCTGGGATCGAGCCCCACATCGGGCTCCCTGCTCAGGGGGAAGCCTGCTTCTCCCTCTCCCTCTGCCTCTCTTCCTGCTCATGCTCTCTCTCTCTCTCTCTGTATCTGTGTCTCAAATGAATGAATAAAATCTTAAAAAAAGAAAGTGTTATTTTAGTGTTTGAAGGACTTTAGCTTTGGTTGCTGTCATTTAGAAACTGTTCTACTTGGGGACAAGTGAGTAGTGTATATATAAACAATATACAACATATATATGATTTTTATATTTATATATTTATATGATATTTATATATTTATTTATAAATATATTTATGTTTTATGTATATGTCTTCATTTCCTCATTTACAAATGAAATATTAAAAAGACTATTATTTATATATCACTCAGAAAATCATAGGCCTGCAAACATTTTGAGTTAACACCACAGTGCCAAGTAAAGTGCCATTAAATGTTTTAGCATTTCAAGAAATATTGCATCTTAACTCCAGCCTGTTGCCTACAACATAACTGATGATTTATGTCCCTCTTATGATTAGGGCTTCCTCCAGGACCAGAGACTTCCATGTTCTCAGTACAAAAGGCAGTATGCACTATGGTGTGTAAATGAAAATCGTAAATCAGTGATCAAGCTACTTAATGAGAGATTATTATAGTACTTATCAAAAATTTGAATAGACAGTGTGAAAATTTGAGAGGAGAATTTCTTCTTGTAAAATCCTGATTGGTTTGATGTAATGATGTCACTCTAATTAATCTCAAGGCAAGAGAGTTAATTTTGTGGGGTTTCGCGAGCAAAGACAAAAGTGTTTCTATTCAGCCTGTTCTAAAATAAGGGAAAAAAATTTAAAAAGATCTATAGTCAGACTTTTAGTTCATGAAAAGACACACTGGAATTCAAAAATACCTTAAGCCTTTTCTTCCCCCTAATTTTCAAACTAGTAAATAAAAATAACGTGACTCCAGGGTCCTGGGATCGAGCCCCACGTCAGGCTCCCTGCTCGGCGGGGAGCCTGTTTCTCCCTCTGCCACTCCCCCTGCTCGTGCTCGCTCTCTCTTCTCTCTCTCTCTCTGACAAATATATAAATAAAAATCTTAAAAAAATAACAAATCTCAACAAATACTGATTACATTTATGAACCTTAAAGTCCAATTTTATTAATTTTTAAGCTGATGTATTTCCTTTTAAAAAATATTGTTGGGAAATAGTCTCAGATATTCAGGTGGTCTCAATGTTTTCAAGGACCTATCCCACTACTTGAAATCTAAGCTTATGTTGATACTAGCAAAGACTATGCCTCTAGACACAGCCTAACCCTGTATTCAGATACGTGACTTTTATTTTCCTCCTTTTTACTTGATTACTCCTGTATTTCTATTAATATTTTAAAGTCTCCTTATTCTTTCTCTTTATCTGATACATGAGTAATTATTGATGCTGCATCCAGGAGACATTAGACACATAAACAATATTTTCTTAAATATATTGATATTATAAGATTTATAACAGTATTTAGTGATTTGCCACTAACACAGAGCAGTTAATTTGGAAGGAACTGGATATATTTCAAGATTAGTATAAACTAAGTATAGCACACAAAGCTACTCTCTGCTTACTAATTAAATTTCTTACTGAATTCTTTAGTCTGGAAGTAATAGCTAAGATAGATCAGTAGGAGAATGTATTGCATGGATCCATTTAGCTAGTATCTTAGATCAGAACAAAGGTCACCATAGGCTGATTCCCTACTGAAAAGCCCCAGTAGTGGCTTAGCCGTTCCCTTCTTGGAGAACAAAAGGCCCATAGAATTATACTTCCCAGCATGATACTGTTTTTAAAATAATCTAAATTATTTTATTTAAATATTTTTCATTTAAGCCTTGTTTTGTAAAAATATGTACAATTCCTCTTTATTCTACGTTTAAATTTGGTTGTTATTACATGAACAGTTTTAAATACCACAGACTTTGAATATGAGAAGCTTTCTGCTTCCCTAAGATTATTTTTCCCAAACGAGTAAACAAAAAATGGTAACTACAACATAAAAGGATATTAACCAGCACCAATACAGGGCTCTGAAAACAAGAAAACTCTCTCCTTATCTTCTGTCTCTGAAAAGTAAATTAAATGTGGGACAGGAAAAAAGAGTAAAAATTAACAGAAAGATTGCTAAAAAAGAGAGAACATTTGTTCTTTGGCTTAATGTAGCATGACAAACCAGATCTTTGATGATGTAGACCGTTTAAATGGAAACCCATGCTGGATTTTTAAAAGGCAATGTTGTTTTAACAGATTTGCTTATGCATTTATTTATTTATTTACTATCAGTCAATGTTATAAATATTCTCCTAAATAAAAATTCTCTAAGAAGAGACTAGAATGGCAGTTATATATATTTTAAGAAACCCCTGTAAAATCATGTACCTTATGAAGCACTCAAAGTGATTTCTAATCATCACATATTTAAGCTGTGTATTTATTTAATTGTGACAAGCAAAATAACATTACATAAATTATATTCTATCTTCAGGCAAAACTCATTTCAATTAAGGGTAAGCATTTTGTAAGTGCTTAATATTTGTTAATACATTAAAAACAGCTCTTGTAATACCATGAAGTTTCACCACAACGGCCCAAGTGGAACTATAACTCTTGTTGAAAACATGTTGTATTTTGCCTTTGGCAAAATCATCTGCATTTGCTTTAACTGTAATAATTTATTATCTAGAGCTAATATCACTAGTGCACACAACGCCTAAAAATGTTCGCTACAAGCAAAGATTACAGGAAAGATTCTTTCAAAGTATCAGCCATTTTCCTTTCTTCTAATACACAAAGGGATTAAATCCTTACATTGAAAAATCACATTTAGTTCTTTGAACATGACAAGAATATTTTAGCTTGTTGTGTTTCTAATGAGTAATTTATGAATTTGATCATGTTAAATTTCTGTTATCTTCATTATCAGATTACTTAGAATATTTGTTTTTGCTATTATCCACTAATCCTAACTCCATTATACCTTTGTCTCTAATTGAGCATACTGTTCTGTTAAAGAAACAAAGCTTTATAAAAGAAAAAAATGTCACAGGCAAATATATATGTATTGCATATATATTTTTATTTAAAAAATGATCTTATCTTTTCAACTTATCTTTTTTTTAATCACTCTATTACAGGTAACTATTTAAGTTTCATTAAGTAGTTAACTATTCACCTCATTTGTTTAAATCTTTATTAAAATCAGTAACACTCTCCAGTTTCAAGCATCTCCATGTTTCATTTTATTGGTTATTAAAAATAATACTGCAATATTCATTCGTTTATATATTCTTATATAAAATCATGACTATTTCTATAAGATACATTTATAAACTAAGCTTTCTGATTCAAAGTGTATGTGCATTTTAAAAAAAAGAGTTTACTTATTTATTTATTTTAGAGAGGGAGAGGGACAGAGTGAGAAGGTGAGACTCTCAAGCAGACACCCCTCTGAGTGCAGAGCCCTAAGTGGGGTTCAATCTCGGGATCCTGAGATCATAACCTGAGCCGAAACCAAGAGTCTAGTGCTTAACTGATTGAGCCCCCCAAGCGCCCCTGAGTTTATGTGTATTATTAATTTCTGGCAAATCATGTCATTTTATCTTCCACAAAAATCATACATTTTAATATTCTCAAAATCAGTGTGTGAGAACACTTATTCCCCTTGACACTTCTTAATACAGAATACTCTACAGAAAGGAAGAAGGGAGGGACAGAGAAAGAGAGAAAGGATGTAATCTTGACATCTCGAAATTTTAGAAAAAGGTGGGGTAATTTTTCTGAGAGTTTTGGAGTGGGAGGAAGTGGGCTGAAATTGGGGTGGTGGTTAGGGATAGATAAAATTAGCGAAGGGTTCTATGTATAGATCATTATATCATGAAGAAAGTAGCATGATTAAATCAAATTTTTCCACACTAAGTCCAAAAAAGATGAGGCAATTTATATCACATTATCTTATGTTATTATTTTTTAAAGATTTTGTTTATTTATTTGACAGAGAGAGACACAGCGAGAGAGGGAACACAAGCAGGGGGAGTGGGAGAGGGAGAAGCAGGCTTCCCGCGGAGCAGGGAGCCCGATGCGGGGCTCGATCCCAGGACCCTGGGATCGTGACCTGAGCCGAAGGCAGACCCTTAACGACTGAGCCACCCAGGCGCCCCTACCTTATGTTATTTATCTTACTATTTTTATGTATTCTGTCATATATAAGTGTGACATCCCTCCGTTGAGAACCTTTTGTGATTCCCTACAACCTATAGAGTCTAGCCCCAGTCTTCTCACCCCAACATTTTGAAAGTGATCCATTATTCAGTAACAAACTTCACTTTTTAGTCTCACTCTGGTCCATCACTCATTCCCTTCATGGTACCATTTATTATGTCCCACGTCTCTTGCTATTTTATGACTCTGTGCTTTGAAGTTATCCCTTTAGTTTTCTCCTTTCACTTCTGACCCATGAGCGAATGCCAGGTGGTCCTAAATCACGCAATCTGAGCCCTTGCTTCTCCTTGGAAACAACAGGACTGCATCCTCATTGTGAGATCCCAGTGGAACTATGGCAGAAGCTTTCTCATTGGCTGCTGTCATGGAAACATCACAACAGCATCCTCATTGGTTGTCAACAGTGAAAATATCAGGGCGATTTTCTCATTAGCTATTCAGCTTCCATTTTTTTGTCACTCTAGACTGAGTATTTCTATATGAACCTAAACGCATCAGGTCACTTCTCTGCTTAATGAAATCCCAGAACTTCCCCACTCAAAGACAAAGCCGAAGTCCAGGTCATGAACTGAAAGGACCTACCTGACGATGTATTAACTCTTCTTGTCTCCTGCCTGCTTCCCCCTCACTTACCTTGCTCCAGCCCTACTGGCCTCTCTCTCCATCCCACATGTCTCCTGCTCCCAAGCCCTTGCTTGTGCTTTCTTCTCTGCCTGGACCTTCTTCCCTAGATAGAGCTCCATGACTTCTCTCCTTTTCCTTCAAATGCCTGCTGGAATGTTAACTTACCCGCGATCATTTTATATCACCCATTGTTCTAAATCTTCCTTAACTTTCTTGTGCTTTGTAAAACACTGCATTTTTTATACTTACTAATTCTTGAGTTTCTTTTGTTCCCTTCTTCCTATTTGAATTTTTTTTTAAAGATTTTATTTATTTATATGACAGAGAGACAGCGAGAGCAGGAACACAAGCAGGGGGAGTGGGAGAGGGAGAAGCAGGCTTCCCGCCGAGCAGGGAGCCCAATGCGGGACTCGATCCCAGGACTCTGGGATCATGACCTGAGCCGAAGGCAGACCCTTAACGACTGAGCCACCCAGGCGCCCTCCCTGTTTGAATTTAAGCATTAGGAAGATAGGGCTTTTTCCTTCTTCTCGTTCTTCTTTTTCTCCTCCTTGTTTGTTTTCCTAGAAGCAATTTTCCCAGACCCAAGAATAGAAAATTTTATCTACTTTGTAATCAGTAAACATTTTGTGTGAATGTATGTAATTTTTCCATATTGTTGATATGTCCTGAAATACCTATCTTTCAATTTTCATTCCTTCTACTTTCCTTTAGAAACCCAGTGCATCATATGACCTCACTGATGTGAGGAATTCTTAATTTCAGGAAACAAACTGAGGGTTGCTGGAGTGAGGGGGGGTGGGAGGGAGGGAGTGGTTGGGTCATAGACATCGGGGAAGGTATGTGCTATGGTGAGCGCTGCGAATTGTGTAAGACTGTTGAATCGCAGACCTGTACCTCTGAAACAAATAATACATTATACGTTAAAAAAACAAAAATAAAGGAGGAAGATAGCAGGAAGGGAAAAATGAAGGGGGTGGAAGTCGGAGGGGGAAATTAACCATGAAAGACTATGGACTCTGAGAAACAAACTGAGGGTTCTAGAGGGGAGGGGGTGGGGGGATGGGTTAGCCTGGTGATGGGTATTAAAGAGGGCACGTACTGAATGGAGGGCTGGGTGTTATACGCAAACAATGAATCATGGAACACTACATCAAAAACTAATGATGTAACGTATGGTGATTAACATAACATAAAAAAGAAAGAAAGAAAGAAAGAAACCCAGTGCAAATACTGTTTATTCCATTAAGGCCTTTTTAATTGCCTTGGTTTTAATTAAGTTTCTCTCTGAAAGGTTTCCTGGTATTTTAAGTTCAGACGTTGGGATCTTTGACATTGTATCATGCTTTTAAATTACTGAGTATATAGGTGTCTCTCCTAGTAGAAGGTAAACTACTTTTAGTTATGATTGTATTGAGAGAGGCAGTCTGTCACCAGCCCTGAGGGTCCCCTCTATTTGGTTTGCCAGATAAAATAAAGAATGCCCAGTTAAATTTAAATTTTATTTTATTTTATTATTTTATTTTATTTTTTTAAAGATTTTATTTATTTATTTGACACAGAGAGATACAGCGAGAGAGGGAACACAAACAGGGGGAGTGGGAGAGGGAGAAGCAGGCTTCCCGCAGAGCAGGGAGCCTGATGCGGGGCTTGATCCCAGGACGCTGGGATCATGACCTGAGCCAAAGGCAGATGCTTAACGACTGAGCCACCCAGGCGCCCTAAATTTAAATTTTAGATAAATAACAAATGCAATATTTGGAACACACTGATACTAAAGTATTTATGCTATTGAAATTCAATGTAAATTCTAGGTTATCTCTGGGTTTTATTTCTAACCTTGCTTATAGCATAAAGTTAAACATAATTTTTTCCAGAAATAAATATAGGCAAATCCTCACAATTGGTAGCCATCCATTTTAATTTCCTTCTAACATCTCATGTGTGTCTCCTATAATCATTTATTTAGGCAAACTGGCAAGAGTCTGATGCTGCTTATTCATTTAGGATTTATCACAACCCTACTCTACAACTTCCCCTTTCCCCAGCACACATCCCCATTAAAATAAACCTGTATATTTATTCTTGTTAGGATCAATTGGAGAATATGTCAATGACCTTTTATAGTACAGCTGTGGCACTAATTACTCATATTTTAAAAATAGCTTCTTATTTTGGAGCAATTTTAGATTTACAGAAAGTTGTAAATATAATTCATGGAATTCCCAGATACAAGTGACAAACTTCTCCTAATGTTATCATCTTCCATTACTATGATACATTTGTCAAACTGAGAAATTAACATTGATATGATATTACTGAATGCAAATTTTCAGATTTCCTTAGTTTTCCCACTAATGTCTATTTTTGTTGCAGGATCTCACATGACATTCTCTTATTATGTCTCCTTGGGCTCCTCTGGTCTGTGACAGTTTCTTAGTCGTGTTTTTGATGACCATGAAGTTCTGAAAGGTACTAATCAAGTAGTCTGTAGAATGTGTCTCAGTTTGATTTTGGTTTTGTTTATTTTTTCTGGGAGGAAACTGGTAACTGTAGTTATGATGATACTGGAGAAACAGTTTTAAAAGAAAGTCACAAAGGTAAAGTGCCTTTTTCACTACATTTTATCAGACTACACATAATATCAAAATGACTTATAAAGTAATTAACCTTGAGCTCATGATTAAAGTAGTATTTGCTAGTTTTCTCCACTATAAATGTGCAATATCCCTTTCCATACAAGTTATTCACTTTTATTGCATGAACTACTAGTTTATGAGCTATATTTTGATCATATGTTTGGATGGATTGAATTTTCAAATTATATATATTGACAGTTATATATCTATTCTCCTAGAGATTGCTTAGCTCCAAAGTTCCTCTAGAATAAAGAAACAAGCCTAGCATATTGACATCAATTAGATTTTTAAAATATGTAGGTAAAAAAAAAAATTCCAAGGTACAAATGCAGATGTTTTATTTACCTCTTTAAGGCCAATTGCAGAGAGACCAAAACAAAGGTATTTTCAAGCTGCATATGACTATATAATGTTATTAGATTGAAAGATTTGAACGATAATTTAGAGCTAATAAATTGAATATAACAAGAATTAATGTTAATTTTATTACTTAATTTGTATCAATTGAAGGTGTAATTCATGTGCAGCCATAGAATCCAACCTATGGGTAACCGTTTTAATTTGGGTTTCCCAGAAACACACTCTGAGAAAAAGTTTGCCATGTAAAAGATTTAATCAGAAATGTTACAAGAAAAAGTAAGGGAGAGAGCAAATGGGAATGGAAAAGGGAGGAGGCCGAGAAAGTTTATGAAGAAAAAGTTCCACAGAGGGTAATCTAGAGTAGTCCTGCTCACTAGTGTTGCTGAGCAGTGTCTGCTGGGGAGCACAAGGAAGCTGGAGAATCTACACTCCTAGTGTTGTCAGTCCCTGCAAAGAGGGATCCCTGAGGACAATGTAGAATCCTCAGCAACCCTGGCCTTTCCATGCACAAAAGCAAAGTTGTTCCAGAGTCAAGAGAGAGGAACGCCAACAAAGATATGCAGGAGCCTGAGGTGAAAGGTGGTGCAGGAAGGGTAAAGGAACCTGAAGTAAGGAGGCAGGGCACTGAGAACATCCTTAGGTAACAAAGTCCTTTGCACTACTCGTTGGAAGTGCTGGTGCTGGGCACAGCATTCTTGTGCCATAAAGATAGAGTCAGTGTTTAGCTGAGATAGTGTCCAATAGCCCAAAATGAAGTTGAACTCAGAGTAACCTATTTTTTTGGGTGACAGATATAGAGGGTGTTTTGTCATAAATTCTAACATATGGAAAAGACAAAGAAGGTATTTTCTACTTTTTCTTTTAAAAGTTCATATTTAGTGAAGCTCTGGATATAGAAATCCTAATGGAGACATGGTATCTTTTCCGGAAGTATGTAAACCAAAAACAAAAAGCTAATATCACATTCAATTAAATTATTTTAGGGTGCAGTGTTATTTATTTCAGTTTAATTACAAAAATATTGTTGAGCTGGGGTGTATCGTGCTTTACGGTTTGATGTTGGGGTAGTTAGGCTGCCTGTTAGTTATAGTATATTTGCTTTCTTCATATGAGAGGAAAGCATCAGAGAGAAAAGCAAAAAATGATTTACCAGTAAGGAGTTCGGTCTTCAATATCTCCCCATTCTTAATGTAGAAAATCATTGTCTCTAAAAATCCACCCACACCCATAAGTCCATCCTCTAAATAAACAAAATGAACAAACACGTAAATTCTCCAACTCAGAGAAAAGTTACTTAACAACAGCAAAAACATGTTGCAAATGGACTTTTTCTGTCCATATAGCATCTGTTCTGGAATCAAGGCTTTTATTAGTAGAGATGGAATTTTGTGTTTATTTAACACTTTTCACCACTATGTTGTACATGATAGTCATTCGATAAATGGTTGTTGAATGAAATGTTTATCATTTTACTGCAAAATAGTATGTTACCACTTCATACCTACCAGAATGGGCCAATCCCAAACACTCAAAATACCAGATGCTGGCGAGGATATGAAGCAACAGACTCTTACTCCTGGCTGGTAAGAATGCAAAATGGTGCCTGCACTTTGGGAGGCAGTTTGGCCATTTCTTACAAAACTCAACATCCTCTTACTATACCACCCAGAAATCATACCTCTTGATACCCAAATGAGTTGAAAATTTATGTCCCCACAAAAAAACTGCACAAGGAGATATATATATATCCATATATATATATATATATATATATATATAGCAGCTTTATTCATAGATACCAAAACTAAAAGCCACCAAGATGTCTTTCCATAGGTGAACAGATGAATTGTGGTCCAGCCACATGATGAAAAGTTATTCAGCACTAAAAAGAAATGAGCTATCAAGTCATGACAAGACATGGAAGAACCTTAAATGCATATCACTAAATGAAAGAAGCCAATCTACAAAGGCTGCATACTGTATGATTCCAACTATATGACATTCTGGAAAAGGGTAAAAAATGGAAATAATAAAAGTCCCTGGTTCCCAGGAGTTAGACAGTGGGGAGGCATGAATGGGAGGGCACAGAGGATTCGTGGTGCCGTGAAACTGTCGTGGGATACTCTAACAGTGGGTTCATATCACTATACATTTGTCAAAACCCATAAAATGTACACCAGCAAGTGTGAACCCTAATGTAAACTACGGCTTTTGGGTGATAATGATGTGTCACTGTGGGTTCATCAATCGTAACAAATGTGCAATTGTGCCGGGATACGCTGTAGAGTGGGGGAGGCTACGCAAGCTTGAGGTCAGGGGGCATATGGGCAATCCCTGATGTCCATTCAATTTTGCTATAAATAGAAACTGCTCTGAAAAAATAACATCCACAAAAAGTAACACAGATGAACTCTCCTAAAAGTCTATTTATCACAAGAGACAGAAGCACACTCTAACTTTTTAAATCTATTGTTAAAGGGCTTAACATTTTTGTATTGCTGGGTAAATGCTTGCATGAACAACTTCATGTAAACAGCACACTAAATGTTCAAAAGACTTACATGAAGGACTGTTTTCCTTCTTGATCCTGTACAATTGTGAATTATTTTAGAGAAGAAGTATTTATAGTTTTTATCTTCCAATCCTTGGCATTGCTAGACTACATTCTCACACGCTCCCTACTAAGTATTGTTTTGAATGAGTGAAGGCAAAAGATTGGATATGTTAATGAAGCTATATTTTACCATTCATTTAAAATGTCCATGTCATATTATCTGAATTTGATGAGGGAAAGAGAAAAGTAGATAGGCTAAATCAGCCAGCACTTCTGACCTTATTATCAGTCCTTTAATTTGAGTTAAAAACCCATTGTCTTTGGAGTGTGCGTTTAATAAAAAGTATAACTGGTCTCAAGCAATGAGCATTTTTACTGAGAGGGAAGAAGGATGACTTAGGGACTTGGCACTTTGTAGGGAGAACAGCAGGTCTGGGTTTGCTGAAGCTCAATGGACAAGCTGGGTCTGTGATGAAGGAGGTGTCATTTAGGTGGGAGGTGTAGAAGAGGGAACCTGGAAAGGGCTCTGGGATCATAGACAAAAGTAAGAGTGTACACTGTCCACTTTATAATTTTGAGAGAGAAAGAGTAGAAAAGTAAAAGAAAAATATGAAAGCCAATAAAATATTTGTAAGTTTTCTTAGAGATCACCAGCCATTTATTAATTTTCAAACCTAATTTCATTTTAGTTTCCTAGTTATCATTTTTCATAAATTATGCATCATGTTATATGGCTCTACCCCCTCCTAGAAAAACATGGGCTCTCTTGATTTTAAATGCCTTTCCCAGGACCAAAGCACAGGACCCATGGTCAGTTAGACTCTGCTTATAGTTGGCATTTGATTACTGGGCTATTATCTGGTTTTTCAGTGTTTTAAAAATCACCATAAATCTGATTTTGCCAGGAAACACTTGGCTTCTTCTGTTTGTATCTACTGTCCATATTATTCGATTATAGGCCACAGAGACTAACCCTACCCAACAATCAAGGCAACCACGAAGCAAGGTGATTGAACAAATATTTCTCACACAGATATGGGCCAAACTAACATAGATAAAAAGGGGATATTGCCTCATTAAATCCTAGAAGTGCTGAACAACCAAAATCAATGAAGAAAGGCATTCAGTTGTATGTCAGACAAAATTAAAAAAAAAAAAATAGAGATCAGAAAGCTTTATGAGTCTTTCTCATAGTAGACTGGCTTTCTCTACTTGGGAGGGGCGGGATGGTAGAGAAACTTGACAATGCTGATTCCCAAGACTCAGAATGTGAGGCTTCACCACACAGAGAAATCCACCTGAACACATGCAAGACAAGAACCCTCACTGGCCTAGTTTGTGTCAGGTGCTCACTACTGGAGAAATCCATTGTGGCCAGAGGGCTGAGGTCAAGTCAGGACAACCAGGCCCTTTAACTGGCACAATAGTAGCGTCTGGTCTGTGGTTATGAATCTCAGAAGAAGTTCATCACATGGATTCTGAGTGTTCACAGCCCAAGAGATCACAGGAAGAAAGTGTATTACGGTGATGCAGTGGCCAATTTGGGGTTATTCAGAATCAAATCTCTCTCTCTCTCTCTCTTTGTCTTCTTTCTCTCTTTTTTGTTAGTTTTAAATGGATAAAAAATTCCCTATGGGGTTTCATGGTGAGAGATAAACAGATGATAGATAGACAGAGATAGATTATTCTTTATCTTAATGTTATGACCTACAACACAGGGCCTTGTAACCCCTGTTTCCTTCAGAGAGTCTTTTCAAGCTCTGTATTCAGAAGCATTATATTAGTTTGACTACTGCATAATGATAACAATCTTCAGAGCAATATTGAAGTCATTTGAGATTCTAAACATTATGCAATCCAGACAGGAGAAGGGTTCTAAATTCTCATCATCTGGAGACACAGATGTTTGACTTCTTTGTTTGCTTTTTTGTGCACTTTGAGTGTGAGACGCTTAATCTTATTGACTAGATATTTTTTTGAACAGTTTCAGTTCAACACCACTAAGAAGTGTTTGCAAAATTGGTCTGGTTGAAACACTTAAACAAACTGACGACTATGAATGCTGCTGAATAAAATTACTCCAGGTGGTATAAGCCATTTGTTAGTAGTTTATGCTTAATAGTTTTATTACTTATCTAAATCATACAGAAGTATGCAATTTAGTCTTTTGTGGTGGTTGGTGTTTTGCTGTTATTATTATTATTACTCTGTTTCCTATTATTACCAGCCACCCATTTTATTGAAAATGCTCTTGCCACAAGAGACTTAAATTTTCTTTGTGGGGATATGGTGTTTAATTAGCAATATCAGCTATAGAAGAAATGTGGGATTTAGAGTCATTTACACCTGTGCTCAAACATCAGCCCTACTGCTTTCTGCTTCTACCATCAGGAGCAAGTTATTAAAAATCTGTGAGCATCAGTTTTCTTGTTGGTAAAATTGGTTTATAAGAAACACCTTGCTGGGATGCTACAGAAGCCAAGTGATTCCCTGGGAGGTTTTAGGACAAGGAGGACTACAATCAGACTTGTGATTTAGGAAGATCTCTTTGGCAGCAGGGAGGAGATAAGATTGGAGAGACCTGCTTGCAGGAACTGTATGAGAACATCTAAGTGTCTGAACCAAGGCAACATATGTGGGTTAGAATAGGCTTGTCAGAGATCATACATCCGTGGTAGTGTCCATGGGAGTAGTTCTTAGCCTTGGGTGGGAAACAGGTGGGATTCAGATATGAGTGTACTTCCAGGTGCCCCAGACAACTGCCAGGCCCAAAGTTGTGAACCAGGGACCTATAGATAGGGTAAACTGATGAAAGCTGGGGAAGACAGAGCAATGGCTCTTAACCCTAACTCCAAATTAATCTCCTGGTCAGCTTTTAAGAAATGTGAAAACCGAGCCTCACCCAGAAACAGTAAGTCAGAGTCTCTACTGGGGAGTGTGGCTATAGTAATATTTAAAAGCTCCCTAAGAGATTCTAAAGAGCAGCCACATTGAGAATCCCTGAGATAGATGAAATCCCTAAGAGGCTTAGACACCCAGGTAGGTGGAGATGCCATTTACTGAGAAAGGGAACATAGGAGAATGCATAGGTTTTGAGTGAAGAGCAGAGAGTGGCTTGTTGGATTGTGAAGATGTTGAATTTAAGATACTTAAGGGACCACCTAGTAATGATGCCCAAGAGGAAGTCAGGTCTATTGCCCTGAATCTCAGAAAGGAGGTGTTAAGAACATATGTCAGAATGTAAGTGACAGTTGAAGCCATGGACAAAGGTGGAGTCTCTCAAGAGGAATGTGTAAAGTGACGATAAGAGAAAAATAAAGGCACAAGTCTGAGTAACACCAAAATGGAGGAGCAGAGGGAGAAATTACTCCATCCTTCACATGCATGGAACAAGACCATGAAACACGCGGCTGTGTGCTCAGGAAGGAGTCTCTGTCAAGCATTCAGTGATCTGATCCAGCCATTTGGATACAGAACTACATACAGAGGAGAATTAGAAATGCCAAGAGTAAAGGGGCCCCAAACCAAAAGCAGATGAATTTATTTGAACAGTCCTGCAAAGATTCCCCTTCCCCCTAAATGAGGATTACTTTATCATAAAACAGAAAATTAAACTTAGGAGACACCCCATCATTGTCCTTAGCTCAACCAAAGCTATAGGCCTTTGTATTGTTCTAGAATTTATAACATTTTAAATTCCACAAATTAATTAACTTGCTTTGAATAGTTGAAGAACAATAATTAAAACCTAATGTCTTTTCTATTGGGAAGCGTATAATCAGAGAGTAAAGAGGATTGCTTTGTGTTTTCCTTACCTGCACCTAGGGAAATAAAACAAAACTGCGTTTCACAGCCAAAATGCATTTTGGCAAGGCCTTTTGGAATTGTAAAGTACAGAAGTTATTCTAGTCTCTGGAATTTAAATACGGAGTTTCACTAATAAGGAAACAATGACCGAGGTCATACAAAAATTCTCAATATTTGAAGATTAAATCACTCTGAGTGGTAATAATTGACCTTTGTCAGTTAAGCACGCTTTTAGAGAACTCAGGTATTATAACATTTATAATTAGTATATTTTTAATTATGTTTTACTTTTTTTACAAAGCTGTTCATTCTGTATTAATTGCATTGTATTCTTGAATCAAACCTGGTAGAACCAACACTTTCATCCTCACCTTATTTCTAAGACATTCCCTACAGCAAATGGAAGGAGCTGCAAGGGAAAGAACTGGCTTCAGAAGAAATGGAGTCTGAATCCCAGCCCTGACTTTGGACTAAGCATAAGCTTGGGTCAGTTGTATAACCCACCACCTGGCTGGTGGAGATGATAGTAATGATACTGTCAAAAGAAATGAATGAAAAAATTATGAAAAACACTCCCCACAGAGCTTCTCATAGAGAAAGGAACAAGAAATGTCAGCTTTCATTGTTATTATCATCATGAATATTGTTTGTTCCCTTAAAACCTTGAGTCCTTCATTTTTAATAATAATGTATGTTAAGAGGGATGCATGGGGCATGAACTAGCCCCTGCCTGCATTTTCCAAAAAGATAATTCTTTTGTTGTTGAATTTAAAGAAAGCATTCATTCACCTTTCATGAACTAAATGAGTTTCCGCACCATGCACAAAGTCAACCCCAACCTCTTGCTCTAGTCTCCTGTTCTACCCTTCTGGGGCATGTTAAATTCTAGTTGAATTCAATGCATCTGAAAAAGTCTGCTTTACTATCTCTGTTTTCTGATTGGCCACTGTGGTAGACTGAATAACTGTCCCCCAAATATGTCAGCATCTGTTTCTCCAGAAACTCTGAATTTGATTGGTTACATGGTAAAAAGGACCTTGAAGATACCATCGATGATTTTAAAGTAGCAAGATCATCCTGGATCATCCATGTGGTTCCAGGGTAATCAAGGCAATCACAGGGTTCTTTTACGTGAGTGATTTAGGGTGACTGACACAGAAGAGGAGAAGGCCGTGGGCCTATGGAAGCGGGGTAGGCATGACGTGGCCACAAACCAAGGAATGTGGCAGCCACCAGAAATTGCAATAGACAAGGTCTATAGATTCTCTCCTGGAGCCTCCAGATGGAACCAAGCCTGTTAACACCTTGATTTTAGCCCTTTAAGATTCATTTCAGACTCTTCTTTTTCCTGTTCTGTAAGATAATAAAGTTGTGTTGTTTTAGGTTACCAAGTTTGAGGTAATGAGTTACAGCAGTCTTAGGGAATGAATACAGCCACCTCTCACATCTTCTCCAGAATTAGCTCATCCCTTCATATTATCCAGGCCCCTGCTCCACTGGCATTTTCACAGAATTTCCACAGGAAAAAAAGACAATTTACATAAAAGACTCAGGTATCAAAATGGCTTTGGATTTTCAACAGCATCTCTGAAAACTAGAAGACAAGGAAGCCAAGTATAACAATTCTGAAGGAAAATATATTAAAAAAAGCCAAAAAATTATAGATCCAGCCAAGCAATCAATCAAATATATTGGTAGAATAAAGGTATGCCCAGACCTACAAAAATTCAAAATACTTACCTCATAGTCTCTCTTTTTCAAAAATCTACTGAACACTGAGCTTCATTCTAATAAGGGAGCATTTCAAAAAAGACAGCAAAATCCGAGCCATGTGGCACAATCCCAAGAGTGGGAAAAATGGGGTGGCAGGATGGGAGCTGTGTGTCAGGTGAGGAGGGCAGTCTCCTCAGATCCAAGCATGTCATACCGCCACCGGAGACATTCCTCCTAGTAGATAAAGAGATCTCTTACTTAATGTGAATGATGGTCTTGAAAGGAGAATTGGGCTGAATTACTAATAAACACAAAGAAAACTACCCGAAAGAACAAAAAGTCCTCCATTGAAAACAGACAAAAAATAGGAGAACGGATAAGTAATCCTGAGCCACTCTGTAGATTAACTCTGAATAGCAGACATAATAGTGTGAATAGTGATCAAGTAATTAGTAGTTTCATATGTAAGTGTGCTGTGGGACTGGAACAAAGAAAGAAAGGAAACTATTGAGCCTGAACTTGAGGAATGATAAAGAGGATTGTTAAGTGTGTTATGTAGAAATTTGGAAGCGAAGACCAAAGACTTGACCACAGTCATTGGAAATGACCTGAAAGGGAGGCTATGTGTTGTCTATTAAGATACTTTGTAAACAAATTAAAATCTTAAACTCTTATTTACATAATTTTGATAGAAATAAAAACATAAAAAGAATGTAAAATATAATTTCTAATATAAAAAAAGAAAAAATTATGTAGGACTAAATCCAACAACAAATAAATAGAACATTTATGGAGAAAAACAATAAAATCAATTGTAGGAAAAAAATAAATGATAATAATTAAGAAAAACACTGCTTTTATGCATAAAACAAGTCATTATCATAAAAATGTCAAATTTTCCCTAGTTTATCTGATATTGTTGCAATGCCAATCAATTCAACTGGGATGAGATTATAACAAAGTAACTCTACATTTACTGTAAAAGTATAAATATGCATGAACAGGTAAAGTAATTTTGAAATAGAATGCAAATCATTAAAAAATAAGACATATAGGGGTACCTGATTGGCTCAGTTGGTTAAGTGACCAACTTTTAATTTCCATTCAGGTTATGATCTCAGGCTGGTGGGATCAAGCCCAGCAACAGGCTACACACTCAGCCAAGAGTCGGCTGGAGATTTCTCCCTCTCCCTCTGCTCCTTCCCCTTCCCCCTGCTCTCTCCCTCATTCTCTCTTTCTCTCAAATAAATAAATAAATCCTAAAAAATATAAGAGATATAAAAAAGCACCGTGGAGGGAAAGTAGGAAAAGCTTGAGTGAGGTCTGTAGTCCAGGTAATTATATTGTTCCAGGGTTAATCTCCTGTTACTGATAACTGTGCTCTGTTTCTGTGAGATGCTAACTTGACGAGAAGTTGAGAGACACATATAAGTAAGCAGTTTTTTACCATTTTTGCAACTCCTCTTTTAATTCTAAAATTAGCTCAGAATGAAACATTTAAAAAAGGCAAGCAGTTAAGATACCAAAGGATTGGTAAAAGTGCAGAAATGAACCCAAAAAATGGAAAGTCCTGAAACTCTCTGCGGCATGTTATGATGCAGTATATGACAAAAGTGGTTTCAGGAATCAGTGGGTGCATGAAGAGCTTATTGAGAAAATAATGTGGAAAAATCGGCTCACCTGTTTGTGGAAAAAAATGTGGATCCTATCTCACACCATACAGAAGACAATTTCAAAAGAACTAATGTCTAAACCAAGAGGCTAATAGAAAATATCAAATTGTTTTGGAAACTATGGACAAATATTTCCTAATTTTTAAAATACAAACTATGAGGGCTATAGATGAATACATCAAACTAAAAATGCTATGTAGAAAAAGTGGCTAAGGATATGTAGAGAACAGTTAACTGAATGAATAATACGGAAAATGCAAATTAAACTCATGACATACTAGGTTAAGTCTATAATGTTGACTTGACATTATAGAGGAAAAATAACAAGTGCTATCAAAACATGAAGCAATGACAACCCTTTGCACTATGGCTGGGAATACATAGGGCTCCATTCTGAGAGCAAATCTGCAGTACTTACTGAGTCATGTATACATACCACCCAGCAGTGCTCCTTCTCAGTAAATACAGGTTTCCCCACTCTCTGAAAGGTCGCTCTATCCCACTTAGCTTTTACAAAATATCTACATTAGTACCTATTTTCAATACCTGGAAGAAACCCAAAGAGGACTTTCACTTTTACAAAATGGCGATTGCTTCTTCACCTTAGGTCGTTGAGCGCAGGGAAAGGTTTCATAAGAACCCTCTAATTTTGGATCATGGGGGAAACCTGTACCTGGAGGAGTATCTTCCAGAGGTCCACAGGACTTATAAACGGCAGTACTGATTGCTATATTTTGCTGGCAAAGAAGAACATGACAATCTAGAGGGCATAAGAAAGATATATAAATAAAAGGTGGTATAAGCACAAAATGGAATACTATGTAGTAACAAAAGTAATATAATTATATTGACATAAATCCAAGTAGATCTCAAACACTTAAAACTGACACAAGAGTGGTGCCTGGGTGGCTCAGTTGGTTAAGCATCTGCCTTCGCCTCAGGTCATGATCCCAGGGTCCTGGGATCTAGTCCCGCATCAGGCTCTCTGCTCAGCAGGGAGCCTGCTTCTCCTTTTCCCTCTGCTGCTCCCCCCTGCTTGTGTGCTCTCTCTCTCTCTGTCAAGTAAATAAATAAAATCTTAAAAAAAAAAAATCGGCCCCAAGAGATATAGCAAAATATTTTAAGTACATTTGAAACACAAATATATAGAATATAAACTTATTAACAAATAAATCACATGATTCAACAAATATATAAATGTTGTGCTGGAGGGAAATTTATTAAATACACTAAAATGTATGCCACAGAGAGGCCAAGAATATGATTAAGGATGACAAATGAAAAATAATCAGTAAAAAAAAATATTAAAAGGTTCTCATCTAGAACTGATGATAGCATGTCATAAATGGAAAATGTCAATTTCTTGTGCTCATAGCTAAAAGTATAATAATAAAGGAGTGATAAAAAGCTCAACATTATTATGGAGTAGCTAAAAGAATATAGTACTCTACTATTTATGGATATGAATTCAGTATAAAAATAGTGATTTCCATAAAATTATCAGCTAATAAGATACACTTTCTTAGGCAAATACAGAGGATAGAGGGATATAAAGCTTAAATCACTAAATATGTTATTCCTTACATACATGACTACAATATAGATATGCCTCTATTAACAACATTGGCTTGGCATGCATATGGAATATAACAAAGTAAATTTCTGGAGAACTGCAAGTAGCTGCTTTTTAGTAGGCTCTGACAGAATTTTAAAAGGCTCTTCAGAAACTTGAGATCTAGGTATCATGAAGTATCAAGGAGAACAACTGACAATAAAACCAAAAAGTTAAAAAAAAAGTATGGGAAGAGTTGCATACTTGCATGGAGAGAACCCACAGATTTACGTGAGCTAACTGTGGAGTTGTGAGGATTAGGTAATGTGTATGGAAAGAAGGAAAGCTGGAGCACAGAAGGTAGCCTTATAGTAGGTGCAAATGGATAGCTAACTCTGGGTCATAACTTGATGAATCTGTCTAGGATTGTTTTACTGTTGGCCTGAGACAGAATTGACCATTGACTCCTCAAAACTCTGTTCCCATGGGGCGCCTGGGCGGCTCAGTCAGTTAAGCCATGGACTCCTGATTTTGGCTCAGGTCATGATCTCAGGGTCGTGAAACTTAGCCCTGCATCTGGCTCCATGATCAGCGGGGAGCCTACTTAAGATTCTCTCTCTCCCTCTCCCTCTGCCCCTTTCTACAACTCATGCTCTCTCTCTCTCTCAAATAAATAAATCTTAAAAAAAAAAAAAACAAACCCTCTGACCTCCTATAGTTACCTAGAGATTTTTTCACATGGTCTCAACAGCAATAGAAATTTGACACAAAAACTCTAAGTATTTTAAAAGCTAATTTTCAAGTTAAGCTCATTTACACAATCTCTTGAAAGAGATACAATTGTCCTTTCCAAATATAAAGACCAATTGCCTTTCACTCTTGAGGTTTCTTATTCCAGATAATATATATTTTTAAGATTTTATTTATTTATTTGTCAGAGAGAGAGACAGAGCACAAGCAGGGGGAGCAGCGGAGGGAGAGGGAGAAGCAGGCTTCCCGCTGAGCAAGGAGCCTGATGTGGGACTCAATCCCAAGACCCTGGGATCATGACCTGAGCCGAAGGCAGATACTTAACCGACTGAGCCACCCAGGCGTCCCTGTTCCAGATAATATTATCTACTTTTGTGGTATTCCAAGGTTCCTTTTGACTGCATTCATCTGCTGTTTCCAAAGATCTCCCATTATTTATGTTTCCTTTTATTCCAACTATATAACCAACTATTTTCATCATAAAACTTATTTCAATATTTTTCTTATTTTTCTATAAGATTTAAATTTCACAGTGATTTGCCAATATCATCCACCAACAAAATGTCCATTGTTATAATTTAAGACATATGCTTTTTAAAATGCTTTTAATCTAATGGATATAGAGTTTGCTATATATTTAATCTAGAGAGTCAATCCATTACTGGATGTCTATAAAATGTAAATGGATTTGGAGTCTTCACCCAAGGACTACTGTTTTTTCTTGGACAATAACTTACACATTATTATATATTGTGTGTTAGCATAGCCAAATAGAAGTAATTAGGTATTAAAATGTAGCATTATATTGAAAGTGAAGTATTAACAATTTCTCCTGATCCTGTACTGGCCAAAGTGGAACTAATTACCAGTGTTGTTCCTTTTCTTATAATTTTAAGTGTTTAATATATTTCCCTTGATCTGAATATAAATGAAAATATACTTTATCGTCACATTGTTAAATGGTCTAAGTCTGTTGTTCAAATGTCTATTTGGCATGTCAGTGAAGTTATATTGCTATAAATTTATGCTATATTTATCTCATCTTGATTTTATGATCTTGCTTTTGAGCTCTATTGGCAGCATTTGGTGATTATTCTGCTTATTTTACTAGTTAAAACTTGGAAAAATGATTTTTATTCTGTTTCATGACTGTGGAAAAAAACTGTCTTCCATGTCTTTACTAAGTCTATTCTTATGTTTTCCTTGATGTTAATTTAATTTGATTTGAATTTTAAAATATTCTTGTCTACTGTCTTCTTTCATTTTCTTTTAAATGAAAGTGGATTTTTTCTAAGTGATGAAAATGATAATATGTTTAAAGACTTATTGTCATGTTACTAAGAAATAAAAGTGTTAGAAAACTGATCACCAAAAACAATTCTGTATCAAGATATATACAGTTCATCTTAAGAATTATAATGTTTTAAGATAAATAAAAATTAATTGGAACATAATTGGTAAGTGAGAGCTCTGTCACTTTTGAAACCCAAATAATGCAATCTAACTGTAAATTTGAGGAGTCTCCAACGTTGTATTTGATGAGATTGGTATATGTGTGTGTGTGTGTGTGTGTGTGTGTGTGTGTGTGTGTGTGTGTGACATTAGTGATCATTGTTAGAAAAGTTGGGGAAGAATGAAAGAATGAGTAGTTTGTGTGTGAAAGGAGGTTACAAGAAATGGTGACACCCATAAGGGGGTTGACATAGTAAGTATGAATAATTTCGACATATGGTTCCTTGCAAGGAAATAGCAGTACTAATTACCTATGCTTAATTCTTTATCAACAGTCTCTTTGAACCCCTTTAGAGATCCTCAGTGACCCCACGGCTAGAGTTCCCGACCTGCAGTATGAGAAACATTGAATGCAAACAAGCAAAAATGGCTCAAAGCTATGTTATTTCTGAACTACAAAATGGCTTACAAAGTTAAAAATAGAAATCTGAATACATGTGTCAACACTTACATAAATGAAAACACTGAACCTCCTCTTTTAGAGCCAGCATCCCTTCTCGAAGTAGATAGAGTAATATAATCAGGGTAAGGTCAAGTAATTGCCAGTGGGGTCCTGGACAAGACATTTCTTCCTACAAGCTATTTTTATTTAAAAGAAAAAAGTACCTCTTGCAACTGCCTTATAATGCCTATGTAGAGAATTCTATGAAACAGGAAGGTTCATAATTTTATTCAAATGTAAATCTAAACTTCCAATTTTTAAAAACCTTCATTTTAAATTGAATTTAAATGCATATCCCAAGATAACAAAAGACTGTCCAATTTTTTTCTGAATATGACCAAAAAAAAGAAAGAAAGAAAGAAAAGGAAAAGACAAGTGATAACAATGAGAGTCTATAGACAAGATACCGGGTTCTTCAGCTGAAATCTTTGACCAACAAAAAAATAATTTTTCTAGTAATCTCAAAGAATTACCCACCAGAAAAACAGATTTCTACTAAAGTTGTGGGTTAAAAATGTAGGTGCCAAAATGGATTTGGGAAAGATGGAGGTGATTTTAAGTGGTAGATGAGTGCACACTAAGCAGATAATAATTCTGGACATTCTAAATATACAGATATATTTCTTCAGATAAAATCTGAAACATAAAATGAGATAGAAGATCTATTATATGGGCGCCTGGGTGGCTCAGATGGTTAAGCGTCTGCCTTCGGCTCAGGTCATGATCCCAGGGTCCTGGGATCGAGTCCCGCATCGGGCTCCCTGCTCCTTGGGAGCCTGCTTCTCCCTCTGCCTCTCTCTCTCTCTCTCTGTCTCTCATGAATGAATAAATAAAATCTTAAAAAAAAAAGAAGATCTATTATGAATTTTTTTCTGAGCTAATTATCTTTGTATTAGGGATTACCTTTTCTTATTTTATATTTTTACATGATTTATCTAATTATAATACAACTAAATTGCATCAAAGAACCCTGCTGATTAAAACATGTCTGGAGAGCCCTCTGGTGTGCTAGTTCATAAAATGAGCTGGGAAGCTTGGATTACTTATTTCAATAATTCATTCATTGATTCACTGAATAAGGATTTATTGTATGCCTACATGAGGCCCTGTGAGGGGCATCTAAAGAGGGTTATAATTTTAGTAAAGATAATTATACAGAGATGTTAAAATTAATACCTCCCATACCTACAATCTTTACCTTCCTGCCTGCTTCCGAATCCATAATAAAAAAAATATGTTTACTCAGTCTTTTTTAATAACTACAGTGATCACTTATAAAAATAATAATAAAATAATAATTTATTAAATAATCACATTGGGACTTCAGCACAGAATATATTTTGTTCATTAAAATAATCATCTTAGATGACTATATGCTTATTCTTTCATTGATACTATTTCTATAATATTAAGGAGTGGAATATAGAGGGCACCCCGAATATCCTAAATAAAGCTATTATCTAAAACGATTAATCTGATCTTCAGATCATCTGTGTCATGAGCAATGTCTTTTCATTTTGCTTAAAATAACAAAATAATATTTCACCTCTATGTTCCCTTCAAGTTTTTCCTTTTCAGAAAGGCTTTCTTTCTTTCTTTTTTAGAGTCCAAAATTTTTTTAAAATATTTTATTTATTTATTTATTTGAGAGAGAGAATGAGATAGAGAGAGCATGAGGGGGGGAGGGTCAGAGGGAGAAGCAGACTCCCTGTTCAGCAGGGAGCCCGATGTGGGACTCGATCCCGGGACTCGGTCCCGGGACTCCAGGATCATGACCTGAGCCGAAGGCAATCGCTTAACCAACTGAGCCACCCAGGCACCCTAGAGTCCAAAAATTTTTTTGTCCAAACATTTTATATTAACATTCTAAATGAACTACACCTTTCTACCATTCATTTGTATATTTGTACAAGTAATTAGTTCATTCATTTCCTAAGTGTCAAGAAAGAATCCATACTCTTAAGAAAAGAAATAATTGTTGAGTAAGAAACTCTATCATTACAACATACAATTATCATATGAGAAGATAAATAAGAGCTATAAATAGAGTTGGTTGGCATTGTGCTGGGAGAAATTACTAACCATGGATGTCTAGAGAGTCGGGAAAGGCCTTATGGAGAAAATGAGGTTTCAACTGGGTGTTGACTAATAGTAACTTACTGGCTAAGTTTATATTAACCTTTCAATCTTAGAGAACTGACAAAATCAGACAAGTCTCAGCTACACCTTGAGCATGGAAATGTGAGTAAAGTTTTACCTTTTTTATTTTTGTATTCTCAGAGCCAGTGTAATTCTTGCAATGAGGTATAGGAAGTATGAAGTCACAATGCAAAGTAAACTGCAATAGAACTGTATTATTTCAGTAGCATGACCATATAATTTATTTTTCCGACTCAGGAGAATTTTAAAAGTGAAAAATGGAGTAATGTATGGTGATTAACATAACAATAAAAAATTTTAAAAAAGTGAAAAATGGAGTCCTACCTATTTATGCTGGCATACAGGCAGATACAGGAACTCTCCATACAACCAGCCTATACCTGTGTACTAGATGCACACTGGTGAGGGATAGAAGGATGCCTTTAAGCAAAGCTTTAGGGAAGGCTATGCAGCAAAGTAGTCTTACTAATCCTATGTCACTCTACTCATTCAGTTATAGAGAAAATTCCATTCAGATCTATTCCACCTAAAATAGTATTTTGCTCTTTTGAACAGTCAACAAGTTTAACCTAAATATCACAAATTAGATATAAACAAACCAACCAACAAAAATGAGGATATATGCACATCCAACTTTTGGAACCAAGTAAATATGCTAATTTGAATGGGCACTCAGGCATAGTGAATTACATTCTAATCCATAGCATGAGGGTTTTTTCCAGTTTTTTTGCTCATTAGACTTTGGTATAATGTGTCTAGAACAGAGAGAACAGCATTACTGCTGTCGTTTTTTTTTTTTCCAGGAATCCCAAAAAAGTAGCTCTCTGACAGCAGCCATATGAACAATATACCCAATATGTGGGGTCTTGGTATATGGGTTCCCTGTTCAATGCCCAACACTTCATTCTGGATGTGACAGAGTTGGACAGACCCTTTCCGTTATCTTGCTCCACTCTTCCTGAGTGATTATTCACTTCCATTCTTAACTGCCATCTATGTATATGGATGACTCTGAGCTTTATCGTTAACTTATGCATCTCTTAGAATTACATACACTTTCTCAGTGACCATCGTAACCTAGCTACTGAATGGGAATTGATAATTATCCTCATGCCTCAAAATATGTTTCCCCTCTTCTCTTTCTTATCTGGGTTAACACCATCAAAAATAACTTTCAAATGATCTTTAAGACTTTCAACTCCAATTTTCTAATTGTTTTACAAACTCTAGTTTTTCCACTTTTTACTCATTTTTTAAATACTTCACTATTCCCATACAGACTGTAGAATTCAATGAAAGCTAATTAACATAGCATATGAAGTCTTTCATAGGTGGACTTGTATTTATCTAATTTATTTTCTTCAGGTTCACTACAAACAAGTTTATGAGTATAATGGTATCACATTGCCAATCTATTGTTCATTTATATGAGCCCAACTGAGTTAGAGTATCTTTTTATTTGGTTGGTGAAACATTTGGATTTTCTCTTCTGTGAACTGCCTTTTCATAACCTCTTTCAACTTTATTATTGGGAGGCTTACTTTCTCCTTTTAAAACCTTTGTTTATCATGAAATTTTACCTCTGGCTGAATTCTATACTAATTTATTTTTCCAAATCTATTGGCTGTCTATTGATTTTGTTTGAGGCTGTTTTCTGATGCAAAGCTTTATTTTTATATAGGCTACCATGCCATTCTTTTATAGCATCTTGATATAAACCTCGATTAAGAAATCTCCCCTTGTCTCATTAATTTCTCCAAGATTTCTTTACATGATAACTATGGTTTTATTTTTTAGCCTTTATTCAATTTATTTGAATCATTTCCTTTTTTTGATAAGATATGTCTCCAGTTTTATTTTATTTTTCTTAAACAATAACAGTATTAAGTTGTGCTATCTCCATGCATTAAATTATCCATCTTTTTCTTATTAAACTAAAACATCAGGGCACCTGTTTGGCTCAGTCAGTAAAGTGACTCACTCAGGTTATAATTTCAGGGTCCTGCAATGGGCTCTGAACTCAGAGGGGAGTCAGCTTGAGATTCTCTCTCTCCCTCTGCCTGTTCCCCCACTCAGGTGCATTTGCTCTCTCTCTCTCTCTAAAATAAATGAATAAATCTTAATTTAAAAAATAAACTAAAACATCAACTTCATCATATGCTAGATTCTTCAATAAGCTGGAATCTACTTTCTGAATTTTCTATTCTATTCCATCGATCTAGGCTTGATTTCCAATAGCTCTACAGTACTTATAAAATTTTATAATTCTTGTTCCTGTCAGTATTCCTTATACAAATTTTTCTCATCCTTTCTCTGGCTGGATTCCCTCCCTATAGTTGGGCTAAGGCTCTGTGAAAGTCCTTTCCTCTGGAGAGAAGTTCTTCATTATGGAGTAGGTTTTCAGCACATTTCACAAGGATTAATCTTCCCCTCCCCTTCTGAGAGCTAAGATGAGATCTTTTTGGATTTTCACCATGGGAATCTAGTAGAGTTCTGGAAGTTAAAGACCAAGTACCCCTGCCAAGACTTCTGCCCCCAGGAGGTTCTCTTTCTCATGGTAGTCCACACTTAATCTCTGGTAATTCTTCACAATTACCATTTAACAGTCCTGCTTGACTTCAGCAGCTTCTGCTTCAGGTGAACATAACCTAGCTATGTCTCTCCTGTTGTACCACCTCTCCAGACTTCAAGTGGCACTTTGCCCTGTGACTTCAGTTCTTCCCCGAGTCCAAGAAGTCACTGGTTTTCACATTTTCCAGCTTTTGTTGTGCAAAAACAAAGTGATGACTTCTAAACTCTTTGTCTCTTAGAATTGAAGCTGGAAGTCACATGAATATTCTTGGACCAAATTTACCAAAACTTGTTTTCAGTATATTTTTAAATTAATCAAAAAAAGTAAACTCTACATGTACACTAGAGTTGAACAATTAAATAAATGAATGGCAGATGGTCAGAGCCAGGTTTCTTGCTGTTGGAGTAGGTATTTACAGACAGGAAAGAGGAGGAGGCTCTAAAGATCCATGTGGTAATGGATTAGAATTGGAGACATCAGCATGAACTGTTTAGTTTAATATAGGTACAGATGATTACATACAGATACTGCAGATATTACATATGCATTACCTAATATGCAGTTAACCTATATACATAATTTTCCTTGTTCTGTGAGTTGAGAGAGATGCAGAAGCAATCATATCACCATAGTAATGAACCCACCTAGTTCCAAAATTTTTGGATTCTAACATCATTCTCCAATAACAGGACCCAGGATCCTTGGAGAAATAGCTGATTCTAGGACAGGGTTAGCAAGTACATAAGATGAGTCTGGAGCATCTTATAGTACCAGAAAGTAAAGAAATACAACAAATAAGCAAAAGATCATACATATTAATGAAGTATATCAACACGACACAGGAGCCTAATCAAAGAGCACCCTAAGGCCAAAGTTGTAACAATTTGAGCAGCAAAATAAAGTAGCACTGGCTTTAACCCAAAATATAAGTAAACATCCATGAGTACATGCTCCTATGAATGAATGATTAATAAATAAATCAATGAGGGAGAAGAGACAAGCCTCCTGTACAGAAGAGCTCCACATATTTTATGTAGATAATCGATCCTCAAGGAAGTGCAACATAATTCCACATTGTTTACATTTTATTTTATCTTTTAAGTAATATCTACGCCCAAAGTGGGGCTCTAACTCAGAACCCCAAGATCAAGTGTCACACGCTTAACTGCACATTGTTTAAATGTAGACTGTACATAGTGACTTCCTTCCAAAGAGTACAGTATGGAAAGGGAGGGGAGGAAGTAACTACATTGGAAAGCCCTGATAAACACTACTTCAGCCAAATAGTTAATTTTAACATCTATAGTGTTAAGTCATTTGATAGTAAAAATCACTGATAGGACGTGTAGAGAATGGGACTTTACCCCTTGGTCTCCAAGACCACATAATCTCAGTCTCACAATTAAATAAACACCAGATTCCTCCCAAATGAGAGACATTCTACAAAATACAGTTCAGTAGTCCTGAGAGCTCTCATGGTCATAAAAGAAAAAGAAAGAGGAAAAGAAAAAGAGACTAAAAAACTATGGCAGCGCAGAAAACACTACAGTTAAATATACTGTTGTATCCTGTATAAGTTCCTGGACAGAAAAAAAGGACATCAGTAAAAACTAATCAAATATGAATAAAAAGTGGTCTTTATTTTACTCAATAATAACATATCATCTTTGATTTGTTAATTGCAACAAATAAGCCATATTAATATTTTATGTTCATAGAAGAATCAGAGTGTGGGGTATATGGAAATTGTACTAATTTCACAATTTTTCTGTGAATCTAATTTTTTCTAAAATACTATTTTAGTTGTATATTTATGTATATGTTTATATATATTTATATATATGAAAGCAGGCATGAATATGTTTATAGTAAATGCTAATGCTTATAAATATGTAGGGGTACCTGTATAGCACAGTCAGTTAAGCACAGTTTTGGTTTTGGTTTAGGTCATGATCTCAGGTTCATGAGATTCAGCCCCACATTCTGCTCTACTCTCAGGGTGGAGTCTGCTTAAGACTCTCTCCCCCTCTCCCTCTGTCCCTCCCAGACTCGTGCATGTGCTCTCTCTCTCTCCTTCCCTCTCTAAAGTAAATAAATCTTTAAAAAATACTTATTAACATGTAGATATTTATCAAAATAGATTTAGTTCACAGTCAACTACCGGGGAAGTAACTTTTCATTCACAACAAATGCTTCCATGGAATTTTCAATTTTCCTAATGGAATGCCCTTTCTTTCTCATGCTCAACTCTGAATTGAAGAATAATTTTCTGTACTAACATGATAACCTAGTAAAAGTGATGGCTTGAGAATTTTTCAGTGACTAAAATTTCACTGCTACTCAACATGTATCAGAAACTTAGCCAAGTGAAACTGTATTTCCATAATATTACCCCAATGAAATGAAATCCATCTATACTAGAAAGTATTCTGAAATGTTGACTTAAATATGCTTTTTTTCTTTATCATGATCTTTTGCTTAGTTTCTGGAAAATTGTTACCTAAAATATTTTATACCCCTTTCTTGCACACCTTGCATTTATTGATTTTTTATGCACTTTCTGGACCACAAAAAAATTTTTTTTCAAATAGATCACTAAAATGAAATACAGGGACTCTATACCCAACCATTGCTGGCTATGGATCAATATAATAGCCATCTGGAGCCTTGGTATTAGTTGTCTGCTGCTGAGTTATGTTGTTATGAATTTTCCTTTGGCTTGACTTATTTTTAAGGATAATAGAAGAAACAGCAACCTTATGCTCATATCTGTCTCCACTGAAATGGTGTTTCCTTGAGGATATTGTACATCATATTACAGTGTCTTCATCCTTAGCACTCCTAGGGGAATAATCTCTATACTCTTCATGTCAGGAAGTGGGAGAATGAGGAATGTGAATGCATGGTAAATTCCTTACCTTATTTTAGGGAAGAGTCAAAAGTTATTATATATAACTTAAATATAATTCTGTTTGGAAATGTGCTTTAAGGTAACATTTTGAGAAACACAGACATTTTTTAAAAATAGGATGGATTTCTTTCACTCAAGAAAATAAAAGTAAATATAATACATGTCAGAGAAAAAAACAGATAAAATCAACAAAATTTGAAAATAAGGTGACTGAGATAAAACCATCTATATCAGTTATGACAAATGGGTTGTTCTTCATAAGAAGAAAGGGATTTCATATGGGGGCTGTGCTTCATGTATGTTAGAAATATTCTGATGTTCTGACTGGTAGTTGCATAGGTCCATTTACTGGAGCAGCAAGCTTATGATTTTGGCTTTTTATCTATTATTACCTGTATCTACTTTAACAAAACTTTTGTTTTTAAAGTAAGTGAATGCAACATACAGTAGACACACTGAATACAAAAGGCATTTTTAAAAGAATAAAGGATTGGGCTATGCCAGACCCCAAAAAAGGGGGGGGATAAGTTTGCCTGCATTAATGTTAGAAAATAAGAATTCAAGAGAAAAAGTATTAAATAAAATATAGAGGAAAATTTCATAAAGTATACAATGGGCAAAGAATAAATACTAAATACAAATACATGTAGCATTAAATATATATTAAATACAATTATAAGAGGAAATTGAAAAAAATATTTTTGTGGGGCCTTTTACATGCTACTCTGTCTTTGATAAATCAAGTAAACAAAAAAAGATGTATTTGAAGAGTATAATTGATGATATTGAAATAACACATATAAGCTATGTACTCTAAGAACAGAGAACACTGCTTCTTTACAACTATTGGTGAAACACTTACCCATTTTGCCATATCCTAGGAAACCTCAAACTCCTCAGAAAAACCCCAAAATTTTGTAGACAAATTCTTGCCTACAAATTTAAAACATAATATATTGTTTACAAGTTTGTTAAAGATGCAGTCATGTAGGCACATTCATGCTCCAATGTTACTGATGTAAGTACTGTGAGTTTTCTAGGAAGATACTTGGTATTTCTTTAAAATTTTTTAACACATTATGTAAAATTTGACTTTGTAACCTTGATCCTAAACATATATTATCATAAAATAATTAAACACATAAAAAAAGATTTAGAGACAAATTTGACATATTGAATTTATACATTTTTGTGAAAAAACAAATAATTTTCAGTGTTAATACAAGTTCACTTTAAACTTTTGTTATATACATACTATGATATAACCTTTGCTAATATCTTTTAATGTTGTAATAAAATGTTAAACTGAATAATACAAAAGTATAAATTGGTAAGTAGAGAGATAGATGGAGATATATAATGAAATACCTATTTGGAGATTATATGTGGCTTCCACATTAAAAAAAAAACTAAAATTACAGGATTGTAAATTATTAACATTGGCTAACAGTGATATTTGTTTTCTTACATACCATTTTATTACTGAATTTTACATTAATAAATATAAATTACTTTCAAAAAGTTAGAAAATAAATACCTATTACAGTGTTTAAAGAAGTATTATTATTGAGAGTAACATAATCATTTGTTAATTATGTCACTAAATTATTTTATTTGAATTAAAGTAATTCCAGAGCCCATTGTAACTTAAATATTATAGAGTTTAGTGTTTCAATTTTTCCAATAAATTGCCATAATTATCTTCAAACATACTAGTACTGAGGTAGTATGTAAAGTGAATTTAGCATATTATAATGAATCGCCCACCATATTTAGAGCAAATTATAATATAGTAGTGTTACAAAAAACTGTAGAACTCCATTATTCAAACTGAATGGTCAAAGCAAGTATCATGAGCATTTGAAGATAAAGATGGATTTAATTGCCAAAAAAACCAAACCAAAACAAAACATCTGTCATTCCTCTTTAGGCCATGACTTGCAGAAACCTCATCTTATTTGTGACATCTAGATATTATTTGAAAAGAGATAGTAAAACTAATTCTGACAAAAATAATAATTTTGTATATAATTAGGTTTCACTTATAGGTTAAAAATAAATAAAATTTTTCAATAATTTACAGATAATGAATCGGAGTATCCATAGCATGATTCTGACTATCAATTATAATTGCTATTGGTAAAAGCTAAAATAACATAGCTTTGCAATTTACAAAATGCTCTCCATTTATACATAGGATTCTCATATCACTCCTGTAAGATGGGTTATTGTCTTCATTATGGGGATGTTTGTCAATGCATACATGTTTATTACTACATAATTAGTTCATACTTTATTGTAAATACTCATTAAAATAGTATGTAGTTTACTTATATTATGCTCAGGCAATTGGTATTTTAATTATCACATTCAGCAAAACTAACTAAAACCGCGTCACACTTCAATAGAAACTCCAATTCTTAATTTTCCAAATGTTTGCAGAGTAAGTGAAAGTATTTGAGAAAATAACAAAATTGCATAGACACATCTGCATTCTGGTCAGCATGCAAAAATCTGTGAAATTGGGCTGACTTCCACCAAAACAACATTTTGGAAACAGAAAAAGAGCATGCACAAAAGGATCCAAAGCTAAAAAGTATTATATGTGTTTAACAAGAAAGAAAATTCAAATGGTAAGAAAAATCATGGCAATAGATATTGAATCTAACATGTAGTGTATGAGAAAAAATTAAAACTCTTAAATCATCTCTCTTTAATGTTTCTTCCAGATATGGCTCTCCTTGCTTCATTCATCTCCTCATAATGCTATTTTCTGAAAATTTACATCAAATAATCAATGTAATTTGTTTTAATACTAATATTCCTGTTCTTGGTGCATGTTTATTTTGGTTGATTTGAGTAAGCCCTCCAATACTTACTGGGATTCTTAGAGATCTCTGGTGTAACATTCACTTGAAGTAATACCACTTTATCATGAATAGGTAAAATAAAAGTGCAATGTAGTAGAGCAAGGGTAACTTATGCAGTTTGAGTTTTAGCTTTTAAGGATTTATCCTGGAACAGATAATACATTTTGCTTCCTCAGTGATCAGGAACAACCATTTCAATAAAATGACCAACTCTTTGACTATATGGACATGATTATATCACCATATTGATATTGTTGATATTGATAAATGTTGATAATTACCTTTATCCTTATTATGACCTCCACAGATTAGTCTCTACAGGAGCAACTAGAAATGAGGCTGTATGGCATTATTCATTATAACTTTGAAGACACTCTTTCAAAAGACTAATGTATTGCATTTCTAAACTACTCTAAGATTTCATAGTTTGAAATAGTATCTCATAGTGTTATAGGTAACTGTTTTAGAGAAAGAAAGTATTTAAATATGAATTCCTTGAAAGAAATAAGAAAAATCTTAATAAAATTACATTAATAAATGTTTTATGGCTTAAGCTTAAACAAGTAAGATTTCTCTACTTGCAAGTAAATCCATTGGGTGATTACATAACAACATTAAGGACACAGTGGAATTCAAGCTAGTTGTTCTTAGAAGAAATTAGCAATCTTTGCATCTGGTAGAAACATGAAACTAAACTATTACTGCTGAAGGCATCTAATTATCCAGTGAACAGCCCTTAATTTATAAAGGAAATGAAAATGGATCAAAAAGGAAACATTCTGAAGAGAGAAAAATATGCATGTTTCAACTGAATAATAATAAACCTATATTTTAAATTCCCTTCATCAATATAGAAAATAAATAGCCAATCAATATTCATATTCTTATCAAAATTATATAAAATATTATTTTTCTATAATATATTCAACATGTAAGTATCTATCACATATTTCACTACGATCACTTCAATACTATTCATTGGATGCTATATCATCTATAGTTAATATGTTATTTTGACATTAATAATTTAGCTGGATTACTCTGTTAAATCAGCTCATTGATTCTGTTATGTCCTAAGTTTATATACTTTCTTAATCAAATGTTGTGTTAAGTATAAATTCGATTTATAGTCAGGAAGTCAATATTCCAAAACTTATATTTTCATCCAGATTGTGAATTTTAGTTACAAGGGGTCAGATCATTTTTTTTAATAATTTTATTTATTTATTGTTAAAGATTTTATTTATTTATTCATGAGAGACAGAGGGAGAGAGAGAAGCAGAGGGAGAAGCAGGCTCCCAAGGAGCAGGGATCCTGATGCGGGACTCGATCCCAGGATCCCGGGATCATGACCTGAGCCGAAGGCAGATGCTTAACCATCTGAGCCACCCAGGCACCCGGGGTCAGATCATTTTAACTTAAAATGCAGGACAAGATAATAAAAAGGCCAATATCATTTGATTTGCTATGTTAATTAGGAATAGCAGTAAAAGTAGTTTAATGAAATAACACATTTTTGAAGCCCAGTTCAAATTTTAAAATATGAAAAATATTTTATATTAGAAATTCACAGCAGAGTAAACACTAATATATGTTTAGAACATTCTTTTGCCTTTTACATACTGTCCTCCTCTATTGTGAAATAGCTGAATTCTTAACATCACAATACAGCACCTTCCTCATCCACAAGGGATACATTTCAAGACCCCCAATGGATGCCTGAACACATGGATAGTATCAAACCCTATATATACTATGTTTTTTCCTATATACACATACCCATTATAAATTTGTAAGTTAGACACAGTAAGAGACTGCCAACAACAATGGTAAAATAGAACAAGTATAGCAATTTACTCTAATCCAAGTTATATGCGTGCGGTCTCTCTTTCATTCTCAAAATAGTGTTTTGTACTATATTCACCTTTTATTTTTTTGTGATGATGTAAGATGATAAAATGCCTACATGATGGGATGAAATGAGGTGAATGACATAGGCATTTGTGACCTAGTGTTAGGCTACTACTATTGACTTCCAGTGATACATCATAAGGAGGATCATCTGCTTCGGACCGCAGTTGACCCCAGGTAACAAAAATCTTTGAAGGTGAAACTCCAGATAAGCAGGGGACAACTTTATAAAATAAAAATCTTGCCTAAAATGTTAGAAGGAATATATTCCCTTCAACTCTCTTAATACAACAATGTGGTGTATATTGTTCAGCTACAGTAGTTCTCAGATATGTTCCTCAAACTATTCTTACATTTTTTTTCCTCCTGAGTCAAAAAAGTAGGGGCATTTAAAAGCAGACATAATATATCTTTAACATTTTCCCATGGATATCTTAAACATAAGACATTGTTTTTATAAATACAATATCATTACCATGTTTAAAAAAAATTAACACCGATTCGGTAACGTAATCTAATATATTATGAATAATTCCCAATTCCCCTATTGTCGTGGAAGTCTCTTCTACTTTTTTGTTAGTTTGTTTTTCTATTCAGGATTCATTCCATTTTGGCACACTTTTTGCAAGGGTTATGCCTTTAGTTTTCCATAATCTCCATAGTCTCCAACTCTCTTTCTCCCCATGATAGATAGTGAAGTTTTGAAGATTCCAGTTTTAGTTTCCTTTTAAAACAATCATTTTGGCAATCTGCACTCAGATTTTGACTCTGTTTCCTTGAGATTGCATCCTGTTGAATTTTTTGGCAATAACACAACACAGGTATTATGACACCTGCCATTGTATGTTATCTTGCTTAATGCCCATTTTGGATGTAATTAGTTGTATGAAAGTTGTGACAACACCAGGTCACTCACAGTAAAGAAACATATTTCACTTTGCAACTGATACTTAGGTAGAGTACTTTGAGGCCATGTGAAAGTCTTATTCCCCCACCACCTATCACCCAATTGAAGATGCTTGCTTAAAATAATTTTACATTGCAAGTTGGTTGTAAAATTGAAATATTCTAATTGTGTCATTTCTTCTATATTTACTACCTGACATTTTCTGTAAAACTATATTTTTATGTATTTTTCTTATAGTTTTACAATCTTTGAGTATCACTATGCACTCATTATTATTTTGCATATTATAAATGTCTAAAATATCACCGTGCAATTCATTTTCATGGGCAAATCAGTGGAACTTGTGATCTCATGTGACAAATTGCAAGCTCAGACCTGGAATCCTATTTTTCTCCAAGCAACTTTTTCTGATTGCATTTAATGACAATTAACTTTAGGACGTGAAGATTTGGGTACTAAGTGTGCTCATTGATACTGGATCAGTGTTTTAAACCTATTCAGAGAATACATATATCATGAGTTTATACTGATACCTCTAGTTAAAATCTGCCTTCAGGTACATATGAGATCAAATAAGGGACAAAGTTGCTTGCTACTTCTTTTGTTGCTAGTCCAATAAGCATAATATCATCAGTGGACTGTTGTAATGTTTGGTACAGAATGAAAACAAATTTCCTCAAGCTTGCATTATGATAGAGGGCAAAAGAATTGAAATAGCACTGCAATGAAATACTGAAAATGTATTGCCACCCTATAAGATGAAAGCAAATTGCTTCTCTTTCTGTGAATTTTGGTGCAAACAGATTTATCAGGCCAAGAAATGCATACCAAGTTCTAGCAGGCAGTACAAAGATATCACATCAAAATAACAGTTGTGGTTGATCTAAGACCTGACTAAGTTTACCAAAATCCAAAGTCAGTGTAAGAGATCTGTCTTTTGCATTGACCAAATAAGATAGTTAAATGGGAATGCAATAGGAATCTCTACCTTCAATCTTGCAAGTCTTTGAAAGTCCTCAGAAATGCAATATTGCTTTTGGTTTATTATCTTAGTGAGGGATTAGGGAGCCATTATTGTTACTTCACTCCATGGCCCATCAACCATATGGGTAATCTGTCCATAATTAGGAATATTTATCTCCTTTATATATACTGAGACTGAGCACATAACTCTAGAATGGAAGCAGGCCAAGACTCCCTCTATAGGCACAGAGTGACCACTCTGCCTCTAATGATGAAGATTTTGGTCTTTAGGTATTAATGTCAGTTCAAATTCTACATATAATAATCTCCACAAGGGTCTATTTCCCTGCCGGAGTACTGACACCTCCATAAATGGCCACAGGAGCCTCAAAAATTGCTTACAGGAAGATTCAGGGTATACAAGTATGACTCTGTTGACAGATCTTTTTCTCTAAAAGACTTAGGCTCCCCTTCTGTTCAAGAGGTCCAGGTCTGTAAAGGGACATTTTCTGAGACTTAGGTAAGAAGCCATGAATTCCTGCAGTGGTTTCTCCACTTGGGCTTCTCCCAAGCAGACATGGAAATTTTCTGCTTGACCAGGCAAGTGTTACTTTAGTAGGTGGCTTATGTGTTCATTCCTACACCCAAGGCTCAATTAGCCACCACACGTGATTGCTAAGGTTTGTAACACTTTTTTATCCCTTAGTCTCTGTTACTTTTCACAGTAATAGTGCTCACTTTGTCTCTCACTGTCAAGAGACAGAGACATATTTGAGCCACTTGACTTTTGTTACTCTTTGGCTACTAAAATCAGGGAGCCAAATTACACAATGCTTCCCCTACCTTTATCTCCAGCCTGTAGCCCTCACGGAAGATACTGTTGTTCCGCAAAATTTATTCACTCCCGTATCCCATTTCTTGAGCCTTTAGACCCTACCCACCTCTTCAGTGAGCCAAGAAAGTTCTGATATTGCAAACTCACTGTCCTTACGAACCCGTGCAGACCAGGCTTTAGTTAATCCATTGGGCTTTCAGGTATTGGACACAATGTATGAATCCCCAAATCCAGGGTAAGTACATGAATATTCAATATATTTGGCCTATTACATCTGTTAATAAATATCTGTTCCTAAACTTCTGATCATACAACTCAGCAAGATCTTGCATCATTAATGTAATCAATGTGCTACAGTTCACCCTCCGGCTATAACTATTCACTTCCTGTCCATGTATCTGTCCTAGTCACAGAAACTCATCATCAGAGCCTCACCCAATCTCAACTGCAGACACAGAATCCAGACTCTCTTGATCTACACCATGTCTGGATGTGTCTTTTCAGCAATGACTCTCAATCCAGAGACTTATGGTGTACAAACATTATTTGTCGATCCCATACTGAATATGCAATGGTGAAATGGGCAAGAAAAGCAAACAAATGACATGGCCAGGTCTGAGTTCAAGTAGATGGGAAAGTGTAACAATATTATGGGTACATGAATTGTTATGTCATATACATTTTATGAGGATGTTTTTCCTTTTTTTTCTTTTCTGTTAAAAAATTGTAAAACTTAAAAAAAATTGTAAAACTTGAATGAAGGAACATATTTAATTTTTTATCCCTCAAACCATCGTCTTAGTTTGCACTAATGAAAACTGATCAGAATAGCTGTTGAGATCGGAAAAGGATATTGGAAGGGGGAGGGAGGAAGCTGTCAGTGTAGGTGGGGAACGTTACTCTTGTGACAAAAAACATCCTCACATACAGCCAATGAAAACAAAGAGTACTGACCTAAATACAATATTGGGATCAGCCTGTAAATGGGAAAATAAAATCAGCAACAGTAAATTATTAAGACATAGAAGTATATATTGAGTAAAATGAGTGAAGAAAGTTCCTAGACATCAGGAGAGTGTCCAATTTAAAATCTCAGAAAACTTAGCTTCCTTTGCTGGGAAAATATCTCCACCATCCCACATAAAAATTATTGAAATACTTATTTCTAAAGGAACTAAGTATTTTTAGAGCATCAATGGACTTTGAAAAGGGATATTTCAGGGCTATTTGTTTCAATATTTTGACTTAAAACCTGTCTTCTTGATGTCCCCCTCCCCATCAATTAAGTTCAAAGCAAACAAATATGTAAAAGCTTATATGGTAGGACACTTTACATAACTAGCAAATAGCCAATGTTAGTAAATGTTATCATTTGTGATTCCATTTCAATAATATGCCAGTACTATATTATAAAAAAGACTGTTAAAACTTCCCCAAATTAGCTGAATCCTAAAAACTAATCCAGTATAACATTTAAATCCTTTTTCAAAAATGTGAGTTTAATTTATTCAAACATAACTCCTCACTAACCCTCTTGTTATTGAGAATTTATAGGGATGGCCTATTATCTGATGAGAAGAACTGAACATTAGTGTCAAGTGATTATTTTTCTTTAGGTGTACCTGCTTATTTAATAAATTAGGTTAGGTCACCTTATCCTGGGATTTTGCAAAGGCAAGAAACTTCAAGAGTCTCTCTTTTAAATCTCACATTTTTTAAAACCAAAGGTCTTTGGATTAACTCACTTGTCTTAGACCACACAGAGGGTTAGCACAGGTGAAACACAGCCTTACATAAACAGACTTTCCCACTCCACATTTAGCTTGAATTTTCAGTAAACAAGAAATAATAAACAGGAAGATCGCCCTCTTTTTATCCTTTTATAAAATTGAGATTTTCCTGAGAAATTTTATTAGAGGGCAATAATTGGGCCCGGTCCATAAAATTAAAAAAATAATCAAGTAATGCTGCTATATCTAGAATAAAAGTCACTGGAAAAGAAACTAACTGGCATCATTAAAAACAAAATAAAATATGAGTTGCTGAATCAGTCCTCAAATCTTAAGGCTACTCTAGTTCATTGTAATATTATTATGGCATTGATGAGTGTGGGAAAAACCTAAGAAATGCTACTGGTATGACATTGATAAATGTGGGAAGGACATGTGAACTTTTTCAGGCTGATATTTTTTTTTTTTTGAACCCATCTGTGAGGCTGTTTTACAGGAAATGACAATCTTCTCTGCTACTTAAAGAAAATGATTGTATCTGGCCCAAAGACAGTCTTTTAATAATGAAACCAGTTGTTTGTATCTACTTGCCATTGATTTCTTTTCTGAGAAAATATAATTATACTAGATGAAAAATTCTTCCCCACCCGTTGTCATTAGTTTCTCACAGTCGAAGCTGCTTTGGTGAGACAGATTTCACCCCCTGATTGCAGCATAAAGGGAATGGTTTACCTCAAGGAAGGCTGCTGGCTCCCTCTTCTCGCCCCTCTCCTGCTCCTTTATTCTACCGTCTCCCACAGGCCACATGCTCAGCCTGGCTCCAGTCCGGGCCACTGGTGACAGGAAGGTGCAAATCAACCCAGAACAGCAGGAGCTGGTGGGTCCTCTTGGAGTGCTGGGTCAGATGTAGGCGGGCTTCATGAATTGTCCCTTGACTCCTAACTTCATGGAATTACTCCCCAGTGTCTTGGGAAGGACTTCTATGATTGCATCAAATTCTTGTTTATGTCTAGGCTCATGGGACCTAGGCTTCTAGGGACTTGGGCTCATCTCTCTGCATGTGCCCTGGGAAGTGAAGGGACCCTTTCTCCACTTTCACCGTTACGGTGCACCTTTCCATTCCTCTTTGATCACTTGCACCATTCTGTGATTAACCATAACGACAAGGAGACAAACACACTTCTCTATGCCATACTCTATAGCTACTTCCAGGTGGATTCCATCCAAACAACTTTCCCTATTGCTGGTGCTGTTATTTAGGGGAACTTATAAAACATGACCAGTCATCTCCTGGGAAGAACTAACATACCCTTTTAAATCACATGCAAAACTGTATGTCCAGCAGCAATAGAAATTACTTCAAGGTCTCTTAGTACAAAGTATACGATACTTGTCATGCAATCAAAACTTTCCTAAGTAATCTGCATTAAAACCCTAAGTATCTGGCACAAATGTAACAAATTATAAAGGAACAGTATAAGTAATAATAATTATTTATTGAATATATTTGCTGTGAATGCAGTACTGTTTTTAATAAAATTTTTTTAAATATCACAGTTAATATTTAAGTATTCCAACTCTAGCAATGACACTAACTTGAGAGTTACTTAATAAGTCATGTCATCTTAGATAGGTAGATCTAATTTTGAATGTTTAGAGAGAGCATCTGAAGGGTTAATAGGTGAAGACAAAGAACATTTATAATCACATTCAGATTGCAGAAACAACTCAATGGCACTGAGAATAAAAAAGTACTAGAGATATAAAACTGCAAGCCACTATGGTTAGTTATAAACTATTAATTACAGTTATTTTTAAGCTCTCAAATGATTTAAACTTCTTCAGATTTTAAACAGTGAGTCTCTGAGGGAATCCTGAGTACACTCTTTTAAAACCTAATGCCAGCCTTATTTCATGGCTCAGTTAACCCGATTCAGATTAATGATCTTTTTTTTACCCTATAACATAAAAATCAGTCACAAGTGACAAGATATTTATTTTGGAAGCAGTGTACCAACATTTCAAATACAACGAGGCTGAAGTGTATAGATAGAAATAGATACATGAAATAGACATCAATATCTGTGCCTGTATAGATCATTTGGTGCCTCTGAAACATCTTCTAATTGGATATTTCAGAGTCAAATTGATTTATTTCTTATAAGTCTAATCACAACAATTTCCAGGAAAATGATTTATTATGATGACAGAGATACATTGACAGTTCAATAACACTGATCAATGATACTACCCAATGGACAAATGGTATGTTCTATGCTTTGGAATGGCATCCAGGCATTGACTACTGAAAAGCCATTCTCAAAAGTCTCCAAGGGTGAAAGAGTATTTGTGGGTATAAATGTCAATCTCGTTGTTCATTACTCACTTGAGAATGCAAACTTGCCCTGATATAAATGGCTCAATAAGTCAAATTTTGTGTTAGAATCTGTAGAGCGAAGAGTGATTTTCAGGATGGGTGGAGATTTGTTTTTGTTTAAGTCCCTCTTCCAGCTGAAAAGTTATCTTCCATAAGATCACCTCTGTCACACATTTTTCTTCTTCAAATCTCTCCCATCAAATTGGTCAGGAAATGCTAATTGCTATAACAATAATCTCAAAATCTCAGTGGCTTGACAAATAATTTGCTCTTAATTTACTTTGAACTCCAGTAAACGTCGGGGGTGGGGTGGGGTGGAGCTCTGGCAGGAGTTGGAGTTCCTTCAATCTAGTAACTGCACAGACTTCTGCTCTTTTGAGTTTCCCTCTGGATTCTCTACATGAAGACAGCAGGAAAGAGAGAGAGCATGTACATGGAGGTCTGAAGGACCAACCCAGGAAGTGACATTTGTCAGGACAGCCATTTAGCCCCATATTACCAACACAACAGTCTAGACACTTACTAATTCTTTTCAGATTTTTACTTCCTATTTTTTCTCTTTCACAGTTTCCAATAGTAACAATAAAAATTACCTTTTTGCCCCCAGCTAAGAGCAACCGTAATTAGACTCTCTTTGATTCAGTAAATCTTGTTGGGTGTACAGCTCTGATCCCAATACAACTCCCTTAGAAAACTTGCACGTAAAAAATAATTATCACTTCATGATGAAGAGCCACCAAATGCTTGTTTCACATTCATCTCTTTGATATGTAGGCATATAGTTATTTAATTTTCCTACAGAATTTTATTTAGCAACCAAGGGGTCAAATTTTGCATAACAGATATTAGGAAAACTGATATTATGGGTATCTTGATGTGGTGCAGTATGAAATTCACATTTTTTTAACCAAAATATTCAACATAATTTTAAGCAAGCCTTGGGAACTGACTTCTTGTTTGTAAAAACTAAAATGGATAAGAATTAGGTTAAATGGCACAATGAAGTAACAATTCGACTGTCATAATTTTTAAGCCTCTCCAAAAGCAGAAATTGAAACAAAACTTGTGTGCATCTAGTTTATATAGAAGGTGATAGATACCAGGAAGCACAAATAAGAGCAAGCGGAAATAGAGGAAGGCCAATAAAATTTATGTTAATTATAAACATTCCTGCAGGCAACAAAGGCACATTCCCACTTGGGAAGCACTGAGAAACCAGGTTAAACATGACTTTGAATTTCCCTCCAAGGAACAGTGAAGCTGGGGTATTTTTCTATCTACTCACACTCACACTCCATCTCTTGTACCCCAGGGAGTGCCAACTGACTGACCCAAGGCAATTTCTAGCAGCACTATAAGTCTTTGGGCAGTGAAGAAGAGAAAGAGAGAAGGAGACAGAGAAGATAAAATATTAACAAATGTTGAATCTAGGTAGAGGGTTTATGAATGCATTGTACTATTCCCTGATCTTTCCTGAATCTAAGAAAAAACTCATAATAAAATGGAGGAAGGCAAGGCAATGTTTCATGCCAAACAAGATATCAATGATATGTTCACATGTCTAATAATATTAACCAATTATAACCATAAACTTAGAAATTCTGTATGTAAGTATCACAATATTTTCAATGTTTTTTGAACAATTTTAAAAATGTGAGTAATTGATGTCAGATAACATAAGCACCCCTTATCTCTTTCAATATATTCACTCTTTCCAGTATTACTTTATATTGATGGTATTTCAACTACCATTATAAGATCTATTCAAAGCAAAGAGAGATAGAGACACTCTGGGAACACTGAAAAGTCATATGAATTATGTCAAAAGCTTGAGTCATTATATTTAAATCCATAGTGAAAGTAAGTTAAAAGAGAAGCATATTGTCAGTTATGTTTGATGAGGCTTTCCCAGTAAATAGTCACGGTAGATGAAGAGGGAACTTCCTCTCTCAGAAAGTTAAACTCATCACTAACAGTCTTTTTCCAAAGAACAATTAGGAAGAGTGGAATGTAACTCACGGACATAGCTTCAGCATTAATCAAGGAGTTTCCTTATCTAAAGATCTACTGTAAGTATAGACTTTATGTAATGATATATATCTATCTTTTCACTTGATGATATTTACATACACAGAGATACACACAAATACAATATATACCTACCTATTGGTATATCTTTATATATACATATATATGTATGTATGTATAAATTAAACTCCCACTTCAGATTAGTTTATCATCATTACACAATGTATGGTAGTAAACAGAAAGTGTTGAAATAACCCACATCATGTAATAAAAGGAGAAAAACTTACAGAAAGTCCTTTGACAATTTCTCATATTTTCAATCAAACACTTATTGTCATGTGTTTTCATTTATAAGCTTTAAGTATTCTGACCTTGACCACAATCCAAGGACTAACTGAAGACTCTTCCCTTATTTTATTAAGAATAAAATCTGAACACTGATGATTCAATAGAATCCAACAGTATTTATTGAAAGACCTGAATTTGAAGATGAACATTTTAGCCTCCCCACTCACTGCTAAAAGAATCAATAAGCTACATAACTCTTCAAAATTAGGCTTTCACCCAAAATACAGTGATATGTGTATCAACTGTTTCATAGTTATTTGTTCCTAAAGTCCGTTAAACATTAAGTATACATTGATAATGTGTACATTTTGTTTTCATCCAAAAGGAGGAAGGTGGATATTTGGGCTTTTTTTTTTTTCTTTCTTTATGTCTTTTCATTAAGTCCTTCTTCACTCCAATCCAAAGAAGAGAGGACTAATTACTGGAGAGTTACTCTTCAGAATGCTCAGTATCCCGACTTTCTTCTAGTTTTGAAGTTAATACTAATAGATAGAGTTTCTTTTTTCTTCCAGCTACTGGTTCACAAGAAGGTGTCTGGACCAGCCACCAAAGTTAGAAGGTCTGGCTCTCTCTCTTTGTCTCTATCTCCCTCTCTCCCCTTCCATTTCCCCTCTCTCCCTATCTCATTTTTCAGCTAGATTAAGGACTAATTCTCTGATCTGATAAAGGCTGGAGCAGTAATCTAGACCACTCTGCTTTATGAAGAAAAACCTCTTCTCTTCATTGCACTTATTTTTGTTGAAATTAATAAGTGTAACTCTTTACTTCTTTGGAACCCAGAGATCCAAAACCAGGTGTGTGTGTGTGTGTGTGTGTGTGTGTGTGTGTGTGTGCATGCGCACGCACTTAGAAGGAGTGAAGATAGAGAAGGTCTACAGCTTTTTTTTTTTTTTTTTGCTGTTCTGTTTTTGTTTTTGTTTCACTTAGGAAAAGAAGCCCTGTACTCATTTCCAGCTAATTTATTAGATTATCAAGTTAGATCAGGTTATGAGGCTCAAGTCTTGATATCAAACCAGTGTTTAGATTGTCTTGGATTACTAATTCTACTCATGTATGACTTGGACTCCTGTAAGGAAAATAACCAGCGAGAGAAACATTAATTTATTCTCAATCCTCTGGAATCATATACTGTCACTTCAGTCCAGCCAGAATGTGTACCATTGTGTAAGCAATTGGCAAAATTTTGTCCTACTATTTTTCACAAACACTCTCAGTTTATATTTCTCAAAACTCTTAATAAAATCTGTGTATGGTTAGTTAGAAAAAAATTATAGATGAATTTTCAAAGGATAAGACCAGCATTGAATGCCTCTTTCATTTTTAACATTCTGGAATCTGAAATGCATTTGAAATCAGTGGGCTTTACATTGAAAATGGCTTAATTTTTTGTCAGTATATAAAATAATTATATCCTTTTTAATCAATAGTGTTTGAATACATTGAGATTTTCACAGCATGAATGGTCATATAATCAATCCCATGAATATCTTAAAATGAAGCCCAACTTGAATCACTGAAAAGACAAGGAAAACAAACAAACAAAAAAAACCTCAGACATTTTAGTAGCCACAGAATAGAGAGCATCTTTTTGAGAAAGGCAACTGGATAGATAGAGTATACAAATCAGATTTGAGGGACATTAACAAACATATCATTAACTTTTGTTTAGTTGTTGTCAAAGGTGTGGTGGTTTTTATCACTTAGGGATGTTTCAGAAGGAAATGGCAGAAAACTCAACTCACACAGCCTTCCTTTATTAGCTCATGTAACTGAAAAGACTGGGGTGTATCTGGATTCTAGCTCAATAGACATCATTAAATGGGGCTGCTCTCACTCTTGTTAACTGCGTTCTCAGGCTCTTTGTGGGCTCAAATTGGCTATATCTTAACGGCTGTAAGCTGAGTAGAAAATGAGTATTTATTTGATGGAGGATTCAGTGAAGTTTATTTTAATTGTATCAACCTGGAACGTGTGCCAAATCCAGAACTAGAGGCTAAAAGCATGTAATGTTCTAATTGGCCTGTTTTGAGTTGCATATTCCTGCTTGGGATGAATATCACCCAAAATATATAGAATGGAGAGTGTGTAGATATTTCAAAAACTGCTTATACACACAAATACACACACAAAACACACATTACATGTACATTTTGTATATGCAAGTAATATGCTATATAAAATATATATAAATATTTAAATATATTGCACATAGCATATATACATTATATACAAATTACACATCTAATTGGAAACCATGATAATTTGGTTTTTGAATGTGAAAAATCTTCTTAAACACATGAAAAATATAAAGCAGTTTGAAACTGGAAATTGGAAATTTTAGAAATATGTGAAGTATAAAGTCTGAACAAAAATGCTATTAAAATCAGGAACATATGACAAGGCACACTGATAGTAAATAGAAGTAAAACAAAACTTAGTATTAGTATTTAAGAGAAAAATGTTTTAAATTTAAAACCAGTCAGATACATTATTATCTATTTTCTAATCTTCTCAAGTAGGTAAAGCCATCCAGACAAAAAGGTATATTAATTTCTTTTGTGCATCATCCAGAAAAATGACATCTCTGATCAATGTAGAAATAGCTGAAAAGATGAAGGCATAAGGTCTCCAAGTCACCATGTCAAACCTTGCTTACCTGAGAAAAGATGTGGATGTTCTTTATGTCTAGCTTAAAGAGAGAATAATATGGACTCCATCAGTTTGTCAGCAACCACTGCTTCATCAACTTTTTTCAAGTAACTATCACTGTGTGCTTTTCCCATGACCTTCAATTATCATAGAGACAAATAAAACAAAACTGCTATTCTTAAAGACAGATGAAACTCCGGTGACCTAGACTTTCACCTTGCCCAAAAATGTGATAATTTCAAAAGCTAAAGAGGCAAACAATTAACGCTTAAACAAAGAATTACTTGTTAATGAGTTAATATATCTAAATTTTTAAAATCCTCTCCCACTAAACAAAACAAAACAAAAACACCAAAATCTTGGAAGAGAGCACAAGTACTACTTTCTCTGACATCGGCCATAGCATCATTTTTCTAGATAAGTCTCCAAAGTCAAAGGAAATAAATGCAAAAATAAACTATTGGGACTACATCAAAATAAAAAGTTTTGCACAGCAAAGGAAATAATCAACAAAACTAAAAGACAACCTACTGATGGAAGAAGATATTTGCAAATGACATATCCGATAAAGGGTTAGTATCCAAAATATATAAAGAACTGATACAACTCAACACCCCAAAAACAAATAATCCAATTAAAACTGTGCAGAAGACATGAACAGACATTTCTTCAAAGAAGTCATCCAGATGGCCAACAGACACATGAAAAGATGCTCATCATCAGTCATCACCAGAGAAATGCAAATCAAAACTACAATGAGATATTGCCTCACACCTGTCAGAATGGCTAAAACCAAAAACATAAGAAGCAAGTGTTGGAGATGTGATGTGGAATAAAAGAAACCTTCATGCATTATTGGTGGAAAATAAAAACTGGTACAGCCACTGTGGAAAACAATATGGAGATTCCCCCAAAAATTAAAAATGGAATTACCATATGATCTAGTAATCACAATATTGAGTACTTACCCAAAGAATTTAAAAAACACTAATTCAAAAAGATATATGCACCCTATGTTTACTGCAGCTTTATTTACAATAATCAAACTATAGAAGCAGTCCAAATATCCATTGATAGATGAAAAATAAAGTAGAGTTTATATACATATATATATATTGCTCAGCTGTAAGAAAAATGAAATTTTGCCATTTGCAATGACATGGAAAGATCTAAAGAATATGATGTTAAGTGAATAAGCCAGTTAGAGAAAGGCAAATAGCATAAGATTTCACTCATATGTGGAATTTAAGAAACAAAACAAATGAACGCAGCAAAAAAGAGACAAACCAAAAAAAAAAAAAAATATGAAAGAAAGAAAAAAAAACACAAAAACCTGTTTCTTAACTATAAAGAGCAAACTGATGGTTAACAGAGAGGAGGTATATGGAGGGGGTGGGTGAAATAGGTGAAGATTAAGAGAACACTTATCATGGACTTATTGTGATGAGCACTGAGTAATGTATAGAATTGTTGAATCAGTATATGTACATCTGAAACTAATATAATACTGTATGTTAACACTGAAATTTAAAAAAAATGTAATACCCAAGGGCCAGAAACAATAACAATAACAACAAACAAACAAAACAAAATGTAGCTTATGTGTACTTTAATGTCTATGATTCTAGAGTACTAATGGGGTATATGATTCACTTTTTAGGGTTCCTGACGACCCCATTCTGAGACTTGACAGTCCTATGCATTCTTAATACCCCCTCATAAAATTAGGTTGCAAAACGTGAATTGCACAGGTCCATGCCGTTCTGGAGTTGATCCCCAGGCTTGATTAATATAGACTTCATGGCACCTGGAGCTTCATTTATATTGTCACTGCTTTTTCTTATTACCTAAAGCAGGAGTTGGCATGTAGTAGGTAAACAAACAAAAATAGTGCAGGAATGAATGAATAATCGAATGACAGAGTATATGAATGTCTTGGGTTTGAGAGTTGTTATTACATTGGGCAAGTAGGCTTCTTTCTCATTGGAATTTTCAATTAGGCTGCAGAAACCTCTGTGGCTTTTGTTAATAGTTACACTGGAAGTAATATAGATTTAGAGTTGGGACAACATGAACATGGTAAAGTAGAGAAGGCCAACCCTATAAGGGAAAACAATGCAGCAAGAAGCTGGCATCTAGACTCATCAATTCCTGGATCCAATTTTTTTTCTAGGCTGAGCTGCACTTTCTCTGCTTCACCTTTTCAGAGTTCTCACAAAACCTTCCAATTAATTCTTTTTCTCTTGTAAAAGATTGAATAGATTCAGTTCCTTGCAATAATACATTCCTAATACATATGACAAAGTAATTTTCATATTTATTATAGTCCAAGGTTGCCTTCACCACTTGAGGTAGCATGATTAATTTTCAGCTTCCATGTCCTATATTTGAGTTTTTTAATTTTAACTAGTGTGCCCCTTCTAGAGAAGTCCCCATCCTTATGTCACAGACAAAGAAAAAAAAACAAAGGAAAATGCCTGCCAGTAGGTAGAAGAATAAAAAAATGAATCCAAGAGAAGTAGGCACACATATCCCTTTGTAACAGCAATTTGTCCCTGTGTCTATGGAGAAAGAGAAAAGAAGCACAGTCAGAATCACAGCATGGGCAATTGACCTAAATAGCAGGAGGAGGGGGGACTGTTTTTACACAATGAGGGGAAGACATCTTCCATATTGGAAATTTCTTCATCACTGTTACATTTCTCAGATGTTGATTAGTAGAAATCAGAGAAGTAAGTTCATCTAACTCTGGGCTTTTGCCAGATAGGTGCTTATACAATTACAAGGGATGAAATAGTTTTGTGTTTAGGTAGGAATGACAAGAAAATAATGGCTCATGGATTTTAAACCCAACCAGGAAGGACATAAGGAAAAAGATAATAACGGATGGGAAGATTAGAACTAGAGTGACAGAAGATACCCCTCCACAGAAGAAAGAAAAAAAGGGCAAAAATTGTCTGAATCAACTTTTTCAGAACTCTGGAAATGAATCATCTTGCAGCATCTCTGAGAAAGCTTATTGGGGAAAAGGTGACTTATCTCAGTGAAAATGGTGAACTTTGTGGCATTTTAACTTACAGAAGTCCCATTCCATGTCCCCTAGCTCAGCAGTAACTATGAAAAGAGCAGTGTGCAAACTATACCAGAGGGAGCAGACAGACCTCATTCAAAAAGAACCTGTGACCTATCTTATTCTGACCTGTCAGGTGGTTACATGGAAGACAGGCTCAAATTGTCTCTGACTGTCTGCTTCACCTAACTCAAGACTGGCCAAGTGCTAAAACTGCTTCCTGGGGAAGTTTGTCAAAAAATATTTACAAGCTAATTTATTAGGTTCCTGCTGCCTGAGGCAATAAACAATAGTTGTTACAAACAGCATACTAACCAAACAACAACAACAACAACAACAAAACAACAACAAAAAAACACAAAGAGGAAAGCCTGGGGAATAATCCATATATAGATCTTAAAATATACACACACACACACACATACACACACACATTTCAGGGGATCTAAAAGACCAACATACACGTCCAGGGCTTTGAACATGGTTAGGGAAAACTTGTACCTGACCTTGACACTGTATGGATAACAGAAGTAAAGACAAAAAGAGTTGCCAACTGCCTGGCTGAGTGTTGAAGGCATGCTTTAATATATACACAGACCTGGAGGCAATGACTAGATTTTTTTTTTTTTTTTTTTTTTTTGTTCTAGGAATTTAAGGAACTCCCTATCCAATGTGTGGCTAACTTCTAAGCTAAGGGAAGAGGAAATTCAGGGGCCACAATGACAAAGAATAGATTTTACACAGACTTTATAGTTAGCTCAGAAAAATCACTAACTAAACAAACAGAAACATCTGAAATAATCATCAAGAACAATAAATCTTGGGGAGGAGAAAGAACCCAATTTCCAGAGTTGCTATATTATAATGTTCAAAAAGGCTAATTTAAACAAAAATGTTCAAGACCAAAACAAACAAGAAAATATGGCCCTTACATAGGAAAAATAAGTCAATAAGAACATGCCAGAAAAAGCCCAGGCACTGAATTTTTTAGAGAAAGACTTCAAATTAACTATTTTAAATATCTGGATGAGCTAGAGAAAACTATTTCCAAAAAACTAAAAGAAAGTATGAGAATGATGTTTCATCAAACAGAATATCAATAAAAAATACTATTAAAGCAAACAAAATAGAAATTTTTGAGGTGAAACTACAATAACTGAAACAAAAAATCCACTAGAAAATCTCAAGAGTGGATATGAACAGACAAAAGAAACAATCAGCAAGCCTGAAGATGGGTCAATTGATATTATCCAGTCTGAGGAACAGAATAAAAAATAAATGAAGAGAAATGAACAGAGACTTAGAGTCTTATGGAACATCATCAAGATTACCAACATATGCATAATAGGACTCCCAGAAAGAAAGAAGAGAAAAGTGAAACAAAGGAGTAATAATACTTAACTAATTAATTAAAGGAGTAATAATACTTAACTAATTAATTCTAAAGTTGATGGAAACTGTTAAACTACAAATTCAATAATCTAAATGAACTCCATGCGTATAAAATCAAGCATATCCACATATGGAAACATAAAAACAAAACAAAACAAAAAACCTCTCAAATCCAAATACAAAGAATCCTTAAGCAGCAAAGCAGAAGTCATTCATCATTTACAAGGGATCCTCAACAAGATTAACAACTAATTTCTCATCAGAAAATATGGAGACCAGGAGTTACTTAGATGACATATTCAGAGTTCTGAAAAGAGAAATAAATTTCCTTCAACCAAGAATTCTTTATCCTATAAACTTTTCTTCAACAATGAAAAAGATATGAAGACATTCATATGCAGACAAAACTGAGAAAGTTCATGCACACCATACCTACAATACAGCACAAGGACTAAAGGGGGTCTTTCACCCTAAAATGAAATGATTTGAAACAGTAACTCAATTCCACACAAAGAGATAAAGAACACTGAGAAGGGTAAATATAAAAGAAAATATAAATGTATTTTTTGTTTGTGACACCTTTTTTTCCTACCTTATTTAAAAGACTACTTATTTAAAGTAGTAATTACAAATCTAGGTTGACACACCCATAATATGTAAAGATGTCAGGCGAACGTGATAACCACTACACTACAGAAACCCGCTTATAATATGTAAAGATGTAATCTGTGGGAATAACAGCATAATGATGAGAGAGGGGATAGGTAGGTAGGTAGATAGATAGATAATATGATACATATTATATTATATTATATGCATATATATACATATTACATATTACATATCTATACATATCAGTATACATACATATTAACTTGATATTAGTCCAAACTAGATTGTTATAAATTAAGATGTTGACTAGATGTTAACTAAGATGTCAATTCCCAGAGAAACCAATACAAATATAGTAAAAGAATTTTCAAAGTAGTACACTAGAAAATATACATTTCATACAAAAGAAAACAGTAATGAAGGAAATGAGGAACATAAGACATAAGATATATAGAAAGCAAATAATAAAACTGTTGAAGTGAGTCCTTACTTATAAATAAACTAAATATAAATGGATTACATTCCAATGAAAAGACAGGGAGTGATAAAATGGATATAAAACTATGATCCAACTATACCGTCTACAAAAGACTTACTTTAGATTCAGAGACAAATAGGTTTCATGAAGAAACCAAAACAAAACAAAAAAGGAAACAAATAGGTTTCATGAAGGCAGTAGTTAAAAGAGCTGAAGTTGCTATACTAACAGTAGACAAAATAGTGACTTGATTTTAGATAACCACATGGAAAATGATTAATTTAGAGCCCTATCTCGCACTATATGCAAAAAAATAATAATTCAAAAAAGATCAAACCTAAAGGTAAGAGCTAAAACTGTAAGACTCTTAGTAAGATAAATAGATAAAAATCTGGGTGACCTTGGAGTAGGAATTTTTTTTAAGACATATACCAAAACCACAAGAAATCAAAGAAAATTGGTGAATTGGACTTCATCAAAATTAAGATATTTTGTTCAACAAATGACACTATCAAGAAAGTGAAAAGACAAGCCACAGAATGGGAGAAAATAGCTGCAAATCATATATTTAATAATGGTGTAGTATCCAGAAAATATAAAGAACACTTATAATTCTGGGGCACCTGAGTGGCTCAGTCATTAAGCATCTGCCTTCGGCTCAGGTCATGATCCCAGGGTCCTGGGATGGAGCCCCGCAGAGGGCTCACTGCTGGGCGGGAAGCCTGCTTCTCCCTCTCCCACTCCCCCTGCTTGTGTTCCCTCTCTCGCTGTGTCTCTCTCTGTCAAATAAATAAAATCTTAAAAAAAAAAATCACTTATAATTCAACAATAAAAGACAAATGACCCAAGTAAAAAATAATCAAAGAATTTGAATCGACATTTCTCCAAATGAAGATATACAAATGGCCAATAAGCATACAAAAAGATGTTCATTAGCATTAGTCATTAAGGAAATACAAACCAAAACCACAATGAAGTGATGGAAAGAGTTGTTTCAGAGCACATCAATACTCTGTACTGACAGTAAATTAGATGCAATTGAATTAAATGCCTAAATTATTAAAAATAGGAAATGTACTCAGGACATAAGTGCAATTTCATTTATATCTCCTTGAAATCATGTCTGTGTTGCTTGATTTATTGTAATCCAAACGGTGAGATTTTAGGGGCACCTCAGTGGCTCAGTCAGTTAAACGTCTGACTCTTCATTTCATTCAGGTCATGATCTCAGGGTCTTGAGATCAAGCCCCTCAGTGGGCCCTGTGCTGCACATAGAGACCGTTTAAGATTCTCTCTCTCTCTCTCTCTCTCCTTCTCCCGCTGCCCCTTCCCCCCTCTCTCCATCTCTAAACAAATAAACAAAGGGTGGGATTTTAGAATGATTTGCCTTTACTCTAAAATAAGAGAGACTTTGAAATCATCCACTCTGATATCTCGAATCTCTGGAAAAACTCAAGTTTTCTAAATAGATGGTAGAGGAGAGAGAAAGTTGGCTGAAGTTCTAGGAATCACCAATAATGGTAGATTTTTTTTTTAGAAAGAGAAAGTTGGTATACCTATATATTAACTTGATATTAGTCCAAACCAGGTTGTTATAAATTAAAATGTTAACTAGATGTTAACTAGTTAACATCGATTGAATTGATTTGGTTGGAAGAGGCCTCTCAATTCATGATAGCAGGTCATTCTGCTATAGGATATATATAAATAAATAAATATAAATATATAAGATATTTCCCCAAACTTCTTTTTTTTTCAGTGTCCATCAATAAAGTTTTCTTGCAACACAGCCACAGTTGTTCATTTACTCATTATTCGGCTGCTTTCACCCTACAAGATATCTTACATGTAGTTCCCCAAACTTCTAAGCACAGGCTCATACACACAGAAGAGTACAAAAAAAAAAAATAATAATCTGGAACCTGATGTATTATAGGGCTTTCAGTTATAGTTCCATAAATGATTGCTGAATTTTCAGTGTTATTAAATGATTTCCACTTGATTCATTTTGGTCTATTTTCTGATATGTTAGAAAGGTGTCCATTAAAATGTCCCCAAAGGGGACTTGAGGCTCAGATGTAATTATTGGTACTGTTTATTGGGTATCTGTGACTTCACTTAATATTTGTACTTTATATTAAATATTTGAATTGTCTATTACTTCCATTTTATGGGTGAGAAAACTGAATCCTAAATCCTGCCAAATAAGGAGAAAGCTATGAATTAAAGACAGTATTGTCAGACTTTAAATCCCATGTGCTCTTTGCTACTTAAATATATCCTCATAATAAAAATAAGAGAGGCCCTTCATGCTATGTTTATTCCATTACTAATGCATTGAATTTAATATAAGGAACTATATAGATCATGTATGCTATATATTATGTAATGATTAATAAGCAAGTGGCTATTGAATAAACATAATTAAAAATTAGAACAGGTGACTTCTCAATCTTCAAAATGTTACTCAGGAAAAATTTGAAAACAAGACATAAATAAAAGATATTCTAGGAAAAGTCTATTTACTAAAACAAATTTTATTTTAACAAAGAAAAAACTGATTCTGCATGATCTAGAGAATTCATCAGAAATTCTGCTTGTTTTTAGCTGTCCCTAAGGTTTTTGTCATGAGGACATAATTAATTATAAAAAGAAAATTTCCATATAGTGTGTTCTATGAAAAGTTAAAAAGAGAGCACTAGAAGACTGTCATAGTGGAGACCTATTTTAAGACCATTTATATAAGACATCCCAGATAATTATACTGTAGAAGTTATCTTTTCTATATTTAGGAAGCATTTTAAGTAATAAATGCAGAAGAAAACCATCAAACTCAGTAGAAATGGAATATGATCACTTTTCAGAGTGATCCTGAGAGAAAACCACACAATGGCTAAAAAAAGAAAATGACTTGGGTTAGACAGTAAAATAAACATGATTTATTATATTGCCACAGAATTAATAATCTAATGTTTTATAGAAATAAAAACTGTCATTAGGTTAACAGAATGACCTCTACCTCTTCACTTCTGATCAAAATTTATTGAATTTACTAAACAATAAACTTCAACTATTAATAAACTGGTCTGTGTAGCTAGTTGAATTGGTTAGCCCGAGATACCAATCCATACAGTTAGGGGGTCAGTCTCCAAGTGGAACATTTAGCTTTGCTTCTATTATCATAATGATCATAATGGCTTTTCTAACTCTCTTCTGTTTCTTTGAAAACTGAATGAAATGGATAGACATTGGAAATATTTATAACTTGGCATAAAATTTTTTTTTCACATGTACAAATAAGAGCACCTTTGTCTAATAAGGACGGTTCTTCTAAAATTGCTGAATGTTAAATTTGTGTTTAAATGTTATGTTGATTCCTCTATGGTTCTATCAGAAGAATTTCCATGAGAGGACCCCAGTAAATTTTAACAAAGAAAAATGTGATGTGGTTTATGTAGGTCAGATTTCACAAAACAAAACAAGATATTTAATTCAATTTGACTTTCAAATAAACAACAAATAATGATTTAGTGTAAGTATATCCCAAATCTTATGTAAGGTATACTTATAATAAAACATTATTTGTTGTTTATCTGAAATTCACATTTATTTGGTGTCCTGCAATTTATCTGTTAGCCTTAAGGTTCAGAGTGAGTCAGCAGAATAATGGATATAAACTCTCTGAGTCTTCTTTAAACAATACTTGAGATTCATCTTGGTAGACAGTCATATAAAAACCCAATTCTTTCTTTGAAAGTCTTTGAAACATTTTTTAGGAAACAAATATGTTTCAATTTTCACATGGTCAAGAATGATTTCATTTGTAGATTAAACTAGAGAGAAACTAGAGGGAGAAACAGACTACATGAATTTGACTTGTTACCAAACTCTTCAAAATAAACCCCTCAGAAATCAGTTCGATTCTTTCAGTGAAACATTTTGCCAACTCTTATATGGAGACGGTGGGATGTTTTATGTTAATTCCATCTTTGATATTGAGTGCTCTGTAGGTAAATACTCAGCTAACAGATCACTCAATGTTTTAATCTTTGTTTTAGCCCCTTTTCAATCACCTATCATTTTACTATCTCAGAATTCATTATTATCTACATTTAGAAAGGAAATGAAAAATGGAAAAATTCAGTGAACCAGTTTTCCTATTTGATGAAAAAAGAGTTTAAGTACCTTAAAGATTGAAGCCAGGTTTTAGATTACCTATTGGTTTCATTCTCCTAATAAAATGAATAAATGACAGCTGGCTGCCTCTAATTTAGAAAAATGCTCTGAAAAATTATCTGCCAAAATCTAAATTGCACGTCTGTTTCAAGAATATTCATAAAACGGAAACTTTAACTATTTTAGGTATGTTCAAAATATATTTTACAATAACATCATGTATTATAAAGTGTGTTTCTTAAATAGGAAATGTTTGACTTAAAATTTTGCTGTTAAATTTATGTATATATACACACACAAATAAATATATCATACCTGTTATACTTTCATGTGTTCATATAACCATATGTAAACTTTTATACGTATATAATATACATATGATGTTAGGTTTAGTATTTTTATAGAAAGGAAAATAGCAAAGTTTAAATCCATCAGTAATTAATGATTTTAAAAAGCTTGCCCAGGCTTTGTGAAATATATAGTCAAGAATATGTAAAAATCACTGTAATTCTTGGCTAAATCAATATAAACAAGGGCCAACTCTTTCTTTGTTCCTTCCTTCCTTCCCTTCCCTGCCTTCTTTCTTTCTTTCTTTCTTTCTTTCTTTCTTTCTTTCTTTCTTTCTTTCTTTCTTTCTTTCTTTCTTTCTTTCCTTATTTTCTCCTTATTACTATATCTAGACCTATATTGAAAAATACTTACTCAATCCTAAATATAACACATTCACTGAACTTTTACTAATCATTGGTAATAGCTTGAGTATGAAACTTTAAAATCATACTATGTTAGAAAGTAAAATAAGATAAAATTCTTAGTTGAAGGATTATGATAAACTTTTCTGAACAATATCACCTGTAACACAAGAATCTTATTTTTTCATATTCTCATTCTCTAGAGATCTGAGTGAATAGACAAGTAAAAGACAGATGTTGGCTGACTTTCACCCTCTGGAAACAATGGTCAGGTTAATAACTTGACCTACCTCTTAGAAAGAAAATTGAAGCCATTCGTCCACTTGGTTTAGACAGTGACCATGAAAAGAAGTTATTATAAGCAATGTAATGAAGACCATAACATTTTTGTCATGAGCAAATCTATCACTGGCAAACCTAAATTTCAACTCAAAATTTGAGATTATTTGTCAATGAAGCAAATTAAATGAAACAGTAAAGAAATCCATAATGAGAAGGGTGGAAGGAAACCTTGGTCATGGAGACTTCAAGAAATATGTTTGAAAACTGTTTTGAATTGCATGTTGCAGGGTCAAAATTCTGATAGAATTCACCTGCCAGCTATAAAGTTAGGTGCACACTGCAGTGCTCCATTATCAAATTGTAATAGTGAATGCAGACTATGATATGAGTGGGTTCTGAAGGCACATGTCAGGTATATGAACAACATGTTAGTAGTATGGCATCTCAATGAAGAGTTTTTTGAGAAAGAGGAAGTCAGACCCCATATACAGATGGTTCTACAAGATATGCTGGTACCACCCAGAGAGGACAGTTTCAGCATGACGGTCAGTGAAGAACAGTGGCAAGACAATACTCCCAGTTGGCATAATTTTGAGCAGTATACCTTGTTTGTTTTGCTTAAAATGAAAAAAAAAAGGCAAAATACAGATCTACATTGATATGTGGACAGAGGCTAATGATTTGGAGGGATAGTCAAGAACTTGGAAGAAATGCAATTAGAAAATTAGTGACAAAAATTTCTGGGGAATAGCCCATGAGATGGCATCATTTCCTGAGGAAATAAGACAGCCAGGTTGATTGCATTGGTCTGACTGATTACATTACATTATTTTTATCATAAGAAGGGTAAGACTGTTCTCATTAGGAAAGCAATCCGTTGCTCTGGATATGGATTTGCCTTCCATGTCTGTAATGCACCATCCATAGGCTTACAGCTGAATTATTCACTGTCATGATATTAAACATAGCATTGTTTCTGACCAGGTAACTAATTTTACTGCAAATAAAGAATGTTGAATGGACTTGGGCACATAAAATTCATGGTTTTTACTATGTTCCATGTTACCATGAAGCAACTGTCCTGATAGAATACAGGGATGGACTTTTGACAACTTAGCAACTTGTGCCTATTGGATAACAATACTTTATGGACCTAGGGTAATGTCCTCCAAATTTCTCCTATACCCAGGTTTTAGGAGTCTTGTAATCAAGGATGACAATGGGAGTAGTTCCTCTCACTAGTACACCTGATGATTTATTAGAAAAATTTTGTTTCCTTTTCATGAAAAGTTGGGTTCTGTCACTAGAGAGGTCTTGGTTTCCAAAGGAGGAATCTTCCTTCTAGGGAACTCAGTAATGATTCCATTAAACTATAAGCTTAGACTGCCACTTGGCCACTTTGGGCTTCTTGGACTCCCAAACTGACAGGTAAAGAAGAGTTTTCATGTTGGATGGGCTGACTAACTATGGCGATCACAAGGAAATTGGGTTGCTACTAAAAATTGGGGGAGGGATGAGAATCTTTGGAATTCCTTTTAATTCTCCAATGTTCTGTGACAAAAGTTAATGGAGAACCCAATACAGTCAGGATGATTATCAGCAATACTCTTTAGAAATAGAGATTCATGCAACGTTTGGAAGGCATAAGTGAATCAGCAATCATTATCTTCTGAAGGTTTCTTTGGTGGGACACAGAGGTGCTGACTCTAAACTTTTCCTTGCTATCACTTCCTGCACGTGTAGCTCTTTCAGACTACTTGCTGTGCTGATTGACAGCAACATCAATGCCACCACCAGGTAGAGGGTTAACAGTTTTACACACACATCTGCACTAGTTCCCCCTCATGGCTCCACTGAAATTGCTGGACACCCCTGGTTTCCCAGATTTTCCCACAAGTTCCTATATGTCTAACCACCATGTCACAGTGCTTTGCAAAAATTAGTTATTGACTTGTCTGACCCTTCAACTCTTCTTTCCAGACATTAGCATCCCAACCGTTTTCACTTTGAGTAAAGTCTAAATCCAAGAAGTCCCTTTTCTTTAAATACTCATAGCGGTTCTTCCTTCTTGGTGTAACACTGACTGATACAGCTCTAAATTAGTAGCCAAAATATTTCAGATAGGTTTTTTTTCCCTCATTAATTTACCAAAAAAATTATTTTCTGCACAGCTGTTTACTTTCCAGATAAATTACTTGCTTTTCTGCCAAGAAATATCTGTTCCATCAAATTATAAGCATCATTATTATCCAGTCATAAATTCACAATAATAAATAGATCATGGAAAATGAGTTGAATGTGAATATTCAACTAGTTTCAATATGGGCACTTGACTACATTCCATCTTCTCATCCCTGCTACCTCATCCTTCATTGTTTTAATCTATTAGAGGGATTCTATCAGTTAAAAGAAGAAAGGCATTTTCCCCTAGACTGAAGATAATGATTTTTTCACTTCCATGAATTATTTGAAAACTAAGCTCTCACTGAATTGAGGTAAAGGACACTAGTTTGTAGTTTGCTAAGTGATTTAGACATTAAATAAAATGTTTCTTCAAGATATATTGATGACAGACAAGGGAAAATAATGTGTGTGTGTTTGTGTGTGTATATGTGCACGTATTCTTGTATTTATATTAAGAGGTAATGGAGGAAAGCATGAGGAGAAATAAATAATTTGAGGTCCTAGAAACCAGGAAAACTAGAAGAAGGGCATTGTCTTTGAAGAGAAAAGATATGTGGGGAAAGTGCCTGAGAGGGACCACTGGGATGGCCATGGTCAAGAGACCTTACTGTTATTCAAACAAAACATTGCAAGAAAAAGACTCACTCTTCACAAAATGAGAATCTTGAGTTATTCCATTATCTCCTCTTCTCAGGGCTCCCCCTGCAAGTTCTTGTTTGGGGGCAGAAGAATTTCCTCCTTCTCTTCAATGTTTTGGTACTTGATGAACTAAACAGAGAAAATTATCTGTTTAGTTTAAATACTCTGTGCCCATCAGAGTCTTCAGTGTAGATGTCTTTCCGCAACATGCCATGACAGTAATAAACCCAAAGTATGACTATCAGGAATGGGCATCCAGTGAGTTCATGGGAAGAACACCTGTATACATCAAAAGGAGGGTGAGATAGGCAGCAAATTGTGGATACCCACCTAGGACACTTGCTAGTGAAGATCCATTGTTACAGAAATATGATAATTTCCATTAGAATGCTACTGTGTTTTGAGATTTTTGAGAATCTTTAAGAAATTGGAATCATTTTCTCTACAAATATTTTCAATTGTTGATAGAATACACAAGTATAGAGAAATTCTCTGATTAATTTTGAAATCTCAAGTTAATGAAAAATATTTTATTTTTAATAGGTACCCCCTTTAAAAATGTTTCATATATCAAATTGAATTCCAAACCCCATCTCAGAGTTATTGAGTTAGGTGTTGGATGAGTGTTGAAGTAGCACCAAAGGTATGGCCTGCCCATTTCCCCCGCTTCAGCTTCTTTTCACATTCCCATTATCACTGTGCTCTAGATGCAAACTGTATTCACTGCCTTGAGCTTTCCTTGCTTCTTTCTGCCATAAGTACTGAATCAGCAATTCTGTTCCCTGAGAAGCTCCCCCTTGTTGCTCTGTATACCTCACACCTATCCAGTCTTTTTCAACTCTGGGCTGCTAAAGAATCACTTTCTAACCTCCTGAAGTCCTACAAACTGACCCCTGATCCTCAATATCCCTTTCTTAACAATTGTCACAGTAAAAAAACTAATGATGTAATGTATGGTGATTAACATAACATGATAATAAAAAATATACATACATACATACATACATACATACATAAATAAATAAATAAAATAATAATAATTTTATGGTCATTTGCTACTCTGTCCCTCCAATAAGTTATGGAAAGAGCCCAGATTTCCACCAACCGATGAATGGATAAAGATGAAGTGGTATATATACACAATGGAATATTACTTGGCAATCAGAAAGAATAAAATCATGCCATTTGCAACAATGTGGATAGAACTAGAGTGTATTATGCTAAGCGAAATAAGTCGGTCAGAGAAAGACAAATATATGGTTTCACTCATATGTGGAATTTAAGAAACAAAACATGAGTATAAGGGAAGGGAAGGAAAAATAAGATAACAGAGAGGTAAGCAAACCATAAGAGACTCTTAAATATAGAGGACAAACTGAAGGTTGCTAGACGGGAGATAGATGGGGGGATGGGCTAAATGAGTAACAGGCATTTAGGAAGGCACTTGTTGGGATGAGCACTGGGTGTTGTATATCGGTGATGAATCACTGGATTCCACCCCTGAAATCAGTTCTGCACTGCATATTAACTAACTTGAATTTAAATTTTAAAACAAATTAACAAAAATTTAAAAACTCCATGAAAACAGGGACCATATCTGAATTTTACCAAACATTGTATTTCAGTATTTCACACATAAGTTGATAATACCTTTTCAATAAATAAATAATTTTTATTGAGGTCTTTACTGCCTTCAAATTTTCATATGTGTCTTTATTTAGAAATGAGACATATTCCATAAACTCTGTCCTTATATTATGTGTTAATTAAACAAAATATAATTAAGTACATCTATATTACATATCAAGTACAGGAATAAAATTGTGCATATTATTTTCTCAATAATAAAATTGAAACTAAAGATTTTGTAAAAAATGAGAAATGTATCTGAATAAGCAAAGTATAAAATTCAAATGTATACAAGTTAGTTACAGAAATGTTTTATCCTGTAGGAGTTTGTTGAAAGAGCTCTTCTCTACCATCATGTTTTACTTCACTACTCATGCATTTGAAAATCAGAAATTTGCCTGTTTACATGCTGGGGAAAACTTATTAATTCAAAAGTCAGAGCTCTAAATATTTTTAATGTTTCTCTTTTATTTGGTTTAATTATTTTCTTTTACCGGTAGCATCAGATTTCATGCAGACTAGATATGTGATAAAAAATATACTACACTTTATTTGAATTTCAAATTGCCACGTTGTTACTAAACATATATCTAACAACAATACACTTCTTCCTTATTTTCTGAAAATGAAAGCATAAATATAAAAGTCAATTTACATTAAATAATAATTATGTATTTTGGAAATTTGAAATTTGTATATAGATTATGGATTCATAAAAACTCTAAAAAATAGGAGGTTTTATTTTTCTTTATTTATTTTTTAAAGATTTATTTATTTGTTTGAGAGAGGGAGAGAAAGAGAGAGAGAGAAAGTGGGAGTAGGGGGGAGGGGAAGGGGGAAAGAATCTCAAGTGAACTCCTCGTGGAGCATGGAGCCTGATGTGGGGCTTGATCCCATGACCCTAAGATCATGACCTGAACCAAAATTAAGAGTCAGATGCTTAACAGACTGAACCACCCAGGTGCCCCCAAAATAGGAGGTTTTAAAAGATACAGTATGATCTGCTTCAAAACATATTCTATTATATCATAAATGTTTTATTTCAATGCTGAGAATGTATGTATCGATATGCAGGGAGAAAATTAACAAAATGAAATATGGATCTAAGGAAATCACCTGCAATGCAGCACAGAGAATAGAAAGGAAAGATACAAGACACAAATCCAAGAGAGCAGTTAAGAGTTCAGGGAAGAGGGGCGCCAGGGTGGCTCCTTTGGTTAAGCGTTCTACTCTTGGTTTTGGTTCAGGTCCTGATCTCAGGGTTATGAGATCGAGCCCCGCTTCGGGCTCTCTGTTCATCGGGGAGCCTCTTTTTTTTTTTTTTTAAGATTTTATTTATTTATTTGAGAGAGAGAGAATGAGAGAGAGCACGAGAGGGAAGAGGGTCAGAGGGAGAAGCAGACTCCCTGCTGAGCAGGGAGCCCGATGTGGGACTCGATCCTGGGACTCCAGGATCATGACCTGAGCCGAAGGCAGTCGCTTAACCAACTGAGCCACCCAGGCGCCCGGAGCCTCTTTTTTGCCTTTCCTTCACCTTCTCCCTTTGCCCCCCCCACTCATGCTCTCTCTCTAAAATAAATAAATAAATCTTAAAAAATAAAAGAGCTCAGGGAAGATAAAACAGGATGTTCCTATGCACTCATGGGAGAGAGTGGCAACAAAAGGATGAGATCAAAATATACCAGATGAACACTTCCCAAAACTGAAGAAATGAATTCTTAGCTGTAACAGAAGGAGTGAGTTTCAGGAAAAATTAACTAATAATTAAAAAAATCAACAATTCATACCTTTAGAGTGATACTACAGAAAACAAAACAGAGAAAAACATAAAACCAATCCAGAGAGAATTATAGGGACTCCCTGTGAAAGAGAGAGAATCAAACTATCTGTAGGCTTTGCATTAGAAGTTAAAAATAATGTTACAATACCTTCAAAATTCTGAGGAAACATACAGCCACGAGTACTTATACTAGATTAAAATATCATTTAAGAGTGAGAAATACAGACATTTCAGTTATACAAGAGCAATGAAAATAAATGCCTGGGATCAAAAATAATGTTTGAATTAAAATGTAAATATCTATATTAGGAACTCTTTTGAGTAGGACTTGGTGTATTTTTGCTTCCCAATTCCTAGCACAGTGCTTGGAGCATGGTAGAAGTTTAGCAAGTATTTTATCAATGAATAAATTTGCCATGATCTAAAACAGTGCTACTTGATGCTATGAAAGTAAATGAGGTGGCCGCTAACAGTGGTCTGCAAAATAAGACATGCATATTCTGAAAGTACCCACATATTTTTCCAAGGGATTCATAAGTAAGGTCGTTTTAAGGGAATCAATTTATAGGTCAGCAACTTCCAAATATACTCTTTCCTAGAATTGATTAGCCTGAGATTTTCCTACAGTTGAGGCAATACAATGATTTCACCATCCCCCCCCATTTAAAATCACTCTTTTCCCACTTGAAAAAAGAAAAAGACACTGAACACTCATGCTGAAATATCCTATGATGCATTGCAGTGAGGTGTAAAAACGACCAAATATAGGGCCACTAGAAATACTGAAATACTGGGTGATTTTTTCTTTTTAAGCAGCCATCATACATTCTTATTAGGGTTTTCTGTTTTTCTCTAACACTTTTTCCATGAAAGTGTTGGATTTGAAACAGAGTATTTTAGACTATGCTGGAAAACTCTAAGTTCAGACATATTATAGAAGCTATACATTAGTGTTTATGCTTTCTGAAATTTACTCAGAAAAAAAGATGAATGTCTTTAACATTTGCTGAAATTACTAATTGATGCTACTTTTTTAACTTGAGTGTGTCTCTCCTCCTTGCTGTAACTTACCAATCACTTCTCTACTAATTTCTTCATTTTTTTCATTTATTTATTAGGTTTAGAATATCCTAATTTTGTTGATAATGTTACTGTCAATAATGAACTTAATACAAATCTTTAATAGGCCTTTTGTTAAGTGCTGCATTTCCTAGTGGACTTCTCTTATTAGTGACCCTCTCTTTTATTTGCTGTTAATTTCCACTGAAATTGATCTTAGTCTAGCAGTAATATGAAAAGATGAGTGTATTAGTTATTAGAATACAAAATAGTTCTCATTACAAGTACATTAGCAATGGAATTCTACTCTTATGTCTAGTAAATGTAACTATTTCAAAATCAGAAATATATTTTCTTTTAAGTTACTGTAGATATTATCTGTAATGTTAATTTTAAGGCTTTGGAGATGTATGAAAACAAATTGTTTTTTATTATGCTGTTCAAGAAATAGGACTTTGCCAGTATTCCTGAATTATTTTCAGGCATTGTCCCAATCAATAGCCAACCATCTTTTACTCTAAATTGGTAGCATGATCACTGCCTGGTTTGTACCACTAAAAGCAGTAGTTTAGTTTTGCCATTTTTAAACAATTTTTAAAAGTAATCTTAGGGGCACCTGGGTGGCTCAGTTGGTTAAGCATCTGCCTTCGGCTCAGGTCATGATCTCTAGGTCCTAAGATCAAGCCCATTGGCTCCCAGCTCAGCAGTGAGTCTGCTTCTCCCTCTCATTTTACCCATCGCCCCCCCTCCCTGGGGCTCACGCTCTCTCTCATAAATAAATAAATAAATAAATAAATAAATAAATAAATAAATAAATCTAAAAAAAGTAATCCTAAAGTATGTACTCTTTTCTGACTTCTCAATGTTACCCACTGAGAACAAGCTCATGAGATTTATCTAGGATACATTTGGCTATTTTAATTGCTGTACTTTATTCCATTACATGAATATATGATACTTTATTTATCAGTTCATGTATTGATGGATATGAGGGAACGTTTCCATTCTTTGGATACTGTGAATGACACTGCTCTGGTGGTTTTTTTACATATATCTGGTACCTATGAGCATGTTATTTCTCAGATAAATACTATTTAGTAGTATTACTGGGTCATGGTTGTACGTATCTCCAGTTTTCATAGATAAGGTTTAGTATATGATTTTAAACCATTCTGATGGGTCAGTGGTTGTATCTCTCTCTGGTTTTAATTTATGTTTCCCTCACAACTAAAGCAGTACATAAATTATTGTTTCCTATGTTTAGTAGCCATTTGAAATTAATTTGTTGTGAAATTCCTGATATTGTCTCTTCCTCATTTTTCTATTGATTGTCAGACATTTTCTTATTGATTTATAGGATTTTTTCTTGCTTGTTTGTAACTCCTTTTGTTTTAGATCCTTTGTTGATTATTTATATCACAAAGGCCTTCTCTTATTCTGTATATGTATTACAAAGACCTTTTATTTTGTGTTTTTTTTTTTAAATCAGTAACAAAGGTGGTGTCTTTAGATGAACAGATGTTCTTAATTTAAATGTAATAGAATATATCATTAATTTCTTCTGTGGGTAGAGCTTTTGTATCCTATCGAAGACAACTTTCCCTAACTTGAGATTGTGTAGATATTTTCCTAAATCACTTACTAGAAATTTTATTGTTTTGCCTTTCACATTAATGTCTCCAATTTATTTTTGGATATGATGAAAAGTAAGGCAAAGATACCTTTTCTAAACATATGCATACTGAGTGGCCCCAGACTCATTTATTGAAAACACCTTCCTTTTTCCATTGATCTTCAATGCCAACCTCATCCCAAATCAAACTCTATAGAAGATGTCTGCTTTGGGGCTTTTAATTATGTTCTATCATCTAATTAATTGATTAATTATTGGGTTCATACCACATTTCCCTAATTCCACTATAGCTTTACAATAAGTAGTGGCATCTAGTAGAGTAAGTCATCTTATTTTGTTCTTTTTCAAGACTGACTTGGAGTCTGCACAAATTTTAGAATTCTTTTGTTGAGTTCATCAAAAATAAATTTTCTTTTGAAATTTTGGTTAAGATCACAAAAATTTGAGATATTTGGGGGGAGAGTTTATATATTTATAATTTCAGTTTTTACAACTAGTGAACATGGTATATGCCTTCATTTACCTTGGACATTTTTTTTTAACCAAATTGCATAGAAATTCCATCTCATAAGATGCATCATCAGGGAAATTATGAAAATATATTTGAACCTTGGTCTTAGGCTACAATTAGAATCAGAACTTCTAAGAGAAAGCTAGAGTAGCTCAGAGCTAAGGCTATCAAATTTGTATTTCTGCCACAAGAAAACAAGAAAGAAACCCAATTCCCAAATGGGATGTATCTCTTGGAGACTTCAAAGTGGACCACAATGTCATAGAGGGTCCAGCACTAAGATAAATTGATCTTGAACTGCCTAAATCACTAGCATGGGTTTTATTAAATTGTCTCTTAATCAGTTTGAGTAAAACCCTAGAGAGAGGTTCAATAATCCCCTAGAATTTGTGGACTTTAGAGGGGTAAGGCCACAAGAATTCATGGAGATAATTTTGCCACTGCTCTAAATAAGCCTGCCAGTAAGAAGGCAAGGTAACAAGTTAGGTAGGAATATACTTAAGTTATATCTTGATGCATTCTTGCCACTTACCTAACTCTTTCAATAGGTCATGGAGATTTGTATGTTTTGTCCCTTAAACTGTACTTTTATTCTCCACCTTCCACTCACTCGGCCATTACTTGAATCTTGGACCATTACGTCAGTCCTTGAATTACGGAACTACCTACAAAGGCTGGGTGGCTATAGCCCTCTCAGAAACCAGAGCTGCAAGCTTGGGTGAAAAAAGGGTTTCTTGAGCAATCAAATCAACATACAAAAATTCACTTGCTTAATTTTTATTGTTTCTTAGGATTTATTTTTTAAACTAAAATCCTATCTGTCACTTGCATATTTTGCCAATTCTTTCAAGATGGTTGAATGTTTAACGATCATGAATACTTGGAATTAAAAATTTTATAAAGCACAAAAGTATTATTATTAAAGAGCATGCTTTGGGGATGACAACACAGTCCAGGCAATATTATTTTGATTATCCCTACCGAATATAAAAGGCAGTTCAAAGCAATTTGCAATTTTATAGCCTGAGGAAATTATTTCTATGAAAAAAAAACATCCATTTCTGTTTCTTGTATTGCCTAAATTTCTTTCTAGTTTGGGAGTCAGAGCTGAATGGCAGATTCCTCTCACAAATCTACAAACTTTTGAATGACTTGCTTTGTCTCATCTTTGGGCAAATCTCAGCATACTCTTTAATAAATAATAAGTATGTTGAGAAAAGGGTGCAATTTTGATATGATTTCTGTTTGACTTAACAACAAATTGAGAAGGGATGCTTGAAATTGAGTTGAATTTTTAAACCTACTTATATTCTAGTCATGTTAATGTTAGTATGAAAATTACTTTGCAATTACTTTGTATATCTTATAAAATAAGTTCATGGCTGAGATTATCCTTCCAAGGATCTATTTATTTTCTAATACTAATTTTTCTCTCTTGGGAGCTCAGAAAGGAAGTTTAAGTATAAATACATTCAAACCTTAAGTCCTTCATTTTTTTCTGCTAAGCTTTATCTTTAGTATTTTTATATTTGACGTTGTGTCTTCAATATCATTGTGCAAAGTGTAGATTTTATGATATTTAGCTGATTTTTTTTTTTTTACTGCAGCATATACTGATGTCTAATGAAAAATAAAAATGTCATAATGCACTGGATAAACTTAGTAATGTATGATAACTATGAGTTTCAGAGGAAGCCACTTTCTGAAAGTAAACTCTTACTTCTAAGATCCTTTATTTCCATGATGATGAATGAGAACCAATGGAATGCCTTTGCATACAGCTAGCTCAATGCAAACGTTGAAGTCTGTTAGGTTTGCTAGACTCTATCCCCTACATTCTATTCATTTTTCCCATTAATGGCAACACTTCAGCACAGCTAGCTTTAAAATTACTGCTTTTCTATTTCAAATTGCATGAAAGGATGATATAATTCAATTAAATGTTAATGAAATAATATCTGGGAAAATACAGTGAATCCTATTACGCCAATTGAAAGTATTATAATCCCTTAATTTTTATGCATTCACACCAACTTTTAACTGTTCCAAGAATTTGTTTCCTTTTTTAAGAAAAAATAATATGTTCATCATAAGAAAAAAAGATAATTAATAATTATAGGTTTAAAGTTTCAATCATACAAGAAGAATAAGTTCTAAAGATCTGCTGTACAGCATTGTGCCTATGGCAAACCATAGTGTATTGTACAGTTAAGAATTGCTAAGAGAGTAAACCCATGTTCAATGTTCTTACCTCTATTAAAAATTTGTAATTAATATTAGTGGTAAAATTACAATGAACATATTTAAAATTATTAATTGATATATCAATGCATATTATCATATTAATAATGCATGCCAACATGAATGTTTACAAATAATATTAATAATAAAAAATTAATGAGTTCTCTTATAATTCCCTTTTTAAAGTTTTTTTATTGTTATGTTAATCACCATACATTATATCAATAGTTTTTGATGTAGTGTTCCATGATTCATTGTTTGTGCATAACACCCAACGCTCCACGCAGAATGTGCTCTCCTTAATACCCATCACCAGGCTAAACCATCCCCCCACCCACCTCTCCTCTAGAACCCCCAGTCCGTTTCTCAGAGTCCATCATCTCTCACGGTTCATCTCCCCCTCCAATTTACACCCCTTCATTCTTCCCCTCCGGCTATCTTCTTTTTTTTTTTTTCCTTAACATATCTTGCATTATTTGGTTCAGAGGTACAGATCTGTGATTCAACAGTCCTGCACAATTCACAGCACTTACCATAGCACATACCCTCCCCAAAGTATATCATCCTGCGACCTCATTTCTCCCACCCCCCACCACTCCAGCAACACTCAGTTTGGTTCCTGAGATTAAGAATTCCTCATATCAGTGAGGTCATATGATACATGTCTTTCCCTGATTGACTTATTTCACTCAGCATAACACACTCCAGTTCCATCCACGTCGTTGCAAATGGCAAGATCTCATTCCTTTTGATGGCTGCATAATATTTAATTGTGTATATATAACACTTCTTCTTTATCCATTCATCTGTCGATGGACATCTTCGCTCTTTCCAAAGTTTGGCTATTGTGGACACTGCTGCTATAAACACTGGGGTACACGTACCCCTTTGGATCCCTACATTTGTATCTTTGTGGTAAATACCCAGTAGTGCAATTGCTGGATCATAGGGTAGCTCTATTTTCAACTGTTTGAGGAACCTCCATACTGTTTTTCCAGAGTGGCTACACCAGCTTGCATTCCCACCAACAGTGTAGGAGGGTTCCCCTTTCTCCACATCCCCGCCAACATCTATCGTTTCCTGACTTGTTAATTTTAGCCATTCTGACGGGTGTGAGGTGGTATCTCATTGAGGTTTTGATTTGGATTCCCCTGCTGCCAAGTGATGTTGAGCACTTTTTCATGTGTCTCTTGGCCATTTGGATGTCTTCTGCCCATTTCTTGATTGGATTATTTGTTCTTTGGGTGTTGAGTTTGATAAGTTCTTTATACATTTTGGATACTAGCCCCTTATCTAATATGTCATTTGCAAATATTTTCTCCCCTTTTGGTTTTGTGGACTGTTTCTTTTGCTGTGCAAAAGCTTTTGATCTTGATCAAATCCCAATAGTTCATTTTTGCCCTTGCTTCCCTTGCCTTTGGTAATGTTTCTAGGAAGAAGTTGCTGCGGCTGAGGTTGAAAGGTTGCTGCCTGTGTTCTCCTTTAGGATTTTGATGGACTCCTGTCTCACGTTTAGGTGTTTCAAACATTTGGAGTCTATTTTTGTGTGTGGTGTAAGGAAATGGTCCAGTTTCATTCTTCTGCATGTGGCTGTCCAATGTTCCAAACACCATTTGTTGAAGAGACTGTCTTTTTTCCATTGGACATTCTTTTCTGCTTTGTCAAAGATGAGTTGACCATAGAGGTGAGGGTCCATTTCTGGGCTCTCTATTCTATTCCATGGATCTATGTGTCTGTTTTTGTGCCAGTACCATACTGTCTTGATGATGACAGCTTTGTAATAGAGCTGGAAGTCCGGAATTGTGATGCCGCCAGCTTTGCTTTTCTTTTTCAACATTCCTCTGGTTATTCGGGGTCTCTTCTGGTTCCATAAACATTTTAGGATTATTTGTTCCATTTCTTTGAAAAAAGTGGATGGTATTTTGATGGGGATTGCATTGAATGTGTAGATTGCTCTAGGTAGCATTGATATTTTCACAATGTTTGTTCTTCCTATCCATGAGCATGGAACGTTTTTCCATTTCTTTGTGTCTTCCTCAATTTCTTTCATGAGTATTTTATAGTTTTCTAAGTACAGATCCTTTGCCTCTTTGGTTAAATTTATTCCTAGGTATCTTATGGTTTTGGGTGCAATTGTAAATGGGATCGACTCCTTGATTTGTCTCTCTTCTGTCTTGTTGTTGGTGTATAGGAATGCCACTGATTTCTGTGCATTAATTTTTATATCCTGCCACTTTACTGAATTCCTGTATGAGTTCTAGCAGTTTTGGGGTGGAGTCTATTGGGTTTTCCACATACAGTATCATATCATCTGCAAAGAGTCAGAATTTGACTTCCTCTTTGCCGATTTGGATGCTTTTGATTTCTTTTTGTTGTCTGATTGCTGTGGCTAGGACTTCTAATACTATGTTGAATAGCAGTGGTGAAAGTGGACATTCCTGCCGCCTTCCTGACCTTAGGGAGAAACTCTCAGCTTTTCCCCATTGAGAATGATATTTGCTGTAGGTTTTTCATAGATGGCTTTTATGATATTGAGGTATGTACCCTCTATCCCTATACTCTGAAGAGTTTTGATCAAAAAGGGATGCTGTACTTTGGCAAATGCTTTTTCTGCATCTATTGAGAGGATCATATGATTCTTGTTTTCTTTTATTAATGTATTATATCACGTGGATTGATTTGCAGACATTGAACCAACCTTGTAGCCCAGGGATAAATCCCACTTGGTCATGGTGAATAATCTTTTTAATGTACTCTTGGATCCTATTGGCTAGTATTTTGGTGAGAATTTTTGCAGCCATGTTCATCAAGGATATTGGTCTGCAATTTTCCTTTTGATGGGGTCTTTGTCTGGCTTTGGGATCAAGGTAATGGTGGCCTCATAAAATGAGTTTGGAAGTTTTCCTTCCATTTCTATTTTTCAGAACAGTTTCAGGAGAATACATATTAATTCTTCTTTAAATGGCTGATAGAATTCCCCTGGGAAGCCATCTGGCCCTGGGCTTTTGTTTGTTGGGAGATTTTTGATGGCTGCTTCAATTTCCTTAGTGGTTATAGGTCTGTTCAGGTTTTCTATTTCTTCCTTGTTCAATTTTGGTAGTTGAAACATCTCTAGGAATGCATCCATTTCTTCCAGGTTATCTAATTTGCTGGCATATGGTTGCTCATAATATCTTCTTATAATTGTTTGTATGTCTTTGGTGTTGGTTGTGATCTCTCCTCTTTCATTCATGATTTTGTTGATTTGGGTCATTTCTCTTTTCTTATTGATAAGTCTTGCCAGGGGTTTATCAATCTTGTTAATTCTTTCAAAGAACCAGCTCCTAGTTTCGTTGATCTGTTCTACTATTCTTTTGGTTTCTAGTTCATTGATTTCTGCTCTCATCTTTATTATTTCTCTTCTCCTGCTGGGTTTAGGCTTTATTTGCTGTTTTTTCTCTAGCTCCTTTAGGTGTAGGGTTAGGTTGTATACTTGAGACCTTTCTTGTTTCTTGAGAAAGGCTTGTATTGCTATATACTTTCCTCTCAGGACTGCCTTTGCTGTATCCCAAAAATTTGAACAGTTGTGTTTTCATTTTCATTGGTTTCCATGAATTTTTTTAATTCTCTTTAATTTACTGGTTGACCCATTCATTCTTTAGTAGGCAGCGCTTTAACCTCCATGTATTTAAGTTCTTTCCGACTTTCCTCTTGTGATTGAATTGCAGTTTCAAAGCAGTTTGGTCTGAAAATATGCAGGGAATAATTCCAGTGTTTTGGTACCGGTTGAGACCTGATTTGTGACCTAGGATGTGATCTATTCTGAAGAATGTTCCATGGGCACGAGAGAAGAATGTGTATTCCGTTGCTTTGGGAAGGAATATTCTGAATATATCTGTGAAGTCCATTTGGTCCAGTGTGTCATTTAAAGTCTTTCTTTCCTTGTTGATCTTTTGATTAGATGATCTGTCCATTTCAGTGAGAGGGGTGTTAAATTCCCCCAGGATTATTGTATTGTCGTCAATGTGTGTCTTTGCTTTTGTTATTAATTGCCTTATATAATTGGCTGCTCCCATGTTAGGGGCATAGATATTTCCAATTGTTAGATCTTCTTGTTGGATAGACCCTTTGAGTAGGATATAGTGTCTTCCTCATCTCTTATTACAGTCTTTGTTTTAAAATCTAATTTGTCTGATATAAGGATTGCCACCGCAGCTTTCTTCTAGTGTCCATTAGCATGGTAAATGGTTTTCCACCCCCACACTTTCAATCTGGGGTTGTCTTTAGGTCTAAAATGAGTCTCTTGCAGACAGCATATCGATGGGGCTTGCTTTTTAATCCAATCTGATAGCCTGTGTCTTTTGATTGGGGCATTTCGCCCATTTACATTCAGGGTAACTATTGAAAGATATGGATTTAGTGCCATTGTATTGCCTGTAAGGTGACTGTTCCTGTATATTGTCTTTATTCCTTTCTGGTCGATGCTGCTTTTAGGCTCTCTCTTTGCTTAGAGGACCCCTTTCAATATTTCTTGTAGGGCTGGTTTCGTGTTTGCAAATTCCTTTAGTTTTTGTTTGTCTTGGAAGCTTTTTATCTCTCCTTCAATTTTCAATGACAGCCTAGCTGGATGTAGTATTTTGGCTGCATATTTTTCTCGTTTAGTGCTCTGAAGATATCATGCCAGTCCTTTCTGGCCTGCCAGGTCTCTGTGGATAGGTCTGTTGCCAGTCTAATATTTCTACAATTATAGGTTACATATCTCTTCTCCCGAGCTGCTTTCAAGATTTTTCTCTTTGTCTCTGAGACTTGTAAGTTTTACTATGAGATGTCGGGGTGTTGACCTATTTTTATTGATTTTGAGAGGAGTTCTCTGTGCCTCCTGGATTTTGATGCCTGTTTCCTTCCCCACATTAGGGACGTTCTCTGCTATAATTTGCTCCAATATACCTTCTGCCTCTCTCTCTCTTTCTTCTTCTTCTGGGATCCCAATTATTCTAATGTTGTTTCGTCTTATGGTACTGCTTACCTCTTGAATTCTGCCCTCGTGATCCAGTAGTTGTTTATCTCTCTTTTTCTCAGCATCTTTATTTTGCATCATTTGGTCTTCTATATCGCTGATTCTCTCTTCTGCCTCATTTATCCTAGCTGTTAGTGCCCCCATTTTTGTTTGCACCTCATTAATAGCCTTTTTGATTTCGACTTGGTTAGATTTCAGTTCTTTTATTTCTCCAGAAAGGGTTTCTCTAGTAACTTCCACGCTTTTTCAAGCCCAGCTATATCTTTAAAGTCATGATTCTGAACTCTACGTCCGACATCGTACTAATGTCCATATTGAGTAGGTCCCGGGCAGACGGTACTACCTCTTGTTCTTTTTGTTGAGGTGATTTTTTTCGTCTTGTCATTTTGTCCAGAGGAGAACAGATGAATGAGAGAACAAAATGCTAACAGGTTAACAACGTCCCCAGCAAATATACTCTAAACAAATCAGAAAAGACCTGAAACCAGGGGAAAAGAGAGAGAAAGGAAGAAAAAAGAAAGAGAAAAAAAGAGAAAAAGATAAAAAAGAAACAAAAACGGAACAAAACAAAAAAAAAACAGAATATGATCAGATATGATCAGGCTAGTGCATAGATCAGTTCCACGCACTAGATTTTGGGTGTATATTAGTCTGTTAGAAGAAAGTGCCTCCTAAAATTTTAAAGAAAGAAAGACTTATATATGTACAAAATAAGGGTTGATACAATGAAGGAATGGAAGATGAATGTAAAGATGAAAATCATAGAAGATTTTATAAAAGGAATTGATAAGATAAAAAGCTGTTTGAAAAAAGAAAGAAGATTAAAAAAAAAAGAAAACAAAAGGGAGAGAATGTGATCAGGCAGGAGACTAGAACAAAGCCATACACTAGTGATTTAGGGTATATTTTGATCTGTTAGAAGAAACTGTAGCTCAAAATTTTAAAGAGAGAACAACTTATATATATATGCCATAAATAAGGGTATCTACGATGAAGGGATAGGCTATGACTAAAAATGAAAAATAAAAATGTTTTTTTTTCAAAAGGGGAATGATAAGATATTGGTTGAAAAAGGGAAAAAGAAAAACTCAAAAAAAAACATTAAAAATAATTAACTTTGGAAAAACTAATGAATCATGGTAAAAAAAGCCATGAATTCTATGTGCAGTATTCCCCTAGCGCTGGAGTTCTCCCGTTCTCCTTGATCGGTAAAGTTGGTCTTGGCTTGCTGGCTGTTCGTGCTGATCTTCTGGGGGAGGGGCCTGTTGCCGTGGTTCCCAAATGTCTTTGCCGGAGGCGGAATTGCCCCGCCCTTGTCGGTCCGGGCTAAGCAAGCTGCTCGGGTTTGCTCTCAGGAGCTTTTGTTCCCTGCAAGCTCTCGGTACAGATTTGGAGGATGAGAGTGAAAATGGTGGCCTCCCACTCTCTGCCCGGAGGAGCTGAGAACTCGGGGCCCTGCCCCTCAGTGCGCCCCCAGAGAAAAGCAGTCACTCCCGTGTCCCCGGTCTCCAGCCGCACTCCGCGCTCACCCGGCCTGTGACCGAGCGTTTCTATCTCTGGCACCCGACCCCGTGTGGAGTCTCCAAACCCAGCAGATCCCCGCGGTGCGCTCCCGCGCCGCTCCTCCCGGGGGAGGAAGGGGAGTCTCCCCGGATCTGGCGCTTGTGGGGTCCCTGCTGCAGGAGCAGTGGCCCGACTGGGCCGCGGATCACAGTCTATGGCCACCCCGAGCTGAGAGCCCGCGCCTCGGCTCCGTCTCTGCAGCCGGCTTCCCCGCTCCGATACCTGGGAGCTCTGCCGCACTCAAGCTCCCCCGGTCTTTCTGTGACCCCGAGGGTCCTGAGACCGCACTGTCCCGCGAGGGTTCCACCCCCCCGCTTAGCCACTGGAGCGACGTCCCTCAGTGGAGCCGACTTCTAAAAGGTCCGATTTTGTGCTCCGCGGCTCTAGCACTTGCCAGAAGCGGCCGACGGAGGCCCCCTCCCCGCCGTCTATCCTCCCGAATATCGCCTCGGGTTCACTTCTCCGCACGTCCTACCTTCCAGAAAGTGGTCGCTTTTCTGTTCAGAGAGTTGTTGCTATTCTTCTCTTCGATCTCCTGTTGAGTTCGTAGGTGTTCAGAATGGTTTGATCCCTATTCAGCTGAATTCCTGAGACCAGACGAAATCCAGGGTCTCCTACTCCTCCGCCATCTTGCCGCTCCACCTAATTGCCTCTTTATATCCACCCCACTGGGATAACATTAAAGTTAGGTGTGCTGTGCTTTCATTTATATTTCATTCTTTTGCAAACATGTATCTTTTTCACAAACATACATACCTGTGTATAGAATTTGCTGGAACTTTTTCTTAATTACTAATAGAGCAGGATTGTCTCACACAGTTGAGTTTACAGCTCACTCTTCTTAGCAATACATTATGTAATTTTGTACAGCTGCTTGTCATTTCTGTAAGTTCAATTTCTAGCAGTACAATTACTGGGTTAAGATTATGAATTTGTTTAAGATTTCTTTACCCTCCGTAGATACATAATCCTATCAGATGTAAATAAAGAATGATTGTTTTTTTTCCTTCCTGATATTTATTCCTCTGTTTTCATTTATTTTTTAATTTCACATTACCTACACCCGCCAAAAGGATAAATTATAGAAATGATAGCAAGTGCCCCAGGCTTGTTCTTGATTTGAACAGCAAATGGCTTCAACATTTGAGTTCTTTAATGTAGTTCTTGATGTGGTGTTTTGGGAGTTTGCTGTTTTTTTTTTTATCATATTTTGGTAGTTTTCAACTATTTCTATCTTGCGTAAATTTTCTTACCATTTTTCTGTGAATTTATTTTAGGGAGTTTGACAGAGCCTGGTCAAAAAAAGAAGATAAGGTTTATGTGGTGGCTTAGGTCCCTCTTCTTCCTTCCTGTCTTTTCGAATTTTTAATTCTCCTCCCCCAAGACTTGCTTGTTGTAGAGCAATCTCTGCTGCATCTCATTGCCTGTTCCTCGTTCCTTTTCTCTGGTTGGTTGTCCTGCTGAGTAATTATGGCTGGGCTCCGCATACTCTATGCAGAATTTGCCTGGGGACTTAGCCAGGATTTTCTGCTCTCGTATCTCCCTGGAGGCCAAGATACTTCTGTAAGATTTGAATGTGTTCAAGCACATTAGGAAAAGAAACTTCATAAATCAGAACATAGGTTTATTTTAACCATGGTTGGGAAACAGACAGCACATGATCACTCTGGATCCTGGGATGTCTGATTCAAAATTTTCTCTCCTTAGATAGTTAAATGGCAGAATAGAGATAAAATTTCATAGACAAATTTTTCCTCAGAAGATCCTTAATATAAATTGTCCTGCTCCCTAATAATCTAATGCTTTAATCACATATCCTAAAAAATCGTGAATATAGACAGTGCTCTTAAAAACAGTGAGAGTAGAATTTATGGGGACTTCCTATATGTTGTACAGCATAATGAGCTCATCTGTGTGTCAGATTATCTTTGTTTAAATGTATCAACAATCTTCATGCCTGTAAACCGGCCTTCAGTTTTTGTTTCCAAAGCATACTGTTCCACTTGCAACTCTAATATTAGAGAGAACATTACTGACTTATCTTCAAGTATGGATACTTGGAAGGAACATATTTTCTCTGCTATAATACTTGTGTATGTGCCACCTCATTCTTGATAATATCTGCCACACCTTTCACAATGACTGCATATATCTATAGTTAAAAAAATAAAGAATGCAAGTACACCATATTCTTGTATAGAAAAAATACTTGGAGAAAAAGTTGATCTTTAATGTCTGTGGTTATGAGTTTTATCAGCTGCAAAGTCGGTTTCCATGAGAAAAGCACAGTCTAATCTCCCACTTACTATATATTGTTCAAGCCAGGCTATATATTTAATATAATAAAAAGCAAAAAGGAAAACTTTACAGATATTGCAACAGTAAAAACCAATCCACAAAGACAGAAAAGAAAACACAGAGGGCATTTGAAGATATATTTCTAGTATGTGTAGGAATCCAATATGGTAGGTATTTTTTCATTTTTAAGTAAATGAAAACCAAAACAGCAGTATTATATTTCTACCTGTTCTCTATTTCCTTCCTACTCAAAATGTGGTTTAAGGTCCTGTACCATTTGTAACACCTGGGGGTTTATTAGAAATACAGAAACTTAGGCTCCACCCCAGATCTACTAAAGTTAAATCTGCATTTTAATAAGATCCCCATATGACTCATAACACAAAAGTTTGAGGAATACTGCAAATGTATGGAAGTTCTGTTTTATATGAGCATGAATGTATCTTGGTTACTTATATTCAGTAAAACTTAATTTAGGTACCATAGATCAGTAGTACCCATACTTTTTCATAAATCTCTTGATGAACAGTAAAAAAAATAAATTGGTTAAAATGTTTTATAAAGGTCAAACATGTATTTCTTTGAAAGGTAACATGTATTTAAATAAAACAAATCACTTGTCAGTATTTGGATTGTGCTCAAGGAACCATCATCTGAAGGACTGAATAAAATGTGTCATAAGCATCCCAGCCTAGGACGTTACAAAAACTTTTCTATTCTCTGAACTTGAATGCAGACCATGCAAATATCATCTCTTCTATTAAATGTTCAGCACTAATGAGGTTGAGACAACCTCAGCTATTCCTTCTTCGAGAGCACTTTCCCTTTCACCTGTTTCCATGTTCTTTGTACTGCTATATTTGAGACGACCAATCTTTATGTAGTATTTTTCTATAAACATATCCAAAATTGCTTTAGAAGCCCATTTCATAAAAGGCAAGACAATGCAAGAATAGACCATATCCAATGACAACTGGATATCTGAATATTTTCTACAAATGAGATTTCCTGATGAACTGCTATGGTATTCACACCTCCAATTTCCCCTCCTTCCCCCATTTTTTAAAGTTCTTCTGGAGTATTTTCCTCTCACAAGAAAAAAAAAATATCCAGGTCATAAAATGCTGTGCTCGATCTCACATGAGTAGTGTATAAGCTCTTAGTGAAAGAAGACCATCCATATTTTATTTATCTCTTAGTGTCCTATTGTATTCATCCCTGTCTGCGAATTCAGTTACTTCCATATGTGTGTGTGTGTGTGTTTTACATATACATTTGGTGTATATTTGTATATATATGCACAAGTGCAGATGGACTGATAGATGGACAGAAAGCTATCAGAATGGGTGTGTACTATGAATTAAATTAGAACTAAGTTGTATGTTTTTATTTCCAGAAATTTAATTTGTTTTGATCATTTCAAAACTTATTCTTGAGCCTTCCCAAATATAACTTAAAAGAACTTAGCTTTTCTTTTTATCAAGAACTGTCTTGCAATACTGTAACGATTAATTTTAAAATTTGTTATTTGGCTTCAGCTTCTCAGTTAATCTTTCTATGCTTTACTTTTGTATCATCAGTGGAGAAAGAGTATATCTTTTCCCCCACCTACAGGGCTATTTTGAGAATATGAGACACATACAATAATAAAAGTTTTCTTCTTCCTCTTTCTTTCTCTTCCTTCCTCCTCACTTCTCCCCCTTAGCTTTGGCCAGAGCCATTGTGGATGTGTGTTGAGTGGGGGATGGAACTGGGGCTGAGCAACCTCAAGGTCATATAAGACGTTGGAAAACTACAGGACTTTTTCCGATGGAAGAAAACTGAAGAGACTAATATCACATGATAACTAAATGCAACATATGATTCCAGATTGGATCCTGGATGAATAAGGGACCATAGGGAAAATGCAAGTAGGAGCTACAGATTAGATGACAATGTTTTATCTGTGTTACTGTCCTAATTTTAATAGTTGCACTCTGGGTATGTAGGAGCTTATCTCCCTCAAAAAGTAGACTATTTTTTAGAAGCTTTAGGTTCACAGCAAAATTGAGGGAAAGATCTAGAATTCCCATATACCCTTGTCTCCACACATGCATGCCGTCCCCCATTATCAACCTCCTATACCAAAATGGTGCATTTGTTATAATCAACGAACCTACAACCGTACATCATTACCACCGCAAGTCCATTGTTTACATTAGAGTACTCTTGGTGTTGTACATTCTATGGGTTTGGACAAATGTATAATAACATGTATCTACCATTACAGTGTTAGATAGAATATTTGCTCCCCTAAAATCCTCTCTGCTTCACCTATTCATCCCTCCCTCTCACCAATCCCTGGCAACCACTGATACTTTTACCATCTTCATAGTTTTGCCTTTTCCAGAATGCTGGAATCAAAGCATGTAGTCTTTAGGATTGATTTTTTTCATTTAATAATATGTATTTAAGATTCCTCCAGGGGGGCGGAGCAAGATGGCGGAGGAGTAGGAGACCTGGATTTCGTCTGGTCTCCGAAATTCAGCTGGATAGGGATCAAACCATTCTGAACACCTACGAACCGAACAGGAGATCGAAGAAAAGAATAGCAACAACTCTCTGAACAGAAAAGTGACCACTTTCTGGAAGGTAGGCCGTGCGGAGAAGTGAATCCGAGGCGATGTTGGGGAGGATAGACGGCAGGGGAGGGGCCTCCGCCGGCCACTTTTGGCATGTGATAGACCGCGGAGCACAAAATCGGAACTTTTAGAAGTCGGCTCCACTGAGGGACGTCACTCCAGTGGCTAAGCTGGGGGAGGAAACCTCGTGGAACAGTGTGGTCTCAGGACCCTTGGGGTCACAGAAAGACTGGGGGTGCCTGAGTGCAGCAGAGCTCCAAGGTATCGGAGCGGGGAAGCCGTCTGCAGAGAAGGAGCCAAGGTGCGGGCTCTCAGCTCAGGGTTGCCATAAACTGTGATCGGTTACACAGTCGGACCACTGCTCCTCCAGCAGGGACCCAACAAGCGGCAGATCTGGGGAGACTCCCCTCCCTCCCCCGGGAGGAGTGGCGGGAGAGTGCACCGCAGGGATCTGCTGGATTTGGAGACTCCACACCGAGTTGGGTGCCAGACATAGAAACACTCGGTCACAGGCCAGGTGAGCACAGAGTGCAGCCTGAGACCCGGGACACGGAAATGACTGACTGCTTTTCTCTGGGGGTGCACTGAGGAGCGGGGCCCCGAGTTCTCGGCTCCTCCAGGTGGATATTGGGAGGCGACCATTTTCACTCTCATCCTCCAAATCTGTACCGAGAGCTTGCAGGGAACAAAAGCTCCTGAGAGCAAACCCAAGCAGCTTGCTTAGCTGGGACCAACAATTGTGGGGCAGTTCCCCCCCCCCCGCAAAGACATTTGGGACCCACGGCAACAGGCCCCTCCCCCAGAAGATCAGCACGCACACCAAGCCAAGACCAAGTTTACCGATCAAGCAGAACGGGAGAACTCCAGCGCTAGGGGAATACTGCACATAGAATTCATGGCTTTTTTTACCATGATTCATTAGTTTTTCAAAGTTAATTTTTTAAATATTTTTTTTGAGTTTCTCTTTTTCCCTTTTTCAACCAATATCTTACCAATCCCTTTTTGAAAAAAAAAACATTGTTATTTTTCATTTTTAGTTATATTCTATCCATTCATAGTAGATACCCTTATTTTTGGCATATATATATAAGTTGTTCTCTCTTTAAAATTTTGAGCTACAGTTTCTTCTAACAGATCAAAATATACCCTAAATCACTAGTGTATGACTTTGTTCTAGTCTCCTGCCTGATCACATTCTCTCCCTTTTGTTTTCTTTTTTTTTTAATCTTCTTTTTTTTCAAACAGCTTTTTATCTTATCAATTCCTTTTATAAAATCTTCTATGATTTTCATCTTTACATTCATCTTCCATTCCTTCATTGTATCAACCCTTATTTTGTACATATATAAGTCTTTCTTTCTTTAAAATTTTAGGAGGCACTTTCTTCTAACAGACTAATATACACCCAAAATCTAGTGCGTGGAACTGATCTATGCACTAGCCTGATCATATCTGATCATATTCTGTTTTTTTTTGTTTTGTTCCGTTTTTGTTTCTTTTTTATCTTTTTCTCTTTTTTTCTCTTTCTTTTTTCTTCCTTTCTCTCTCTTTTCCCCTGGTTTCAGGTCTTTTCTGATTTGTTTAGAGTATATTTGCTGGGGACGTTGTTAACCTGTTAGCATTTTGTTCTCTCATTCATCTGTTCTCCTCTGGACAAAATGACAAGACGAAAAAAATCACCTCAACAAAAAGAACAAGAGGTAGTACCGTCTGCCCGGGACCTACTCAATATGGACATTAGTACGATGTCGGACGTAGAGTTCAGAATCATGACTTTAAAGATATAGCTGGGCTTGAAAAAGCATGGAAGTTGTTAGAGAAACCCTTTCTGGAGAAATAAAAGAACTGAAATCTAACCAAGTCGAAATCAAAAAGGCTATTAATGAGGTGCAAACAAAAATGGGGGCACTAACAGCTAGGATAAATGAGGCAGAAGAGAGAATCAGCGATATAGAAGACCAAATGATGCAAAATAAAGAAGCTGAGAAAAAGAGAGATAAACAACTACTGGATCACGAGGGCAGAATTCGAGAGGTAAGCGGTACCATAAGACAAAACAACATTAGAATAATTGGGATCCCAGAAGAAGAAGAAAGAGAGAGAGAGGCAGAAGGTATATTGGAGCAAATTATAGCAGAGAACGTCCCTAATGTGGGGAAGGAAACAGGCATCAAAATCCAGGAGGCACAGAGAACTCCTCTCAAAATCAATAAAAATAGGTCAACACCCCGACATCTCATAGTAAAACTTACAAGTCTCAGAGACAAAGAGAAAAATCTTGAAAGCAGCTCGGGAGAAGAGATATGTAACCTATAATTGTAGAAATATTAGACTGGCAACAGACCTATCCACAGAGACCTGGCAGGCCAGAAAGGACTGGCATGATATCTTCAGAGCACTAAACGAGAAAAATATGCAGCCAAAATACTACATCCAGCTAGGCTGTCATTGAAAATTGAAGGAGAGATAAAAAGCTTCCAAGACAAACAAAAACTAAAGGAATTTGCAAACACGAAACCAGCCCTACAAGAAATATTGAAAGGGGTCCTCTAAGCAAAGAGAGAGCCTAAAAGCAGCATCGACCAGAAAGGAATAAAGACAATATACAGGAACAGTCACCTTACAGGCAATACAATGGCACTAAATCCATATCTTTCAATAGTTACCCTGAATGTAAATGGGCGAAATGCCCCAATCAAAAGACACAGGCTATCAGATTGGATTAAAAAGCAAGCCCCATCGATATGCTGTCTGCAAGAGACTCATTTTAGACCTAAAGACAACCCCAGATTGAAAGTGTGGGGGTGGAAAACCATTTACCATGCTAATGGACACTAGAAGAAAGCTGCGGTGGCAATCCTTATATCAGACAAATTAGATTTTAAAACAAAGACTGTAATAAGAGATGAGGAAGACACTATATCCTACTCAAAGGGTCTATCCAACAAGAAGATCTAACAATTGGAAATATCTATGCCCCTAACATGGGAGCAGCCAATTATATAAGGCAATTAATAACAAAAGCAAAGACACACATTGACGACAATACAATAATCCTGGGGGAATTTAACACCCCTCTCACTGAAATGGACAGATCATCTAATCAAAAGATCAACAAGGAAAGAAAGACTTTAAATGACACACTGGACCAAATGGACTTCACAGATATATTCAGAATATTCCTTCCCAAAGCAACGGAATACACATTCTTCTCTCTTCTCCAGAACTGATCACATCCTAGGTCACAATCAGGTTTCAACTGGTACCAAAAGTTTGGGATTATTCCCTGCATATTTTCAGACCAAACTGCTTTGAAACTAGAATTCAATCACAAGAGGAAAGTCGGAAAGAACTCAAATACATGGAGGCCAAAGAGCATCCTACCTAAGAATGAATGGGTCAACCAGGAAATTAAAGAAGAATTTAAAAAATTCATGGAAACCAATGAAAATGAAAACACAACTGTTCAAAATCTTTGGGATACAACAAAGGCAGTCCTGAGAGGAAAGTATATAGCAATACAAGCCTTTCTCAAGAAACAAGAAAGGTCTCAAATACACACCCTAACCCTACACCTAAAGGAGCTGGAAAAAGAACAGCAAATAAAGCCTAAACCCAGCAGGAGAAGAGAAGTAATAAAGATCAGAGCAGAAATCCATGAAATAGAAACCAAAGGAACAGTAGAACAGATCAACAAAACTAGGAACTGGTTCTTTGAAAGAATTAACAAGATTGATAAATCCCTGGCCAGACTTATCAAAAAGAAAAGAGAAATGACCCAAATCAACAAAATCATGAATGAATGAGGAGAGATCACAACCAACACCAAGAAATACAAACAAATATAAGAACATATTATGAGCAACTATATGCCAGCAAATTAGATAACCTGGAAGAAATGGGTGCATTCCTAGAGATGTATCAACTACCAAAATTGAACAAGGAAGAAATAGAAAACCTGAACAGACCTATAACCACTAAGGAAATTGAAGGAGTCATCAAAAATCTCCCAACAAACAAGAGCCCAGGGCCAGATGGCTTCCCAGGGGAATTCTGCCAAACAGTTAAAGAAGAATTAATACCGATTCTCCTGAAACTGTCCCAAAAAATAGAAATGGAAGGAAAACTACCAAACTCATTTCATGCGGCCACCATTACCTTGATCCCAAAACCAGACAAAGATCCCATCAAAAAGGAGAATTGCAGACCAATATCCTTGATGAACATGGCTGCAAAAATTCTCACCAAAATACTAGCCAATAGGATCCAAGAGTACATTAAAAGGATTATTCTCCATGACCAAGTGGGATTTATCCCTGGGCAACAAGGTTGCTTCAACATCCACAAATCAATCCACGTGATACAATACATTAACAAAAGAAAGAACAAGAATCATATGATCCTCTCAATAGATGCAGAAAAAGCATTTGCCAAAGTAAAGCATCCTTTTTTGATCAAAACTCTTCAGAGTATAGGGATAGAGGGTACATACCTCAATATCATAAAAGCCATCTATGAAAAACCTACAGCAAATATCATTCTTAATGGGGAAAAGCTGAGAGCTTTCCCCCTAAGGTCAGGAATGTGGCAGGGATGTCCCCTATCACCACTGCTATTCAACATAGTATTAGAAGTCCTAGCCACAGCAGACAACAAAAAGAAATCAAAAGCATCCAAATCGGCAAAGAGGAAGTCAAATTCTGACTCTTTGCAGATGATATGATACTTTATGTGGAAAACCCAAAAGACTCCACCCCAAAACTGCTAGAACTCATACAGGAATTTAGTAAAGTGGCAGGATATAAAATCAATGCACAGAAATCAGTGGCATTCCTATACACCAACAACAAGACAGACGAGAGACAAATCAAGGAGTCGATCCCATTTACAATTGCACCCAAAACTATAAGATACCTAGGAATAAATCTAACCAAAGAGGCAAAGGATCTGTACTTAGAAAACTATAAAATACTCATGAAAGTAATTGAGGAAGGCACAAAGAAATGGAAAAACGTTCCATGCTCATGGATTGGAGGAACAAACATTGTGAAGATGTCAATGTTACCTAGAGCAATCTACACATTCAGTGCAATCCCCATCAAAATACCATCCATTTTTTTTCAAAGAAATGGAACAAATAATCCTAAAATGTTTATGGAACCAGAAGAGACCCCGAATAGCCAGAGGAATGTTGAAAAAGAAGAGCAAAGCTGGCAGCATCACAATTCCGGACTTCCAGCTCTATTACAAAGCTGTCATTTTCAAGACAGTATGGTACTGGCACAAAAACAGACACATAGATCTATGGAATAGAATAGAGAGTCCAGAAATGGACCCTCACCTCTATGGTCAACTCATCTTTGACAAAGCAGGAAAGAATGTCCAATGGAAAAAAGACAGTCTCTTCAACAAATGGTATTGGGAAAATTGGACAGCCACATGCAAAAGGATGAACCTGGACCATTTCCTTACACCACACACAAAAATAGACTCCAAATGGTTGAAAGACCTTAATGCGAGACAGGTGTCCATCAAAATGCTAAGGAGAGCACAGCCAACAACCTTTTGGACCTCAGACGCAGCAACTTCCTCCTAGAAACTTCGACAAAGGCAAGGGAAACAATGGCAATAATGACGTATTGGGACTTCATCAAGATCAAAAGCTTTTGCACAGCAAAAGAAACAGTCCACAAAACCAAAAGAGAACCGACAGAATGGGAGAAAATATTTGCAAATGACATATCAGATAAAGGGCTAGTATCCAAAATCTATAAAGAACTTATCAAACTCAACACCCAAAGAACCAATGATCCCATCAAGAAATGGGCAGAAGACATGAACAGACATTTTTCCAAAGAAGACATCCAAATGGCCAACAGACACATGAAAAAGTGCTCAACATCACTCGGCAGCAGGGAAATCCAAATCAAAACCTCAATGAGATACCACCTCACACCAGTCAGAATGGCTAAAATTAACAAGTCAGGAAACGACAGATATTGGCGGGGATGTGGAGAAAGGGGAACCCTCCTACACTCTTGGTGGGAATGCAAGCTGGTGCAACCACTCTGGAAAACAGTATGGAGGTTCCTCAAACAGTTGAAAATAGAGCTACCATATGGTCCAGCAATTGCACTACTGGATATTTACCCCAAAAATATAAATGTAGGGACCCGAAGGGGTACGTGCACCCCAATGTTTATAGCAGCAATGTCCACGATAGCCAAACTGTGGAAAGAGCCAAGATGTCCATAGATAGATGAATGGATAAAGAAGAAGTGTTATATATACACAATGGAATAATATGCAGCCATCAAAAGGAATGAGATCTTGCCATTTGCAACGACGTGGATGGAACTGGAGGGTGTTATGCTGAGTGAAATAAGTCAATCAGAGAAAGACATGTATCATATGACCTCACTGTTATGAGGAATTCTTAATTTCAGGAAACAAACTGAGGGTTGCTGGAGTAGGCATGGGGTGGGAGGGAAGGGGTGGCTGGGTGATAGACATTGGGGAGGGTATGTGCTATGGTGAGCACTGTGAATTGTGCAAGACTGTTGAATCACAAATCTGTACCTCTGAAACAAATAATGCAATATATGTTAAGAAAAAAAAGAAGAAGAAGAAGATAGCGGGAGGGGAAGAATGAAGGGGGTAAATCGGGGGGGGAGACGAACCATGAGAGATGATGGACTCTGAAAAACAAACTGAGTGTTTTAGAGGGGAGGGGGGTGGGGGACTGGGTTAGCCTGGTGATGGGTATTAGAGAGGGCACGTTCTGTGTGGATCACTGGGTGTTATGCACAAACAATGAATCATGGAACACTATATCAAAAACTGATGATGTAATGTATGGTGATTAACATAACAATAAAAAAGATTCCCCCATGACTTTTCATGGCTTGATAGCTCCTCTCTTTAAAACACTGAATAATTGTCCATTGTCTAAATGTACCACAGTTTATTTTTCCATTCACCTACTAAAAAACATCTTGGTTGCTTCCAAGTTTTGGCAATTATGAACAAAATTTCTATAAATATACATGTGTAATTTTTGTGTGGACAGAAATTCAACTCATTTTGGTAAATACCAAGGAGTTTGATTGTTGGATCATATGGCAAAAATATGTGTAGTTTTGTAAGAAACCACTAAACTGTCTTTCAGAGTGGCTGTTCCATTTTCACCCCCACCAGCAATAATGAGAATTCTCCTTGCTCCATATTCTCATCAACAATTGGTGTTGTCAGTGTTTTGATTTTTGGCCACTGAAATAGGTGTGTAGTGGTATCACATTTTTATTTTATTTGGCAACTCCTTAATGACCTATGATGTTGGGCATATTTTTTTTTAGGAAGTGTACCCCGAAGTATTTAGGGCTGATGCAGTATCATTGTACAACTTACTTTCAAATGGACAGAAAAAATAAATATGAGGCATAGTGATAAGGAAAAGGCGACTGTGAAAAAATGTCAACAGTTAATGAATTTGGAAGCTCTTGTGCTATTAGAGTTGATTTTTATTTATCCTATATATTTCTTATTTTCATAGTTTTTTTTTTAAAGATCTTATTTATTTATTTATTTGACAGAGAGAGATACGGCGAGAGAGGGAACACAAGCAGGGGTAGTGGGGGAGGGAAAAACAGGCTTCCCTCTGAGCAGGGAGCCCGAAGCAGGGCTCGATCCCAGGACCCTGGGATCATGACCTGAGGAGAAGGCAGATGCTTAACGACTGAGCCACCCAGGTGCCCCTAATTTCGCAGTTTTTTAGTAATAGTTACACTTTTATAGTATAAAAAAAGCAAAAGCAATTTCAAGAAACATTCCTTGTGTTATGATAGATAAATATATGTATAGCTGAGTATAACTTTTAATTTAAGGATATGGTTTAGAAGGTATTTTTAAGAGTTTTCATATTTTTTGTTTTCTATTTTTATGATAAAGTTGTTTTTCACTAGTTATTACTGTGTTACTATGTTACATCATTACATTACATTATACATAATATAATCCCTATTGAATATTAATAAATATGTTTTCTCATTGAAGAATAACCCTGATAATTTGTGAATTCAAATTATATTCACTTCTATATATAATGCTAAAAATAGAATTTGTGCATAATTAGCCCTTAATAAATATTAATTTGATAAACAAATTGTTAGGCGTGAATCACACATTTCTGGGATCTCAGCATTTTACCTTTTTTTCTACTCTCTTTACACAGACTAACATGCAAAAGATCATTTGTACAATTCTGTCTGGTATCAAAATCATAACAGCAACAACTCAAGGAATAATAATATAAGTCTACAATTTATAAACACATAAGAAAATGCCTGCAGAAGTACATAAGGCGCTCACAGTAGTTGCCCCTGGGGAGTATGAGTTAGGAAGGAGAGATTTGCTGTTTGACTCAGTCCTTCAGTACTATGTTGTTTTTAAAATTATAATGCATAATTTTACTCAATATTTTTTAATTTTACTTTATACGTAAAATGTACTTATAAAGAAAACACATTTTTAAAGGATGGGAAAGCTGAAGAATCGCAATGAGAGTCTAAGAAAGTCTTGATCATATTTGACTCCTGGGTCCGGCTGCGTCCCTCCATACTTTCAGGCTTTGATAATCTGCAAAAAATAATCAATGTATCCAAGTTCCTTCAAGGCGGATATCTTTGGGTTGCAACCAGAAGAATCCTTCATAATAGGATTGCTCTTATTTATAAGCAACATATAAATTCTTACTATCACATATCATCACATATAGGACCTTATAAGTGTCAGTAGATGATTGAAATTTTATTTTACTTGTATTTGGAGGCCACTAGAGGGTTATTTATAAGGAGGGGAGGAGGGAACACCTCTGATTTATGCTATAAGAGTTTCTCTGGTTGAAACAGTCAACTGCATTAGGCTGGATGGAGGGACAGAAAAGTTAGCAGGGTTCTGGAGTAGTCTAGGTGAAAGGTGATGATGGCTTTCACCAAAGCTTTAACAAGAGAGATGGAGAGCAGTGTTAAGAATAAGGATATATTTTGAAGGTAGAACTAGCTAAAATTGCAATGTATTACATGCGAGTTATGAGATGAGGAGAGGAATACTGAGTGGCTCTATTATTTTTATTCTGAGTTTGAAAAGTTTATTTGGCAACAAGTGGAAATATTGACAAGGCAGCTATATATGAGAACAATAATTATAATTTTAGAGACTTCCAGAGTTCTGATCTTCTCCATATAATGGACCATCCGAAGTGTGTGTGTGTGTGTGTGTGTGCACGCACGCGTGCACGTGCAGCCTGTGTCTGTCCAAATATGTTGCCTCACAAGCTTTCCGAGTGAATTCAGCCCAGTTACCTCATTAGCTGATGAATTTTGTCCTTTGGCCAGCAATTTTGAAGGCAGTTGTGAATGGAATACTTTCTAATTGTTTTTATTTTTAAGACTCACTGATCATATGTATATCATCAATCCATACAATTTATTGTCTTAGACAAATGAGGGCTATCTGCTTCTCTTTCTAGTTCTCCAATTGCCTTTTATTGGAGGGAGTTTGTTGAGATGTCTCCCTTCTTTCTACCTGAAAAGATCACCACTGGCAATGAATGAACATATATTAAGATCCCCAGAGTCTCGTAACTATCAGACACTGGCTACAGAACAGATGTGGGTATATTTCCTCATATGAATTATGTTCCCTGTCACTAGGTTCTTAATAGAACATTTCTTGAACCATCACTTCTAAATATAGTAAAATTCTAATGACATCTTTTTCCATAAAAGGGCTTGTAATGCCTTGACATCAAGTACACCAGCTTTTCACTTTATTCTGTCATGACTCGATATACTGTCCAGAATTTCATTACTTTCTCAATTTTTTAGAGGTTACTTTTTAAGTTTGAAAAAGGGTTTACAGTTTAATTGCAACTTCTTATAAATGTCATCTCCTTCAAATTTCTAACAATGGTTAATTAGCCTATCAATACCCCAGAATCACAAATCAGTTCTCATTTAATTGGTTAATGTTAATTTTTACTAAGAATTAATCAGGTGTTAATTGAATGTTTCTTTTATAATGCTTAAGTTTTTTAAACGTTCTGAACATTAGTTCTCGTCTTCTAAGTAGGCTAAGTTTCTGGAATATACTCCTTTCCGCACTCTTTCACTAAAGGAGAGAGATTAAGGCACTAGGATTTACAACCAAATTAAATAAATATGTATTTCTATGACTAAGAGCCTAGTTAGCATATATAATATATATAAAGTATAATGTATAATATACAGCCGCTATACACATCTTTTGCCACTCGTTCTCCACCAGCAACCACACCTGCTCTCTGTCAGTATTAAGGACCTCTCATAATCTAGCTTTCAGCTGGATACTGGGTTTTCACGCATTTCTTCCTGGAGATTCATTTCCTGGTGACAAGCACTTGCTAGTTTGGCCTTTCTAAAGTATATTCTACCACTGGCAGTGTTTGGTACATATTATGCCCTCAGTACAAATTTTTTGAATTAATGAGTGTTGTCTTATTAATCTTAATTGTGCGTGGAATCGGATGTGCTGGTCTGTTACACACAGGTGAGATTAATATGTAATTTTCTTACGAGTGTTGAGTGTACCTGTGTATGTCTGCATCTAAGTATGAGTGTGTCTTCAAAGTAGCTTTGAAACATTTGGAAAATTATGTAATAATTGAAAAGGAAATTATTTGTGGTCAGCAATCTTTTTTCTCTAAAGGATCAGAGAGTAAATAATTTTGATTTTAGAAATTGCACAGCCTCTTTTTCATGAACTCATTTCTGCAATTGTAGCACATAAGCAGTCATGGACAATTAAGAAACAAATGAGCATGGTTGTTTTCAATAAAACTTTATTTACAAAAACAGGCAGCAGGCCAGTAAATAGTTTGTCTGATTCTCATCCTAAATACTTAAAATGTTGATTTTTTTTAAATTATTAATGGCAAATATATTTCATTGTTTATTAATACTACATACAACACTCATTTGTTGTTGTGATGGTGGTGGTTGTGTGTGTGTGTGTGTGTGTGTGTGTATGTTTTTCTTTCAGAGAGAGAATGAGAGCATGAGTGGGGGGGAGTGCCAAGGGAGAGGGAGAGAGGGAATCTTTTTTTTTTTAAGATTTTGTTTATTTACATTTCAGAGAGAGAGAGAGAGAGCACAAGCAGGGAGAATGGCAGGCAGAGAGAGAAGCAGGCTCCCCGCTGAGCAAGGAGCCCGATGCGGGGCTTGATCCCAGGACCCTGGGATCATGACCTGAGCTGAAGGCAGACGCTTAACCGACTGAGCCACCCAGGCATCCCAGAGAGAGAGAATCTTAAGCAAGCTCCACACCTAGCATGGAGCCCCACACGGTTTGATCTCATGACCCTGAGATCATGACCTGAGCCAAAATGAAGAGTCAGACTGAGCCACCTATGTGCCCCACAACCTCAATTTTTATTAAATACATGAAGATCATGTAGACTAAGGTTATTAAGCTAGTCAAAAATTGTTTGCCATGACTATATTGTACTTATGATTATAACTTATTAGTAAGTTTTATGTCTTCTGAAATGAAAACTAAATAAATAGCACATATATATGAGCTTACTCAATTCATGTAACTGTGGTCTAACCCCAAAGAAGGAAGACCACTGATCTCTCATTGTGAGGTTAACTAACCTAATAATCTACTTGCATCTGGTGCAGATTTGGGTGCCTAAGATTTATGACTAAATATGTACTCTTTTGTTATTTTTTTAAATTAGCATATGTATTATTTGTTTCAGGGGTACAGGTCTGTGATTCATCAGTCTTACACAATTCACAGCACTCACCATAGCACATACCCTCCCCAATGTCCATCACCCAGCCACCCCATCCCTCCCACCTGAAAACATTATTCTTGGTGACCACTTTTTTTTTAAAGATTGATTGATTGATTGACTGATTTGATAGAGAGGGATACAGAGAGGGAACACAAGCAGGGGGAGTGGGAGAGGGAGAAGCAAGTTTCCCACAGAGCAGGGAGCTCAATGCAGGGCTTGATCCCAGGATCCTGGGACCATGACCTGAGCCGAAGGCAGATAGATGCTTAATGACTGAGCCACCCAAGCGCCCCTCTTGGTGACCACTTTAGATACAACTAAGTAAAACACAAAACCAAAAATAAAATAAAGATAAAACCTGAAATAAATTTAGTTAGTTTTAGTCACATAATTGTCACACAATATACCCTTTAACTGACCATGAAATTGTAGTTCAGATATTATTGATAAAGAAAATACAAAGAATATTAGGTTCCGATCATTTTCACCCAACTAGTCCCAGTTACTAAAGTAAACGTTGGATTCGAAGGTAGAAAATCTTACTGTATGTATGGAATCAAGTTTATTTCTATTTTCACTCACTATAATAGATTCTTTCCTGGGAAGTACTGATTCTTGAAGGGCATATATCATTCCTTCGCATGGAGGAAGTACAGGCTTGAATTCTAGAGCCAGACTTCCTGGGCTCAAATGGTACACTGATTTTGAGCAAAATTCTTAACCTCTCTGTCACACAATGCCTAAGCTGAAAGTCAGGGAAAGTGGAACACTGTGGCTACCTCATTCATTCTGTGAAGATTAAATGCAAATCACTTAAAAAGAGCTATTATAAATGTTTGCTTACTTGTTTCTCCTTAGACTATATTGGGGAGAGTGCATTTGAGAACTGAGTTGATTAAATTAGAAAGATGGAAAATAGAAACCTTTGACGATTGTGCCCTTCTTATGACGCAAGTATTATCCTCAGCTTAGGTAGGAAAATCCTCTCTTCCCACGCACCCACTTTACACCTCTGTTCTTCAAGTCGAGTGCTTGGCCCAGCAGCATTGACTACACCCAAAAGCTGGTTAGAAATTCAGGATCTCCTCCAACCTTCCTTCAAATCTATGGGAGGACAATCTTCATTTTGCTAGATCCCTAATGAGCTCTGACCCATTCATATTTGAGAAATGGGGCTGTAGGAGAGCCATGTATATTACCAATGCCTGAGTACAGGTAGTGCACCCACAAGTATCACCAGAGGCAGCATCCAGGTGCTACCTCCAAACCTGTTCAGGCACCAGGAAAAATGTCTCAATGTTCTTCCTTATGTTTTTGGAGCCAACAGGAGAGATGGCTAATGCTTGGGACGATGTGGATTATCTGAGCACCAGAAGTGTTTATGTAAGAGAAAGACAATTTCATTCACCTGTTACATTCTTTCTTTCAGATAGCATGACGCTAATAGTTAATCTGTTCCTAGTAGTACGGAGTGACCATTTTCTTGCTTCTCTCTCTTTTTTTTTTTTTTTTAAGATTTTATTTATTTATTTGACAGAGAGAGACACAGCGAGAGAAGGAACACAAGCAGCAGGGGTGGGAGAGGGAGACACAGGCTTCCCGTGGAGCAGGGAGCCCGATGTGGGGCTCGATCCCAGGACCCTGGGATCATGACCTGAGCCGAAGGCAGACGCTTAACGACTGAGCCACCCAGGCGCCCCTTTTTTCTTGCTTCTCTTGTTCTGAGTTGCAGATCCATAGGAATTCATGAGTTAGCTCATTATTCACAACAGTTGTACCCAGAGCCTGGACAATTGGTGATCTTATGAAATTCATATAATATCATAATTAAATTGCTACAAATTCCTTACTTTGACAACTTCGGCAATTAAATAACCACTGAACACTAGGATAATATACTTTTATTTTTAAATTATTTACTAAAATAGAATTTTCAAAAATAATGTTTAAATGTAGCTTTAATTCACTGTAATTAAATGTTCATGTTTGTTGACTACAAATTACTTGTCTTATATAGACAATATGAAATATTTTAAGAATAAAAATTTGAAATTTATACTCATTTTGCTTTTTTGATGTTTACATATACTTTAATTTTGATTTTTATGAAATATATTATCATGTGCACTTTGAATATAATCACATTTTACTTTTTAATCCTTCAGTTTATTTCTATCAAATTAAGTCAACATCTTGATAACAATGTAATTAGTGACATTGCTAAAATACAGGCAGAAAATAAAACATATTACACGAATATTTAATAATTTACTATATCCATATTTCTATTTTCCTTCTCATCCAAACACTGCTATCCCATAAACAGAACACCCAGATATGAGTAAATATAATAAAATTCAGACATCTTAGCTTTATGTGTTTTTACGTTTTACTGTAATAAAGGTGTTTTCAAGGAGGGAGGATAGAGCATAAATCTTTAAAATGTGTTGGCCTCATTTATCACTTTTAAGTATTTAGATCCATGGTATAATGTGGGCATTTCTTTGTTCTCCTGTCAGAGTAAATATTAGAAGCTGGTCTGTGTGCTGTCTTCCCCTCAAGCTGCTTCATGCTCTTTGGCTGCCCTGTAGCTACTCCTACCTGGACACAGTCCTGGCTGTTTTCTTTCCAGCCCAAGCCTCTGTTGCCCCATCACTTTTTCTCAGCCCCTCCCGTCACCACTTCATTCCTTCCAGTCAGCAGTCTTCAACAAAAAATAATGGAAATTACCATGTGAACTTTAAAGAAACACTGGTTGCCTATGTCTTATCATATTATTTGTTTGCTTGTTTTTTTCTGTAATCCCCAAAACAAAATTAAACCCACTAAATAGTCAAGTACCAGGTGTCCTGTTGTTTCAAACTGTGACTAAGTCTCCATCATTTGAGGATGCACACAGTAAGCCATCAAGTGGCCTATGTGATTTTAATGATATTTATGAGCTTGTAAGATGATCCTTGATGATGAGATTAATTGACCTGATGGCTCCTGAAATGACATCCATTAAACATAAGAGACCCATAATCCCAGCAAGAAGGCAAATACCTCCCTTGAGACCAACTTCTCCAAGGCTAGAAAGATCAGTTTCTAGGGAAAGGTTTAAAGAATTCTTTCCTGTTCTTCTCAGTTTGATCCATACAGCAGATGTCAAGAGGGTGGCCTAGTGAGTTGGATGGACTATATTCTACTTGAAATTCAGGTCATATAAAGATTTGTACAGGTCATAAAATTTTGTAAATTATTGGAATTTGGATTAGCCTACTTGTGGCCGGGTCATGGTTTCTCCATCTCTGGGAAGCCAAGCTCCAGGGCTGGGGCCTGAGTGATGAGTTAAGTTGTATCGTTCTCTAACACCAAAGCATCTCATTATCTTTACAGAACTTAACTAAGGGTGACTCTGGTTTCTCCTTTCCATAAATATAAAGAAGAGGGCATTTTTGATGTGTCTGCAAAGTGCATTGTATTAGGGATTATTAAATTGAATTTAGTTTAGGAGAAAGGGACAGAATTGAAGCATATAGTTTCTCTTTTCTATATTCCTTATGCTGTGCCTGTTATTCCTGTAATGTATTCATTCCATAACTGGAAGCCTGTACCTCCCACTTCCGTTCACCCATTTTCCCATCCCCCTCCCCTTCTCCTCTGGTAACCACCACTTTGTTCTCTGTGTTCATAGGTTTGATTCTGCTTGTTTGTTTATTCATTTGTGTTTTTATTTTTAGATTACACACGAGTAAAATCATATGGTATTTGTTTTTCTCAGTCTGACTTATTTCACTTAGCTTAATACCACCTAGATCCATCCATATTATTGCAAATGGCATGATTTTGTCCTTTTTTTATGGCTGCCTGATATTCCAGTGTGTGTATATGGTGTGTGTGTGTGTGTGTGTGTGTGTGTGTGTGCACACCATATTGAAGCATCTGGTTTTAAGGCCTGAGTTTTCTATTTACTATTTGTAAATAGTAAATATGTGTATTTACTATTTGTGTATTTACTATGTGTATTTACTAAATATAGTAAATAAAAAAAATGTGGCTTTGTGCAAAGTGTTTTAACTCTCTGAATCTTAATTTCTTCACCCATTGAACAGTAATGATGATATTTGTCTTCACTTGCAATGATATGGTAGATATCCTAGAAATTAAAATAGAAAATCATTTTAGAAATGTGACTAATATACTCCAGCATGCTAAGTATTCAGGATGGATTGTCCTAAAGAAATTTCTATCAATCAAATCCTCCACTAAGAGGCAATAACCACTGTCTTTATCTCTTCAATGTCTAACTCATATCCTATGACATAGAGGCTCTCGACAACTCCTCAAATAGTCTTAGACATCAAATACCCTGAGTCCAAATTATGTTATTAAAATGCCTGAATGTGCATATGTCATTCATTAAAAATTGAGTACAGAGTATATGCCAAATATGTAACTCATTAAGGAACAAAGACATTTTTTTAAGTGTGATTAATTGTTGTCAGGGCCTTAAGTGAAGTACTCTGGGAACACCAAGTTTGGATTTCCCTCAGACTGCTGGGGAGATAGAGGAATGGATATGTGGAGGAGATTACGACTCTCCTTAGTGTTGATGTTGAAATGTATGACTTGTCTCATGAGGGTGGGATGTGCTAAGGCCACTGAGTAACAGGTCAGCGTGGACAAAGGACTGGAGGGAAGACAGGAAAAGATAAATCTGAGGAACTTCATAGAGTTTAGCATGCATAGCTACATCAAGAGAAAATGGCAATTATACTTATATTCCGATCAGCTAGCACAGAACTTTCTTCAGGTTGGGTGGAATGACAAAATATAAGGCTGTGTAAGGGGTCTGGGGGGCCACAGAGTATGAATTTCCTGACAATGAAGATTTGGGTTTTATTGTGGATGCAATAGGAGACATTGTTTTTGTTTTGTTTTGTTTTGTTTTTGCATGTTTTCTTTACTTTTTTTTTTAAACAAAATTGTGTTTTAGAAAGAGTACATACAAAGAAAGAGTAAGTTTGGGGGAATGCAATGGAAGGGAGACTAGTAGATTTTGTAGTAATCCAGGTGAGACCAGCTAAGAGCTTCAAGTAAGATGTGAGGGGGAGAAGGAAATGGTTAAATTAGACACTGGTATGTTGTTGACTGATTCGATGAGGGAAGTGATAGAGAGGAAGGCTCTGAATTTGTGGTATGACTATTTGGCGCTACTATTCATTTAAATAAACATAATTTGAGGATGAGGTTTTAGGGGAGTAAAGATTAATTCTGCATATTATGATTTTGAAGTGTTTTAATGACAAATGACATTTTCCAGGAAGGACTTCTTTAAGTAGTCTCTACACTGGACGTGGGGCTTGAACTCACAAGCTGAGATCAAGAGTCTCACACTCTACCTACTGAGCCAGCCAAGTACCCCTTCCAGGAAGGATTTGAAGGTACATGGTTTTTGTAAAGGGGAGACATCCGGGGTAGGCATAAAAGTTCAGAAGTCTTTAGACCCTGGAGAAGTCTGAAACAGTGGGGGTAGATGAGATAACCCAGAAAGCTTCTCAATACAAACAAGAAGGAGGTGGCCCTAGGAATACTGAGAGGTTCTAAGACATCTAGAGAAGTAGAAAAAAGAGATTCTTAGCAAGGGAAAGGGGTAGGGCAGGAGGACAAAATTGTCTTTGCAGTGCTGGTCTAACCTGAGATTCTTTCCACCTTTCTGAATGATTACATTCTCTCCTTACTTACTTTATTTATTTTCAAAAAATCCTAGAGTTCATTCTAAACTTAGTTTGACAATCTGTACCCTATCTGAAGGCTGAGAATGGTCCCAACTGAAATTATTAAACATTAACTTTCTTGGAAGTGTTTTTTTAACAAAAACAATCAACTATAAGGTGCAAATATTAAAAAAAGAATAATTATTTTTTAAGTGATACAATATTGTTTTAAGGATTTATTCATATGTGCACATATGCTATTCAGGAAAGAATGTGTTAAAATTGCATCTGAAATCACAATATGATTATTTTACATAGTGTACGCTCAGGTTGTGAAGGAAGTAAAAAGATAACATCTGTGCTCAATAAGCATTTCCACAGCTCATCTCCTCAGTGCCAGAATCCTTCTGTTGCAATGTGAGAAATCAAGGTTATTTACTTCCTTGTTAATTCTTTGTTATGCAGGCCTCTTTCTCTCAGAGCCACACATTTCTTTTTTCTTGTGTGGTTTGCCAGTTCTTTTAGTCCCAGACTGAAGATTGCCACTTCCTCAATACCCTCATCATTCAACCTCTATCAACTCTGTAAAATGTGGACACTTTTGGCCCCCAAACCCAGAAAACCTGAGTGTAAGGGACTTACTTTTATTATGAGCTTCATAATCTTATATAGCAAGAAACCTGGACGGAGGCGATTCCAGGGTTGGTTAATTCAGTCTCAACGATATCACCAAGCACACAAGCTCTTTCCAATGCACCATCTTCACCTGTTGGCAAGATCCTGAACAGATGAGAAAGGCCATTTCAGCAAGTTCACTTTACCATGTAAGGGGGCTCCATCGTTCAGGCATTGTCAGAAGAGGGGTCTGTCCATTTACTATGTGTTCCGTGTATTAAGTGTGTGGGGTCCTTTTTCAGAAGATCCTGGGAGATTTCCCTACTAACCCACTGACCAGAATTGGGTCATATGCCCACCTAAACTAATTACCGGCAGGAGAGAGGCATGAATGGCTGATTTACTGAAATTTTCTCCTTGATTCTAGAAGCTATAGTCTGAATGTGTCACCCCAAAATTCATGTTGAAATTTTAACCCCCAAAGGTGATGAGATTAGGAGGAGGGGACTTGGGAGGTGATTAGGTCATGTGGGTGGAGCCCTCATGAATGGAATCAATACTCATAAAAGAGACTTACAGAATTCCCTCACTGGTGCCACCGTGTGAGGACACAGGGAGAATGTTGTGACATGGAGGAAGGTCTCAACCTGGTCCTGTTGACCTTGATCTTGGGCTTCCAGTCTCCAGAACTGTGGGAAATACATTTCTGTTGCTTGCAAGCTACCCAATTTGTGATATTTTGTGATAGCGGCCTGAACAGACTGAGATACTCAGAAAATTCACAAGTGCCTAATAATTGAATCGAGCAGGGACAAAGGATGAAGGGATGCATTTTTAATTAGAACTACATCATCTGCCATCTTGTCCTACTGTCTTCTCTTCCATGTGTATGAATGGAGCAGTTCAAATCTTTCCTTCATTCCTAAACTTTAATCCTGAGGTTAGATCAAACTCAAATCAAATTATGCTCTATTGGTCACAAAATCTATTCATATTATTTCTTTCAGCGGCATGTTTTTAAACATGTGGTTTGACCGCCTTAGACTTGTTTGGACCTCACATTTCCAGTTTCACACTGTTGGGCACCTGTGTTTTTTTTTATTTTTAACATATTATTTACTTCTTGATAAGTTCTTTCATATAACTTTTTTCAGCAAAGCAATAATGATAATAATACTAATGATATGTAAAGTTCATAAGATATGTCCTTTTTATACTCTGTATTTGCTATTTGAATAAAATATTCCAAAGAGGAAAACGAAGTATTATTCAGTGAATGATTTGCTAGTTATCTGGGAAAGCTTGTTTTGTTATTTCCTTATTAGATCAGTCCAGTCCACGGTGAATGATTAAATATAGTATATACATTTTTACAAACAATTTTGTCTCTTAATACAGAATTTCTTGTTTTAGTTACTCTCACATTCATTTTTAAAATCTGCATTATCATAACAAAGTGAAAAGAGCATGCTCTTTGTATAATAAATAGGGCCCTTTATCCTCTCTCACTTGAGCATGCATGAAATTTGGTAGTACTATTATTGAGTGTGAAAGCATTCACTAATACATTTATTCATGCAAGAATAACTAAGTTACAAATTGTTAATTGTTACAGGATGCACAGCTATATGAAAAACACCCTAGAGTTGCTAATTATTTCATATGGGAGACACGGTAATAATACAAAGCCATCTCTCTTAGTTTGACACATGAAGATACCATGCAGTTTGGCATAGCCCATGTTCCTAGTCTCATCAACCACCATTTGCCTCAGCTACAGGCCCACTAAATCTCTCTTTGATCTTGGAAGGTACAGACCCTGCCATAGCCCAATGACTTCGCATATGGTTTTCCCCATATATAAAAACACATCTTTTCATACCCCGAGAACACCATTTCCCTAACACTCTAACATGCAAAAGAATATTCTATAATGCAACCTATAGCTAAAAATTCCTTCCTTCTCTTTCTTCTCTGTATACGGAATTGCCTTTCCTGTACATAAGACCTCAGTTAGGACCACTAGCTAGAAGATTGTGAAATGCATGATCTATAGGCATTAAATCACATACTACTTAACTTCCAATCAAGGAAACCATTTTACAGTGTGAAGGGGGTGCCAGAGAGAACTCACAATCATGGGATTCACTGGCTACATTGACTATACATCATCCAGAACCTGCCAGTGTGATAGAGCATTGGAATGACCTCCTGATGGTACAGCTAAAGCACCCACCAGAGGCAATATCCTATGAGACAGGGCCACCATTCTCCAAGATACATTAAGCCGAAGTATTCTTTATGTCTGTATATTCCAACTAAGTCCATACATGAGTCCGAGAACCAAAGGATGAAACAGAAGTGGCCCTACTTACAATCACTATCATTAACCTACTAGAGGACTTGACTTACTTTATCTCTGCAGAGTTAGAGATCCTAGTCCTCAGATTACAGGAGGTGATACTGTAACAAAGCATCTGAGTAACAAAGCACAGTTCCAACTGAAGTATGCCCACAGCTGTTACCTGGGAACTTTGGGCACCCGATGTTCATAAGACCAGTTGGCAAGTAGGAGAGTCACAATCTTGTCAGTGGTAATTAACCCTGGTCATCAGGAGAAGGTTTGGCTGCTATTATACAATGTAGATACGTAGGAATATATGTGGCATTCAAGAGACTTTCTCTAGTGGTCAGGCTCAGACCTCTCATGAATGAGGGACTGGGCTATACCACCAAGTAGTGACCAAATTAACAGGGGTAATAGCTGGGGCAAGGGAGATTTGGAATGGAGAGTGGAGGAGAGAAACAATGAGTAGCATTGTATCCCTAACAGCAAATGCAACAATGGGGGCTGTAGTTTGTCTATTTGCCTTTCTTTTCCAAGTCTCATCCCAGCAGGAAGAAAGTCCCAATATGGCCTTGAAGGAGTTTCTCCCCAACCTGTATGGGAAGTGGATCAGACTGGCCCAAGGAAAGGAGTGCGATAGCCATGTAAGCAAACTACTCATATCCCCCTTCCAGAAAAGACGTGTTGCTCAAAAGACCATAAGGAGTGGGCCAACTGGTAACCTTCAGCTGCTTGCTTATTTAAGGCTTTCCTCAAGTTTCTGGAGAGGTTACTCTCATCTCAGGGAAGCCTTGAGTCAGTAACTGTGCAAGATAATAAGAGTCTAGCTATTTCCACCTAAGGCAGGCTCTTCTTTCTACATCAGAACTCCCCCCCACACCATTATCATAATCCCAGTTCAATTTTCAGGGAAGAACAGAAACCTCCTGTCTCAGTGGAGAACTGTCAAAATCTCTTCCAAAGAAGAGCATGTGCTAGGCGATGTATTGGCATGACCATCTTTGAAAAATACCAGCTGCTGCGGAGCCTGGATGACTCAGTCACTTAAATATCTGACTCTTGGTTTTGGCTCAGGTCCTGATCTCATGGGTCCTGAGATCAAGCCTATTGCTTTTTTTTTTTTTTTTCCTTGTCCCATTGCATCTTTATCTATCCCTAAGATTGTACTTATCATACAACTAAGTGATTTATAATAGACGTATTTTCCCTTGTCTAAATTTCCATGCCACGTTCTAAGACTTGGGATAATTCCCAAGTTTTGGTCCCAATTGCCCTAAACATCCATATTTGAGATGAATTCCCCTACTCTCACCTGAAAAAACTTACTGGATTAAAGGTAGACATCTACATCAAATTCTGTGGCATAGGACTTGACTCAAAAAATGAACTATACCTACAATCACATTCTTGTTCAGGATTTTTCACTAACACCATAGAAAGGGAAGCTTTTAGGCTTTCAATAAGAGTATTTTATTTGTTGAATGATAAAGTGAGTGGTGCACGTGCCATGGCATGCTATAATTTATCTATATAATTCAGCTTTCTGCAAATTTCCCAGCTTAGTTTTTGATGCCTCAGGAGAGTTGACATGCACTAACATCTCTGGCCAGATACTCATGAACATCTTTCTCTCCTTTGCATCCATCCCTGTTCACAAGGTATCATCATCTCCATTGAGTACTCCCAAAGGAAATAATGGTGCCTACCAGGCATCGCTGTTTCGTATGCTCAGTATTTCCAATTACACTGGTGGTCTTGGAGATGTATTGGGGGAACATTAAACAACACAGCCTGAAGTATAAGAAGAGAAATATGTGCAGGTAAGACTAACATTTTATCTGAGTTATTTTATTAACAGGGAACTCATTCAAGTAAGAATGGGGAAATGGATCTCATCAAATTGCAGGTCCCTACAAACAAATTATCCAGCTAAACTTCAGGAGAACTGGAACAGTATGCATATCAATCCTGGTGACCTTGGAATATTCATTTTCTGTCCTAGGTCTGCCTCTTACTGTGTCACTCCATTTTTTTTCTTTGTGTTTACTATATATCTTATATCCATATTTTCCTAACTGATATTTTCTGCTTCTTCCTTTCTTCTCTTTTTGAAGTCAATTTATATATTTTTTAAACTTTAGTTTGCTGCAAACTCTCTTCTTTGATGAGTCTTTTCTGTTCATATCCCTAAAAGAGAGAAAATAGTTGGATTAGCAAACAATAATCTTAGATTTACTTGCTGGGTATGTATTATATATGAGGGTATATTATTTAGTAGGGACATTATTATCCCTACTATTATATCTTTTTGATAGTAGAGGAAATTGAGGCTTAGAGAAGTCACTTAACTCAAGCTCAAAAAAAAAAAAAAAAAAAGGATTCAGGGCTCTCTGCAGGCTGTCCCCAGGTAAACTTCTAATCTACTACCACACTGCTTACCCTCTTACCCTGAGATGAGCAGCACAGCCAGGTCGGGTGGGGTAACTCTCTGCAGAGAGTTGAGCTTAAGAACAATAATTTCCTTCATAAGTAGGTATGATAGACAGATAAAAACAGATGCATTTTTGTGGAGTTTGAGTACTGACTAAAGCATTTATACTCAGTTATGGAAATCAATTATGGAGGCTCAATTTTTAGAGACCATTTTGAGGCCACTGAATTTCTTGCCTAGTGAACAATTAAATGAACAAAAGAAATTGCATGCAGCAGTGGATGGCCCATGTTTGCACACCTGTGCAAGTCCTTTAAGTCATATTTGGAGTGGACAAAATCAGCAATGTTCCCTGCTTTCTATTCATGCATAGGAGGTTAGCCACTGGAGTGGAAATTAAGAATGAGGACAGTCATCAAGGGGGGACACACTGATGACTAAACATGGTTCCCTGGCTGGGTAGGGAGACCAATAGAATAAAATAGAAATAAAGAATCTGGAAGATGAGAAAAAGTTTGAGGTCCTGATTCCCTTTTCCATTCTGGGTAGTTTCTACTTTCTCTGAGAAGAAGGCGATAAGGTATAAATTCATTCACTGCCCACTCCCTGCCACATGCTTACCTTCTTCTGAGAAATCCTGTCACCATCTCTCTTACAGGAAACACTGTTTTGTTCTTCCACCTGTGGTTAGTCCTGTGCTCCTTACTTGTATCATATCCTCCACAACATTACATGTTGTTGCATTTTGACCCTTTATCTTTCCTTTTTATGCTTCTTATGGCTCCTCTTTAAAAAAAAAATGTAAAAAAAATCCAAGCAAATTCACAAAGTTAATTGAGATCTAGGTCATTGGATTTTAAATTATTGAGAATAGGGGAAGGTCTGAGAAAAAAAAAAAGTTACCAATACTGTTGTTGAATTGGACTCTTGGAAAGCAGTGAGAAGAGCTGGCAAACTCAAACATTCATAAGTCACCATTGTCTTTGAGGAATATGGGTAAATGTCAAGAACATTCAGGTTAGATTTTGATGAAGAGAGCATAACATGAGTAAAAACCAATGGTAAGAATTCCAAGACAGGATACACTCTAAGAGAAGACAGTGTTCTAATAGTCTGGAATCAACAGTAAATCACAAGAATCAAAACTAATTGCTATCATCTTTTTATTCCTAAGATGTTTGACTTTTACTTCAGTTATGATCTAGTAAACCATATGATTATCTTTCCTGCTCTGTCAATTGAGTAGCAGAAATCATTGTAGTTCTACGATCAAGCACTCCACTGGGAACATAGTGGTTGTAAGAAATGATTATGAGTATATCACAAGGATGCATGTTTGTGTGCACTAGGGAATATGCTGACACGACTCCTGTTCTCTGAAAAGATGGAAAACTACATATATATATATATATATATATATATACACACACACATATATATACACATATGTGTGTGTGTGTGTGTGTGTGTATATATATATTCCATATACATAACTGAATTGGAAAGGCTTGCAATATCATGCCCTCTGATAATTTCCTGAGGAAGTAAAATGAATAAATAAAAGTTCAGAACTGAGGGACAATAGTTCATTATAATCTCCTGAGAAAGAAGAGAAATAATGTGTCCCTCACATCTCATCCTTACACTCTGAGGCTGAGTGTTTTTTCTCTGCAGGTCTGAGAATCTTTGGTCCCCAGCGTGCATATGCTGCAGCTCGGCAGGGATGTTCTGAGGCACTGTCTCCTTGGGACAGAAATAATAGAAATAACAGGCATCCTGGAGAGTCCTCATACTCTCTCTCCAGCTGGCTTGTGGCCCTTTTTGTTGGTCCCCAGCCAGGCTGTAGCAAGGAGCTTTGTATCCAGACCCTCAACATGAGAGAAAGGAGGGCGCACTGACCACCTAGACTGCATTTCTTATCATCACTAGGATTTTTCAAAGTTTTCAGAGACAGGCCATATTTTTAAAATAGAGACAGTTATCAAAATAGGAAACCTTAGACAAGAACTTAAAATGATCATCAATCTAAAATGTCTCAATAAACACCTTAACTGTTTTGCAAGAATATAATTAAACACACCCAGCGTATCAGGATAAAAAGCTTGCAGAGGCACAGAACTTACAACCTCGGTTCTGACCTTTTGGGTAATGGAAACTGAGTTAATTCCACACACAAAAATATGGAGAATTCTAGCTGTAAATAAACAATTTGGGAAATGAACTATTTCTGTTCCAGCTAATGAAGAATGACATTTAAAGAAATACTATTCATTTGTTTAGATGCAGAGAACAGATTGGCAGTTGCCGGAGGAAAGGGGGGCTGGGGATGGGTGGGCGAAATGGTTTTAGGTATTCGGGAGGTATAAACTTCTAGTAATAAAATAAATAAGTCATGGGGATGTAACGTACAGCGTGGGGGGCCATAATATTATATTGCAAATTTGAAAGGTGCTAAGAAAGTCAATCTTAAAAGTTCTTATCACGACAAGAAAAAGTTGTAACTCTGTATGCTGACAGACAGTAAACAGACTTAATGTGATCATTTTGTAATACCTATGAATGTGGAAATACGATGCTGGACACCTGAAACTAATATAATGCTGTATCTCAATTATACTTGAATTAGAAAAAAAGAAAATATTCAAATAAAAAATAAATGCTCATTTCAAAAATGTGCCTTAGATTTGAGGCTTGCTGTGACCGTGTACTGAAAAACTTGTGTTTGTTAGAAACAGTGGAACTTGTTTTCCATTTCCAACTGCTAGTCAATTCTTATGGTCTAAGGTTGATTTTTTTCAACTTCTAAATGTTATTTATGAAGTTGTCAGAGGGGCTAAGAAGCACACATTAATACAACTCCTGTCTGAAATGGAATACTTCATAGACTTATGGTTGAGTAGCAACACACACATTCAACTGGACTCAGTTAAAAAAATATATATGCCTAAGTTACTTCCCTCAATTAGGGATTTCAAGCATCTAGAGCTTAAGGGAGGATTACACAATTTATACTTCTACACCCAGGTTCTAACGCAGGATCCCAATTTTTGCAAAAGAATGGAACATTGTGGAAAAGGGACCTGCACACACTTCACTACAACATTTTCAAGGGTTCATGTGTCTCCTTGTTGCTGCTACACCGGTGGTACACCTCGAAGCTGTATGAGTGTGTGTTTGTCTTTGAGGGTTGTATAGGAGTAAGAAGGTATATGTTTGTGAGTCTCATAAATGAGAGTAATAATCAATAAATTGTAGTATGGAAAAGGCATCATTGGGTGAGGCATCTAGCTGTGATCAGTTTCTACAATCCTGCTTTAATGACATATGATCTGCGGTTGGTGGACAGAGTATTAGCACATGGCTGCACCACTAGTGGATTTGCTCTATCTCTGCCATACATTCTGAGTGGATTGTCCAAGCAGTAGTTAGAACCCTAACTCAGTTCTCTGCTTTCTGTGTCTCTTCATATTTGATCCCTTTCACTAACAATTAGTGTGTGTGAAGATTTTTTCCATAATTTTGATGACTTTTTCTTCTTCTTCTTCTTCTTTCTTCTTCTTCTTCTTCTTCTTCTTCTTCTTCTTCTTCTTCTTCTTCTTCTTCTTCTTCTTCTTCTTCTTCTTCTTTCTTCTTCTCCTTCTTCTTCTTCTTCTTCTTCTTCTTCTTCTTCTTCTTCTTCTTCTTCTTCTCTTCTTCTTCTTCTTCTTCTTCTTCTTCTTCTTCTTTTTCTTCTTCTTCTTTCTTTTTTCTTCTTTCTTCTTCTTCTTCTTCTTCTTGATTGATTTTTAGTGAGAAAGAGAGAGTGAACACACAAATGGGGTTGGGGAGTGCAGAGGGAGAAGGAGAGAGAGAATCTTAAGCAGACTCCATGCCCAGCACAGTGGTGCCTGACCCAGGGCTCTATCCTACAGCCCTGAGTTCATGACCTGAGTCAAAACCAAGAGTCCGAGGCTTAACTGACTGAGCCACCCGGGCACATCCATAATTTTGACCTTTAACAAATCAAACTATTCTTTACCAAATACTTTGCCAAGGCTGAAAAGTAGATGAAGAACTAACTTTCTGATATTTTTTTAGAGCTGCTCATTCATTTGGATTATATGGATCTGATCTGGGCTTCCAGCCCTCTGGAAAGGATGTTAAAATCCATTGATGAAGAATTTTAGGAGATTTTTAGACAAGGATACTGCATTCTTGACAGGTCCTAGGGTGCTAAATCAACTGAGGAATGAGTGAACAGAAAAGTGGAGGGAGGTGACAGAGAAAGGAGACATAAATAGGAAGAATGGGAAGGAGACCAGAAGGTGTCAGAGAAAAGAATATTTGACCAAATTATGTCAAGGATTTGGCCGAAGGACAAGAGGAACAGATCCTAGTGATCAGTCATGTGTTTTGTAGGAACATAAATGGGAGTAATGTTCTAGCAAGAGCCAGTGTCTTAAACCATGGAAAAGAAATTACCTAAGCTATTTGTGTGAAATTAATGTGTGTTATTTGTACCCAAAGTGAAGAAAAACAGGGTAAAACAGTCTCATTAATTATACAAAACACAGCCCAAGTTCCCTATGAATATTTTTCATGTTACATATAGAGAATTACGTTAGATGGCAAATGACATTAAGAGTTATGAGCGTATTCAGTTTTGTCCAAGTAAGTGACCTAGATTGAGTTCAATACCCATGATTTTCCTACTTAAAAGGCTTTTATACCCAGCGACACTTTAAACTGTCTTTGGTACAATTTGGAAACTTTAAAACCAGATGGTACTTTCGTGAACACTTTAGCAGACGAATTTGATGTTGTCATTGGATTTAAAAAAAAAAAAACAGGTGGACTGAGGTCTCTGCAAGACAAACATAAAATTTATAAGTGTCTGGATCTGTCTGTGCTTAAATCAGAGCTGCCTGCTATCACCAGCCTATGAAAGTGGCTGAGAGTCATTATCACCACATGGCTGAAAGTGACCCTGAAAGAGAATCTTTCAAACTCTCATCAAGTATTTTTTTTCCAGTTGGACAAAATGTCTTTTCTAAATTTATATTTTAAACATATAGGGAAATAAAAAATAAAATGCAGTGGAATAAATAAAATATCCCTATTCCCATGCAAAACTGATTCATAGTTCTATATAGGTCGTTACCCTTGAGATCATCATACTACTGCAGAAAAGTATGAACATCCCATTTCACAAACCGTCTTTTCTTTATACTCTAGCATGTGGTCAGTATCACTTAATCAAAAGAACACATGTAGTAGATTAGTTTGAACAATACAAAAAGGCCAATAGTTCACTGTATTTGACCTACATAAATGGCATTTCATATGATTTAACATATGTGTCGATTGAAGGATTAATGTGGTGAACACCTATTCACCAGCACCTTACTTAAGAAATGGAACATCACAAAATATTACAAAGAGCTCTGAAGTACCTGCATCTCTCTTCCTCATCACCTTCCTTCTGCCACGCAGTTCTGTATTCATTACTCTATGGCTTTATTCGCAGTTTTACCATATGCTGTATATTTAAAATTTTTTTGAAAGAAAGTAAGTAGAAGCATACTGTATAAGTAATTCTATAACTGCTTTTGCGGCTTACTCTTAAATACATCTATCTGGTGAGCAGAATTGGAGGTCATTCATTCCCTTTTGTTACCCTCTGTGTGGGCCTATGTATTTTTAATTTTCAAAAGTATTTTTGTAAGCATTTACTGTTGATTTTTACCTCAACTGGCATAGCCTGTAGAATGCCAGTTCTTTAAAAGCTGTGGGGTTTATTGTTGGGACCTAGTAATGGGCAAATTTTAAACTTGCTCTTGTGGCAAAAGGTAAATGATATATTCTTCAGTTATTGGATGTAATAAAAATATGTATATGTGTATATAATGCATGTATTTCTGTCTTCATATAATACATATGTATCGATCTTAAAGTGATTATGGTATTGGAGCGATCTATACATTTGAATTTTTTTCTTTTGCTTATGAGCAGAGCGTTAGTCTTCTTGTATATAGAGTAATCGATATATCTGTGTAGTCTGGCAACTTAACTCTTTCACATTTTGAACTTCTATTAGTAGGTACATCCATTTTTAGATTTGCCACATCTTCCTGATAATTTGCATGCTGTTAAAATAGTGTGAAGTAACACCCCACCTTATGTCTAGTAATGCATTTTAACCACATAGTCCGTTCTTATTGACATTTACATACCAGTTTTCTCTTGGTAGTATTTGCCTGGTACTTATTTTTTCTTTTATTTGGAATCTTGTGTGTTTTTTATTTTGTGTTAGATTTTCATGTCTACCTGATATAGCTGACTTCTTTTTTGTAATTCAAGTATATAATCAGTGTTTTTTAAATATAGAAATTAGTATCTCTTTGTTGATCAAGATTGCTGACATATTTGAATTTATTTATGCTACTTTATTTCCTATGCTATTTGTCTTCTTCTAGTTGTTTTTCTTTATTTGTCTTTTGCATTCAATTTTCTTATCCTTTTTTTTCCCTTCACTAGCTTCAGAGCTATACACTCTTTCTATTCTTCTAGTGGTTATAATGGAAAATTGTAACCTGCATATTAAATGTTATAATGACAAAATTAAATAAATACTTTATCGTGGCACTGAACAATGACAGTATCATAGAAATTTTTAACATATTTCTATCTTTCCTTTATTTTCTGGGGTCCTTACTGAAAACATTTTAAAAATTAAAAGGCTTGATAAAATGTATTAAAAAATATGATTTAGTCAACTATGTGGCTATTCCTTTACAAGTAGACATTTTGTTCATTGATTACTTCAGTTGTCCAATTGTCAGACATTCATTTCTAAGCACTGTCTTAGATCCTAGTGATTCAAAAGTGAAAAAGGAATCTGCCCTCATGGACCTTATAATATAGTACAAGAGATAGACAATACCCAGAAAAGAGATTATGAAATTATCAGTATTCTGAGTTTACGGTAGGATAAGAATGTGGAATTTCCTTCAGGGTCTCTACTTGAGTAAACTTCTCCTTTCTATTGCCTATGATGTTCCTGATTTTCCACGTAGTGTTTTGTTTTTTTTTTTAAGATTTATCCTGTATTTATGACACTTATTTTTATTTGAAATCTGAAGTAATCATAGCAAGAATAAACACTTCAGAAGATAATACAATTTAACAGAATGTCATATGGGACTTTTCTTACCTCAAAATTTGCAGAGAAGAATGAGTTTTAGTGCTTGTACATCCTAAAGACTGCTCAGACATTTCTGAAAGAGCTGAAACCATCTATTGAAAATCGTCCACTGGTGGGGAGAAAAACGCCGCTGCTGAGAGCCTCTCTCCTACTCAGCCTGTGTGGGAAGGAAACTAGCAGCCATCTTGGAGGGTGTGTGGTGAGAAACATTTGTGTGACCAGTCGGCAGAGCCCCGAGTTTCTCCTAAACCTTTTTTCTACAGTTTGGGGCAGGAGGTCCCCTTCTGCTCCAAAGCAAGTGAAGGAAGCTTTCCAGGAACTACTTGAATACAAAAAAATGGTTCCCCTGGAGGATCAGGCACAGGGACTGGTGTCTGCACTCATCACAAGGGAGCACCTGCTATAAGCTGGCCGCAGCTGCCCTTGAGGAAAAACAGAGATGCCCTGTGAGCAGCCTGAACTCCCAGCCCCAAGCAGCTCTGAGGCACTGAGTTCCCTCGTGGTTTTGGTGCTGATACAGAAGGCAGCCAAGCTTGAGTTCTCCTGGAAGGACCTTACAGAGAGGTTTGCCTACCACAGGATGCAGGGAGAGCCAGAGCCAGGATACTGGAGCCCCCCAAGCTCCTTCCCCTCTCTGGGTTCCTGTTGTAAGTCAGAGCGAGGTCTAGGAGGATCTACATTTGAAGGGGATGGACTGATGATTACACTTTAGACGGAACAGGACCTTTAATGCCTGGAATCAGGATGATTATAAGGTTGAGGGTGACTGGAAAAGTTCTGGAATCTATTTGAGATATTTCAATGATGGGAAAAGACTTTGGTATAGAGGGGCTGAAAGTCGATGTGGAAATATATATATATATATATGTATTTATCCCTTCCTAGGCCTCATTAAGTCTATTTGGATTTAAATGTATCAGCAATATTTTAATATCTCTCTTAAATTCATAAATGGTCAAATGGTTTCAATCCTGACAAAATTTGCACCAAACCTTGCTTCTTATTGCAAATGCATGTACTGATGGGTGTCAAAAGTGAAGTTAATCAAATTTGCCTGTGAATCATAGGCAACAATTTAGGCAAAGTGAAGTTTAAGTATATTTGGCAAGAAATATGTACCTTGAATTTTCTTATTTCCCCCCAAATATGTCTATCTTTCATAGCCCTATGCTTAGGAATTAAATACAAAGGTGGGTAAAGTTTTAAAAACTTCTAAATGAACTAAAATTATTTTGCTTAATCCAGATTTATACTAGTTCATGAAATGATCATACAGAGGACCATAACAACCGTAATACTAGTTATAGCATTACTAGTTTAAATGATTTATTTGCACAGATTAAGGTGACAGGTTAAAAATAAATAAATAAGTGTGAAAAATCTCCATCTTTCACAGCTTTAAAGTGTTGGCTCTCTTGTATGCCATAATTAAGTCAACAGTCTGCTGGTCGGGTTCCAGGCATGCAGACTAGACTATTCCCTCACCACCACTAGTAAATTCACGGATCTGCTCTTTTCCCAAAAGCTTCTGTGCACAGCCTTTTCTAAGGTAATATAATGGGGAGATGGACGGGATAGTAGGAGGCTAGACAGTTACCTAGACAGTGTGTAGAGCAGCAGGAAGGTACCTGAAATATTACAGCTCAGCTGTCAAAAATCCAAAATACTTGGAACTTAATTTGAGTGTCATGATTACATGACTTACATAGTTTTACATGGGTAGAAGTCTGTCCATATCTTTTTAACAATTTTTAGGAAAGTTTTCCCAAGAATTTTATGCTATCAGTGCCTAGTTTGTTTTTAAGCCAGAGACCTTAACACTGACACAGAAAGTTTTTGATTATCAGTAATCATATTGAACAGGGGCATATGCCGAATGATAATGATGTTTGTAAGTTTTCTGTATAAACCTTAAATTGCAAATCGGAAATTGGAGAAGGCATGCAGAGAAGGCATTTAAGTGAGTGAAAAGGGACACTTATTTGGTTTCAGACATTGTTCTAAGCACTTTTTATCAACTACTTGAATCCTATCAATGACCCTACAGTGTCATTCATATTTTCAATTGTATAGACAATTAAATGGAGGGAACAATAAATAAGGTGATAGTTGGTAGGTGGCAGAGCTGGGATTTGAACAGTTGGGACTCTGAGCATGCACTCTTAAACCATATAGTAAACTGTTTTGACAGGGGGATGGGGCTGAGAAGTTGGTTGTGTTGTGGTGGTCGTTTGGTCGCAGTTTTGTTTGCGATGACAGTGGTATTAAAAAAAAAAAATCTCCATTCTGCCTCAGGGATAGGCTAGTTCATTGCATGTGGAAAAGGAAATAATTATCTTAAATACCTTATGAACTAGGGAATATTCTATACTTTTTTTTTTTTTTTTTTAGGCAAGGAAACTAACACCAGGGGAGGTTATATAACTTGTCTGTAGTCACAAAACTAATGTGTTACAGAGCCAGGACTTCCCCTCAAGAGGTCTGAATCTAACGCCAATCCTCTCATCTTTACTTTTCAGAAGGTATATTAATTCTTGAAAAAGTAGTAATATATAATTCTAAGAATTAGATTTTTAAAGTCGTGTCTTTAGTTGATATTTTTCTGATTGGCTAAATGTATTAAAATTCAATATTTTTAAACATTTCTTTCCCTTGCTCTTTCTTTTGTATTTTTAGTTGTTTGTTTTTTATTGATTTGACTGTCATTTTTCTACTTTCTTATAACTCTGAATTAATTAAAAGATTCAGTTATACATCATTGGGATTAGTGTGTCTTATCTTTTTCCATGCATAATAAGTGCTTATCTAAAATAAGCATACATATTCAAAATAACATGATTGCTCTTTGCCACCTAAAAGTCTATAGTGGGTAAAGGATGTGCTGCCCTAAGACTATTGTGTAACTAGGAATGGTGTTATTGGTGTTAACCCAACTGGTTATCCATAGACCTTCATCATCTGTGAAGCTAAAATTAGCCTAATAAAATGTCACACCTTAGGAGCCATATTGAGCCTACATATTGCACAAAAATAGCAACAAAGGCCCCAAAGTAGCAGATTATTTTTTGAGTCAACATGTGCCTGAAGAATCACCCCAGTTTGTCTTCATGAGACTTTTCGTGTGTGTGGGTGTGTGTGTGTGTGTGAAGAGAAATCAAGTGTAGTGAACTAGAATGGGGCATGGAAAACTGAACATTTCAACATTAAGAGAGCCATAGCATCTATTATTAAAAATACATAATCTAGAGCAAGAGTTGGCAAACTTTTTCTACAAGGAACCAGATGGTAAATATTTTGGGTTTTGTGTGCCAAGGAGAAAATATAAGCACCTCTTCAGGTGTAACAAAAAGGAAAGTAATTTTTCAAAAATATTTAATGGAATTCAAAATATAATAATATATTACAGGTTTTGAGTTAGTTTTCCATTGATGCCATAACATGTTACCATAAATGTCTTAAAACACCTCTTTATTTCCTCACGGTCCTGAGGATAACAAGTCCAGGTATAGTATGGCTCAGCTGTTTCTCTACTGCGGGCTTTACAAGGCCAACATCAAGACATCAAGGGGTCAGCAAGGCTATATCCCTCTCTGGAAACTCTAGTGGAGAATTTGCTTCTAGGTCATTCAGGCTGTTGAGAGACTTTAGTTCCCTGTGATTGTAGGACTGAGGTCCCTATTGCCTTGCCAGATGGGACGGGGGTCTTTCCCAGCTTTTAGAGACCTCAGTGGCATTCTTTGGCTCATGGACCTCTTCTTCCACCTTCAGGTCCACAATGGAGAATTGAGTCCTTCTCATATTTAGACATCTCACCGACCTTCTCTTCTGCCTGCTCTCTCCCATTTGCTTTTCAACACATCTTTCTGACAGACCCTTTTTCTCTTAAGCGTTTATGTGATGACATTGGGTCCATCAGGATAACCCACGATAGCCTGTCTTCAGTTCAGCTGATTAGTATCATTAATTCCACTGCATAAGCCCTTTACAACAGTACCTAGATTAGTATTTGAATGAATAACTAGGAATAAGAATTTTGATGAGGGGCACCTTTAGGGTTCTATCACAGTTCCGTTGATGAAAATAATGGAATTGTTTTGTGTGTGGGATAGCATTTTACTTAATTTTGGTTCAAAGTTAGTGTTCCTTATGATCAAATCAATTGCAAACATTCATCTTTGAGTCTTGCTTAGCTTACAGGACTTAATAAAACAGAAGAGAGGCTGGTTTGGCTCATGGGCAATAGTTTCTAGACCTATGATCTCAAATATTGTATAGCCATTGGAGGTCCTGTGGATAACTGTTAAATTATATGCTAAATGTCTAAATTCTATAGATTAAAATAAAGGATAAAGTAGCAGGTACTATTTTTCCAATTTTGCAAGGAATCTTTAATATAAATTGACAGATCATTATCTTTATATAAACTAGAGGATAAACAATGCCCTGATAACAATAAGTCATTTGTGAATGTAAAATGACAGGTTAAATTAATGCAATTTCTTTATGATTTTTTTGTATTTGTCAAGCATTTACAATGCATTTTTTAAGAAATTAGGAAAGAATTAAATGGCATAAGATATTTCAAATTCAACAATGTGGTATTAAAATATTTTCATTTACTTTTTCAACCATCAATTGCCTTACTAGTGTAAGAAAGATAGGAGGTACCAAAACAGAATGCCATGTTTCATGATAACTGTCCTAACCAGCTAAATCTATAAAGAAGGATGGATTTTGAGTGACCCAGTAGGGCAGATGCTCACTAAATCTGACAACTGTCATAATTAACAAGGGGATTTGTTTTAACAATTCTGTGTGGATCGTCCTGGGCTATCCAGGGTGCTCATTTCACATATCAATTAATGAATCACTATGTTTGCTCTGAAACTTTTTTTTTAAATGCATGAGAATATAAATTGAAGTTGGTCCCTTTGCACAAACAGCAAAATATTCCCCTCGCTCTAAAAGTCAGGATCCTGGGGTGCCTGGGTGGCTTAGTCGGTTAAGCATCTGCCTTTGGCTCAGGTCATGATCCCAGGGTCCTGGGATCCAGCCCCACCCCACGTCAGTTCCCTGCTCAGTTCCCTCTCCCTCTGCCACGCCTCCTGCTTGTGCTCTCTCATTTTCTGTCTCTCAAATAAATAAAATAAAATCTTTAAAAAGGATTAAAAATATAAATAAAAGTCAGGATCCCTAACTCAGCCAGCCATTGACTCTGGTTCTATAACAATCAGATGATTATATTCAAACGCTTTGTTTATTCACAATTAAGAAAGCAAAGAAAATATAAATACTATTCCACAGGAGAACAGCAGAAGTAAGAAAAATAATACCATGGGAGAGAGCTTCTTTACGAGACACATGGGAATACTTAGTAGGTGTTTAAGCTTTGGGGATGAAATTTGTGAGAGAGGTCCACCTTGGAGATGAAGAATTAGGGAAGAGAAAGCTGGTTAAACTGCAAACATGGGTAAGTTAGGTCTCCAAGACACAGAATAAGCTACAAGACAAGCAAAATTCCTTCACGTAAATACAGTTTATGTCAAGATGCATTTGTATATATTATATATGCACTAAACAATGTTGATATGCAAGTTTGTTGTAGAAAAGGTAGACCAGAAACAAACTAAAAAATATGACACAAAAACAAAATCAAGAACTCAAACATAGTTGTAAATAAAAATAAATAAATAAAATAATACGATGTACCTATTTCATACCTGAAACTAATTACAGTAGATTGACCTGCACAGAAGCTCAATAGAAATTCTTTCATTGAATCTCTCAGAATGTAAAGGGATGAAATTGTACAGAACTATGTAGACTACAGGTCAACCTTATAGTTCCTCCAGAAGGGGAGAGCTGAGTTGTGATTTAGTCCATCATGCTCTGCTCGGACCACAATATTTGATGTGGGATCATATGAAAATGCATATTTTTATTCTGGACCAAGAATGGGTTCATTTTTAGATATGTCATATCAAGTCTTCATTTATTTAGACTCATGCAAAGAGTTCAATATTCAGGTCAGGATTTGCAATAGGCAGCCAGAGAGGTGCCTATAAGGAGAGAAAGATCTGACATCTGGGCACCTTCTTACTAACAAAAGGTTCAAGTTAGACCTTTACCAGTTAAGAAGCTTCTAACATGTTATAGAGGCTTGCCTAGAGTCCAGAATAAGGGCCTGGGGTGGAGGTCGGACAGCAGCTTGAAGGGAGAAAAGTGGCACTAATTGGGCTGCATGGAGGGGACAAAGATATCTACTTCAATATTTTGCCCAAGGCCACGCTGGCCCTGCCATTCAAAATCATCCTTTCTGTCACTTTGGTATTTGTGGCACATTGCAGAACCCTGATTTAGGCAGGCAGTTCAGTTTAGAATATTATTCCTGACACTTTGTTTTAACTTAGTAAAATAAATAAATAAACCATGTCTTCTTGTCACATATCCGAAATACCCAATGTAAATATGTAATAGTATTTATACTAAAAATGAAATTTGCACCAGCTCAATTGAGCACAATTCAGGAATACACCTGTAATTTCATTCGATTTCCAGGTTCTGTCTTTCATTTTGAAGGAGTAAAATTCTGTATTTTATGTCTATATATACTCTCCAATGGGGCAATTCGAAAATAAAAGTGCATCCTTAACATTAAATTTCTTTGCTTTTCGCTTGCACCAGAACTTTCCCCTCATTTCAATGTAGCTTTTGTATGAGCATGAGCAATAAAAAAGAGCTAATAAACTTAATAAATGGTTCAGTTGCATGACTGCACCTGTGTGTTGCCTTCATCCTCATTATCCGTTTCCTTAGACATTGTCCATTACTTCGTCGCGGCCACAGAACCCTATTGTAAGTCTAATAAATAGTGCAGTAAAAGTAAATAATCTGAGAAAATATTACAGTGCAAACTGAAAATAGTTTGTTGTAAATTTATGCACGTTTTTATCCATTCTGCCAAGTACAAGTACGCTGGCATTCTGCGGCTTGCTCTGGAGCTCCCACAGGACTATGACCCAAATCCTTATTTCTTATGAGCTTCATTCAAATATATATTAGAGTGGATCAATGCCAGCAGTTTTTTTTCTCAATAGGATTGTTAAAAACTGATTCAGACAATAGCTTGTTCGTGTGTGTGTAAATGTGCATATTGCTAAAATGAGCCTCTGAAACTGTGTCTACATGCTCAAAGTAGAAAATTAAGTTCTTTATTCCAGTAATTCAGACATCAAATGGATTTTCCTCCTGATGTTCCATAGATATGGACAAACGGTATATTTTACTTGAAACCTCTGTGAGTAATAGATACATTTCCAAACTGATTTGCCTGTGTGCACTCCGAATTTCAGCATGTTTAGAAAGGCAGGAATTTCCAATGATGCTTAGCACTAAAACTGTATATCGGGTATCCGCATGATATGAAGATTAGACTCACCTCCTCACATCTTACTAGTTTAAGAATACTTTAGATCCCTTTAGCTAAATACCACTTTAAAACAAAATGTGCCATTAGTTAGTCAATGCGAGATGGTGTTCTCAATCCCTCCCTTACATGGGTTCTGTTGGCAGCCGAATGATAGAATACTCATTAATACGTCTGACAGTTCATAGCTGCCAGTCAGAGAAGATTTTCACAAGCTGCTTCCAAGGCATGAAAAATCACAGAAATGAAGAGGCGATCCCAGACTGACAGATCGTTTGGGATAGCTTGAGTAGGCCCTAACTGACTCTTGGTTTTCCCTTTCTACTTTACAAAAAGGGTGCTGAATTGATAAAGCTATTTGATGAAAATCTTGGTTAGATCTTCTCTGGTTCTGCCGTTAACCAATAGAGCATGTTTGCACTCTATATTTCACACGTATGCACACAGGATTTTGTGTTGTATAGAGAATCTTTCCATTTACCGCATATTTTGTTCTGCTACCTAGAAACAGGACAACGAATGGCCAGATAACCTCTGATAATCATTAAAATATGGAGACAGTGTCCAATAGTTTATGTGTACTAGTTTATATATAGTAACATTTCAAACAGGTTGTATATAGAAACTTTCTACCATATAGGTTTTATGTCATCTCCACTCTGATTAAGAGGTGAAAAGATAATCTAACAATTTAAAAACTTCTTCCAGGAAACTTCTGAGTCTTTTATTTTAAACAAAAGCAGTTCATCTCTTTAGTGCTTGCCAAGTGTGAGATTTTGCACTGGGCACTGGACGTACACAAAACCTTGCTTGTCTTTATCACCTGATGAAGTAGACATGGAGTCCTCCTTTTTCAGATGGGGACATTTATGTTGAGACAAATTAAATGACTTGGCCAAGCCCATACAGCTAGTGGTTGGTAAGCACAGAACAAGGGCCCACGTGGTTGGGACCCCAAAGTATTGATCCTCCCCACAATGTCACTGGGCCCACTGGAGTCATCTTCAGTCATAGTGGAACCCACCTGTTTCTTTCTTTCTTGAATAATAATTCCCACTCAAATTAGAGCAGTGCAGAGGTCACTGCTGTTTGCTCTGCTTGGTTCCTTTGTCCACACCAGGGGTGTCTTCCTGTTTCAGTTCCCTTTCCAATTGCCAACTTAGAACAGAGCCCTAATTAGTATAACTACTTTATTACATCAATTTCAAGATGCAAATGACATCCTTAAATGTGCATGAATACTTCTGATTTTCAAATGATGCAAACCAATGGAATATAGTTGATGGGTCATTAGCTAAATACTCTGCACAATTTGTTATTAAAATGTTACCTGGCCCGAGACCATTTTTCAGAGAGAATTACCTACTAGAATTTTATTTGATGACTCTAAAGTGAATCTTCTAGAGTAAGCTATGTTTTCTCCAGAGTATTTAGAAAATTTAGTGCCCTATGTTATTAAATATTTGAGTTAATTAAGAGAGATAATAATCCCCATATAAAAATTATTTTCACTTAATATTCTACATAAACAGAGAGTTTACACATCACATAATTTTACTTTTTATGAATACATGCAGTTAGAAGTCAGTAAACAATAAACATTTCCATCAGAGTGTTTTATTACAGCAATCATAACAAAATATAGTAGAATAGTGTACATTTAATGTTAAAATTATACAAAGAATAGTTTTATCTTTATATAATAAATTCTTCCTTGATTGAGGGCAATCACTGAGAACAATCATTTTCAGTGTACTATGCTATTAATATAGAAGATATAAGCTGTTTAATTGCTCATCGTTTCTGCTTGATAAATGCTACACAAACGAATAAATAAATCCCTTAATAAATAAACCCCTAACATTAACCTACCTTACTTATAGTTGTAAGCGTAATACCCAATCCTTAAGCTACATCTTCAAACACTAATATTTTGAATATAAGAGGCCCTTAATAAATGCCTGTTGAAGAAAATTGAGTCTGAAAACATTCTAATGATGTATTTGAAATGATGTTTCCAAAAGAGCATTCTGAAAAATGCTTTCCCTGCCGGGTGACCCTCAAATATGAATGCCATAATCACGTACATTGGTGACATGCTCTATATTGTATTATGCTTTTGGAAATTTTAAAAATGTTAGTTTATTTGGCCTCTGGTAAGTTTTACAGAAAAGAAATCCTTCAGGTGCCTGGATGGCTCAGTCAGTTAAGCGTCTGTTTTTGGCTCAGGTCATGATCCCAGGGTTCCGGGATAGTGTCCCGCATGGGCTCCCTGCAGGGACCCTGCTTCTCCCTCTCCTTCTCTCCCTGTTTGTGCTCTCTCTCTCTCTCTCTCTGCCAAATAAATAAATAAAATCTTGAAAAAAAGAAAGGAAATCCCTTTACCCTTATCCATTCATTTAGCAGCATAATTGACCCCAGAAACTCTTTTTCCTCCTCTTAAAATCGACAGAACTGGCAGCTAGCATTCCCAGTAACTCAGCATAAGAATCATTGTTCAAGATTTCAGTTCCTTGAAATAAAAGTTCTTTATATTACTTTATTTAAATGCATCTGTCTCTTTAAAGATTATAACTTTTATCCATAGTTCATATTTGCATTTACTGCTATTTGTAGTTTATCTAATAGAACTTTATAATGTTAATAAATTGGGATATAAATATGATTTGAAAATGTCCCAACTTTCTGAATATTATCAAGGCTAAGTTTCATTATGGCATCTTCAATAATAAATCTCAGTGCTTAAGATGAAAATGAAAATAATATGAAAATTTCTTTTTTTGTAAATTTTGAAATTTGTCTTAAGGCATATATTCAAAATGTTATCCTTTTATCAGTGGTTAAGAATTTGAGACACATATATACTCACAGAATGCTTCTTTTCTTACTTTCTTTGGTAAACTCTGCTTATTTTAAATGAGATCAAAACTAAAAATTGCTATAAACTCATGATAAAATTGTTTCTTATTATAATTTGTTTCTGGTTCAAAAAGTTTAGCTATGAAACTGGAAGTTATATTAGTTTTAATATTTTTTTGATGTTCCTTTAATACACTAGAAATGAATACATCAGATGTATTTTTGGTGTGGCTGAGGCAGAACGATGGATTGAAAGGGTATGGTCTTCACAATCCCCTGGGTTTGAATCTTGGATTTGCCACAGGAAAACTGTGAGTCTAGGTTAGTTATTTACTATCCCTGAATCTCATTTTATAAATTTTTAAATTAGTTATGAAACCTAGATATTTCCTGAGTTGCTTTATCTTTTGAGATTAAAACCGTTGGTTCAATATTCCTCTCTTGCCTCCTACACAAAGTGCAATACCAATCTCAAAATTTCTGTAAGTCCCTCTTACGGGCTAAATGTGTACCGACTCCCCCCCACCACCCGCAATTTATAGTTGGTCCTAATGCCCACTACCTAAAAATGTGACCATAGATGGAAATAGGATCCTTAAAACAGATAATGAAGTTAGAATGAAGTCATTTGGATGGGCCCTAATCCAATGAGTGGTGTCCTTTTAAAAGAGGAAATGACACATAGACACAGAGGAAGATGGTGTGAAGGCATGGGAGACGACAACCAATGACAGTCTAAGGAAAGAGGCCCGGGACAGACCCCCTCACCACCCTCAGCAAAAAGAGACCCTGCCAACATCTTGATCTTGGACTCCCAGTCTCCAGAACAGCAAGAAAGTAAATCTCTGTTGTTGAGACACCCAGACTGTGGTACTTTGGAAGGGTAGTGCTAGAAAACATAGTGTCCCTAGGGTTCCACATCCAATGGCTGTTTCCAGCTTCAGTCTCCAGATTCCACTAAACTCTCTCACCTACATTTCCATGAAAATGTTGCGTGGGACTAGGTAAAAGACAGGCTTGCTGTCAATTTTCTTCTTTGTGCTAATCTACCAAAGGGAACAGTTCATCTTCGTCAGTTTCTGTAAAAACCACTCATGTAGCATTTGAGGCGATTTCAGGGTTAACATGACAACAACACACAAAAAACCAAAATTTGTTCATCATACATTCTTTTATTACAGGTCTTTCACTTAACACCTCTATGAATTCCTCACCTTCACATTTCTTTGCAGATTCCAGGGTCCTATTTACTGTTATTTGAATCCCACCCCTCCTTTCTCAAATCTTCCAAAAATCTCTCAGCTTTTTATTGTCCTAGGTTATTTCCCTTTAAAATTTTCCAAGGAACTGCATTCCCTGAATTTTATTATGCAGAACAATTTGACATTCCATTTGGGCCTGACTTTACATGAATAAAGATCCATGGATTTCACACCCAGCAGTCAGGAGTCCTGGATAGAACTGAGAAATATTAGCTTTCTCTTTTCTTCTTCCCTCCCCTGTCTTCATAAATAGAAAAGTGGGGGAATAAAAATTTATTTTCTCATTATACCATCATTTTTATGTCTGAATAGCCATGTGTCTTTTCTCACTACCAAATTCCTTGATGCGTTGTTGTGAGGACCAAGATAAATGTCTATCTCGTTGGCTGAGAAAGTGCATAATACATGTCCAATGAATAAAGAGACTAATAAGTAGTTTATTGACTGACTAATACATACCTTGTCAGTATCTTTATAGTAAAGATCTTTGAATTACCATTGAAGGATGCACAGTTTTTTAAGAAGGGAAACATTGTACAAACTGATCACAATTACAGTGCAAAATATTGAAAAGCATGGATTTCAAAAAGGCCTGAGGAGTTAAGGGTATAAGGTGCATAGAGTGTTGATGGCTGTATTAAACTGCTCAAAGTTGCCATAACAAAATACCACAGACTAAGGGGCTTAATCACCAGAAATTTACTTCTCACAATTCTGTAGGTTAAGAGTCCAAAAAAAATGCCCTGGCCAATTAGGTTCCTGGTGAGAGTTCTTTTCCTGGTCAACTCACTGTGTCCTCACATGAAGAGAGAGAGCGTTTTGGTGTCTCTTCCTTCTCTAATAAGTGCACCAGCCTATTGGATTAAGGCCTCACCTGTATGATCTCATTTAACTTTCATCACCTCCTACACCCTGTCTTCACCTAAAGTCACACTGGGGGTTAGGGCTTCAACATGAATTTTGAGGGGACACAAATCAGTCCATAGTATTCCATCCCTTCTAACTTCATGGTCCTCTTACATGCAAAATCTACCCATTCCATCCCAACAACCCCAGTCTTTACTCATTCCAACATCAGCTCTACAGCTCCAAGTCTCAGCTAAATGTCATCTAAATCAGATATGCGTAAGACTCGAGGCACAAGTAACTCTGAGGCAAAACTCCTCTCCAGCTATGAGCTTGTGAAACTCATAGTTTTTGAAACTCAAAAGTCTTAGAAGCTTTTGTGCTTCTGAAATACAATGGTGGGACAGGTATGGGACAGACGCTTCCATTCCAAACATAGAAATAGGAAAGAAGGAAGAGGTGATGGTCCCAAGCAAGTCCAAACTTAGCAAGGAAAATGTCACAAGGTTGGTATTACGGGCAACTCATTTATTTAAGCATGATATATGACAGCATCCTTTAACTTACATTTAGATTTATTGCAAAATAACTTGACTAAAAACTCAAATTTGTAAGTACTGAACAAAAGCTGTAGCTGACTGTAATAATGCCACAAATTTACAACATGAAAGGCAGCATTAAGTCCTGTTCAGACCCCTCTAAACAAAGGCGTTCTGCAATTAACACCAAGCAAGACCTGAGTCGGTTGGCCCTGTCATATTCCACGCACATCCTGGGTGGTAGGTCCCATCTGTATCTTCTCTAATTTGTTCAGTTTCTTGTTTCCTGCAATCCTGAGACATAGCAAGTCTGAAACAGCTGAGGCACAGAATCAGGTTGAGGAGGGGTGATAATAAAAACCAGCAGATAGATATTTAAACAAGTACATAATGTGAGAGACAGAAGCACCAGATGAGGCAGGGGAAATACCAGGACTTTAAGTGGGAGCTGTGACAAGTTGAGCAGATATAATACAAGAAAGGGAAAACAAATATATGTGAGCAGGAAGAGATTAGGGAGAGGTAGACAAAAGGACAAGCAGGGCTCTAGGAAGTAAATGCTTGGTAATTCAACTTAATTCCATGAGATACCATGTCTCTGGATTAGTGATTTCTCCCACTGTGCTTCCTATACATAATGTTAGCCTAAGAGTGCTACCTGACACGTAAAAACCTGACCCTGTCATAGTAATCTTTTCTGTTTTCTTGGCTTGTCTGAATAAAACTGTGGCTCTCCCATGTGTATGGCTTCTCTGTGTTCTTCATTTTGGCAATGCAGCTGCATCCCTGCCTGATTTCTCCGGCCAGGCAGCCTGTACTCTATGACCTGGACCTTTCTGCTCAGCAGCAGCGGCCTCCACCACAGATACAGCCAATATTCACTGCCTACCATTGCCTTCATCATGTTGGACCTGGCAGGTTTTTCTATGTGCAGACATGTTTTCTTGAGTTATTAAAAAACATATAAAACTTCTTATATGCACCAATATAAAATGCATTCCTACAGTGGCATTACATGCTACACATAGTGCAACATGAAGCAAGAATATACTCCAAGGTCCAGTCAGCAATCCATGAAGTATTTTGTTACAAAAACTGTAGCTATGTCATTCTTGATTCCCTGGCCCCTGGTGTTGTAGCCCATGTCCTGGGCCTTGACTCCTGGAGCCATTCCTCTCCACATTTCTAACCGGTGTCTCCCTGGGGAGAGTTCCTCACCAAAGATTCTGCTCTAACACCTGTTTCTAGTCAAAACTTTTAATGTACTTTCTCCCACCCAACCTGCCCCTGCGCATAGGCATAGTTTCTCTTTGGTTTCTGCTCCCCTTTTGGTGGACACCTCTATTAGGATCCTTAGAATGTTTTATAATTGTTATATATTTACCTGTCAGTTTTCCCAATTTGTAGTTAATCTCTAACCATCTGCCAAGTAAGAGGCTTCTGCAAAAGCTTCTGATTGAAGAAGTGAATAAAATAACCTAACAAAAACACAGCCTAGCAATCATTTCATTCAGGTTCTTAATGACAAATAAGTTAGCGTTGCATAATTTCACAGATTGATGTGTCCCAGTGTATTTATATTAATGCTAACATTATTCAACATCCATTCTAAATCCATGTAAAGGTTCAAAACAATAAGAGCTATATCTATGGTAATGAAAACAAAAAATGCCAATAAACAAACACAATTAAACAATAATCAGATTGTTGTGCCTCACTGTAAAGAGCTAGTATATTTCAACTCTAAAAAAAAGAATTTTAGTTTAAATCAGCTTTTACATTGTTTAAATCTCTTTTTAATTAAAATAAATTTTAAGCAAAATTTTGCACAGACCCTCCATAAGCATGTTATTTTTGTGCTTTGCCTCGTGGAGACCCCTGAAATCCTCAGTGAAAGCCAAGGGCTCCATCCAACACAATTTGGAAATAATCACCTATAGTCCCTAAAATTTACAACTTGAATCAATAAAAATACATTTTATTATAGACAAATGTTCAATTGTTAGTATATTGTACTACCTGATCTGTATTTCTAATGTTTTATTTCTCTGTTCTAAATAGTAAAGGGTGAGGGAGGAGTTAGGATGACAGAGGAGTAGGGGTACCTTGAGCTTGTCTCATCCCTCGAACATAGGTAGATAGTTATCAAATTATTCAGAACACCCACGAACTCAATCGGAGGTCTGAGAGAACAAAATGTGCAAGTCTCCAGGTAGAAAAACAACCACCTTTTGGAAGGTAGGAGGCACGGAGTGTGGAATTCGGGGAGATATAGCTGTGGGTACTGTGGCAAGGAGGGAGCCCTGCTTACCGAGGCTCCTGAAAAGTATTATAAGCAGAGAGCACAAAACCTGAAATTTTAGAAGTCCGCTGCCATGGGGGATGTGCTTTGGCTTAAAGATGCTCTGGGGGCAAAGTGGGGTGGAACCGCAGGAGTGACAGCATGGTCTGAGAACCCCCTGGGATGCAAGAAGACTGGTTGGTGGCCATGTGCTGCACTGTTTCCAGGCATAGGAGCAGGAAGCTGGCTGTGAGCAGCAGGTCTTGGTGCTGGCTTTCTGCTCTGTTTTGCCATAAACTGAACTGCTGTGTGGGACCGCTTTCCTGGGACTGGCTGGCAAACTACAAAAGAGCAGCAAAACCCCCCCCGGAGGAACAATGTGGGTCGGTGCCATGGGAATCCCTAAAATTTGGAGTTTTGAAACTCAAGTTGCACATCTAAAATTAAAAAAAGCTCAGACACAGTCAGGATGAGTGCAGAGTTCAGATGGAAACCTGGGACACAAGAGGGGTGGTTGATTGCTCTTCTGTGAGGGCTCCCTAAAGAGTGGGAGGTGCAAACTTTCACCTCCCGGTCTAGAGAGCGGGCTGTAGCCATTTTCATCCCGCCAATCCGTGCTAAAAGCCATGAGTGAGCAAAAAAGCGCCACCTAGTGGAGACTGGAACCCCTTATACCAAGTCCTGCCCCCCCTGTGCCTTGGAGAAGCATTTCCACTGAAACTACTCAGCCTGAGAATCAGTGTAGCAGGCCCCTCCCCCAGGAGACCAGCACAAACAACTTGCTTATACCAAGTCTACTGATCATAGAGTGCTGCAAAGCTTCAACTCTAGGGGAAATAGGATCCAGCTTCCTTTTCATTTTCATTCTTAATTTTGTATTATTGTTTTTTTCACTTATTTTCTTATTTCTTTCAATTCCTTTATTCTTTATTGTTCTTTTTAAAATTTGTATTTATATATATGATATATGTATTTTTATTTTTTGTTTATTTTCTTTTTATTTTACTTTATTTATTTTTACATTTTTGGATCTAGATTCTTTTAAAAAGCAGACCAAAACCACCAGACCTGTTTTTTTTCTTTGTTTTTGTTTTGTTTTGCTTTGTTTGTTTGTTTTCTTTCTTTCTTCTTTTCTTTTCTGGACAAAATGACGAGACAGAGAAATTCACCCCAAAAGAAAGAACAAGAAGCAGAACTCACAGCCAAGGATCTAATCAATAAAGATATAAGTAAGATGTCTGAAATATCTGAAAGAGAATTTAAAACAATGATTATAAAGATACTATCTGGGGTTGAAAATAGCACAGAAGACATCAGAGATTCCCTTACTGCCTAGATAAAAGAACTAAAATCTAGTCAGGCTGAAATTAAAAATGCTATGACCAACATGCAAACCCAAATGGATGCCATAAAAACAAGGATGGATGAAACAGAGGAGTGAATCAGTGATATAGAAGATAAAATTATGGAAAACAATGAAGCTGAAAAGAAGAAAGAAAGAAAGAAAGAAAGAAAGAAAGAAAGAAAGAAAGAAAGAAAGAAAGAAAGGTAGGTAATGGACCACCAAGTCTAAAAGTAATAGACTTAGGAAACTCATCAACTTGTTAAAATGCAATAACATTTGTATCTTAAGATGAAGATGAAGAGAGAAAAAAGGGGGCAGAAGGTTTGTTTGAACAAATTATAGCTGAAAACTTCCCTAATCTGGGAAAAGACAGAGACATCAAAATCCAAGAAGCCTAGAAAACTCCCATTAAATTCAACCAAAGCCAACCATTGTCAAGGCATATCATAGTCAAATTCATAAAATACACAGATAAGGAAAGAACACTGAAAGCAACAAGGGGAAAAAAAAAAGTCCTTAACCTACAAGGGAAGACAGATCAGGTCTGTCGCAAATCTGCCCACAGAAACTTAGCAAGCCAGAAAAAAGTGGCAGGATATAATCAATGTGCTGAATGGGAAAAATATGCATTTAGAATTCTTTATCCAGAAAGGTTGTCATTTAGGATAGGAGAGGTAGTTTCCCAAACAAAAACTACAAAAGGTCATGACCACTAAACCAGCCTTGCAAGAAATTTCAAGGGGAACTCTTTGAGTGGAGAAAATAAGACCAAAAACAGCAAAGATGAGAAAAGACCAGAGGATATCACCAGAAACACCAACTCTACAGGTAACACAATGGCACTAAATTTATATCTTTCAATAATCACTCTGAATGTAAATGGACGAAATGCTACAATCAAAAGACAGAGGGTATCAGAATGGATTAAAAAAAACAAGATCCATTTATGCTGCCTACAAGAGACTCATTTTAGATCTAAAGACACCTGCAGACTGAAAGTGAGGAGATGGAGAACCATCTATCATGCTCATGGATGTCAAAAGAAAGCCAGAGTAGCAATACTTATATCAGACAAACTAGATTTTAAAACAAAGACTGTAAAAAGAGATGAAAAGGGCATTATATCATAATGAAGGGATCTATCCATTAAGAACATCTAACACTTGTAAATATTTATGCCCCCAATTTGGGAGGAGCCAAATAGTTAAATTGATTAATAATAAACATAAAGAGGGGAGCCTGGGTGGCTCAGTTGGTTAAGCAACTGCCATATTGGGCTCCCTGATTGGCAGGGAGACTGCTTTTCCCTCTGATCCTCCTGCCTCTCATGCTCTCTCTCTCTTTCTCATTCTCTCTCTCTCAGATAAACAAATAAAAACCTAAAAAATAATAAACATAAAGAAACTCATTGATAATAATACAATAATAGTAGGGGACTTTAACATCCCACTTACAGCAACAGACAGATCATCTAAGCAGAAAATCAACAAGGAAACAATGGCTTTGAATAACACACCCTGCCAGATGGATTTATCAGATCTGTTCAGAACATTTCATCCTAAAGCAGCAGAATACACATTCCTTTCCAGTGCACATGGAACATTCTCCACAATAGATTACATACTGGGTCACATATCAGCCCTCAACTAGTACAAAAAGATTGAGATCATACCATGCTTTCTCAGACCACAATGCTATGAAATGAAATCAACCACAAGAAAAAATTTGGAGAGAACTCAAGTAATGGAGGTTAAAGAACATCCTACTAAAGAATGAATGGGTTCATCAGGAAATTAAAGTAGAAATAAAAATGGAGACAAATGAAAATGAAAACATGACCGTCCACAACCTTTAGGATGCAGCAAAGGGAGTCCTAAGAGGGAAATATTTTGCAATACAGGTTTACCTCAAGAAGCAAGAAGAATCTCAGACAACCTAACCTTACACCTAAAGGAGCTAGAAAAGGAACAGCAAATAAAGCGTAAAGTCAGGAGAAGAAGGGAAATAATAAAGATTAGAGCAGAAACAATATAGAAACAATGAAACAAAAACAATAGAACAGATTAACGAAACTAAGAGCTGGTTCTTTGAAAGAATTAATAAAAATGATAACTGCCTAGTCAGACTTATCAAAAAGAAAAGAGAAAGGACCCAAGTAGATAAAATCATGAGTGAAAGAGGAGAGATCACAACCAACACTACAGAAATACAATTATAAGAGAATACAATGAAAAATTATATGACAACAAACTGGGCAATCTGGAAGAAATGGACAGATTCCTAGAAACTTACAAACTACCAAAACTGAAACAGGAAGAAATAGAAAATTTGTATGGACCCATAACCAGTAAAGAAATTGAATCAGTAATCAAAAATCTCCCAACAAAAGTTATGGGCTAGATGGCTTCCCAGTGGAATTCTACCAGACATTTAAAGAAGAGTTAATACTTCTCAATCTGTTCCAAAAAATAGAAATGGAAGGAAAACTTCCAAACTCATTCTACAAAGCCAGCATTATAGACAAAGACAAAGACTCCAATACAAAGGATAATTATAGGCCAGTATCCTTGATGAACACGGATGCAAAAATTTTCAATAAAATACTAGCAAATGGAATTCAACAGTACATTAAAATAATTATTCACCATGATCAAGTGGGATTTATTCCTGGACTGCAGGCATGGTTCAATATTTGCAAATCAATCAATGTGATACACCACATTAATAAAAGGAAGAATAAGAACCATATGATCCTGTTAATAGATGCAGAAAAAGCATTTGACAAAATACAGCATCCATGCTTCATTAAAATGCCTGACAAAATAATTGTAGACAGAACATACCTCAATGTCATAAAGGACATACATGAAAGACCCACAGCTAATATCATCCCAAATGGGGAAAAGCTGAGAGCCTTTCCTCTATGGTCAGGAACATGACAAGGATGTCCACTCCACCATTACTATCTAACATAGAACTGGAAGTCTTAGCCTCAGCAACCAAACAACAAAAAGAAATAAAAGGCATCCAAATTGGCAAGGAATAAGTCAAACTTTCACTATTTGCAGATGACATGATACTCTATGTAGAAAACCCCAAAGTCTCCACTGAAAAATTGTTAGAACTAATACATAAATTCAGCAAGGTTGCAGGATATCAAATCAGTGTGCAGAAATATGTTGCATTTCTGTACACCAATAATGAAGGAACAAGAAATCAAGGACTCCATCCCATATGCAATTGCACCAAAACCAATAAGGATACCTGGGAATAAACCTAAGTAAAGAGGTAAAAGATCTGTACTCTGAAAACTACAGAACACTTATGAAAGGAATTGAAGAGGGCACAATGAAATGGAAAAGCATTTTGTGCTCATGGATTGGAAGAACAAACATTTTTTAAATGTCTAGACTACCCATTTAGCAATCTACACATTTAATGCAATCCCTATCAAAATGCTACCAGCATTTTTAACAGAGCTAGAACAAACAATCCTAAAATTTGTATGGAACCACAAAAGACTCCAAATAGCCAAAGCAATCCTGAAAAAGAAAAGCAAAACTGGAAGCATCACAGTTCCTGATTTCAAGCTATATTACAAAGCTATACTCATCAAGACAGTATGGTACTGGCACAAAAACAGAAACATAGATCAATAGAACAGAGTAGATAACCCAGAAATGGCCCCAAACTATATGGTCAACTAATCTTCAACAAAGCGGGAAAGAATATCCAATGGAAAAAAAGACAGTTTCTTCAACAAATGGTGTTGGGAACACTGGATAGCAACATGCAGAAGAATGAAATTGGACCACTTTCTCACAAGATACACAAAAATAAAGCAAAATTCATGAAAGACCTAAATGTAAGACAAGAAACCATCAAATTCCTGAAAACACAGACAGAAAACTCTGAACTTGGCCATAGCAACTTCTTATTAGACACATCACTGGAGGCAAGGGAAATAAAAACAAAAATGAACTATTGAGACTTCATCAAGATAAAAAGTTTCTGCACAGCGAAGGAAACCATCAACAAAACTAAAAGACAGCCTTCAGAATGGGAGAAGATATTTGCAAATGACATATCTGATAAAGGGTTAGTATCCAAAATCTATAAAAAAAACACCCAAAGAACAAATAATCCAGTTCAGAAATGGGCAGAAGACATGAATAGACACTTTTCCAAAGAAGACATCCAGATGGCTAACAGACACATGAAAAGATGCTCATCATCAGGGAAATACACATCAAAACCACTATGAGATGCCACTTCACACCTGTTGGAATGGCTAAAATTAACAACACAAAAACAACAGGTGTTGGATCCAGAGAAAGGGGAACCCTTTTGCACTCTTGGTGAGAATGCAACTGGTGCAGCCACTGTGGAAAACAGTATGGAGGGTCCTCAAAAAGTTAAAAATAGAGCTACCCTATGATCCACCAATTGCACTACTAGGTATTTACTCAAAGGATACAAAAATACAGATTTGAAGAGGTACCTCCACCCCGACGTTTACAGCAACATTATCAACAATAGCCAAACTACGGAGAGAGCCCAAATATCCATCAACTGATGAATGGATAAAGAAGATGTGGTATATATACACAATAGACTATTACTCAGACATCAAAAGGAATGAAATCTTGCCATTTGCTAGAGCGTATGTTAAGTGAAATAAGTCAGTCAGAGAAAGACAAATACCATATGATCCACTCATGTGTGGAATTTAAGAAATAAAATAGATGAACATGTGGGAAAGGGGAAAAGGAAAAAGGAGAGAGTGAAACAAATCAGAAGAGACTTAGCGATAGAGAACAAACTGAGGGTTGATGGAAGGGGTGGGCGCGGATGGGCTAGATGGGGGGAGGGTATTCAGGAGGACACTTATGAGGAGCACTGGGTGTTACATGTAAGTGATGAATCACTGAATTCCACTCCGGAAATGAATATTGCTCTGCTTGTTAATTAACTAAAATTTAAATTTAAAAAATAGTAAAGGGCATTTTGTTATTAAAATATTACTGGTAAGTATGTAAATGAAAGAACTAAAATTATGTTCTAGAATATGCCCTGAAACTTCATCGCATTCCTGTGAAAAATACTTAGCCAGACTGGACCTCAAAAAAAAAAAAAAAAAAAGTACTGAAAGATTTTAAATCTTATAATGCGTTTTCTATTGTATATCCAATCTAATTTCAGCCTTCATATGCAAAGCTAGTCTATAACGAGGTGTGTATATCAAAGTTGCCAAGTGCTTTCATTCATTTTTATAGCTATTTGCATTGTACTTTCATCATCTGAAACACAAAACAGTATGTCTGTGGAACAGAGTCAAATTTTGCATGCACAGCCCCTTGTAACATGCAAAATCATCACACTTTGAAACTCGTAGGGTTGGTGTTAGAAATTTACTAGGAGAAATGTGTTTGGAGCTTTACCAAATCAATAACTTTCAAAATGCAGTTTGAAGCATTTGTTAAAGTCATAATATGTGCAGGTATGTACATCCTTAAAACAGGAATGTTTTGTGTTTACTGGATGTACACAGAGATCAAAGCCTTTGTCATAAATGCTCTCAGTAATGCTCTCAGTGTTTGGAGCATTTCTTTGAGGGAGAGGTCTGGCTTTTCCTTCTTTTTTTTTAAGAGCATAAAATCACTTGCAAAAAAAAAAATGACCTATATTAATAGCACATTTAGAAGCTTAACCAGTGCTTCCTAACATTAAATTTTACATTTAAGGCTTTGATATAAACCATGTTTAAAATATTGAAACTATTGTCTTACTTTATGAATGCAGCCTGCCAACACTTATTGCACACCTACCTAGTACAGAAAATTCCAGTAGGTACAAAGCTTGCCAGAGTATTAAATTTGCAACTCATTTTCCAGAACGCTTTGGCAAAATCTTCATTTTTCTTCCCAAATTGTAAACTACAGTTAGTAAATATCTTTATGTTCATTATGCATTTCAAAATATAGCAAACTTGGCTGAGCTGTGAATCGAAGTTGGGTATCTGAACATTCTTGTTTGGCTTCTGTGTGTTGTAAATAATAAAGTTCCAGGTAATAATTGACTGAAAGTTCCACTTCCAAATGTTTGACACAGAGAACATGAGTCCCTTGTACAACATAGTTAAGTCCTTGATAAGTTAGTCTTATTTTAGCCAATGTATTCTAGTTAATTTTCCCCTAAAACTTTTAAACCATCAACGTTTCAAATTTGGAGGTAATTACAAAAGTAAAATGCTGGTCACAGATCAATCCTCCAAACAGTAGTTGGTCAGTCATGAAATCACCACAGATATAAAGAGTTTGTCTCAAAGTTCTATGTGAACCTTAAATGTACGTAGCCACAAGACATTCTCTGGAAATAAGATTAAGGGCATTTCTTATACTTTGCATCCATGCATTCGATTCATTTTCTTCATTATGGAAAAAGGAAAGAAAGGAGCGGGGGGTCTTATATAAAGGAAGGTTAGACTCCTCCATCCTACCCCATGCTCTGTCATCAGGGAGGGATTTAGGTACACAGTGAAAGGGAGGGTCCATGCTTCTTAATAGGAGCATGACTGGGAACCAACAGGCATCCAGTAAGCAGAAATTAACCATTTTGGGGTGAAACAAAGGGTTTGTTTTGTTTAGCTCTTATTTAAGCAGAAACGGCTCCTGCTGGAAGGGCAAAAAGGAGACAGAGGAAGTTGGGAGATGGAAAGGAGAGGTTTTGGTAAAGAGATTTTGTCCCTAAACATAGGAACTCAGACCATGTGCAACTAATGACTTTTTGTCTGAAGGAAAATTTCAATCTAGTGTGAATAGCTAGGAAGTGTTCATTGAATGGACATAAATATTTATATAAATTATAGCACAGCCTTCCTGCATTTAATTGCATTTTTGGAGAAAAAGGGGAATCTAACAGAAGTCATAAGCAGTTGTTGAAATGTCCCACACTAGAGTGTGTGCCTTTGCTGAGAAATGAAAGTTATATTATGTGCTACCTTTTCATCTGTTGCATGTCTTTGCCAGCTGTGGAGACATGTCAGATGCCATTATTCCGTAAATTTTATTCTTTCTCAATTGCTAACCTCTTGTTGACAGTAATCAGAACTTGATGGAGGGGCCCATGCAAGCGTTATCTGATAGTCAGGGCTAGCGTGATACAGTATGTGACAGTTTTAGTATTACATCCTGTAGGATGATGCATCATCAAATAATATTTCAGATAATCCTGAGTCTTTCAGCAGAAATGTAATTGTTACTCATCTAATAATATTTCCAGATGGCACAGTGGGTGAGGTGTGGGCTAAAACTGGAGGAAGACTAGGCTAAAAAGTGAGACTAAAGCAAAATATGAAATAAAGAAACCTACCAGGGATTGTGCAGAAGCCCAAAACTAGGGTTTGTGTAAGATTGGCCCTGGTGAAGAAGTAAGCAAAAGGAACACATTTAGGGCTGTTATGGAATAACATTTTGATAAAATGGAAGGATCACTTGAAATGCTGCCCCCATAAGGTTTGTTCCTAAAAGGCAACCATTACAGTAAAAGTCAGGAATAGTTTTCTCTATAGAATTCAGGATGGGGGACCAAGTTTGTAGAAATGATTTTCTTTCAGACTGCGTCTTATGATTAATGTCTGAATATTGCAATATACTATTCCAATGTTGTCCATAAATTTTGGTTTATTAAAGTGCAAAATTCAAAGGATATGTTGTCAAATTTCACGTTTGTCATCGTTAAATAACATTTACTTTCACTAACTGGCATTGTCTCTCCACCAGAGTGTACCACAATTTCCATTTTTCTTGACCAACTTGCTAGCACTTCCTGCAGATACACTGCATTCACTAGAATAGAGCACATGACCTTTTAAATTATTAGACCTCTCAGCAATTATAGCATTTCCCTGATAACCAAGCTTATGACACTTACAAGACACATTTTCCAAACTTACAAGCAAATACTTAATGAGAAAATATTCTGCAACATCTTGAATTTTTAGTCCATGAAGGATTTTTTTTTCATGTTTAGGAGAATGAAAAAGTGAAGAAAAATGCTCAAAAATTTTACGATCTCCAGAAGCAACGCTTATATTAATGTTCTCATAGTTTACTTCTAAATTTTATACTACATACCTAAACAGTCTGTTTCTTATGAAGCGGCAGAATTTTTATTGCATTACTTGGTAGACAGATTCTACTTTCTGTTGTTCTGTTTTCCCAACTAAATGGAACAGGACAGCTTAGGGTCTGAGACATCAGCTTTTGATAATTTTTTTTTTAATAAAAAGAATTCTTATCTTAGATATGTGAAATTAAGAATTATGAAGATTTAGTTTGATGGAGTGTCTTCATTCAGATATTTTTGCCTATACAGTAAATCTCCAATATAACCTATTGAATGTATATAAAAGTGTTGTTTTTTTCTTTCATTTGGAAAGGATAATGGGTTTATGTAGGTTTTCTAGTGTAAAGATCTTCAGATCACTTTATATAGTTTTCATGCATCTTCTGAGTATCACTTTTAGTTAGGAATGAAGACAATTTCCACTTTCACAAACCTGTGAAAAAAATTCAGCTTCCTAAATAAGCTGCAAAGTGATTAGGTGGTTTCACTCAAGTCTCAGCAAATAAATAAGACAGTCAGGAAGAGAAATTAGGATATCTCTTGTCTTACAGGTATTTCTACTATATCAAGCTTTAATTTGTATTAATATATTAGTGTTTTTGCCTAAGTTTATGGCTATAAATAGAAAAATAGCTTTGGGTTTCTTGTTGATTTGATCATAAACCAATATAGTTTCTTGATAAAAATTCCTGTCCAAATATTGTCTTTCAGTAATTTCAATTATTCAAATCTATTCTATATCTATGTATCTATCACTGTATTTATGTATTTGTTGTTTGTTTTTTTTCAAGTAGGCTCCATGCCCAGCATGAAGCCCAATGCAGGGCTTGAACTCACAAACTTGAGTTCAAGACCTGAGCTGAGATCAAAAGTCAGATGCTTAGCCCACTGAGCCACCCAGGCTCCCCAGTTTGTTTGTATTTTTCAAGGGCCCGAAATTAGGGAACAATAGGCTCACAGTCAGAAATGACCCATCCCATTCTTCCTGGAGCTAGTGAGGTACCTTCCATAGCTTTATTGCTGGATGAATTACCAAGGCAAGGGCAATGTACCTCACATATTTGGCCCAGTTTAAGATCTCCTGGCATGAGGGCGCCTGGGTGGCTCAGTTGGTTAAGCGACTGCCTTTGGCTCAGGTCATGATCCTGGAGTCCCGGGATCGAGTCCCGCATCGGGCTCCCTGCTCAGCAGTGAGTCTGCTTCTCCCTCGGAACCCTCCCCCCTCTCATGCTCTCTCTCTCTCTCTCATTCTCTCTCAAATAAATAAATAAAATCTTAAAAAAAAAAAAAAAAAGATCTCCTGGCATGGAAAAGACAAACTATAAAATCACACCTTACCCTTTTTTTTTTTTTTTTTACAAAAACTGTCAGAGCTTTTTCTTGTCTGTATTGTTTGTTAATTTAGCCATAATGTCAATGAATACTAGGGAAAATTGTTAAGATATAAGATAAAATGAGGCAGTATCGAATAAAAACCATTTTTCCAAAAGATTACATATTCTCTTTTGCATATACATGTTTTCTAAAACCGTATTCTTTTAAGTAAAGGCTATGTGGTCACTCTTATTTTGTACCCTGCATCCACAATCTTGTAAAAATTTTATAAAATACTTCTAAAACTTACCTATTACTTTCTGAAATTGAGAGATTAAAAAACTGAAACCCAGATGGGTAGCTTAATTTGCCCAAGGACACACATATATTAATTGTTGGCCCTGGATATAGAAACCAGGTCTAGTTGTCTCCAACACTAACATGTTACCTCTCTAACGTGGCACTAGGCTGATAACTTTGGTAAACTGCTTAAGACAAACCAAATAGATGCACTTTTTAGTAGGATCCATTCATAAGACTATCCAGTTCTGCCATACTTTTTTTCCCTTTTTAGCTTATTCTAATCTGTGCATCATTTAAAAAAAATATATTTCCTAGCCACCATGGAAATTGTCCATAACAAGAGGTGTTGGTGGCACTATCAGTCCTTAGAAGGACAGCAAGGTGACTGCCTTATACATTTTACATGTTAACAAATTAGTCAAGTGGTACATTTATTTATTTATATTTTAATTTATTTTTGGTTTTGGTATTTTTTCCCTTCAAAGCTTTCTCTATGTAACTAGGTTAAACAACTCAAAAATTTCCAGGATTTACCATCATACGTGTTTATGCTTAAGCTTGACACCATTTCAGAACAACCCTAGACTATGGCTGCCTTCAAAAAAGTTTTATTTGTTTTGCAAACAATATATAAATATTATAAATACATAATATATTATAATATACATTTACATATAAGAAATCATATATTAATAACAATATATGAAAATATATAATAAATATAGCAAACGTTGCATTCTTAGTTATTCCTTTCAAATTTGCTTCCAAGGACATTAGATCACTTTTTTCCAAAGTATTAGCATTCATCTTCAGTCATATATATAAAGAAAAGGGTCAATTAAATCTAGCATCTTGGATTTAGGTTATACATGTATCTATTGATAATTAGTATCAAGAGAGATGTTCTAGAATTTCAATTTTAGCAAATATATTTCTTCTTGAAATTTCCATGACAAGTAATGTTACTAGAGGTCACTTTTTCCTTGCTATTATTTTCTGAAGAACTTCTTTGTTTAACATACATATAGATATAGAGATAGAGATACAGAAATATAGATATAGATATTGATATATTGAGAGAGGCCAGATCTTAATCCAGTTAAGAATCAATTGATTGATAAGATTTTATTCAAGAATGTATAAATATATAGGGCAATAGACTTAACCAAAACAAAATCCTTAACTTTTCGAAATAAATAGGAAGGAAGATTGTTGGAAGGAAGGAAGGAAGGGAGGAAGGGAGGGAGGAAGGGAAGAACTTTTGAACACCATTAGTAGTAGAATATTATAGTCTAGGAGTTTTACGGTTGGATAAAATTAGTGCCTTTCTTTGGATATTTCAGAATTTCATGGCAAGTGTGAATAACCTCAGAACAGGGAGACTTTCTGCAAAGTACATTAACTCTAAATTACTAATAAAAAACAGATTGCACTTAGGGGCAGAGTAAGTATGGGAATTGAAATTCCAAGACCGCACATTATTGCTCACTTAGGGATACTGTGTTAGGTAACAGCAAAGAAAAAGGGAGCCGTGGAAAGGCCAGTAGTCTTAACATCTGACACCAGAGCACATTCTAAGTGTGAACCATAATATCCAAAGGGACTGGAATCTAGGTGTCTGCCTGCTTGATCTAATCCCATAAGGTAAAAAACTAAAGGCAGTTGACAGAAGCAAGTGATTTTATGTCTTTTTTCTTTTCTTTTTTTTTCTAAATTGTCCACTGATATTCAGGTGTTATATGTGAGGTAGACAAGGGCAGTTTTCATTAGTTGGGTCCATATGTTTGTATTCCTGCCCTGGCACAAAACAAAACAAATACGACGGCTTTTCATCTTCTCCCCTTTATGCTATGTTACTTTTCCTACTACTTTCATTGTGTTGTGAACCTACTGAAGCAGAGGGAAAGCAACACAGCATTCTGGCCTGGTGTAGGTTAGGAAACTGTTAGGAAAATGGAAAAAGCACTCTTCTTAGAACTACCAGCACCTACTCCAGCACTGACCTTCTTCTGGTCCCATCCCAAAGACCCTGATTTAGAACCCTTTTTAGGATACCATGCCTTCCGAATTCCTCGCCACATCCACAAAAAATTCTTTGAATTGTGTAAAATAATGACATATTCCTTAAGCATATCCTATTTCTAAGATGTTTAAAGCTTTTTTTAAATTACAGAAACTTCTGTTGGTTTAGGATTACAACTAAATTCATGAAACAGAAAGAAAAACTGAGATGTGTAGAGGTCCCAAGTGTAGCCAACCCGCCTCTGGGAGAATCAGTGCATGAGGGTGGGTGGTAAGGGATGAGCCCCAGCAGGGACACATTGCAGGCTGGGTTTGTTCAGCAGAGTGGAAATGAAAACAGAAAATAAAGAGTTTAATTGCTCCCAACAAAAGGGGCTTTTAGAGTCAACATATTGAACAAGAAGAAGGAGAGATGACATTAGTAAGAGGGAATGAAACTTTGAGGGATGACATGAGATCCAATCTAATAGAAAGTTTGATCACATTTCTGCTCTGGGATATGAAAACAAGCCAAAAATCCAAACTAACAAAAATCACTATCTCCCAATCTTCACAAAGCATTATGGATAATATCTGTTTGATGGACACAACACGGTTTTGAGTTTGGCTTCAAGATAGGCATAATACAAAAGCAATGCCTCCTACAGGAAGCTCTCCACTCCTGGATTTCATACCCAGTCTGGCAGGGTTATTTCTCACCTGGGTACAAGTAGTGAATGCATTCCTTGGATACGGTTTTCAACTTCCTTTTTACAATTCTGTCTTCATGATTCCTTTGAATAATGATTCTCCAAGTTTGGGATGAAAAAATATCTTGGCAAGTTGTTTTAACATTATGAAACCTTTCAGAAGTACGTTGAAATAAAAATTCTCCCTATCTCCACTATAGGCATTTAAAGACTATTGTTATGCTAGTCTGGAGTATTTTGAATATTTGTGAGTCATGTAACAAATAATTTAATAACTAAATTCAAGTGTGTTGCAGTTTGTATTCAGTGTAATAATATATTTCACTAATAATGAATTTCACAAGCCTCTCCTTGTGAGCATCAGGGTGACGGGACTCTGGATATGATCATGGAGATATATTGTTTTTGTAAACATCACCCCCATAAGATCGAGTTTGCAAATATTTCATAACCATAGGTACTTCAATAATGCCATATTAAAAACAAAATAGACTCTGAAAAATAAATCACCCTAGGTCAGAAAAGAGACACAAGTTTCTGGGAGCAGACAGAATATTAAAAAAAATAAACTTGGAATAAAACAGTTATTAGATTCTGAATGTGGCAATATTCTGCATTTGCATATGGCAGGTGAACAAGAAGCATCTCAGAACCCTAAATCATCATTGGTTTAGGGGTCAAATTATCTTCAGTGAAGTTTTTATAAAAAGATGTTTTTATTCTGTCCCCACATGGAAGAAAAAAGAAGCAAGATAAATTTCTAAATCAAATACAGGCCCACCATAGGAATCAAACCACATGACAATAGCAAGGCAAAGGCCAACAACAGAGACAAAACTATTGGTAAAGAACTCACACTTCAGATGAAGTTTAGAATTGGCTGTAATATACAACTCAGGGTTACACTTCAAATCAACTCAAAATGGAGATGGCCCAAGGGATGATGGATAAAAATGAGAATTAAAAAAAAAAAAAAATCAAACAACAAAAAACTAGTAAGCACCAGAAGAAACACCATCACATTCATGTGGGCTGAGCTAATGTCCTCTTTTTCTCCCTGGCTAAAAAAATCAAAATCAAAATAATAATAAAAAAAATTCCATGGCCTGAGAAGTGGTAGAAAATGTAATAGAGATTAGCAGGAGTCAAGAGCAGACCTTCCTGTTTATGCTCAGAGGATGGGCAGATAGCCTAGAGGGAAGGCTCCAAATCCCATCAAGCTTAATATACCTCCCAAAGTGTCTGTTTAAGATTTCCTTAACAGACAGAAATAGACCAAGTTTCATGGACTTAATAAACTGTCAAATGAGAAGACCTTTCTTTAATGATAGGAATTCATTATGTAACATAACTCTTAGATCTAAACACGTAATTAGCTCTTAGATCTAAACACATAATCCTTGAGTCACAAAAGACCTTTAAAAAAAAAAGAATTTATTTAAGAGAGAGAGAGAGAGAGCATGAGTAGGGGAAGGGGCAGAGGGAGAAGCAGATGCCCTGACGAGTAGGGAACCCATCCCAGGGCTCAATCCCAGGACCCTGGGATCATGACCTGAGCCGAAGGCAGAAGCTTAACAGACTGAGCCACCCAAGTACCCCACACAAAAGACCTTTTAACAACCTTTGCCTATGTTTGTAGGTTGGCATCGTGTTTCCAAGAGCCTCACTGAAGACTAAAATATAAGGCAACACATCAAACACTGTTTAATACTTCCTCTCAGTTGGTCCTAATAATTAGTTCTTTGATTACCTTGGGGCCTCCATTTGACACGTTTCTCATACCCTGCCCTAGTCATTGCTTAAATGAGTTAATTTTTGTATAGTTCTTAAAATTGCTTGGTGCTACGTGAGCTTTGTTATCACATAAATAAAATCTGCCTCTTTCCCAACCAATTTAGATTTTATGGTCCATGGACTTTGACAACACCTTTGTCAACTTTTTAAACTCATTTTCTTAATTTTTATTCTATCATGCACACTTGAAAGAAAAATCCAGAGTTTGAAAAGAAAAAAAAAAAATCATGGCTATCTCTCCACCTAAGCCAGGCTTATGAGCATCCCCGGCCAGTATCACATAACCAGGCAGAGTGGTCAGTATAGAATTATGAGCAGCACCCACATGTGAAGCCTTGAACCTCCCCAACCTACCCATCAGTTCTCTCACAACAACATCCACGGATTATCTATGAAGGACATCAATTTTCCTCACAGGAACCTCTCACTGTAAACAGACTACATGATCTTCTACCTTACCTCCCCACTTAGGTATGGGCCAATTTTTCCTCACAAAACCAAGCAGATGATTTGGTCAACACCACATTCACTTTCAGCAGTGAATGCTAACTTTCTCTCCCTTCCAGAGACAAACTTTAAAAAAAGAATTTTCTAAATTGAATGTTTCTATTTTCTGAGCTCTCCTCACCTCTCTAGTTTTTCCTACCCTGAACTTGATTCTGTTAAGCTTTAGTTTTCACTCTTGATTTCCCTGGACTTCTGTGTTCATGGTATCATTTGCATTTTCCTCTGCCTTCAAATGCCCCTCCACAGTCACCTTTCTCTGGATCATTATTATGGACTGAATTGTGTACTTCCCATTCATATGTTGAAGCCCTACCTCCAATGTGACTGTATTTGGATAGAGCTTTTAGGGGGGTAATTAAAGTCAAATGAAGTCTAAGTGTGGGGCCCTAATCCAACAGGACTGGTGTCCTTTTAAAGAAGAGAAAGAGAGAATCTGCCAACACCTGATCTCCAGAGCTATGAGAAATTCCATCTCTGTCATTTCAAAAACCCATCTATGGTATTTTGTTATGGCAGCCAGGGTAGACAAATACAATCACCTTCGTCTTTGTATTACATAAATATTACATTCCCTGATGTTTAAGGCCATCTCCTCTCCATTTCTGCATTTTCTCCATAGGTAGTTGCACCCACTCTCAAGGCTTAAACCATCATCTCTACGTAGACCACTTGTCCATTGGTATCTTCAACCCAATTTTTAGTCCTAACCTTCTAGCAACCTACTGATCATCTTCACTCCTTGGTCTTACAAGTCCTTCAAACTGAAAATGTCTAAAGCTGAATTTGTCACTGAACACCTCCAACCCTCCCCAAATTACTATTCTTCCTCATTTCTGATGGTGATATTTTGTGCCTGCCCAAGGAAGAAACCTGTAGGGCAATCCTCATCTCATATCCTCATTGTGTCCCTTTGACTGACAGATAATAAAGCCACAGGGCCTTGAAATTCCTGAACATTTCTTTCAGAACTGATTGCATTTCCCCATTCCTACTGCCAGTACCCAACCATCTTGGCTACTGTTGTTTCCCATCTTGGCAACAGCAACAAATCCCTACCCTGTTCAATTCCACCGTTGCTCATCTCCTACCCATTCCCCACTGGTAAATATAAATCTGATAATGTTTAACTCTAGCTTCAAATGCTTTGAATCCTTTCCAATGTCTCTGAGTTTAAATACCTTATAGGACCCCATCTGATGTGCCTTTTTCTTGCCAACCTTCCTCTTATAATTCCTATCCCATCAATTCCGAATGTCTTTCCATTCTTCCTATCTAAAGAAGGGGTTCTCTCAAAATTCAAAATGAGTAAATTTTAAGCAATCAAAAAGTTTGTCTAGTCAATATGTACTACCAGCTAAGATGATACAGATTTGAAATAGAAGCAGTTTGTCAAGTACTGATGTCCATAATAATCTAGGCACTAGAGATATAAAGATAATGGCACAAAATAATGGTAAGAGTATAGACTAGTTTGAGAATTCTGCCTTTGGTGAGGCTCAGCATACGTGACTCCAGGCTTTATGTCTCTCCATTCCAGATTTCAGGTAACTGAGGATGAGAACATGATTGTCACCACTGGCCCCAAGCGTCTGCCCCTGGGCATGCCGAAGAGCACTGGATATAGATTAGGGGTGTCATTCATAGCTGTTTGTAGCAGAGTCATTTCCAGAGAATCAGGGCTCACTTTCATTTAGGAATACCCTGATTGGGTCTACTACACTAGAGGGTACTTGGTATAAGTTTCTGTTTAAAGTACTTACTGTACAGTATTGGTCTTTTGTACTTTGTACAAAGGTACTTTATTTGTAGAAAGGTACTTTATTTATTTAAATATTTATTTAGTTAGTTTAGCGAGAGAGAGAGAGAGCAGGGGGAGGAGCAGAGGGAGAGAAAATCCTGAAGCAGATCCCCGCTCAGTGGGGACCTCATGACCCTAAGATCATGACCTGAGCCAAAATCAAGAGTTGGCCACTTAACCGACTGAGCCACCCAGATGCCCCGGCCTTTTCTACTTTGAAGTTGAATGAATAAGTGACCTTTATAGAGTATGCTTTAGCAAGTGATGTTGGGAAGGGTATCATATTAAAGGAGTTTAATTAATTATTCCAAGTTATTTTGCAGCATAACGGGATTCCTGCTATGCTTATTCAAGATGACTTATAATATATCCTGAACAGATGAGAGGAGTGTGATTTTTCTATATTTAGAATTGCATTTACAGTGAGCACCTAAATATTTTATATTCTAAAGGGGTATTTGAACAGGGTCTGTAGATTGTTTTGTCTTTCTAGACATGGATTTTGGCCTAAGGCATTCCCTCCTGCTGGGGGAGCAGTCACCAGCTCGCCCTAAAAAATGCAAGACTGCTGAGCAATGCTATTATATCTCCTTGCCTGCAAGCCCAACCTCCCAGCCCCTCTACCTCTCCAAACCCGCTCACCTGGAAGCTTCAGGGGAGCCTTTTATTACTGAAAGGGCTCTGAGAATATGAAACAGCTGGTCATGTCTAATGTCTTAAAGATGCTCACATGCTCACTTTTTATTTAATGCCCTCCTGGTAATCTGAGCAGATGCTTGCTTCATTGCCACATGAGTCATCCGAAAAGTACGTATCTCAATTCAGCCCAAAAATATCATTGGAAATTTACATAACTTTTTTTAAAACAAACTATATTTGTGTGTGTGTGTGTGTGTGTGTGTACGTGTGTGTACACAAGAGATTGTAGGAAGCAAAGAAATTTTACCTAAAACTGAATCATCAGTGAGGACCTAATTGGGTGTGCCTGATGTCTTTTGTACCAGGACTTGTTGCTTTTTACTGAAATAGAACATTATTTTAACTATGTAAATGAAGGCTCCTCAAATCTAATCAATTTTCAGTGTGACAAAGTCATCTGTTGCTTTGCCAGTTGGCCAAGGTGTCTCAGCTGTTTGGGATAATGCAAATTGTCTAACGTCCCATCATTTAAAGTGGATTAGAAGATTAAAGAGTTTAGAATATAAGGAAAATACATACTGAAACAGTAAATCAAAATTAAAGGGAAGTTTTAATTTATCTGTTTTATGTTTTAATGAGCTCAACCTCCCAGTATACCAATAATACTGTATTTTAACCTCTTTACAAAGGTGCCTACAATTGCCACTGACATGCAACTTTGATGTACTCCTGTGTTACATTTTTTAATAGGAACAAATCAGTTGGATTTTGGCATTGCCTTACTAATTTGGCATCGCTTTTTTCCTTATTTAAAATCCTGACACTATCAAAGACTTCTTATGGGTTTCCGGGATCACAAATATAAATACCAATATCTTTAAGAGAAAAAATCAGAAATAAAATTATGACTATAAACTTTGAATTTTTTCCCATTTGCTCTGAATTTGTGTCTTCATAAATATAATAACTGCATAGTGCCAATTTAAAATAAATCATCATATATCATCCAAATTAAAGAATGCACCATTTAGGATTAACTGTGGCTGAGAAACTTAAGAATCATCACTGGTTTAAACAGGATAGAAGTTGACTTCTCTATCCCACTAACAGAACTCAGAAAGAGCCAACTGGAGGGGCTGAAGCGTTGCACAGTGACAGGGACCACAGCTTCTCTAACTTTGTTGCTCCCCTTGTGCATATTTCCATTCCCAGGATCATCTCATGATTGCAGAAGGCAGATGGAGTTTGCAACATTTGACCTACATTGTAGCCAGGAGACAGGTATTGAGAAGTGTTGACTCTCTCCCAGGAAAGCATAAAACTTGCTTTCATCCCCACTGGCTAGACTAATCATGACACTCATAGTTATGAGAACATCTGGGAAATGTACCCAAATAAATTCATGGGGGGGATATTTTTATACAGAAAGGTACTAAAAGATAATGAGTAGAATCTGCCCCATTCTCCAAATTTTAGTTGTCATCAACATTTCATACACTGACTGTTGGTGGGAAGGCAAATGATGCAGCCGCTGTGGAAAACACTATGGAAGTTCCTCGAAGTAGTAAAAATTGAACTACCATATGACCTAGCAATCCAACATCTGGATGTTTATCCACAAGAATTGAAATTGGGATCTTAAGGAGATATAAACATCCCTTGTTCACTGCAGCGTAATCACAATAGTCAAGATGTAGAAACAACCTTACCATTGAATGAGCTGATGAATGTGTACAGAAAATGTGGCTTGGACATATAATGGAATATGCCCAGGCTTTGAAGAGAAGGAATCTGCAGTATGTGACAATATGGGCAAACCTTGAGCATATTTTGCTAAGTGAAATAAGCCAGTCACAGAAAAATGGAAGGAATTTAAAATATAAAAATCAGCATGTGCAGAAAAAAGAATGAGAGGACAGAGCATTCATACCTATCATCCGTCGAGCCCAATATCCAGTTTCTGTTTACTAAGACTTGGATGGGGAAAGAACATTGTCGTGTTTCGAAACATTAATGTCAAAGTGGACAGGAACAATTTTTGTCCCATGATGCATGATGGAGCAACGAAAACAGACATGGCTTCCTTGAGTGGCATGCTCAGCTGGCTTTTCTCCAGAGGACTTTTCCAAATGAAGACATGAGGAAATGAAACCTAAGTGAGAAGTGCAGTCTTGCCCGGCAGAGAGACAGAAGTAGTTCAGGCCTCACAAAATATCTTGAACCGAAGAGCAGGAAACATGAGAGAAGCAACCTAAAACTCTGCATGCAAATTTTCCCCAAATTATTGGTTGGCCCCTAAGCTGCAACTGTGCAGAAACCTAGCAGTAACCAACAGCTAGGAAGCTAAAGATCGGAAAAGGGTTTCAGTAGCTAGTCCCTCTTGGCGTTCAATGCCAGCTAGGGGAAGGTGTCAGGGTTAATATTTCAGGTTTTCAGTTGAAGCTGCAGTCAGGGCCTAGGAAGGAGGACTATACATAGGAATCAACTGTGCTCTAAGAGTAAGAGCAAAACCTAAATAGATTGGTCCTAATATATCCTAAAATCCTACATCAAGTTTCAGTAAATGCAAACACACTTGAGAAAATAAGCCATCCTAAGAAAAGTTTAAAAGATCAGTTACAAATAATTGTATGATAAGACCAAAAACATATGCAGGTTTTGGAATCACCAGATACAGAACAAAACATAAGTTGGCACCCTGCAGGATAGGCTAGATTGAGTTGTGGTGGTAACAGATAATCTTAAACCAAAGGTGACCCACCAGTATTTTTAGCTGCCAGAAAAATATCTTAAAAATAAAAGTGGAGGGGCGCCTGGGTGGCTCAGTCTGCCTTCGGCTCAGGTCATGATCCCAGGGTCCTGGGATGGAGCCCCGCATCGGGCTCCCTGCTCGGCGGAAAGCCTGCTTCTCCCTCTCCCACTCCCCCTGCTTGTGTTCCCTCTCTCGCTGTGTCTCTCTCTGTCAAGTAAATAAAATAAAATCTTTAAAAAATTTTGAAAAATAGAAGTGGATGTATTTATTTAAATCAACATGTACATATTTAGCATCCTAATGCCACACTAGAGTTACTTTGTTCATTTTCTTGTAAGTGGAGAACATACCTGTTTGACGGCTCTTTGAACATAATAGTGCTGTAATACGATTGACCACCAACTTAGACTGTCCACTTTAAAAGCTTATGGGAAGGAGTACCTAGTAGGTTTGAACAGGTTACTGTAGGAATGAAACAACAGGGCTTCTTACACTGTTCTTCAAAATAAAATAACAGATTTCACCACAAAGGAAGGACCTTAATCAGATCTGATTCAGCAAGTCTGAGGAAGGCTGAAAACTTACTTGCATGTCAAACAAGTTCCTAGGTGATGCTGATGCTGCTGGTGTGGGGACCATATTTTGAACCCTATTTATATAGGGGATGGAGAAAATGACAGGAAGTACTGTTAAAAGAAAAACACTTGGCAACAATTAGATGCATGAATAGGCAGAGCTGAAACAATGCAAGTAAAATTCATAGCACCTTGAAGGAAAGAATAGCTCTTGTCTGTTAAATCTGGTCAAAGAACAGTTCAATGGAAAGAATTCAAAGAATTGAGAAACCATGGTAAAATGAGTTCTGTTCAGTATGAATCAATTTAAATATAAAAGCAATACTAAATAACTCTGGGAAGTATAGTTACAGGATTGAATAACAATGTTACAGACCTTAAGAATGTAAGACCTAATATAATTAGGTGTATTTAGGTGTAAGTGCCGATGCATTAATGCCATTGTTTTCCATGGCAGAGAGGCTAATATTGAGATGTGACAATAAATAAAAACATAATGACCCTAGGGGCGCCTGGGTGGCTTAGTCGGTTACACATCTGCCTTAGGCTCAGGTCATGATCCCACGGTCCTGGGATTGAGCCCCGCATCAGGCTCCTTACTCAGCAGGAAGCAAGCTTCTCCCTCTCCCTTTGCCCCCCCTTCTCATTCTCTCTTTCTCTCTCTCTTTCTCTATCTCTCTCGATCACTCTCTCAAATAAATAAATAAAAATCTTAAAAGAAACACATCATGACCCTAAACATTTAATGGCTTTGAAAATTATCTTGATTTCCAAAATAATATCTTGTAAGAAATTTTACGTTCACTAGTTTTGTCCACTTTTTTCAGTTTTGTAATTATATTCATTTCAATTAAAATTAACATAAACATGTAATTTATTATTTTAAAATATCATATGTGATATGATAACATTTAAAATATACTTCAAACTATTTATTGTTCTGTCTACTTTACTGTCTATATTTATATATTTTCATCAGTGTATATTTATACAAAAACTTTTAGAATGTTATGTATCTAAAGTTCATCTCTATATTTCTGATGGAGAGGTTGGAGAGATTTTTCTTCTTTTATCTTCTACTATGTTTCACATTATTTAAATTCCTTATGTTGTGTGTATATCAGTTTTACACAAAATATTATTTTTCTAGGAAATGTAAACAAAATTTTAACAAAAAAAATCCTTGTGGGAAAAAATCTAATTGAACTATTTTGATAAATGAATTAAACATATCTTTTTCTGGGAAAAAAAATTCCAATGTAAATTATTTAGTCACATAAACCATTAGAAATATCTCCAGAGCATGTCATATCTGCAGTTAAACCATGTGGAACTCAACAGTATAGTTATGCAAAGGTAAAAGCTTGTGTGTGTGTCTGTGTGTGAGTTCACATCGGTTATGGTAGTGAGATTCTTAAGAAGAAAGCTAAAATCATTTTAAAACAAATTTTTGGTATCTAAGTGATACTATTTGGAGAAGTCCTATGTTTCCCTAATTTTTCTTAATTAACAGGGACTTATCACTGCTACTATAATCTTATAAGATGCAAAAATATATTGTTAAAAACACAGAAATAGAGCTACTCTGTTTAGAATATAGAAATAAGGAACCTCATGCACTTAATTCATCTCTTGCCATGGGTTGGGCCTTTAGGTGCTCTGTGCACCACCAAGTTCTGTGGAATACATTGGCATATCTTTAGGTCTTGGAATGATCAATGAGTTAGAAAAAGGCTGAGCTTTGAGAAATAATCTCTGTCTTATTTACAAATCATCAGAGTATACTCACTTGCCCATTTCAGACCCAATTCACTTAATAAATTTTAACTTAGAGAGTTCTGTATTTAAAAATATTCTATTCCAGCTCTAGTTTTTCATGAATACATATGAGCAACAGAAAAACTGATAAAGAAAAAAAAAGCATATAGGTACTGAGTAATTTGACATTTTTCCCCAAAATAAATCATTATATATGTGTGTATTTATACATATACTTACATATATGTATATATATATATTTCTTTTAATTAGTGGAATATTCCATCAATAGTTCTTTGTTGCACTTTTCCTACTAAACATTAAATTGGTTAGTTCTGTGATTTTAATCCATTTCAATAACTTCCTTATGTCATTTAGACATAGGCATTATTTGTGAAAATAAATCAACAGACATATCCTGGTCCTATGTTGACTACTTTTTGGACTACAGAAAAATTATGTAACTTTACACTATAGAATAGTTTCCAAAGTGGATAATGTTGCCAGCCAGAAAAAAACATCAGGTGATTTAAGGAGCATACATATTATCAGAATTAACCTAAAATTTATATTTTTTCCCATGAAGAAATTTATACCATTTCAAGAACATAAAAATATAAATCTATCATGGGTAAAAAGCCTGGAAAAATCTAATTGTTAAATATGTAAGTGTTTCATATTACTTCAGCAATAAACAACATTTTGTAGGTTTCATAAATCTTCTCCAGGAAGATTTAATATTATACCATTGTTGTTGTTGTTGTTGTTGTTTTATAAAAGTAGGTAAACATTTGTCAGAGAAGCCCAAATATTGTCCTTTCAATTTTACTTTGAAACACGCATTTTTTTACCTAAGGCAAATAGTAAAGAATGGTAATAGGTCATTCAAGGATAAATTTCTGGGAGAATGTAATAATAAAAGAAGGAATATAAATAACACAGAGTTAGATTCAGACTCCTAACATCTCTTTGTGAGAATGCAGTAGGCCATGGACACACATGTCGTTTGGGAATCACATGGCCAAGATTACACCACAAGGAGACTGTATTAGTTGCTGGGGTTGCCATGACAAACTACCACAAATTAAGTAGCTTAGACAACAAAAATTTATTGTCTCACAGTTCTGGAGGCTGGAAATCCAAGATCAAGATGTTGGAAGGGTTTGTTCCTTCTGAGGGGTGTGAGGGGGAATTTTCCATGTGTCTGGTGGTTGGCTAACAATATTTCGTGTTCCTTAGCTTGTAGGTGTACCACCTCCACTCTAATTTCTTCTTCATCTTGCATTCTTTCCTTGTGTATATCTATCCCTAAATTTCCCCTTTTTATAGGACACCTATATTGGTGTTAGGGACCTACCCTACTTCAGTATGACTTTGTCTTACCTAATCACATTGCAAGTGACCCTCTTTCCAAATAAGGTCACATTGTGAAGTACTGTAGGTGAGGACCTCACATATGGATTTTGGGGTACACAATCCAACACGTAACAAAAATTCTGAGTTAAATTGAAAAGCTCTAAAATATGACACATAGCTACTAATCTTTTCCCTGGAATCCAAATAGTAACTTTGGTTCCTATGTCAATCATAGGATAGTTAGACAATTTTTAAGGCAAGGATTGCAGCAACAATGCCAGTGACACCAGATGTAGGCATTGCTAGGAGACAAGAGCCTGAAGTCAAGGAGACTAATCTTCCTTTAACCTCGTATGATACCAACCCCATTGTATAAGCCAAATAACACTGGATTCAAAATCTGGAACATATGGAAGATGCCAGGGACCCAGGCTTACTTATAAAGTGAACTGGTAGTCATAACAATGTAAGTAAGAGGAAGAATGTGCAATGGGTAGAATCTGAGCAGTCTTGCTACTAGGTGAAAAATCCCAACATGGGATGAAAAGATCTTTATTTATATTACCCATGGAAATAAGGATGACAGTTGCAGACTTGCCTGACCTTGAAAGACGTGGATTAGGGTTAAGCTATGTGCCTGGGCATATCTGATAAAATCTAATGCACTAAGTGCAATCTTATTGGTGCTTTACGAATACAAAAAGGATACTTGAACATCACAGGAATAGCTTGCTTGGCCTACGATATAATTTGCAAGCCAAGGCCCTGACACACACCACGGAAGTAATGAGGTATGTCCATAAACACTCATGTCACAAAGGTTTGGTGCTTCCTTACACAAAGTACGATTGCCTTAAAAGGGACGAGGTAAGGAGAACAAGATGGTACCTCTCGTTAGAAGATACCATTCTTCAACAGCAGAATGAACATATTCGCTACAAAATCTGAATAAGCTCATTGTTATTTATTCTAAATGAGGACTAAAGGTGACCATCGCTGCATATTGGATCACGCAATCAGGATTAAGAAGTTGATGACAAGTTAACAAAACTTATATAACTCTCGCTACCATTGCTTCTAAACAAAAACCATACTTCTCTGCTGCTGATGTTAAAATTTGGGCAAAATTTCTCACTGTGGGGCATTTCCAGTTGTCTTACTATCCCTAAGCAACAACATGGATATAGCAGTTGCATGGCTTTTGAAAGACTATCCCCTTTTGAGCTGAAGCAAAGGCAATCAGAACTTAAAATCAAGGTCAATCTTCTGAAGGTGCAGTTGGGGGGAGGGTGGGATCAGATCTCTAATTGTTCATGTTTTTTAAATAGTCTTATTGACATGTAATTGATATACAATAAAATTACACATGTTAAATGGGTAGAATTTGATGGATTTAGACTCGTGTATCACAGGTGCACTCACATGTCTAGTTGTTCTTACATAAGGTGCTATGTTGTATTTCTTTCATGTATCCTGAAACTTCATTTCCATCCCAGCAACAACTACTATATTTTTAATCCGCTTCTGGAGACCTAAGGACATTTACCTAGAATAACCTATAATTCTCCCAAGAAAGTTTAAGTCTCTCCATTTGAGCTCCAGATTAGTGAAACAGAGGGGGAAAATGGTGCTGACATCAGATTCCACATACTGGGCAATAATGGATCGTGGTGATTACAGAATTAGGGAAATAAGAACTTCAGTGGAAGTAGAGGAACCATAGAGCAAAGCTCCATTTGCCATCAATCTTATGGATAAAAGATTGGTAACTACAGTCCACTATGGTAAAGAAGAACGAGAAGTGGTCAGATCCCTTAAGTAAGGAGAGATGATAAGCCCTGAATGGGTATGGGAAAGCACAAGTTTATCTTTGTGCACTGAGATAAATTCACACCAAGACTCATGTAAGTCTAGCTGACCAAATGTTGCCCCCAATTACCCAAATGCTGAAGGGACAAGAAGAGATTGGTCTGGTTCAGAGATGCTCCCTCCTCTTTCTGACCTTACTCTCCCACTAATTGAGCTCCTATGCCAACCAAGAACAATGACACAGACATTATTTTGTCCCACCTCTTGATAACCATGCCTTGGAAAAACACTAGGAACAATGGAAGAACAATGACACATGTGAGAACATTGGTAGTATCGACCAGGGAACTTGACTGACTCATTAAAGGACTCACATTGGGTGTAACTTACCCTTGGAGGTGTTCACAGTCCAGACAGAAAAGTTGGTCAGCGTCATCTCCCTCGGGACTCTAAAGATCAAGAGTGCTGACTAGTTATTGCCCAGTTTTTCAAGGATTCAAACAAGGACAGTAGACATCTGGAGCAAACCTCACTTGGCAACTTAGAAACTTAGGGAAGATTTATCTTTTCTCTCCTCCTCACAAACCTGTGACTCCAATACTAGAATTTTATCAGTGGAGGGTGGGAGAGTCTAGCAGCTCATGTGGTGACTAAAAGTATATATTGTTTGGCTGTCATAAAGTTTGGCAAAATATTTTAGCCAATCAGTTTGCATCCTGGGGAACAGCGGTAAGATGGGAAGCCAGTTTTACTTTGGAGCAGTAATTGTAACCAAAGCTTTAGTGGGTAGGGAGTGGCACCTCCAGACAATTTGAAGCACCAATAAGTTCATTTACACCAACAAAAATATTGATATTGGTGATAGGCCACTGTGACTAATCAGTATTGATGCTGTTTATGTGAAATAATGCTATTATCCAGCATCAAGGCACACTTCTCATTCCAGAGCTGTATTCTAAGTTGCACAAATAAAACACCACACCCTGGATGAATACGTAAGAGAATAACACCATAGCTAAGTGTCTGAGGCAAGGCTTTCCTAAATGCAAGGCTTTTGTCTTAAAGGAGACGGCTCGTATGATGGTAAGAGTACATAAAGAAAACACATACACTGTGGGGGTCTCAATAGCTTGCCATTTTACCACGAATTGTAAGAAAGAATATGATATATTCCCAAGCTCAGAGATCTTTGACTGGTTCCTGTCCATCAGAGAAAACTCCTCCATTTCACTTATATATGCTTCCGTAAGTCTGGAACCAAGTGGAGGGCACTAGTACTTCTAACAAGTAGGTCATATTCACTAGACCAAAAGCATTTGCCTCTCATGGCAGGTGCCACAAATAGACTCTAGGTATGAATGGACAATTGGGACCCACTCTCAACTATAACTACTGGTTATGTGAATCATGTACATATACTTGAGGGATTAGGTTGGGAGCTGTTCCTGGGATCATCTACCAAGGAGCTACTTAAAATCTATTTTGGAATCAGAGGAGAAATGACTAAGAAATAGGAGTTTTATTTTAAGCATTGACTAGAATCATGAAATATACTTATCAGATCAGGAAATCTGGGCCAACTATATGGCAGATGCCACAGGATCCCAAGGAAAAGGGTCAGGAGAAATGTAGTGCTCCTAAACCACAGAGCCCTAGGTTTTATGATGAGTGATGAGTATGTGCTCTAGCGGGAAGAGATTGTTTTACTTAATAACCCGGACAATTCTTACAGCACATGGGATTTAGCAAAACACATTAGAAAGAAGTGGCTAAGTTTTGGATTAGCCCTTGAAAATGTGACCCTGGTTTTTCTCTATTTTGGGAACATGGGACCCTATATGTTGAAAGGGGCTTTTTTGTTTTGTTTTGATAGAACAAACAGTTATTTAGATTCTTACTTAATAGATGTTGTCACCATTTTGAAGACATCACCATGTATATTAATTCATCCGAGGTTTGAGTCGTTTGGAGAGAGAACTAGCTCTCCCTGTCCCAGTCAAGCGGTTGTATAGGTCATGAATAAGCCCGTATCTTTCGTAGCCCCTTGTCTCCATGAAAAGCTCTTTTATTAAGTTAAAAGGGTTTGGGCTTTGCAATTCAGCTAGAAAACCAATACCCAGAATTCATAGTTTTGTATGACTGTTGGTGCATGACAGTCCAAGAGTGTCATTTCTGCTAATTCGCTAAAGAGTGAACTTGGGCCCCCACAAGTTCTAAATACTGGCATACTTGATACTAAAAATCTTCAGATAATATAACAATGATATCCAGAAAGATAAACTGATCATTCAGTTTTTCTAGAGTAGCAGCTTACAAACTGTAGTTTTTGAAACTGTGGGATTCTTCTGAGGTGCCTTTGGAACTGGCCAAGAGACAGCACACAACACAGCTCTGAGACCCATTCTCTATTATACGACTTCAAGAGGCAATGAACACACACACACACACACACACACACACATTCATGTGCAATCTCGAAAACCATTACTCTAATATCTCTCAATCATACCATTTTATTAAGTCAGACCATCTGACATCTACGTAACTAGATCACAATATGTGGCCTTTATAGAAATGCTTCTAGTGAATGGCATTTTGAACACTATGCCCTTAGTTTAAATCTAGAGCTGTTAGAAGAAATACCATGCAAATCTCATACATATTTCTCTCATTGTGGTAAAATATACATAACATAAGGTTTATCAACCATTGTTAAATGGATGGTTTGGTGGCGTTAAGATACCTGTGGTGCAGGTATCACCATTACCTCCAGGACTTTTTCATCTTACCCAACTGAAAGTCTGTAACCATGAAATACCAGCTCTCATTCTACTCTCTCCCCAGCCTCTGGCAACCACCATTCTACTTTCTGTCTCCAGGATGTAACTAGTCTATGTACTTTATGTAAGTGCAATTAGACAGTGTTTGTCCTTTGGTGTCTAGTTTATTTCACTTAGCATAATGTCCTCAAGGTTTCTCCGTGTTGTAACATATGTCATTTTTTCTTCCTTTTGAAGGTTGAATAATATCTCATTGTATGCATATATCACATTTGCTTATCAATTCATCTACTGATGGATACTTGAGCTGCTTCCACATTTTGGCTATTGTGCATCATAGTACAATGAACATGAGTGTCCAAATAACTTTTTGAGTCCCTGCTCAAACTTTTTTGGGTATATCTTCAGATGTGCAGTTTCTGGCTCATCTGGTAATTTTATGTTTACTTTTTGGAGGACTTGCCATACCATTTTCACATTTGTGCCCCATGTTACATTCCCACTCATATTGTTTTATGACAAATACTTTTGTGGACATTTACTACGTTACATGTACACACGTAACCACAGCTACACTCATGTCCACATTGATATCTTCTCTTCACAAAGCAAGGCCATAGGGGAAATTCTTGCATTAAAAAATTATCAGCAATGGATTTTCTTCTCCAAAGCAACCTGTTTGTTTCCCCCCCGCCATTGGACACTATGAACCATGTGTTTATGTTTTGCTTTTGGCTTTAATCTATACGAAGTGAGAGCCAAGATTCTAGCCCACGTCTACCAAGCCCACACCTAACACTTTATGTCTAATTTTTCCCTGGTATCAACTTGCTATCATAACTTTATTTTTTCTTGCACAAATTTGTTCAGTTTCCTCTTAATCATGAACCACGTGAATGTGTGTAAGCAGTTGTTGGAATAAGGCAGGCTACACATAAATAAACACACAATATTTAAATTGCTTCATCGTTAATTTCTATTCCCTTGGAATATCTTGGAGTTTGAAAAAAAAATCTGCATCTTGCCTTTTTTCCAAATAGAGTTAGAATTATAATGGGGATGGAATTTGTTTGAAATAATTATACTTGTTTACTTTGTGAGAAGTTGAAATCTGGTAGAAATCAAAGAGACAAAAAAAATTTAAAACAAGCTTTTTTCCTCTCTTCCAGTTGCTAAGAAGTTTGTATATATTCTTTTAATTCTGTTGTTGAATAAATTACTTTCACGCATAAGAACAGAATTGTGTTTCCTCCTCAGTGCATCAGCTTCACATTTGATGTTTTCAATGAAACTTTGGTGACCAGGCAAGGGGAAAGAGTTTTTAAAGGGGTTTCATTTTTTGGAGAGCTAAATTGAGCTTTTAGGGTGGATTTCTAGGGGTATTTTCAGGAAGCCTTCACTTGAGAGCACCTGGGGATTATTGAAAGTAATTTCTTTGAGTTTCAACTGAGCTTCATGTGTTTGTATGTGTGTCCACATCTTCCCATTCCTCCTGAGTAAAGTCAATGTGTGACCTTGATTCGTACAAGATTCTAGAAGGACCTATGGTGATCTGTATAGGTCTTTATGAGCTCATGGATTTAGGGCTCAGTAGGGCACAGATAAGGATTTCGTGCCATTGATTATTGCAGAGCACACAGCATTTTTTTAATTGTTCTATTTACCCAAATTAAATTATTGTGACCTTTACATATCTTTGTGGAAATCTGTTCATATTGCACTTGAAGGTACAAGCCCTAATTACTCCCGTGTATGGTCCTTGATAAAGAAATTAGTATAAGAAATTTAATCTTGAATATTAAGAAATATATGTACATTTATACATGTACACTAGGTTTATTGATTTATAATAAATCAAGACATATAAATTTATTATTTGAGTATTTATTATATGTCTATACTTATATCTATAAATGTAGATATAGAGACTGAGTATATACTGTATAGAGGACACTCTCCCATTGGTTTTTGGCCTGGATTAGCAATCACTTGGCAACGTCTGTCTTATGAAGAAATTGGCAGAACCAGAATGCAAGCTTGAAAGGGATGTGTGAGACAAACATGCTTCCTGCCCTGTTGAGTGAGTTGGGCATGTTGAGCCTTGAGGTTTATATTAGAGAAACAAATACAAGTAGCCTCATCAATACAGGGAGTTGGAAAACCACTGCCTGAAAGCCAAGGTAGGTCAGGAACCAGGATAGTACCCAAAAGCCCCAGAGATGAGGGTGCTCTGATTGACTTTGATTGCTGCATAACAGAATCAGATGTAGCTGAGGAAAAAGAGTCACCACAGGAAGTACAAATGTGCTCCTATCTTCTTAACCTGCCAATTAATTGCTTAAGCTGTACATGCCTTTTTGAGCAGGTGGTTCTTGTCTATTTCCTGATCAAAAAAATATACCCACCCAGCCTAGGGACCTATGAGATTAACTAAGTCCAAGAGATTTCCGTTCAGGTAGAGGAGGAGACAGGACCAAATGGGTAGCAGGAGCACTGATTCAACATCTGCCACATGGGGCTTCTGGCAAGCACTACTTCTCCAGAACTTTGAGCACGCAGGCCAGTGCTAACTGCTTAGCTCCCATCCAAACAATGGTTCCATGTCAGTAGTTGGTGATTGGTTCGCAATCATACCTGTAGCCCTATTTCCCAGACCATGCTGTTGAGCTAGAATAGCTGAGCCAGGAGGCCTAATTGCCATAACCAAAGCCTTAAACCCTCTTAATGTACTTTAGTAGAGAATGGTCATTCTTCCAGAATCCAACACTGTGTTTACCTTATACTAAAACTGAAGAAGACTGGGAACTCTGTCATATCCTCCCCAAAATCACATCCCTGGAATCTTGTAGATTTCATAGATAAATGGAAGTAAAGTTTTATGAGCCCTCCACAAAATAAAATGATCGCTTTAGTCATTAATACTACATTTTTTATCATTTCTGTAAAAGTCTATAAAAGAAAGGTAGAGTGCGATGGATTAAGTGAAAACCTGTGTCGTCATTTTCAATGTCAAGAAACAGAATATCTTCAAGACCTTAGAATCCCCAAAACTATATCTTTCCAAGTCATCACACCCTCCATGTCCCTGGAGGTCATCACTATTCTGTCCTTGATGGTATGCGCATCTTTGCTTGTCTTTTTTATTTTATCACTGATGTATCCATCTCCAAACTCTCTAGTCTTATTTTTGTACTTTATATAAATGGAATAATACAGTATAATGCAATACAGTACTTATCCTTCTATCAGACTAATTTTGTTCAGCATTACATTTGTGAGATTGATTCATGTTTCCGTTTGTGGCTGTGGTGAGCATAGAACACTCCATGTACAGTTTCACATTTTGTGACTATACCGATATTTAATTATCTATTCCACATTGCTAGACTTTTTATTATCCCCCCACCTTTTTTTTTTCTATTTCAAATAATGTTTCCTTCGTGTGTAGCTTTTATTCACGTATGCCTACATTTCTATTTAGGTATACACTTGGGAGTATAATTATTAGATCACAGGATAAGCTTTTTTTCAACTTAGAGGATAACGTCAAACAGCATTCTAAAATGATTGCACCAAATGTAATTCTCACCAGCAGTGTATGTGAATGAGAATTCCAATTTTGCTTCATTCTCATCAAATGTTGTCAGACTGTATAAGCTTATAGATATTCTGATAGGGGCGTGGCAGTATTTCACGTGGTTTTAATTTGAATTTCCCTAATGACTATTTCGGTTGAACACCTTTTTGTATTCATATTGACCAACTGGATTTCCTCTTTTGTGAAATACCTGTTGACATTGCTTGTACAATTTTTTATTGGGTTGTCTGTCTTCTCATTGGTATCAGGTGTTATTTTTGTATCCTGAATATGGACTGCTCATCAGTTTTATGTTCTGAAATATCTTTTTTTGCCCTGTGATTTGAATTTTCATTTTTCTAACAAAATTCTTAATCAATTGTAAGGTAGAAAAGTTTATCTTAGTGCTTTGTTTTTTCTTATTCTGTTTGACAAATTTCATTCGGTATCAGGGAGAGAGAATTTCTTGTTTAATTTGTCCATATGTGTAGTTAATTTTTCCTCAGTGCCACAGACCAAAAACTTTGTTCTTTCACGGTAACTCTTTGTACTACATATTTGTCATTAATCAATATGTCAGGGTATGTCTGAATCTTTATTTTATTCTGTCGGTTCAATTGCCTAACTTCATACTTATACTCCCTTATTTATCACAGCATCATAATAAATCTTCATATTCAGCACAGAAATTTCCTCCACTTTAATCTTCAAGATTTTCTTGCCTACTCTTCTTCCTTTGAAATTCACATGCATTTCTAAATAGCTTGTCATGGCTTATCAAAATATCAACTGGGATTTTGTTTAATTTATTTACTATATTAAGCAGAATTGATGTCTTTAAAAAGTCATCTTTATTCCATGTACATAGCATATTCTTTCACTTATTTAGGTTTCAGTAATTGCTGCCAGTGGTGATTAATAACTTTTTCTGAGTAGAAATATTGTGCATCTTTCATTAGATCTATTCCTAGCCATTCACATTTTTGTTGATGGTATAAATGATATCTCCTGAAAATTTTGCATTTTCTCTTAGTGTTGCCATTTAAAAATGTAAGTACATTTTAGATATTAACCATATTTCTAATAACCTTGTTAAAATCACTTATTAATTCTAATAATTTTCTATAGTTGCTTTTTAATATTTTAGGTACAAAATTGTATCATCCATGAATAATTATGGTTTTTATGATTTCTTTTTCAGTCTTCATATTTTCTACTTTTTTACTCATCTTACTGCACTAACCAGACAAAATTGGGAGCAATGTTATGGTGTCTTATCAATTACCTGAAAAGGAATATATTCAGCATTTCATTACTAAGTATTATGTTTGCTTTATTGTCTTTAGATACTTTTTAAGGAACTAGGAAGCTTCAGCATTTCCTGTTTGTTAAAATATTCCATCAAATATATATGGTGATATTTTACCTTATTTTTCATATTTTAAGATTACCACATGACATTTCTTCTTTAATTATGAGAAAAATTCAGTTGATAGACTATTTGAAAGTTATACTACCCTCAAATTCTTAGAAAAACAAAAACAAAACAAAACAACCTTGCCATGATCTATTATTCTAATTATATATTTCTGGAATTAATTTGTTAATATTTTCTCTCCTTGTTTTCAATCATATTCAAGAATGAGTTTGGCCTTTAGTTTTCTTTAAACTAAATAAGAACTTGATGTTCTTATTAAGATTTGGAATAATGGTTGGTTATTCTGACCTTTTTAAAAACTAGGATTGATCCTTCATTTTTTGGTTTCTGAAATGGAATACTTCTTGGTTATTTCTTCCTTATGCATTTAGTAGAATTTCCCAGTGAAACTATCTGGATATGAAAATTTAGTATTAATTATGGCTTTATTTCCCTAAGTAGTCATATGACTACTTAGATTTTCTGTTTCCTACTTATGTGATTTTTGTGAGTCATGTATTTTTCAAATAAATTTCCAGTTTATCTAATTTTTTTTATTTATTTACTTATTTACTTACCGACTTACTTATTTTTTGCCATCTAGTTGTGCTTATATATTCTTTATGTCCTTTTGTTGTTGGCAATTTTTGTGGAGATGTCCCACATTTTATTTGACACCTAAGTTCTTCTGTGCTTTCTTTCATTTTCTTAATTGTTTTCCCCAGGAATTTACTAATGGTATTCATCTTTTCAAAGAGCATACATTAATCTCTTGATATGTTCAACTATGTAATTGCTTTCTGTTTCATAGATTTATACTCACATTATCACTGTTTTTCTCTTTGGGGTTTTCTTTTGATAACTTCTTTAAATGGATGTTCAGTCTATTCATTTTTCATCTTCCTTTCTTAATATATGCAATGACGCCACAGTTACACCCCCAAGCTTGACTGGGTTTCATCCTACCAGTTGGATCATGGCATTTATATGACTATTCAGTTCAAAGTGTTTTCTTTTTTCTTTTTTTTTAAGATTTTATTTATTCATTTGCGAGAGAGACAGAGAGAGAACAAGCAGGGGGAGAGGCAGAGGGAGAGGGAGAAGCAGACTCCCTGCTGAGCAAGGAGCCTGATGCGGGACTCGATCCCAGGACCCTGGGATCATGACCTGAGCCGAAGGCAGACACTTAACCATCTGAGCCACCCAGGCGCCCTCAAAGTGTTTCCTAATTTGTATTTTGACTTTTTTTTTTTTTTTAAGTATAAGCACACACACAATTATTTTCCAAGAAGATGAAGTTCTTTTTTGATGTTATTTATTTCTGGTTTTTGCTGTGGTTGTTTAGTATTCTTCAACATTTATTTTTTTTTAAGATTTATTTATTTATTTGAGAGAGTGAGAGAGAGAGAGTGGCGGGGAGAAGGTCAGAGAGGGAGAGAATCTCTGGCAGACTCCCCTCTGAGGCGAGGAGTCCAACATGGGGCTTGATCCCACAACCCTGAGATCATGACCTGAGCCCAGATCAAGAGTCAGAGGTTCAACTAACAGAGCACCCAGTGCCCTTATTCTTCAATATTTAAATGTGAATTTGTACAGATGTGCTTTGTGGGCATCCTACAACCAATTTTTGAAAATGGAAAGTATATTCCTGAAAAGAATGTGTATTCTTAGGTTGTTGGGAATAGTGTTCATTATATAACCATTGTGTACAACTTTTTGAAACTCTTATTTCAATTACATTTTTTCAGCATTGTCCAATAGTATATTTGTGATCATGTAAGATCTATGTATTCTGAACTGTACAATGGTAATCCCTAGTACATGTGTTAATGGGAGTTTAAAATGTGGCTAGCATAATTTAGAAACTAAAGTTTTAGATTTAATCCATTTAAATTTAAATAGCCACATGTGGCTAAGTGTTACCATAAAAGACTGGGGCAGTCCTGTACCTTTAATAAATCTTTGTTTTTCCTAGGGTGTTCAATTAGAGGTGGGTCAAAATCACCCAATATCATTGCTTATTTTAGAGCAGCCCATTTTATTTTATATTTTCAGATGTCATTTTTTAGGGGCATATAAACTGAGAACTATAATGTTTTCCTGGTGAATTAGTTTTTTAAAGTATTAAATGCCTCTCTTTATCTCTAGTAATTATTCACAAATTAATTTATCTGATGTTAACATGACTTCCTCCACTTTTCTTTATTATTGTTTCTCTTATATCCATTTTCTCATCATTTTATTTTTGACATTTCTACATGTTTATGTTCTTATATGTTCCTCGTCAACAACACATGCTTTTGTTTCATTTCATTCAGTCTGAATGATTCACCCCAAAACTGTAGCATTTCATCCATATATATTCAGCATATAACTTATATATATGAATTTATTTTGCCAGTTTTCTACTTGATGACTATTCATTATCAGGTTCTTTTTTCTCTCTGTACGCACACACACACACACACACACACACACCACACTCATCTATTATTTTATTGCTAGAGATAAAAATGTTTCCTACACTTACCAGAGGCTAAAGCAAATTTTTACTTTTACCTTCATCACAGAAATTGTAAGAGCTTACTACACTAATTGTATTTATTTATCCTTGGTGCCACACATTTTTATTGTTGCTCTATATTTTATTCTTTACAAGATTTCAAAACTCATGAAGCATTACTATTACTGTTAGCAGTTCATAATCAGATTCATAAACATAATTTTCATTTTCGGTTAACTCTGCTTTTGCCTACACCTCTGCAATTTAATTTCGTATCATTTTTCTTCTACTTAGGGAGAACACCACAGTTCCCCTATTGGTGTGAACCGACCAAAGCTCAATTCTCTCACTTCTCCTTTGTCCAAGCCAAGTTTTCCATCATTCTTCCAAGGCGCTTTGCTGGGTGCAGAGTTATGAGTTGGCAATTTGTTCATCTCTTTCACCCATGGTCTCTCATTTCTCGTCTTTCTGTCGTGCCATTAGCTGCAAGTCATGTGGTTCTTTGAAGGTCACCTCTTTTTGCTTCAGCTGCTTTCAGTCTTCTCCCACTCCCTCCCTCCCCCCTACAGTTTTCCTATTTGTGTCTCAATATGAATTTCCTCGTTTTAAAAATTTAATTGGGTTCATAGGTCTTTTTGAATCTGTGAACGGATATTTTTCATTTGTCTTTCACAATTCTTATCCACTAATTCTCCCAAGTTTGGGTCTACCCCACATATTATGCTCCCTGCTTCTGGGGCTGCAAATAATTCCCTGCTAGCCTTTCTCCTTTCTACTCACTTCCCTGTGTCTGACCTTTTCTTTTCTCCTTTGTATCAGCTTACCTCTCATGGCTCCATTCTGTTACTCCTTTGTGGCTATCTTCCAGAGTAGTAGAATATGATGTGCTGTTTAACATCTCCCCTTGGTTCTAAATTATGGTTATTCTTGTTAGTTTTTAAAAGTTTGCTATACGGGTGTCTGGGTGGCTCTGTCAGTTAAGCGTTTGCCTTCAGCTCTTGTCATGATCCCAGAGCCCTGGGATCGAGTACCACATCAGGCTCTCTGCTCAGCAGGGAGTCTGCTTCTCCATCTCCCTCTGCCTTTTCCCCTGGATTGCGCACTCTCTCACTCACTCTCTCAAATGAATAAAATATTTTAAAAATAATAAAATAGAAGTTTGCTATTTTGGGGGTTGAGATTTTTAAATTATTTGGCACTTCTAGAATTCTGCTATTTCATTAATATCTTGATATATTAGACTTAAAGAGATGCAAAATTGGCCTCCATGTATTCTTCACCCAAATTCCTCTTAAATTAACAACACATGTCATTGCAGAGCATGCATCAGAAGTAAGAAATTATTCTTGGTACTGCACCATTAACTAAAGCAAAACTCTAAGTCATATTTCACTAGTGTTTTCCACTAATTTTTGTGTTCCAGAATTCAGCCCAAGAGACTGTATTATATTTAGTTGTCATGTATCCTGAGTCTCCTCACGTCTGTGACAGCTATTCAGTCTTGCTTTGTCTTTCATGTCCTTGACACTTCTGGTGAATGTGGTAGTTATTTTATAGAATGTCCCTCAATTTGATTTTGTCAGTTTTCTCACGATGAGATAGATCTATGCATCATTAGTAGGATAGCCAAGGATACTTCAGCTTCCTTCCCCACCATGAGCCTGGTCCAAACACCAGTTGATTGTAGGTGCTTTTTCTCCATGAGAAGGCCAAGGAACCTGACATATGCCTCATAGCATTAACTACCAGGGGGCAACATGCTTCTCAGCCCAGAACATGCAGAACACAGGTTGAGCAAGGAAGCTGAGTTGGCATGATGAGCCCAGCAGGTTAGGCAACTGGCATTTTTTATGTCTCTTGCCCTTCATTCCAGGGTTCGGTTTGACTGGTTACTTCCCCGTGTGCTGCCTGGTGTTCAGTGAATCTCCAAGCTCAGAGGTCCCCTACTTTATGAGCTCACAATGACTCTGTCGTTCTGCCACGAAGCATTTGGTGTGTCAGTGCACTCGTGCCCACTTCCTTATCAGACTAGATGTGGTAGAATCCAACAGGGAATAAATGCTGGGCCCTGCCCTTCCCATAATTTCTCTTAGGATGTTCAGAAGAATGCACATGGCCTTTGGTCTACATTGGAGGCAGGAAGGCCTTGATCCCACTAATAATTACATTTTTTTCCTTACAGCAGCTGAGGTTGGGTAGAAGGGTAAGGAGGCGTTGGAGGCATGAATGGATAGAGTGTCTTCCTTCCCATAAGTAGAGTTTACCTTTATTTTCATTTTGGTGCAACCACCTGCTAAGGCTCAACTGAACAATATTCTGATGTTTTGGTTAACTCAAATCTATATATTCAAAAACAAGCCCACGTTGCTGACACTGTTTATTTTAGCTTCATGGGCTATTTGGCTCAGGAGCCACGGGCTTATTGCCTTTCAGAGGGGTGTTCTATGGCTTGCTGACCTACTGATATGAAAGTGTCTTTGTCCTTGGATAGAAGTGGAAAATAACCAAGTCATTACTTTGATAGCCTGTTTCAATTCCCCCTCTCCCCACTCAGCACCATTTAGAGGAGGAATACTGAAGTGGTCTTACTCCTGGTCCCCTCCACTCAGTGTTTGAGTAAAACATTAGCTACCAGATTATAGGGTGTCTTAATCCTGAGCCAAGCTCACTGTGCCCTCCTCCCTTCTTCCCCCAAAGCCAAGTCTCTTTCAACATCCCCTGTGGATTATGAAAAATTATCAGAATTTCTGATTTGATTTTGCCTTACTTACAAAAGGCTAAATTCATTGATTGCTGGTTGGAGAATGCTGGCAGAAGATGTGAGACTCCTGGGTCACAGACAGGACTGTATTACTCATGGCACAGGGAACAGAGTGAGCATGATCCCAGGTGGTGGTCAGAACAGACGGAAGGTTGCAGTGCAGGGAGCGGGGGGATCAATGAGTTTGGGGAGCTGCTGTTTTGTAACAACCAGTAAGGAAGCCTGCTCTCGGTCCAGAGAGAGAAATTATGTTATCCTTCAGGTCTGCTCTCAGGAAATACGACCTTGGGTAATGCACAATATAAAGAGTGCTCAGACACATCCTTGGCCACCAAGCAAGAAAGTACAGACTTCTGCATGCCCATGGGGCATTAACAACCAGAGGCAGGGAAGAATAGATTTGAAGGGTCATTGGTGGAAAATAATTAAAAAATTTTCTCTTTATTGGATCCCACTAATTTTTTAAACGGATAAGTAAGTATATTTATAAATTATACTTTTTGCAATCCTACTATTCCATTAAGTGTATTGTAAGATATCAACTAAATTGAAATGAAAAATGAGATGAAAAATAACAATATCTAACTCTGCTTCTCATGCAAGAACGGCTCATCATGGTCTTTGTAGAATGGCTTGCTACCTCCATTCATAATGCACAGAAAGAAGATTTTTCAATTTCTCTTTTCTTTCTTCGTGTATGATACATTGTATCTCCTCAGTATGTACTCCTTGAAGAATGACCCTGTTTAGAAACAACCCACAATGCCTGGCTGCTCCTAATTTAATGGTGTCTGCATCTAAGCACAATCAAATGCAAAGAGAGCCCCTTGGCCTCAGCACATGGTTGCTAAAAGCAGAGGACCCACCCAGAACCAGTGCATACATTTCATAGTGAAGACTTGAATTCAAATCTACTTTTGCACCAAAGTGGTCCAGGTTTTATTATATTGTTTCTTGACTGTGAGTGTGTAGAGTTTGTTCCAGTCTTTCACTGGAATTCATTGTCACAAAAACAAAATTGTATCAAATATCAGGCAAAAGCTGACAAGGAGTTGGATTTCAATAAATCCCTCATGTTATTGCAGCAAAACAGCTATACACCACTTCCTTTTCTCCTCTCCTCCACTTCCATCCTCTCCTCAATTATAAGAAACTTCAACCACAGAAACAGAATTGCCCAGTCAAATATGCAGTGCGGAACCAGGGCATACAAATTAACTGGCAGATATGATATAATAACAACAGATATAATAAATCATTAGGTTCTTTTTTAAAAACAGTAATTTAGGGGCGCCTGGGTGGCTCAGGCATTAGTTAAGCGTCTGCCTTCGGCTCAGGTCATGATCCCAGGCTCCTGGGATCAAGCCTGCATCAGGCTCCCTGCTCCACGGGAAGCCTGCTTCTCCCTCTCCCACTCCCCCTGCTTGTGTTCCCTCTCTCGCTGGTCTCTCTCCGTCAAATAAATAAATAAAATCTTTAAAAAAAATAAATAAATAAAAACAGTAATTTAGAAGTTGGCAGAGACTCCAGATTTGCAGTTTGCAGATGTTTGGGCCTGGCCTTTAATTTCTCAGGTATATTTCACATGTTTTTATTCTATCACTTTGTAAAATACAAATAGGCTAACATCAATTTTGCTATAGTCAGTGTCAAAATTTCAGAGAGTTTATAATACTTTTATTCATTCAATATAGAATAATTATTTCACTTTAATTACTTAAACTTTTTCCCAAAAAACTTTATGGCTTAAATGCTTGTAAGTACTTCAGTATCACACAGAAATTCAAAGGTGGCTGAAGAGAGATTGTCAGGAACACCAAAAGAGGTAAGAGTGAGGGAAAGTTTCAGTGACTGGATGGATTAACTGAAACAACAATTGAGGGAACAGGTAACCTTAATTATAAAGGAAATTAGAACTAAAACATCTCCTCAGGCAACATTTTGTAACTGAGAATTTAGGAGGCTCTAGAAAACACCAGCTGAGAATGTGTGATGCCATTACTGGAATCATTTTAGAAAATTAGACTGGTCAAATATTCAAAAAGATAATCTAAGAGGGAAAATGCTGCATTGTTGAGGAGATTAGATGACCTGGCAGGTCTTTTCCATGTCTAACTTGGAAGATTCTACTATCTGGTCTGTCTTTATGATAACCCCATTTCAAAAAAAGAAAAAAAAATACCTGCATTGCACTGCATTACCTACATAACTTCAGTTGAAAATAAAAGATGTGTACAGTACATAAAGAACAGTCTGTGCAGATGTGAGCCAAGAAAAAGTACACATATTTAAAAAGAAAACAGAGATGTTCTATTTTAAGAACAATGGGATTATGCAAGAAAGGTAAAATTCTAGGAATCCATTTTGAGAGGACATTTGATCAAATACTGAATCAGGTTATTGTTCTAGCTCTGTTCTTAACTAGCTATGTGAGTTGTTTTAAAATCTATAACATGAGAAAACTGGTTTATTTACTGCTTAGATCTTTTTACCTTTAATAGTAAATAAGTCTGTGACTCCAGTTATAATATATAGTTCTTGGTAGCAAATGCATTCCTATTTTTGCATAAATACTCATGTCATCATATTTTTTATCTATAAAGCTCATGCTTGAAAAATTAAAATTGTAATGCATCAGTGGAACATCTAAACAGGAGAATTCCACTTTTTTTCCCCCAAAGCAAAATTTCCAGGATTTTATTTCCTCAGTAAACAGAATTCACTGGGACAGAAGGCATCTCTCCAATGGTAGTGTGGAAAATTCTTCAATAACTACACCAAATACCTCAAAATACTTAGTTTTCTTCATACTAGACAAATAATGTTCCCTTTCCATGCTTTAAGTACCTTGTCCTCTGGCACAAAATGCATTTCTTCTCTTTCTAGTATATTCACACACTTGACTTATACTTTTCTATACTTGTCTTTTACCCCTCACCAAGACTTTGCTTAGATCTCTTCTACTTTAAAATTAGCATAAAGTTTTTATTTAATAACCTTTTTCACTTGTGTCTCTCTTTAGCTCTAATGTAATCTATGTCATTTTTTGTTGTTTCTTTGTTGTTGTGGTTGTTGTTTTAAAACCAATCTCTGTCCACTCTGCTTCCCAATCCTAGCATCTATAGTCTGACTATATGTCCAACAGGACAATAAAATATTCTTGTCCAATCTACAAAATGGCTGTCTAACAGACCATTCCAACAATCACTTTATTAGTCCTCAACTTTCTTCAACAGGGATTTATAGATGTCTAAGTATATGTTGAGTTCAATTTTGGGGCTGTGATGTAAGATAGCCCTTGCCCTCCCGAAGCATATAGTCTATAAGCATACTGCTACATTACTGAAACAACTGCACAAGTAAATATAAACTTTCAACTGAGTATTTTTTTAAAAAGCACATAATTCTTTGAAAGCATATAATAAAGGAATTTGAATTTTCCTTTGACTTAGAGGTAGCATATTTGAGGAAGGGACATTTGAACTGAAGGATAATGTCTTGAGATAAACCACAGAGGCATTTTTAGCAAGGCTTGAATTGCCCCAATTGCTTTGTTTAGGAATGACTTTGAAGCATTATGGAGAATCAAAAAGTGCAAACAAACCATAAACAAAAATCAAAAAGGGCAAATAAGCATGAGTGCCTCTTGGAAAAAAGCTCTTTTTCTCTCCAGTTGAGAGATAACAGTTTGGTATAAAGTGTCTCTGTATTGACAATAGAAATAAATGGATAGACTTGATGCACATTCACAAAGTAAAATTGACAGTGGTGACTTAGGTGTATGAGGTGGGGGAGAAAAAAGACAAATGGAGTCTATATTTCTACAGTTCCACATTTTTTATATCTGTAGCTAAATTCAGTGATATATGGGTTAAACAAAGGAGAATGGGTGTAGAAAAGAAACTACATATCAATATCTCTCATGAACATAGATGCAAAAATCCTCAACAGAATATTAACAAATTGAATCCAACAATCTCTAAAAAGAATTATATACCACAACCAAGTATGATATATCCCAGGTGTGCAAAGCTGATTCAACATTCAAAAATCCATGAAGCAATCCATCACATCAAGAGAATAAAGAAAAATCACATGATCATATCAATAGATGCAAAAACGCATTCAAAACAATTCAACACCCATTCATGATAAAAAAAAAAAAACTCTTAGTAAATGAGGGATAAAGTGAAACTTCCTCAGTTTGATAAAGGATATTTAAGAAAATCTATAGCTAAATCATACTTAATGAGAAACTCAAAACTTTCTCACTAAGATCAGGTACAAGGCAAGGCTGTCCCCTGCCAGTGCTGCTTTTCAATATCTTACTGGCAATTCCAGTTAATGCAAAAGGACAATAAAAGAAAATACTATGTATACATATTTGGAAAGAAGAAATAAAACTGGCTTTGTTGGCAGTTAACATGATTGTCTTCTTAGAAAATCCTAAAGCATGCACCAAAAGCTCCCAGTTTGCTAATAAGTGATTATAACAAGTCTGAAGGATATAAGGTTAATATACAAAAGTCAGTTGCTTTCCTATATACTAAAAATGAACAAGTTAATTTTGAAATTTAAAACATAATGCCATGTACTTTAGCACTGAAAAAAATAATTAAGAATAAATCCAACAAGATATATGTAAGATCTCTACAAGGAAACTATAAAACTCTGGTAACCAATTAAAAAAAAATTAAAAAGTAAATAAATGGAGAGATATCCCATGTTCATGGATAAGAAGACTCAATATTGTCAATATGTCAGTTCTTCCTAACCTGATCTATGCAATGCATAGATTCAATGCAATACTGTATTTTTAAATACAATAAATGCAATAATGTATTTTTAAATACAAATTTAAAAATGCCAGCAAATTATTTTATGGATTTCACAAGCTAATTCTAAAGTATATATGGAAAGGCCAAAGACCCTGGATGTTAAAGGGAATAAAAAAATTAAACTAGAGATTTCATTGAGAATATTAAATACTTTGCAGGGCCTCTTTGTTCATTATAAAGCTGCAATTTTGGGCACCTGTGTGGCTCAGTGGGTTAGTGTCTGCCTTCGGCTCAGGTCATGATCCCAGGCTCCTTACTCAGTGGGAAGCCTGCTTCTCCTTCTCCCTGTCCCCCTCCCCACTGCTTGTGCTCTCTCTCTCTCTCTCAAATAAATAAATAAAATATATTTTTAGAAAGCTGTAATTTTTCCAGTGTATTTTTACCAAACTAGAATTTATCATGAATGCTTCAACTAAAATTATATTGATGTTCAAAATATTTCAGCTGCTTAACAGGAAGTTACTATTAATTATGTTATTGTATTTCCCAATTAAGGTAGAAGTCCATCCCATTCAAGGTAGAAACCCATCCAATAGACGTTCCTTTTTGTGCTGTTATTTTTTTCCTAGATGGGTTAGCCTGGTGATGGGTACTAAAGAGGGCACATATTGAATGGAGCACTGGGTGTTATATGCAAACAATGAATCGTGGAACACTACCCAAAAAGTAACGATGTAATGTATGGTGATTAACATAACATAATAAAATAAAATTTTATTTTATTTTAACAAAATAACAACTCTTAACGCTCGTTCTTATTAGTACAGTACAAAGAGCATATTTGCTTTTTAAAATCCCTAAAATTAAAAGAACTAATTGTAGGGTCATCTGGGTGGCTCAGTCAGTTAGGCAACTGACTCTTGGCTTCAGCTTCAGGTTGTGGTCTCAAGGTCAGGAGATTGAGGCCCCTGTCAGAGTCCGTGCTTTACGTGGAGTCAGCTTGGGACTCTCCATCTCTCTCTGTTCCTGCCCCCTGCTCTCTGTTTCTCTCTTTAAAATAAATAAATAAATTTTTAAAACAAACAAACAAACAAAACCCAACTACTTATATTACAAGGCTGGAAAGCATTTGTCATAATTGGAAACTTTGAAAGGGAATATAAAAATATGTAAGCTTCAGGAACATGGCAATTCTGATTCTCACTTCAGTCACCTGCAGTGCTTCCTCCAAGCTGAGCCTAGCACTTAAACAATGTTAGAGCTGGTGGACTTCTTCATTCTTAAAAGAGGTTTTTGTTTGTTTGTTTTTTGTTTTAAATAAATGCTTGGAAGATTTATCATGGATGTGTGTAAAGTTGGATCACCTATTCATTTTGTTCTGTTTAACAGGAGAGGTCTGAAACTATAAGACATTAATAAAATTTGTATACAATTTCACTCTTTATTTGGTACCATGATTTCCTTTGAGAATACTGAAATGTTTGCATGCTCTATTTCTTTGAAAAGCTGAAACAACCCATTATAATATAGTTTTAAACCAGTTCTGATTTTCATAAAATAATATGTAAAATATTTTGAATAAAACTAAGGTTTAATTTACTAGGTACATATTTAGTTAGCTTCTTTCGTGGGTTTTTACTAAGCACTTTATAAAACTCATTTTGATCTTGCTGGTCTAAACCAGTCACTTTAATTCCATAGTAAATAATAACAGAAAAATTAAAGCTTAATTTTTACTTTAAAGAAAGGTACAGTGTGAACTACTATTCATATAAATGTTTTAAAGCAAGTGTCTTATACTACAAAGATAATATTAAGAAAGAAAAAGACACTCAGCAGTTCTCTGAGTCTCAGAGACACAAGACTCTCCATAAGCCCTCAAAGCAATTAAGCCAGCTGGTTCCTTACAATAAAGACAGTGTCTAGAGATGGGGCAAAGCACCCTAACTCTGGAAAATTATTGACAACTCTCTTCATGGGCTTCTACTTACTTGTTTTTTGACTCAAGATGTCTTAAACTTAACAATTTATCTCATTTTCTTTCTGATGAAGAAGGAGATTGAAATAAAATTACCTATACCCATTAGGTTGGACATCAATAATTGTGATACTGTAAGAATTTAGAAGTTTTCACCTTGTCAATATTTATAAATAAAAATTGCTGAACAAATTAATAGTGTGAGCAAAATTGTTGTGAGGAGGTTGTTCAAATTACTCCATGGAATCTAACACTCTAGGAACTTCAGAATTTTTAGTCTCTTAAGACAGAATTTATTGCTAGACCACATAGCTCACACCTTCATGATACATAAGAAACTAAACCAAGAGAGATGACCTCCTCCACGCGGGTGGCTCAGTTGTTTAAGCACCTGACTTTGACTAAGGTCAAGGTCTTGGGGTCCCGGGATTGGGCCCCAAGTAGGGCTCCATGCTCAGCAGGGAGTCTGCTTCTCCCTTTCCCTCTGCTCCTCCCCCCCACTCATGTGCACATGCTCTCTCTCTCTCTCTCAAATAAATAAATAAAATCTTTGAAAAAAATAATAAATCTCCTTAAGAAATTAATTTGTATCTTTATCTGAAATAGAAATAGATACCCTTATTCCAAATAACAATTTAAAAATGTGTCTATCCCCCAATTTTTTCACTATAGATAGACATCTACTTAATTACTAAAAATTTCTCTTTTGTTTTGTGATTTATATCATTTGCCTAGTGTCTAACTGTGTTGTTAAAATAGCAAAATAAAAAAGAAATACATTTTGTTTTCAAATTTCTATCTAGAATACATTGCTTTCAGCTGGAGAAATAGCAACTAATTCTGTAAGCACAAATTTTCAAATGGAAGTTTTGGCAGAGAGTTCCTAATTCTTCATTATGTACATGAATTCCTTACTGTGTACATGGATCGTGTTTTATGTGTATGTACTTAAAAATGCTTTTTCATAAATGTCATTTCATTCAGATTTATCTGACATTCTTGAGCAATTGCTATAACCACTCATGTTATCTCATGTAGATCACATGTGTGCCCTGCAAAGATTTTTCTCTTTCAGAAGACACCGAACAATTCTGGCCTTGAACCAGACCACTCTTGGGAGATTTCTTCCCAGCAAGCATTAGCTCAATAGGGATTTTCCTTCTAATATCTTTTTCCCAAATTCTATGGCTAGAATTCACTTATAAAGGAAGAAATACATATTCTTATCATATTGTTACTTAAACATAGTAGTTTTTATCACTTGTTTCTTTATAGAAGGGTATTAGTTTGTCAACATAAGTTTAATTTTTCCTACATTATTTTGACATATTTCACTTAGCCACCCTTTATGATGTTTTTAATACATATAATTTTAAAGTGTTTTTTTATAAGGAAATGTCAAGGAGGAAAAAAAGGACAAAAATAAATAAATAGAATTTAAATAAAAATAAATCACATGTACTTAAAGAAGCACATATATTCCTTATTTTCCATCTTTTTTAGAGAGCCCTTTGAAAGATGCTTAAAAGAATGCTATACTCAACTCTGCAGGGATCATTGCTTTTCCCAGTCAATCCATGAGTAATTGAAAATATTATCATATTTTTTTAAGCCAAACATCATTTGCAGGACTCCATGGAATTCATACAGATTTTAACATTTTGTTGCACTATTTCCCCCTTAGTTTTAATTATAAAACTATATCATATATACATATTTATATATGTATCTTGTATGCAAGTGGGAAAAAAGATTTTCCTCCAATGTTTGTAGGGAAAATGGCATCAGTCTAAGGCTTCGGTTGTGAAAAATTCACAGTAGGTAAGTGTTGCCTAGGATTTTAGCTGAAATCACCTATTTAGACATAACCTCAATTTTAAATCATAATTCTTTGCAGGCTTCCTTAAAACTCAGTCCAGGTGGGAAGAAAAAAAAAAGACTCAGTTTGTAATGAACATCTTGCTGAGCTGTTTATGAATAATAAAAACACATGTAATCTAGCAAAAGATGAATCTCAAAACCTTAAATATTCTGTCTACGAAGAAGATTGAGAAATTAGAACGAACTTTCACTTTGCTGATCCTTTAAAAACAATTTCTAGTTTTATGTGTTTCCTTGTCACAATATGAGTCCCATTCAAATGTCTCAATGGTCAAAGCTTCAATTTCACAAGGTCTGCAAGTTGAGACTCATCTCCTAGGTGTGATTCAGGCAGACAGGCTTCCAAGAGCAATGTGCTAGAAAAATGCTAATATCAATGATGTTTATGTAATGGAGCTAAATGGCAGTTTAGAAAACCCATCAAAAAATGTTACCCCTACAAGAGATCCTGACTCAATATGCCAGTTAATTGCATAAATTATGGAATGGTCAGCAAGTGACCTCCTAGTAGAGAGCAGAAACAAACGATGGCAATTATTTGGGAAAAGGAAGAAAGAGAATGGTCTATTTTATGAAATAAGATATTTAAATATAAGGTAAAACCTCCAAATCTGACTCTTTTCCAAACAACTTCTGGTCTGTTTCATAGCATGAAAGGCATGAATGTTAAAATGTCACCTGTTGGAAGAGGGTAATGAAAAACAAAGGGAAGACATCAAAGTAACAAGCATGGAATGCTTGCATTTAATCTATAAGAACTAAAACTCTTCTTGGTAACATAAACAGGGAAGAACTAAAATCTCACATATCTTGAAGAGGAAAGGAGGGGGAAAGTTGCAGAAACAAAACTTGAATGGAAACAAAATCATATGGCTAAATCTTCAAAATATATAGTTGATATGGTTCTGTTATTGTAACACATATTATTTAGTAATCCTTTAGGATGCTTGTACTCTATATTATTTTTTTAAAGAAAATGTCAGGACAAAATAATCAAAGTCTAATTAAAATACTTAGTGCATTAGTTTAGTAAGGCTGGCATGGTTTATATAACATGCTTTATAATGCAATGATAAATAATATATAATTTGATGAGATTTTTTTCTTATATTTAATGTATTTTTATAAGCACCTAAAACTGAAGTGATTTCAGGCGAATGTCAACCCCCCACACTTTTTGGTTTGTAACAGAATAATCATGACTATCATATAAAGAAAGACTCTAGAAAATACAGTCTTGTAATTGATTCAGCTATATAAGGTAATTAGAATCATGTGATAAGGGGTATAACATACACAAGTATTTGCCTTATCTGAACACGGAGAAGGAGACACACTTAACTTTCCCGAGAGAGTCACAAAGTTTTAATTTATTACATCATTCCCTTGTTCAGTCAAATATGAAAAATAGTATTTTTTGCTTTTATTTTATTTTTTATTTGTGCCCCTGAGTTTTGGCAAAGTTTATCTAAACTTTTCATTGCATAATTTGGGATAGTGTGATCAGGAGATGAAAACAACTATATAACTAAACTAATTTATGTAGGATAATCATGCTTATGTCCTGTAATACTGTAATTTTTTTTCTAATTGGAGAATTTAAGTTTGATTTATAATGTTTTTTTATCAAAGCCTTTCCATCCCAGATTTATTGAGAAGTAACTGATATATATCACTGTAGAAATTGGAGGTGTACAGTTTGATGGTTTGATTGACAGATATTGTGAAATGACCAAAATAGTTTCAGCTAACATCCATTGTCTCATGTAGATACAAGAGAAAGAAAAGAAAAGGAAGGAAAAACATTTTCCTTGTGATGAGAACTCTTAAGATTTACTCTCTTAACAACTTTCAAATATACCCTAAAGCAGTGTCAACTATAGATATTAGGTTATATATCACATCCCTAGTGCTTGTTTATTTTTAAGTGGAAATTTGTACCTTTGACTATCTTCCTCCAATTCTCCATCTCCCTAGGACACTGGCCCTGGTAACCGTATGTCTGGTCTCTTTTCCTATGGGTTTGTTTTATTTTCGTTTTTTATTTGTTTGTTTTTAGATTCAACATGTAAGTAAAATCAGACAGTATTTGTCTTTCTCCGTCTGACCTGTTTCAGTTAACATAATGCTTTCAAGTTCTTTCCATGTTGTTGAAAATGGAAGGATTTCTACCTTCTGATGGCTGAATAATATTCCATTGTATGTATACCACAACTTCTTTATCCCTTTACCTACCAATGGACACTTAGGTTGCTTTCATGTCTTGGCTATTGTAAATAATTCTGCTTTGAACATGGAGGTGCAGATACCTTTTCAAGTTAGTGTTTTCATTTTCTTTGGATATATTCCCAGAAGTGGAATTTCTGAATCATATAGTAGTTCTATTTTTAATTTTTTGAAGATCTTCCATTCTGTTCTTCATAATAACTATGCCAATTTACATTCCCACTAACTGTGCACAAGGCTCCCTTTCTCCACAACTGTGCCTACATTTGTTATCTCTTGTCTTTTTGATTAATGGTCATTTTAACAGACGTGGGGTGATATCTCATTGCGGTTTTAATTTGCATTTCCCTGAAGACTAGTGATGTTAAGCATCTTTTCATGTGTCTGTTATCCTTTTGTATGTCTTTTTTGGAGAAATGTCTATTCAGGTCTCTTGCCCATTTTTTAATTGGGTTATTTGGCCTTTTGCTATTGAGTTTTACTAGTACTTTATATGTTTTGGATATTGACCCTTACTAGACATACAGTTTGCAAATATTTTTTCCCATTCCATAGTTTGTCTTTTCACTTTATTGATGGTTTCTTTTGTTATCTGGAAGCTTTTTAGTTTGATATCTCATTTGTTTATTTTTTGTTTTGTTGCTTATGCTTTAGGTGTCATGTCCAAAAAATCTGAACCAAAGCCCATGCCAAGGAGCCATATTTCTGTTTTCTTGTAGGACTTCTGTGGTCTCAGGTTTTACATTTAAGTCTTTAATCTATTTTTAGTTAATTTTGTGAATGGTGTTAAGATAGGGGTCCAGTTTCCTTCTTTTACAATTATCCCAGCACCATTTATTAAAAAAAAAAATTCTCATTTCTCCATTGAATATTCTTGACTCCTTTGTCAAATATTAGTTGAATGCATATGCTTGGGTTTATTCTGGGCTCTCAGTTCTGTTCCATTGGTCTATTTTTATGTTTTTATGCCAGTACCATACTGTTTTGGTAACAACAACTTTGAAGTAAGCCTTGAAATCAGGGGCTGTGATGCCTCCTTCTTTGTTCTTCTTTCTCAGGATTACTTATTTGGGGTCTTTTGAGGTTCCAAAAGCCTTTTTTTTTTTTTCTTTTGATTTAAGCTATCTGTTATTAGGGATTTCTAGAACAAGATACAGATAGGAAACTTAAGTGAATAGATTTCACCTATTATAGCATCAGGTAGACTTTAAAATAAGTTAAGCCTTAAACCTGGCTAGTTTGCAAAATGTTGAGCAAAACCACTTTAATAGATTGTGGAAGCATGAACTTTGGTAGTGATGTGGCATGAAGATCATTGCTGCGTGGTTTTTCTGCCTGTGTGATCCTCATTTGAATAAGATCTATTATCAAACTTTAGGACTCAGTGGATATTGGGAGGATTGACCTTAAATTTCCCCAAAAATCTAATGAACCTGAGGTTGACAGGGTACTGGTAATACTGATGGAGAAAAGTTTGAGACTGTTGAGACTCTTTATTTCCTCTATAAGGTATTTTTTCAGATGATGATATCCACATTAAGATGCCTAATGTGTGATCAGAATTTTAAGCAACTAAATAGGAGCTTGGATATAAATTCATAGGCACACATTTTATGCTGTTTTCAAACCTAAGCAGATTTATCTGACATGTTGATAATTTAAAATAAAAAAACAGAATTGTGTGCCTAAAATTTATCATTTTATCACTTTCTTTATCTTTGTGAGAAAATATAATGAAAACATTTTTTCAGGTGGAATAAAATACTGATATTTTTATAATGTTAATTAGAATAATTCCGTAAGTATTACTGCTACTGTGGAAAAACTATAAACTATGCTTTTAAAATAATAAAGAATATAACCTACACCTATATTTTAAATTTTAATAAAAGTTTTCCTAGAATATATTACTGATTCTCTAGCTAAGTAAACCAGGTAGCATATAAGCAAAACTACAATCACATTTTCTTGCTTCACACCAGCACCTACCCTCTACGTTAAATGAGTAGGTTTGTGTGATGCTTTCAATCCTTTCTGAGTATTATAAAATCATTTATTATGGACCTTTTTCTTTGACTACAGTGCCTTATTTGGCACTTTCATAGTCTTTCCTAGTGTGGGAAATTCCATTTGTTTTTATATTGAAAAAAAAAAAAAAGAAGCTTCTTTGGGAAGACTTTGAACTGAAAAAATTCTCCAGGCTTGACCTCTTACGGTAAAAAGGGAAAAGAAAGAACCAGACTCAAAGAGGTTAAGGATGTTCCAAGTTTCTTTTCCTCAGTTTTGTTGGCTGCTGGTTTCCTTTGATTCCTTATGTTCTGCAAAATGTCCATCGTTGACACTGCCTAACCCCCAAATTATCACTAAGTATATTTATTTGTTTGTTTCTTCTTCCCTTTCTATGTATCATGTAGTCATAGCTGTGAAATCACTTATTAAGTTTCTAAAGGAAGACTAGGAAAAAAGTATCTATTTTGTTCAATTTTTTTAGTCATTCCATCTAATATGAAGACAAATGAAGCACTTCTCACCATATAAAATCAATCTATACTTCACATTTCAAAAGGACCTCAGCCTTCCCTGAAATGTATTTTTGCAGGAAAAAAAAAATCCTTTAGAAACATTTTTTTCCCTGCTATGTTAACTCTACTGAGATTGCAACATCTTTTCAGGTACCTTTATCATTGATACATTTTCCTAGGTCCAATATTTCCCATAATATTTTTTGTTATGTTCTCCTTCCTCCATTTGATTTCTGTTCTTCGTACTATTCAAAGCACTTGAGGAGTATTGGGATAATATTGGGTGATCATTAATTCATGCTGGAAAATGAATGGGTAATTTTCAAGGATTGATTTGCAACCACTTATTTGGAAATAGATAATATTAGATATAAAATATATATTTTTAAATTACATATAAGACAGAAAAAAGATGATGCTATAAGGTATATTATTCTATATTAGTATATATATTCATTATGTATTCACTATTCACATACAATTTCACTATTGTATATAATTCCTGTGACTATTACTGGTATACTTCATGGAGAACCCACTGGTTAGAGGAAAAGAGACTAATTAATATTATGTGTCTTGGCAAAAATATGTTTTAAGACTTTGAACATACTCTCTCTCCCCTTCACAGCATTCATTAACCTTCCCTTGTTCAGTTTGGGTGATATTTCTGTCCTAGGGATTGTGCAGAATGAAAGGCAGTCCCACAAGCATGTCATCTGTTTGAAGGACATCCAGGGAGGGACAGCCAATTGTGCTGTAGCCAGAATTGTGCTCCACTCCCAGGAGAAATCCAGGAGAGAGATGGACATTTGTGCAAGAGCCAAGTGTCAAGCATTCTGATTATTTAACTTGGTGTTTTTGTATGCTGCCATGCTGTAGGTGCCTTGAACCAATGTTCTAGAGACTGACATTTTCTTTTTGTTTTTCTCCTCCTCAAAGAAGACAAAGGTCATCATATTTTCCAAGCAGCTGGTATTTATCAACGTGGCTCTACCACAGTGTTTTGTTTTTCAAGTGAGGTGTACAGCTACTACATTCACATATCTGGCATAGCTCAATTTTAATAATAAAATAAAATTTTCCAAATATGAATGATGATCAAAATAGCCAAGAATCCCCGTAGGTGTGAAGTTATTTGAGAATTCAGTGTTACCTACTTACTCACTAGGTCAAGAAAGTAGACACTCTGGCTGGTGATGCCCATCAAAATTAGCCTTCAGCTAGTTGGAAAATCATGGGAGATAATACATGAATAGTGGTAAACAAAGAAAAGAAAAGGGAACAGGCAGAAGCTTCAGAGTGAGATTAAAAGCCTGAAAAGACTTAACATCAGTGAACACTCTCTTTTATACACATTGATAGTCTCTATTGAAATTGAAATGTTCCAAGAGATGAAGAGCATAAACTGAAGAGCTCAACTCTATTGTATTAATTATAGAGGCAAACATCCGTTGCTCTCCACAGAAGTCCCTAAATCACAGTTCAAGTGGAGCTATTATAACTGGTATCCATATAGAATTTAGCACACTTGGATAAAACAAGAGGCAATGCACAGTACATTTTGGAGATATATGTAACAAAATAAGTATCATTAAAGGGCAAGTAGCTCAGAGTTGTAGATTTTAGTATATGGAAAGTTGATATATCTAGAACTACATTTCTTGGAAATTCTGGATAAAACATGTCTTATTTTCATTTAAATTATATTTTCCACCTTTTTTTTCTATCTGCTGCATGATTTTTTCTCAAAATATGTTTTATCAGATTTTAAAAACTGTTACTAGGAATAAGGACTCTAGATACCAGTAGTCAATACAATGCTAACTTAATAGAAAGGACATCCTTCAAATGTAGTCCTAAGTTTCAAGAAAATCACTAAATTATTATATCTACTCCAAACTATATGAACCTTATTTTTTAACGGCAATCAATATTTCATTTTGTTTCTTATATAGCCGAGTGACAACCTTGTTTGTGGATAACTCCATCCTGGTCATCCTGGCCCAGGGAATTAATATGACATTGACCATTTAAATAAAATGATAAATACAGCCTTCCAACATCCAGTTTTAACATCTGAAGGGAAATACCTCTGTGTGTTTGTGTGTGTGTGTGTTTCTCTTTATAACATAATTATGATAGTACTTTACTAGAAGCAGTTGTGATGCAGAACTTGGACCATTTCTTTCCTTTGACTAAGCCTCTAGATGAAATGGTGTAGATGAAGGAAGCAATTGTGCAGAGCCTTGGCCTGCCACAGCAAAGAATACATCAGAAGTGATCACTAGTTGAGCTCCATTTCTGAGAAGTTCATTTTCTTCAAAATGTTATAACCTGACAGGCAGAACCACTTGCCTTACGGCTTTCTGACAGATCCCACTGTGACCTGGGAAATGGCACCTAGCACATTAAATAGATGCCTTGGTTCAGCTGGATGGCTTTCTTCGGCTCTTATAGATGTATTACCAGGAACTTCTGTTTGCAGATGGCTTTGACACTTCCACACACTTAGGAGAAGCCTGAGTTATATACAACACGAATGATATTCACAATGTTCATAAAGGATGCTGTAGTTTGGAATGTCCACAAGCAAGTCATGGAGAATAGAATAGCTTTGGACAATAATTTCTCCCAAGCAAAGCCTTGCTGTAGAGCAGGGCCATCTGCTATGTGGGAGGACAGTGAGATTTCTTATTAACAGGGTCAGCATAACACAAGTATTTGGTAAGAAAGAAAGAGTTGGCATTGAAGAAGAAGAAAATGGTTTCATAAAAACACAACAGCAAAGGGGACTTCCTTTTACGAAGTAACTTCTTATTATAATAACAGTAATTGTTACATGAAATATGCTCTCTTGTTTTTGCCTATTTGTGCCACTAGCATTTGTGGCTTTCTACCATGCATGTCCAGGAAAGCCAACTCCGACTTGTAGTAATAAGATGGGCTTGCTAAACCCCATATTCTAAAATGCTTGTCTAATGGATAGCAGAGAAGGGACTGCAGACAAGAAGCCATGATATGTGAAATCAAAGGAAACAAGCAGGATAAGGGAAGTGTGAATTCAGTGTCAGCTCAGCTGTGTCCAGCCTTGCTTGGTGGGAGGCGGGGTTAGTGGGGCTCCAGTAAATGTGATTCCTGGAGGAGTTTCCAAGGTTGTGGTCAGTTTTTACATACGCCCTTTGACTTGGTACCGAGATTTTATTTAGAAGGCCGTTCAGAGAACGTATTAGGCAACAAAAGAAAGATTGGAGGTTCCTGCATGTGTTTTAAGACACACCTCCTTCTCTGTGCCTTGAGGTGGTGGTGCATAAGCCTGGAGCTGCTGGGGCACCTGGAGGAGGTGGACTGCAGCTCCCCATTTCCCTCGTTCACCATAAGCCTCTGGTTTTGACCTGAGGCTCCAGTTTCTGAAGAGATGGATTCAACCAAACAAATCTTCTGTGTTTGGGAATTCAGGAATAATTTATTAACAGAAAATAATGATTGCTTTTTATGGAGATGGTAGGAAACACAAACTTACAACAAATCATAAATCTTGGTGTCCAAAAAATAATTTTAATTAAAGCAAATATCTTAGATGCTCACCTTCACCTTCTGTTTGACTAAATTTATGTCAACAAAATACAAATTTATATGTGTATATATATATTTATATATATATACATATATAATTGTATATTTATATAAAAAAATACATGGACAAAACCACCACACTTGGGCATAAACGTTTTCTACCTGTCTTCTGATTTCTTTCTCTTTCTGATTATAATAAAACATTGGTAGACTTTTAAAATTTTAGTATTAAATCCATGTTGTCTACTTTTGACAATCTGTAGGTTGCAGTGAATTGGCACTCTATTTTTATATATTTTAACCATGTATATATTATATTTTTGCTGGAGAAGTTTAAAAGTCATGCTTTTTCAAAGAAAATGCCATTTATTTTTTAGATGTACATTAGCTTTTATCCTTAACAACATTGAATTAAAAATAACTAAAATTATATTCACTAATAATTAACATTAATTGGTAATTGACAAATTATTAAATTGGGGAAGGAACTTTGGATGTTATAGAATTTAAAAAGACAGCAACAGGTCTCATTAAAAGATCATATGGTACAATGGAATATTATGCAGCCACCAGAAAGAATGAATCTTGCCATTTGCAATGACATGGATGGAACTGGAGGGTATTTTTTTTTTAAGATTTCACTTATTTATTTGACAGAGAGAGAGATAGCGAGAGGGGGATTATAAGCAGGGGGAGTCGGAGAAGCAGGCTTCCTGCCGAACAGGGAGCCCGATGCGGAGCTCGATCTCAGGACCCTGGGATCATGACCCGAGCTGAATGCAGATGCTTAATGACTGAGCCACCCAGGCGCCCCAGAACTGGAGAGTATTATGCTGAGCGAAATAAGTCAATCAGAGAAAGACATGTATCATATGATCTCACTGATATGAGGAATTCTTAATCTCAGGAAACAAACTGAGGGTTGCTGGAGGGGTGGGGGGTGGGAGGGATGGGGCGGCTGGGTGATAGACATTGGGAAGGGTATGTGCTATGGTGAGCGCTGTGAATTGTGCAAGACTGTTGAATCATAGATCTGTACTTCTGAAACAAATAATATATTATATGTTAAAAAAAAAAAGAAGATAGTAGGAAGGGAAAAATGAAGGGGGGGATATCAGAGGGGGAGATGAACCATGAGAGACTATGGACTCTGAGAAACTGAGGGTTCTAGAGGGGAGGTGGTGGGGGGATGGGTTAGCCTGGTGATGGGTGTTAAGGAGGGCACGTTCTGCGTGGAGCAGTGGGTGTTATGCACAAACAATGAATCATGGAACACTACATCAAAAACTAATGATGTAATGTATGGTGATTAATTAACATAACATAATAAAATTAAAAAAGAAAAAAGACCTTATCGTATTGGCTACTTTTTACCAGGCCCTTATGGTTTTTGTCTTTATTCGACCATTGGCTAAATTTCATGTAACAAGTAGAAAACCAGATTTGCTATTCAGAAAACCAAAAGAACATGGGCGCCTGGGTGGCTCAGTTGGTTAAGCGACTGCCTGCGGCTCAGGTCATGATCCTGGAGTCCAGGGATCGAGTCCCGCATCGGGCTCCCCGATCAGCAGGGAGTCTGCTTCTCCCTCTGACCCTCCCCCCTCTCATGCTCTCTTTCTCTCTCTCATTCTCTCTCTCAAATAAATAAATAAATAAAATCTTTAAAAAAAAGAAAACCAAAAGAACAGTGTTAACTGAATACCATTCAACCATTTTGGCTATTTTAAATTACAAAGTTTATGATTGAATGGTGGACTTTGAGGACCATGTATATCTTAAAAGTAGGAGACAGGGTTGAATATCCCTGCATGTGTGATGGTGAACACAAAGAAAACTTCAATTAAAAAGTGTCAGGTTGACAAATCTCTTTAAAATATTTTTTTCCAATTGCAGACCATATTATATTAAATATTTTCTTAGCCTTATCTTCTCCACTGTAAGAAATCACCAATTCTCCAAGCTTTTCATTATTTTCTATTGCCATGATCTGAACTAATACAAACTCTCCCTTTCGTTACTTGTTCAGTCACTAGAAGTTTGTTTCCCGGGTAATATTAAATGATGGAGATCACACTTAAAGGATATGATTTTTACAATATGGTGTAAACCATGCCTAATGTCCTTGAATTGTATAATTAAAATGACAGTTATTCCTTCTCAAATGCACATATTAAAATTGCACAATGACATTTTATACCCCACACCAGTGCTGATTGCTTAACTTCCCTGCTTCAATTCACCCATGGCAGGGAATTAATCAGTTCACCACTTGTCTGTTGTCCTGTAGTTTATGATGGGAAGCCAAGAGAGCTATAGCACATTCTTTATTTAAATACAACATTATCAACATTTATTCTCATGCACTCAAGAAATAATCAAGCTATAGATATTTAAAATAATATTGACCTCAAAACATTATTTAATTTGATGTTGGTATTTCTTTGTTTGGAAGTTACTGTAAGAAGGTATAAGTTAGATACAGCAAAAAATTAAGTGAACTTTGAAATTTTTGTATTGCATTATTACATGACTTGGTACAATTTGATATAATACTTAAATTACATTAATTTTCACATTATTATTAAATATTTTGATCACTTTCTCTTCAGGGATTTGAAAACATTTCATCTTAGACTACTTTAAGAAAAATACATAAAATCTGAATCCACAATGTATTTATATTAATGGTTAATGACTGAGCCTATGCTTTTCTAAAAGGTGTTTTAATGATGATTTCTGAAAATTTTCTAATTCTACTCAAAAAGCATTGGCAAAGCATTTAAGGTGATATTGTGAGTAGAAGTTTAAAAAAAAAAACTCTCTAGGTCTTGGAATGAGAGATTTCCTAGTTTTAAGTTCTAAGTCTGAAACTTTAAGGATTCATATTATGTTTAAATATGAATCCAGGGGAACCCTGATCTTTATTTTGCTTGCACGGAGAGCAAGGAGGGAAAACGGCACACAGGAAACTGAGTATATGCCACCAACAGGAAACGCAACGTGATATAAAAGGGTTAAGTCTGATTTACAGCTTGAATCTATTCATCTTAGGACCTATAACTCACTATAATTAACCTAATGATAAATGAACGAAACGATACCTGATCTTTTATGCTTTGGGTTTAAATGCCATAATGCACAGGTGGATTGAACAGAAACTACATTTACAGTTGTAAAGCCATGGTGATAATACTCGTTTACACCATAAGGAATGCCTGTTTTTATAGGTGAGCATCGTTGAATCTTGGCAATTTCTTATGGCTTAATCTATAAATGAGATAATTTAGTGGTTAAATCAATAAGCTTAGATGTCAACTTGCTTAGATTGAAATCTTGGCCTTATTTACTAGCTGTGAGATCTGAGGTGAAGCTCTCTGTCCCCCAGGTTCCTTGACTATAAAATGTGGCTAAGATCACCTACTTCATAGGACCCTTGTGAGGATTAAAAGACTGAACTAACTATGGAAAAAACATAGTATTCTGTTACTACCTTTTATACGAAATAGGCAATATATAACATGGATATCTGAAACTGAACTGCTCAAGAAGAACTGTGAGAATATCAGGAAGATTTTCAATCAAATCCCCAAAAATGCATCTGTTAATTAATTTGTAATAAGATTCTTTTCACCTCTGTCTAACCTCTTGAATCCTTATGTTCCTGAAATGCCTGGAATATAAATGACCCTCCAATCCCTTCTCTATTAATTGCTCTCCCAACACTTGGAGAAAGATGAAGTACTCAGCTTAGGTTATTTTTAACAAATATAACCTTGAGCCATAGTATCTGTAAGTAACTGAGGTCAAACTATTGATTTAATTTACATTGATCTTTCCACACCTGTTCTATGATGGCTCAGTCATTTCCTAATGCTGAGTTTTACTTTCCCAATCTGTAAAATAGCTCTAGTAATATCTAAAAGCAATATGTAAATGTGATGCAACACTACCAACGAACTCTGGGGAGTAAAGATCAACAAGCAATAAAGGGAACAAGTTTTATAATAATCACATGTCATCGGAAAAAAAAGAACTGTTAATGCATGCACAAAAATTACGCCCTTATTAGGAATACATATCTATTAGTCAAAGAGGGCATTCTTACAGTATAACATCTGGGTTTGTTTGTTTGTTTGTTTGTTTTTGATGTTTTCTAAACACAGCACACATACAGGTATTGGGTTATAATCCTTGCCTGAGGCCCTTATTTAAACAATTTATTCATTATCTCCATACAAGCACTAAGGTATGTAAACATAATCTTACGAAGGCTCCAGATTTGTCTCAAAAGGACCTGGGACATGGAGGTTTACTTTTGAAGATTCTCAACCAGGAAAACTTTTTCCCTTGAGAGAGTGAAACAGCTCAGAATGTCAAACTTTGATCTAAACTGTTCACAACATTCACAAGTAATATCAAGACAATGATTTCCTTCTGTTTTCATCGCAGGTGTGAACGACAATAGCAAAACACAGAAAACCCAAAACATAAAAATGTTGCGGAAAATATTCTCCAAGGGTGTATTTTAGTAATCACCTCATTTTACTCATGATATGTATTGGAAGGATAGTGAAGGGTAAGTCAGGAATGAAGAATTCAGTTGTAATATTTTATGTATACTGGATAAAGTAGATAGCAATTAAGAGATGTGATTTTTTGTGTATGTTTAATAGCTGTGTATAAATTGTTTCTAATTACAAAGTAAGGAATGGGACCACATTTTCTGAAATCCATTTCTAGCTCAACCAGTCCCAAATGAAATAGTTCAGTGCTCCCCAGACACACATTTCTTCTGTATAATTTTATCTCCGTGATGCAGATGTGGCTCTGAGGTTTCTGATAGAGGAACAATATCCTTAGAAAACCTTCCCTCCTCAAGGTAATGGAAATTAAAATAATGTAATCCTGTAACCTGAAACTTTCAAATCCATGTTTAATATTTTCCACTTGTTTGGTTCCTCCTGACTTCTCTCGTTCAATCTACTCCTGCTTTTTCCACCTCTTGCTGCTGCAACTTACCTATGACAATCCCCTTTCATGGAGTTTTAGTAGCATCATGATGCCCATGTTGCCAATGTGCCTCTCCATCCCCACTGTCATAGCCACATCCCCTTTAGTTTTTGATTACAAATACAAAGGCAAGGAGAAACCGAACATTTTAAGTAGGTCATCAGTGTATTTTCCGATCCAAAACTCGGTGTCAATACACGAAAATTACAGAAAATCCCTCTGATTTGCCCAAATGGATTTATTTCTACCCTGAGGGACGCTTGGCAAAAAGTGTTGGAGCATCTGAAGTGTTCCAATGTGTATCCCATTTTTCTAGACACGAGTAGACTCTGTGTTGAGCACTGAACCCAACATGCCGGGCTCCATCTCACGACCCTGAGACCATGACCTGAGCCGAAATCAAGAATCGGATGCTTCACTGAATGAGCCACCTAGGCGCCCCAATAGGCTGCAATCTTTACCTTGCAGATTTATATAGGGAATTAAATGCATAATGTATGCTACATCCTTGGCAGAGAGGCCCTTAGTGTGTAATAGCTATTACTAGGCAAATTTCCTTATATATAATAGCTCTGTCATTATAAGACTCAAATGAATCTGGAGAAAATGTAGCACATGCATATAAGCTTACTATTTACACATGTCCATCATTACACTTTTTTTTTTCCTTTTCCTCTTGCTTATTGAATTATATGTCACATGATCAGGTGGGTTTTGTTTGTTTGTTTGTTTGTTTGTTTGTCTTTGAAGGTCATGAGAAAGTCCCATCATTAAAAATATGCTCAACAAACTTCCACAAGGTGAAGTCTTCAATTTTGCTGTGTGAGTGCCTCAGGTGAACTTGACATCAGGGCGCTGTCCCGGGAAAAATGTCCTTCCTAGGAGAGGAGTCCTGGAGCTCTTATAGCCAAAGTAAGAGTGCCTGAGATGATGAGGTTCACAATTTTGGAATGAAATGTAGATGTAGGTGATTTCGTGCATATCCAAAAGATGCGGGCAGTCAGAACTACATATATGTTGTAAATCTCAATGGAGATAAGTGGACATAATTGTTATCATTTGTCACAAATAATGTTTCTACCTATTTCTTTGCCTGCTATTAATAACAACCAACTCCAGAGGTTGCTGAAGAAACTCTTAGTTTGTTCTCAATTCTGTTTCAGAGGAAGGGGAAATGAAATGTCTTTATATCCTATTGAGGAAGAAATATGGTAAGGAAGAATTATACAGCACGAAGACTGGGGGTATCAGTTTCCTGGAGTCCTGGGTAGCTCAACTCATCCAGAGTCTACTGTGAAATATACATGGGGTACTCTCACAGAAAAGCAAGGCATTAAAAAAATATTTTATCTGCTTCTCTATAGGATATTACATTAACGCATGTATTGATATTGAGAACAGTTAGTGAATACAAAATGTAATTGAGTGTGATTGTCTAAAAATCACAGGACAGGCATCTTCATAAAATTACAAGGAGTCCAGAAAAACTCTTACGGTATTTTTGAAGGACACGAATTTAACATCTTCTCTCTGGTTCTCTTCCTCCACGATAAAAGCATTAGGCTCACCCGTACCCCCCCCCCCTTGGCTTCTCAGTAGCCTCTCTCTTATAATGTTCCACAGACACACTCTGCAGCTTTCACAGTTTTGTCTACCTCCTCCCCCCACCCCCAATTCTCTTGCTAGAGGAGGACAAAACCTGTCTTCCCCAGAGAACCAGCCAGCCCTGTGTGCTCACCTACTGGGGAACGCAGGTCCCTCTGTCTCCTCCAGAACTAGCAATAAAGGGCCTGACGAATGTCGTGAACCAGCAGGCTTAGGCAGGTGGGAATGACAGTTCTGAGTCTGAGTTCCTCAGACTCAACTGGACTTTGGATCAATCACTCCCAGGGCAGCAATGGTAACGCAGCTCCTCCAAAAAAGTGCTATCCTTCTCTCACATGTCTTAGAACTACAACACTGTATTTACTCATAATGTATGTGACTTGAACTACAAGGATTATATTTGCTCATAATTTAGAGGAACGGGCAATTTGGGCTAGCCTCATACAAGGGATTCTGCTGGTCTTGCCTGGTGTCATTCATGGGACTGCGATCCTCTGAGGTGTCACTGGAGACTGTTTCCACGGCGTCAGCTGGGGTAGCACCGTGTGGTCTCAACCTCTCGTTCCTGCCATGGCGGCACAGTGTTCCAAGAATGCCAAATGGAAATCCAAAGGCCAGTTGAGCCTTAGGCTTGGGATCGCATTTCCTCTGCAGCATATAGAACACTCCAAATCAGGTCATGCCTGCAGTCACCTTGTGGCTCACCAAGCAGCTGGCTGTCACAGGGGGACTCAGCTGGTTGGCACATCTTGACTCCATGTGCTATCTTTCTGCACAGGCTAGGCGGTTCTTCCTCACTGGGCAGCACTCTGCTCAGGCAGCATACAAGCTGACGCTACAGAGCCTTCTGCAGCCTAGGCTCTGCCTTCGCACAGCATCATCTCCATCACATTTTATTGGTTAAAGCAAATCACAAGGCCAGACCAGATAGAGGTTGGGAAAATGGACTCTACCTCCTGATAGAGAGAAGCAGCGGAGTCACAGAGTGAGTGGGAAAGGGTACAGCAATGAGAATTTTGGCTGCCATCTTTCAAACAGTGTGGCATTTTTTCTTAACACTCATTATTTTAATTTTCCTATAAAAAGCAGACAAGCACACATCAGGCAAGCAAACAGAAAACACCCACTTCACTCCTTGCTCAGCTCCTTCCTCTGCATCACTGCAGTGTTGACCAATTTCCATTCCTCCCCCATCTCTCCCAGTGCAGTGTTTCCTAAAGTATGTAAAACATGATGGTACTTTTCTTGCTTAATGTGGAAAGTCTGCAAAACAAGGCTGTGCACATACTCTTCTGGTTATATTCTTAATAATCAGTGCCTTAAGGTAGAACATTTACTACAAATACTGCAGTATTGATTTGTTTTAGATCATATTCCATTTGAACAATACGCCATTTGTCTTAAGACATGGATTTTCATGTGATTTTTGTGCTATTGTTTGCTAAATTTGATACCTTTTTTAACTATTATGTTGCATTATGTTTCTGATGCATACAAATGGGATTTTTGTGTGACTTGTGTACTGCTATTTGTTAAATTTGGTATCTTTTTTTACTATTATGTTACATTATATTTCTAACTCATAAGAACTGGATGAATGGCTTAAAAATAGGTCAGTGATGCATAAAAGTAATGATCAAAATTGCAGCTCAAGGACCGAAACAGCACAAAACATCATAAACATAAAAAGGATAAATTCCAGGGCAAAATGAAATATGAATCTGTATGTGCATTGACAAGTGATATATAAATATAATGGTTTCTCCTAAGCAACAAAACAAAGAAACTGTGCACAAAGGTACCATAAGCATGAGAAAAATAGATTCTAGCAAATCCGTGATCCATTTGCACCTAGGCCCTACGACATGGGCTGTTATCAAACTTCATCAAACTGCATGCTGATGTCATTGGTACACTGACCTCATTATTAAAATGTACTGTCCTTCGTGCTAACACAATTGTTTTTATGTTCTTTCGCCACAAATTCAAAACAGTATTTACAGGACCAAGTTGGTTATTTTTTTCACCACACGTAGGGAAGAAAGAGCAGAATCATCCAGGCTTCAAATTAACACTTTTCCTCTCAAGAAGTACAAGGCAGTGTATTACCGAGAATCCCGTAAAGCTAGCCACTAGGTTAACATGAATATTATGCTCAGGGAGAAATCAGAAGGAGTTAATCACAAAAATCTCTCTATTAAATGACTTCGTTGGCAGTGACAAAATACCAATGCCATAGAGCCAAAAGCAGTTACTCTCCAGATATGTGGAAACAGGTATTTTATTCTAAAGGCGAACAAAATCAATGTGCATTATGATGTGTAGATTATGAATCAGCACTTTGTGTATGTGAATAATGCCTCTGAGGGAGAATATTTTCCGTTTTTTTCTATGTATCACTAAAATTACATGTGGTAGAAATGTATATTATATTTTATTAATTGATTATTAGGAATGGTGATGTCAGCTAGGAAAGAGGCTGAGCCATATTCTGATGGGACATTGGCTACATGGAAGGGCAATATTTTAAGATTTATTTATTTGAGAGAGCGAGAATGAGAGAGAGAGAGTACATGAGAGGGGAGAGGGTCAGAGGGAGAAGCAGGTTCCTCGCCGAGCAGGGAGCCCGATGCGGGACTCGATCCCGGGATTCCGGGATCATGACCTGAGCCGAAGGCAGTCGCTTAACCAACTGAGCCACCCAGGCGCCCGGAAGGGCAATATTTTAGATATTTAATAAAATACTTAGCTCCCGGTAGAATATGGGCACCACCCTAGCAGAACAAAAGGAGAACATCAAGGAGGTCCCAGTGAGTGTTAGCTCAAGTTCATCCATAGCAACACATTCAATCAGGAAGAGAGCTACTATTAGGTAAATTGACTTTTGTTGGGGGGTGGGGTGGGGTCAACACTCAGCCTTAGGATCCTGAAACCAAACTTGATCAAGGAGGATTTCAACAGTCTCTCCTATGAACTTGAGTTTCCACAGCAGCCAATGCAGTTAAAGCAGGTAAACCACGGGGCTCAAAAATGATTCTTAATTTCAGGATAAGATTTTTTCCTAGTGTTTCTGGAATCTTCTCCTGCTGAACCCCTTCCTTGGTAGTTGCATGCCTTTTATATCCTACATCCCTTTCTTGCTATTCTTGAAATCAGCTCACTCAAACTGAACACAGCAAGTCTACCGAGAGTTGCACACTTCAGTCTGGGCCTCTGACCTCCAAGAGTGCATTTTTGGGGATTTTTCTGGAAACTTCCACTCAGCAACCCTAAAGTCTCTTTTTCATCTATGGCAATGCAGAATGTGTTCCTCCCTTCAATTACCTGAATCTGAAACTTCTTTTGACGATACAACTCCATGTCTTTCTCCATGAAGCTTTTTTTCATTACTCAGTCCTTGCTGTGTCCTCATTTCCCTGGATTATAACACATAATTAAGTAGAACTGCACAATTCAATACTTTCTCATATATTTATTTCCTTCAGAGTAGCTTTCATTTCCTCCCAAGCTCGACTGAACATACCTTGAGGGAATTCTTATGTTGACATTCTTACGAGAGTTGCAGAGGTACAATCTTCTGAATAGGTTGTCTGCCATCAAGGCACTTAAAATCTAGTTAGAGATCTACAAAGAAACAAACAAAAAAAAAAATAGAATAGAATTGGGCCCCAATTATGGGAGACACTCTACAAATTCCTTTGACTGGCAGAGAAGGTAAATGAGGACTGAAGCAGCCAGTGGCGTATCCCTCAAGGCTAACCACAGACTTCACCCAGTCTTAAGGATTTGTGGGATTTGCATCAGTAGAAGGAAGAGTAGTAGGATATCAGGGGAGGCAATCACTAGGAAGGAGAATGCAGTGGTGAAATGAGCCTGGGGAGTTTTGAAACAGTAACAGGGAGCCTGGAGAATTTAGTCATAGAATGCTACTTCCTGCCACGGAATTATCCTCAAAGAAAGAACGGTGGGAATATGTAAATATCCGGCTATTAGTGCTGAAAAGTCTACCCTAATGAGAAGGTATTTGGCTATAGGGAAAGATGGTATTGTGGCTGGAGTTTCCAGAAACAATGATAGCTTGTGCTATCCAGAGTTAGAATTGCTTGTGAATAATGTACGGAATGTGCTGCTGTGTGGGTGTGTGCTCGTGATATATGATTGGACTCTGCATTGTGACTTTTAGTGTGATGGTTCTTCCAAATCCTTTTTATTATAAAATTATGAAGGAGTTATTGCAAGTAAAACAGTGAAGATTTTATTATTCTGATAATCTTTAAAAAAGTAGTTGTTAGGCATACTCTGACATACTTCGAGACACTGCTCACCAAGGTCTAGGAGTTTGCTCTTCTAAAAAAAAAAAGTAATCCCGAGTCACACAGAAAACTGGTTTTTTATCTTATTTTAGTTTAAATGTGCTGAATCATGAAGAAAATGATCTAGTTAAGAATGTAAATTATGTATATAGAAACATGATTTTAAAATATTTTATTTCTGATTTTGAATTTAAAAACAATGAAAAATATTTTAATTATTATGTTTACCAATTTGATATTTGTAATACAAATCTTTCTGTAAACATTGAATATGTAAATAAAACTGAAGTTGTTGCTCTCAAATGCGCCAGGGGACATCTAGCAATGCCTGGAGACATTTTGATTGTCATGACCTTGGAGGAGGGGTCCTGCAGGCATCTGGAGGATGGAGGACAGAAATGGTACCAAGCATCACAATGCGCAGGAATTGAGCAACCCCAAATGTCCCCAGTGTCAAGGCTGGGAACACCCCTGAACTAAACAGAATTGTGCATTATCAGATAAATAAGATGATACACCTAATGGACTAAGGAAGAGACAAATGAAACTTTTTACTAAGAAATTATTGAAATTATTGAAACCCCGTCTCTCTGGGCTTCATGGGGAAAGTATAACGCAAAATTTGGATGCAGTGTTTATAGGACTGAATGCGGCATTTCACCATGATAATGACATTTTTGCACACTGAAAACATCTTAAAAGGGAGATCTAAAAGCACGTTCCAAATGTTAATGTATTCTGAGGACGGCCCTGATAGCAATGTGTCTTTGTGTTCCATTTCATTAACGAAGGAACACACACAGGAAGGTTAGAGGTGACGCCATCAGGGTCACAGAGTGAATATATAACAGTCCAAACCAGATTTTGAGGATCTAATTTTCTATTGTGATCAAATAATTTTACCTCTCAGATAGTTTTAAATGCAGTTGGTCATGATTAAATGTATCTCTGAACATAAAAATTTGCTCTCTCAGAAATACAAATACGCAGCAAGGTGATAGGTGACTTGGCGTATTTCACATTCTCTTATCATCTATGAATTTGATTTCTTGTGTAAGAAAATTAAGCTTATTAGAATTCATGGATTCTGATTAAAAAGAATTTCCAAATTGGTGGCCTTCAGGGAATGTAAGTTTAATCTGTCCTTAATTCTCTCAAAATAATGAATATTTGTCTATATGTATAATTGCAGGAATAGAATACTATTTGGTTTTGGTGTGCAATATAAGAACTAACCCCTTCACATTATGCGTAAAAGTCTCATTGGAAATACATAATCAAAGAATTATAGAAAACCAATCCCTATAGATCCTGAGGAGACATGATGTACCACAACATGTAATTACGTACTGTAAATTAATTTGTATATAGGGACACATTCCTAGAGACTTTTTTAACCCTTGGAGCGATTTAAGACAATTACCCTCATCAAATAATTATTGAATATCTATTAAATGTCAAAGGCTGTGAAAGATGTACCTCACATATAAACTAGATCTGTGACTTCCTTGATTTTTAAGTAAGTTTATTATCTTATTGACCTCTTCACATATTTATTCAGGGAAATTTTCACATGGATTGATATATAACCATAAAGGTAAGTACAAGCATGTTCCTGGAAAGGTTAGCCCTTTGTGGGATAAATGGAAAGAAAGTAGGAAGAAGAAAAGAGAATGGGTAGAAGAAAGAATGGATGATAAACCAAATGTTTGCATATTTTTATTTCAACTCCTCTCACTCAGCCATGGAAAAGAATGAAATCTTGCCATTTGCAAAGATGTGGATGGAACTAGAGGGTATTATGCTAAGCGAAATAAGTCAGTCAGAGAAAGACAAATACCATATGATTTCACTCATATGTGAATTGAAGAAACAAAACAGATGAACATCGGGGAAGAGAAGGAAAAATAAAATTAGATGAAATCAGAGAGGGAGACAAACCATAAAAGACTCTTAACTCTAGGAAACAAACAGGGTTGGTTGAGGGGAAGGGTTGGGGGGATGGGGTAACTGGGTGATGGGCATTAAGGAGGGCACATGATGTGATGAGCACTGGGTGTTATATGCAACTGATGAATCACTGAATTCTACCCCTGAAAACTAGTAATACACTATATGTTACTTAAACTGAATTTAAACAAGAAAAAAATTTAAAAAAAGAAACAACAACTCCTCTCTCTCTCTCATATTCTACCTAAGTGCTATTTAGGGCACATACTACATTCTAACTTGCTATACTTTCTTATAAAAACAGTCTTTATTAATTTTTAGTAATTAAGAATTGGCAAACTATTAATGTTACCTGTTATAATTTTTATGACATTATTACCGTTTGGGCATGATTAGAAGTTAGATAAAGAAACTAAAACTTAGTACAGCTGTTACTTAACCAGAGACCCCCCCCCCAAAAAAAAAAACCAGCATGGACAAATCTAAGATTTTAATATAATTTCCACTGCAGATCGCAGACCCTTCCTAGTGCAAACTGCAGATGTCTTAACTTTTCTACAATATCTACCCTGATAAAGGCAGGTCGGTGTACCTCATCTATAATAAATGGAACAGGGAGCATTTTCAGAAAGAAATGTGTGGTCAGGTACTACTCAGTGTAATGACACTTTCCTAATTTACCCACTCTGGACAGGAGAATTTGATGTATATCCCCATATATCCTCCATCTGAGTTAACTATTTAACTTATGGTTTCCTGAAGGTAATATATTTATGAAATTCATTCAACAATTTTGAGACCCTGGTATGTGTCAAGTATTTTGCTGGGTGCTAGGAATACAAAAACTTTTTTTTTTTAAAGTTTCTTATCTCTGAGAATATATAGATTAGGCACAATAAACATATGTGTTATAAAAATAAAAGTGCTGTGATAGACATATGTGTTGGCATAACATTGGCGATAAAAGAATGGATACAGAAAATCTCAGATAAACAGAAAGAGGTTCTTGGCAAAGAGGAACACATTCATAGCTTAGTCTTGAATGACACCTTTGCGGAAGGAAGAGAGGGCATTGTGAGCAGAGGTGACAGCATGGCCCAAGACTCAGACAAGTTATAGCCAAGTATGTTGATGGGAAGGGGGGATAATCACATAATTCAGTAGGACACCACCATAGATGTGGCGTAAGAGTAGTAAAAATGTAGATGGATAGATAATGAAGGAGCCACTCCATGGGTAGTTTATGTAAATCTTAAGTGAATAAAAACACTACTTTAATCTGGAAAATAGCATGATGTGTGTTGCTTTTTAGCATTACGAATGTCAAGGGCACGGAGTACAGCTAGAAAGGAAGAAGAACAGTTAGAATAAGCTCTTGGAGTTTGAACAAGAATTAATGAAGAACAAAATTCTGGCGTTGGCAGGAACTGGAGTGCAGATATCAGACATGATAAATGTGCAACTGGAAAGAAGAATACATTGATTCATTGAGGATAATTGAAACTACACTATAAACTGAGAAGCATACACATTCTATGACATAATTAAAATTAACTAGGGATAGGTGCAACAACAACAAAAGGATTTACGGTGTGCTCCTGATTTCAACTTCTGATTCCTTCTCCTTGCGGAGCATAGGACAAAGAGAATAATTGTAGTCACACCGCCATTTTTTCCTTGCATAGCTTGGGTCCTACCCATCCCCTTCTGAACTGCTGCCTCAAGTCTGCCCTGGGACACAGTATTTCTGTTTGAGCCATAGCATGTCAGTCTTACCGACTAGGTCTCTCTGAGTATGTTCCTAAGAAGGTCATCTTCCTTGGGTAGGCTTTGCCAATCTGATCAAGAGGACATTGAATCAAATATACTTCTGGCAGAAAGACTAGGCTGATCATGAAGGAAAACCACCGTTGCTCAGAGTAGAGCTATTTATACATCAAACGGGAGAACGTGGAATGAAGTTTCACAGCATCAGCGCTTGATGTGGTCTTTGCAATTCTCTTATCCAAACCCTCATTTTATAGACAAAGAAACAAGTCCTGAGAGGTTTTAATAAGATCATGGCAATTCAACTAAGTAATGGTAGCTCTAAAAACAGGATTGAAGTTTTCTGACCTGAAGTATGGTTCTATTGCCTTTTACTGACCAGGGGAATTCTAGAATCACTCAGGTAGAATTTCTTGAAGTCATACTAAGAAAGATTTAGTTCGAATCAGAAAGGACTCCCAAGGCTCACATGATATACCAAAAAAGCAAGTAAGATTTATATTTCATGTTGGATGAAGTTGGATTCCTCATTTACAGACCTCTAATCCCCTACAGGTATATGGTTTTTATATGCCCGTGGTAAAGTAACTTTCATTTCGTTTCATGTAACTGACCTGCTAGGACACACATAAGCGTTTGCATATAATTTCTTACAGCTGTGGCCATAGCCCCAATTAACCAAGGGTAGTATTTCACCATAGTCATTAAAGGTATTATTGGCTGACCTGTTACAGCATACAAAGCCTTCTAATGGAAAGCAATTTTGGAGTGAGTGTAGAGTAACTTAAAGGTATTTTAAAAATAAATATTCATTACGTTCTAAAGCCAAGTATTAACAAAGAAAATGGTTATAAGATGTGATTAATCAGTGGAACAAAAACATTTTTCTATATTCCTCTATAATCAGATGAACCAAAGATTAGTGTGTGTGTTTGTGTGTGTGTTCAGTAAAAGGGAAGTTATATGGTAAGCCTCCGGACTTGCAATCGTATTCATTCTCAACTCAAACAATATGCTGTAGTTGAAAATATAAATATATACTTTTAATTATGTGTATAGTTTGCAACTTGCATACTGACTTCCCAGTGTCAGGGACTTCAGGCGGATATAAAGTAGAGAAGGAGGAAAAGATCAGCCAGAACACAGGATTCCAGCTCCGAGAGGTACAAGCTGATTGTCAGGGTTCAGGTATGTTCTCAAAGTTATGTTTACATACCTTGGCTTCCTTGTTCTTTCAATTCTTGCACTACTTTGCAGTGTTTATACTTCTTGAAATTCAGTGAAAACTGTGTGAAAGCTTAGTTTACATATTTGTCCCAAAACTCAGCCAGCTACACATTTATGTTTTTCAAATGGGCGATTGCCATGTAAATGAACATGATCCTTTAAAGCAGAACGTGCAGACTGTAGCTACTCTCGTGTATACTGAAACAACTTTTAGCAATGTTGCCTTCTTATGGTGAGGTTAAATTTTTCCTGTTTTATTAAATACATCATTTGGGTTAGGCCAGGTTTTGCAGAGTTTTAACAATTCAGTCAGGCAATAATTCAGCCCAGAGAGGTTGGTTAGAACGCTGGAATGACCCTGAAACGTCACTGCTGTTTGTTTGTTTAAAGAAGGCTTAGTTCCCACAAAAGCCCTTTTTCTCTTGTAAGTCAGCAGGAGGCTATACCCATTGAAGTCACTCAGGATCTCAGGCAAATCAAGCAGTTGGTTAGTAGACCACAGAAAAAAAGATGTTTCGCTGGCAACTAAATATTGCAGACCCATGCTTTACCGACAGCTCGTTGGCCAAAGTTAGTCATGAGCTCCCCCAGGGGGGGCCAGCAAGTAAGTTCCCAGATGCACTCAGAAGGCCGAGAATCAGCAACATTTGCACAGTAACACTGATGATTATCTCTGGTAATTATTAAATGTACATTGTGTCATCGGATTCATTTCATCTCCTCTTTGCTCAACAGAAGTATAAATGAAGACATATGTGAATGAGTGTAAAAATAACACCAAAAGTCAGAACACATATTTTAGTACTTAATACTTGGGTAACAGCATCAGTGAAGGGAAGTTCTAAGTGGTTCTTGATATATAGTAACTCTTTTAATTCTATAGCAGCACTGTTAATTTGGTACTCTTTCTCGTAGTGCTCTTTCCGATGAAGAAACTAAACCCAGAGAGGTTAAGTAAATTGCCTGTGATCACACAGTGAGTGACTTACAGACCTGGGAGGCAAACCCAGCCATTCTGTCTCCAGAGCCCAGGTTCTTTTTTTTTTTTTTTTTTTAAAGATTTTATTTATTTGTCAGAGAGAGAGAAAGAGAGAGGGAGAGAGAGGGAGAGAGAAAGCACAAACAGGGGGAGCGGCAGGCAGAGGGAGAGGCAGCCTCCCCACTGAGCAAGGAGCCTGATGGGGAACTGGATCCCAGAATCCTGGGATCATGACCTGAACTCAAGACAAATGCTTACCTGACTGAGCCACCCAGGTGCCCCAGAGCCCAGATTCTTAATCATTAGTCTATACTGCTTCAAACTGGAAGCATTTTGGGGACACATATTATGTTCTCCTTTTAGTGATAATTAAGAGAACAAACTCTGCAATCAAAATGCATTGGTTGGAATATCAGTTTAATTGTCTCCAGCCCTCTAACCTTGGAGAGGTTATTTAAATTCTCTGAACTTCACGATCTTCACCTGTTAAATGTAGGTACCAGTGACAGTACCTAGTTCAGGGGAGCACTGGCCACAGTGACACGTTCTAAGCACTCCTAATGCTGTCAAGATTACACAAGAAAATAAAAGCTCTTATATTTTTTCATGTTGGTGAAGACCTTTTGAGATTGGTCACACACTGCTTCGGGCTTACAATGGCTAAAAGGAGGCTGGTGGGGCTGATGTGATGTGCCTGGTGTCACAGAACTCCTTAGTGGGATGCCCAGGATTCCCACCCAGATCCCTGTAGCTGCTAAACACATTCTCCTGTCTGCAGTATCTCAGCAAACAGTCAGCTACCATAGACTGGGGGGTAGGACTTGAAGGACAGCTTAAAATTTTGGAGCATTTTTGCTTTCCCATTTTGATTACTTGAAAAAGACTGTCTGCTGGGTTTCTTCATGGTAATTTGCTGTTTTCTCCTTTCTCTCTCTCTCTTTTTTAGTTAGTGCATATTTGGTGGAACACAATTTGGGGATTATGCAAATATCCTGTTTCTTAAGGAGAAATTGAGAAGTGAAGTTTCAAACTCTCATTCTCCTATTTGAGCATTTATTCTGTCTAGTTTCCACACCTCCCCATCTCCCATTCCCTACACCATATGTAACCAATCATTTTACTTTCTGGTTTGTCCTTCCTATAGTTATTTTTCAGATACATGCATATTTTTTAAGCCCCATTTCTTTCTTAAATGAAAGGCAACATATTATAGATACTCTGCACTTTGCTTTGACTCATTGAAAAATATATTCTGGAAATCACCCCATAACAGTTCATTAATATCTTTCTCATTCTTTTTTACAGATGCATGGTATCCCACGGTGTGGATGTACCAAAATTTTTCAACTATTCTCCCAGGCATCTGTATCTAGGTTGTTCCCAGTATATTGCAATTAAAAACATTTTAATGAGTAAACGTGTACATGTGTATTTTTGTATTATTAAATGTATATCTTCAGGGTAGATTCTTAGAAGTGGAATTGATGGCTGAAAATGTAAGCGTATTTGTAGTTTGTTAAGTACTGGCAAAGTTTCTGGCGGAAATGTGCCCACAAGCAATATATGAAATCATTTCTTTCCCCATAGCCTCACCGACAGAATGTATTGTCATACTTTTCCACTTTTGCTACACTAATAAGTGAGATTATGGCATCTCAATGTTGCATTAATTTGCATTTTTGTAGTTACGAGTGAGTGTGAACTTTTTCCAACACATGAGGGTTATTTTTTATTTCTTTTCTCATGCCTTTTCCGATAATATTTTTGGTTCTTAATCTCCTAATTATTAAAAATTTATTTTAAAAAGTTATTAAATGTTTTAAATAAAGCTATATTTTTAAGTAATGAGGTATTTATACATTTATAGTAAAAAAATAAAGGCCTATTCAGAATACAACATGATATATTTATAATAAAGTTCTGATTATCAGATAGACAGTTCTACCTGATCTTATCTGGTCCTAATTGTTAGTGATCATTATTTAATAAGGTGACTTTCTGACTATATTTAATAAACTTTTATGTTCAATTAGGTTAGAATTATGGAAAAGTTGCCAAAATAGTAGAGAAAATTCCCATGTACTCTATAAGCAGTTTCCCTTATTATTAACATCTTTCTTTAGTATGATACTTCGTTAAAATTAATGACTCAACATTGCTACATTATTATTAAACAGTCTTTATACTTTATTCAGACTTCCTTAGTTTTTACCTAATGCCATTTTTCTTTTCCACAATTTCAAGCAAATATCACATTCCATTCCATATTAGCTTTCCTTGTCTTACTCCATCCCTTTACATCGAACCCATCTGTGTACCTATGTCTTTATATCTAAAGAGAATTTCTTCTGGACAACATATAATTGGGCCTTTTTTTAATCCATTCTGACCACTTCTATCTTTCAGTTATTGTAGCTAAAATATTTACATGTAAAGTAACTATGCATATAGTTGAGTTAGTATCTACCATGTTTTTAACTGTTTTCTTTTTCTTTTTTTAAGATTTTATTTATTTATTTGACAGAGAGAGACACAGAGAGAGCAGGAACACAAGCAGGGGGAGTGGGAGAGGGAGAAGCAGGCTTCCCGTGGAGCAGGGAGCCCGATGCGGGGCTCGATCCCAGGACCCTGGCGTCATGACCTGAGCCGAAGGCAGACGTTTAATGACTGAGCCACCCAGGCGCCCTGTAACTGTTTTCTATTTGTTGGCATTATTTGGGTTTGTTTCCTTCCTCTCTTCCTATGTCTTCTCAGATTTTAATTGAGTAGTTTAAACTATTTCGATTATACCCTTTCTTAACATGTGAATTATAAAGGCACCTGGGTGGCTCAGTTGGTTAAGCCGTTGCCTTCAGCTCATGATCCCGGGACCCTGGGATCAAGCCCCATGTCTGACTCTCCTTTCAGAGGGAGTCTGCTTCTCCCTCTTCCTCTGCCCTTCCCCCACTTGCGCACATTCTCTCTTTCTCTGTTTCAAGTAAATACAATCTTAAAAAAAAGTGAATTATATGTTCTCAAATTTGTGTGTGTGTGTGGATGCTCCTAAGTTTTCAATATATCTTCATAAGTAATCAAGATCTATTTTCAAATAACACTAGACTGCTTCATGGGTAGTGCAAGTAACTTATTTCCTCTTCCTAACCCTTATAACATTCTTGTCCTTAATTTCCTTTATTCATATGCTTTAACCACCTGAAACATTGTTACTGTTACTTTCAACAAAATCTATGAGATTAATTAAGAATAAGACTGATAGAAGAGGTTGTATTGTGCCTTCATTTAGCACCTAAAACAATAGCAATTGAGTAGAAATGAGCACATCTAGCATGCAGATCTTGCTTTCTAATATCATCTCAAATAACAGGTACCCAGGCTGCTTGGTGAAAATGGATGGTTCTAGAACTGGGTCAGGAATTATACCAGGTGACAATCTCTTAGTGTAAAAAAGTAAGGAAGCATAAAACAAATAAAACAGAGTATGAGGTATGTAAAAGAAACACAGAAGACCAATGGAAGAACCCCCAATGAGATAAAGGTAGAATATTTTTAGTAATAATATATAAAGTATTTGATTTAATATTTAATTATAACCCAAAGTATACAGTAAATATCCAAAAGTACATACTGATATAAGTGATTGGATATATAAATAAATGAGGGAGAAAGGACAAATCTCATGTGCAGTAATTCCAAAAATGTACGTAGATACTTCACCCTCAAGCAGGTGAAGCATAACATCTCCCTCCTTAAGCATGCACTGCACCTAGAGATTTTCCTCCTAAGAGTAAATATGGAAACGGGGGAAAAAAGTGACTTGGATAGTGGAGAAACCTATCAGCCAGGTGACCAGGATCAACACCTATAGTAATACGTCAGGTTAATAGTATATACCCTTGGGGGCGCCTGGGTGGCTCAGTCATTAAGTGTCTGCCTTTGACTCAGGTCATGATCCCAGGGTCCTGGGATGCGCCGGGCATCAGGCTCCCTGCTCCGCGGGAAGCAGCTTCTCCCTCTCCCACTCCCCCTGCTTGTGTTCCCTCTCTCACTGTCTCTCTCTGTCAAATAAATAAATAAAATCTTTAAAAAATAATAGTATATACCCTTGATATTAATGTGATAAGAATGGCACTTTACCTCTGTGTGGTCTTTGTACCCAAAACACATAACCTCATTTTAATAATGAGTAACACATTTGACTAACCCCAACTAGGGACCATTTTATAAAATATCTGACCAGTACTCCTCAAAATTGTCAGTGTCACCAAAATACAAGGAAAATCTGAGAAACTCTTAGAGCCCAAGGCACCTGAGGAAACATGACTAATAGATAGAACTTGGTATCCTCGAACAGAAAAAGGACGTTAGGTAGCAACTAAGAAAGTCTGAGTGACTTATGGATGTTAGTCAATAAAAATGTATTAATATTGGTTCATTAATTGTTAGCAAATGAGCCATCCTAATGCAAGATGTTAACAGGGGCGATTGGGTGGAGGGCATATGGTGCTATGTTCACGAGTTTTCCGTAAAGTTAAAACTGTTCTAAAATTTTTTTAAGTTTATTTATAAACCAACAAAACAAAATAGAAATTTGGCAGGAAAGCTAGAGATCTTTGATTAGGTCTATAATGCAAACTTCCAAGCCGCACAAATGAAAACCCTCCCTGGTCTAAGGCAGAGACATCTCCTGACGGGAAAAATGCAGTGCCTCAGGAACTGATTGATCTGTCTTTATCCCACCATTGCTCACAGAAGTATCCCAGACTAGATTGTTTCAAAAATATCAGCCTTCCTAATGGCAAGGCATGGAGGCATGGAGCTAAAACTCGACTTCAGTATAAGTCCTCTGTGGTATGGAGAAAAGTGATGGATTTGACTTGAACCTGGAGCCAGAGAGGTTCGCTCTACACTCACCCTGAATCTAGAAGTTGGAAACCTATCCATGGGGAGAGCTGAGTCAGCAGAGTGGATCCCCAGGTGTCAGGAGGCTAGGAAAAGCTCAAGCCCAGGGGAAATCCTGCCTTGGAGCAGGTGTAGGATTCAGAGGGTGGAGCAGAGAGTGGATGAAAGTTCAGGAGGCAGGGGACAGTCTCTACCTGAACAGGGGAAGATGGAAGTGTGAGGCATGGTGCTCGTATCATCACACTGGCCAAGGCTGTCCACTCAGTTAAGCTTCTCTCTGTCTTTTGAGACAGAGCTAGTAGGTGGTGAGGTGAACTCAATGTGTTCTCACCTTTTGCTGTTCCACAGGTGATCAGCAGCCCTCCACCTTCACAGTTACCCTGGGAACATGAAAGGTGTTCTGCCAACACCATCACATTTTATACGTGCAGAAAGTAAGTCCTAGAAATGTGAAGAACATTGCCCCAAATCACAAAGCAGGTTAGATGTTAAGATTCACCTGATTACCTTTCACGTTCAGTAATTTACTATCCTCATAAAACAAGATTTATGGCATTTTTTCCACCAAGTAAATGATCCAGTTGACTTAGATTCTTAAGTTTTATTTTAGAAAGTGTAGATGTTTATGATAGATCTTTTTGAGGAGTATTGAGAAGAGGCAAGATAAAGAAAAACAGAAGGAAAAGAGGATTTTTAGCACACCCGGAATTACTTGAAAAGATAAAATTTGACAGGCTTTGTAACATGGTAGAGTGATTGCAGACCTTGAAGAAGGATGGGTCCGGGGGAAAAGGGCCTGAGAAACGACAAATTTACATATTAACTTCTCAACCCATCAGCAGCAACTACTACCCATGGGCATCCTCTGCCTTATTATAACCTGAATAAATAAATAAGAAACTGGAGGCAAGTCTATTTACAGAAAGCAGAGCTGTGCAAGAGAGCAAAAGCGTGATGGCTACAATGAAAATAAGCATAATATATTGGGGAGAAAGAAGCCCAGAAGAAAATAAATACCATAAGAAAAGCATTGTTAGGAGAGACATATATCTCTTCGGTATAAACCAGAGACTGAAACTGTAGGAAATAGGATATGGGGTAGAAATTTCGCCAAGGAGAAAGAAAAGTGAATGGAAAATCAAGTTAAGGCAAAAGGAAAATCAAGTTCTAAGAACTGGTCATCTAAGCAGAAAAAGCCCTTGTAAAATGGTCATAGAGATATGCAGGCTGTGGAAGTCTGTGGACTTCCTGCCACAGAGCCAAAAATAAGAAAGAAGGACCCACGACAAATGGCTACATGTTCTCCAGGAACTCCCCACATGGTTGCTACTTCTCCTGTTCCATTTTGCTATGGCCATCTGGCCTCATTTCCTTCATCCCATCAAAATTTATTACCTGGGTTACTGTCTCATGCTTCATTATTATTCCTGCCATAATTCTGGGTGATTTAAAAATTCACGTAGACAATCTTTCCCTTATCTGCCCCTTAGCATCTTAATGTCCTCTCTGCTCCGCTGGCCCTTCGGTCATGCTTTGGTCCAGGAAACCATCATTCTTGCCTGTGTTATTGAAATAGCATCCTGCTCCTTTCCCCTGATTTCACTCTTCGTTCCCAATGTAGAGCAATGAACCTAGAGGTATTCTTTCAAAATGGAAAGGACATCACTTTTCTGCTCATAGCCTTCTAGTGGCTCCCAGGCTCATTCAGCATAAAAGCAAAAGGCATTTCGACGGCCTCCTATAGCCTGCTGACCGCATCTCCCCCCCCATTCTCTCTCTGGAGCACAAATTTCCATCCACTCTCATGCCGTCTGTGAACACACTGAGCCCTGCCTCCACTCAGGGCACGTGTACTGGCTCACTGCTCAGTAGGAAATGGTCTTTCCAAATTGGCTCTTCCTTCACTGCTTTCTGTTCTTTGCTTACTTTCCACCTGATCTCCTCAATAACACGTCAAACACACCAGCGCTTAGTACCCATTTCCCTTCCTTCATTTTTTTCATAGCACTTATATGATCTGACTTATCATAATTTTACTAATTTGTTTGTTATTTTTCACCCACAGGGAGGATTTAAATTACATGAAGGCGGAGCTGCGTTTATTTTATAACCATACAGCTAACATCTAAAATATACCTGGCACATAGTCAGAACTTACGTATTTTCTAAAAAAAAGTGTATGAAATGAATGTATCAACAATGCGTGATTAACACTTTTTAAAAAGCTGTTATTATTTGTATTTGTAAAAAGCGAAACACAATAAAACAAAACACATACACATTTCGGCCAAACCAAATATAAACTCTACCACTTAAAGATTCTAGAAAGTTGTTTGCTTATTTTCTCTGATTCTTTTACTAGGAAAGCAGAGGTAATTATAACTTATTTATGGGTAAAACAGATGTAATCATAACTTATTTATGGAGTTATTACAATAAACTAAATCAAGTATGAAAACTTAAACACACCTAAACCTAGCAACTTAGAAGATGTTTGTGATTTATCACCTAATAGGTAGATAGTAACCAGTAAGGAGAAATCAGATTTGATGTTCAAATATGGGAACAGGGGTGTCATGCTACACAAATATTTAAATTGATTCCATGCTTTTAGGAAAAAAGAGCAAGTTAGAATGGGGGTAAGGTTGAAGGCAAGTGAAGAAACAAGGGAAGGGGAAAGAGAAATAGCTATTTAAATATTTTGGCTGATTTGGGTGAAACCGTTTCCTTAATGAGCTTGTGCCCCCCACCCTGGGTTAGCCTGAGAGGGGAGGCGCAATTCTGTGAGGCCCTGACACACCCAGTTACCGCCTGCCTCTTGTAGGTGATGGACTGACAGGGACAAATGGAATTCTACTTACCCCCATTCTAACTTGCTCTTTTTTCCCTAAGAGCATGGAATCAATTTAAGTATTTGTGTATGATGTAATGTATGGTGATTAACATAATAATAATAATAATAATAATAATAATAAAAGATAGGTATTTGGGGCCTGTGTGGGCCATAAATTCGAGCCACTACTGAATCAGGCACTTGCCGGACGAAACAGGGATCCGCCCACCCCCGGAGGGAAAAAAAAAAACAGTTACAAAAATTGTTCTGCGAGGTTGTATGTAGCCTTCCAATGTTGTTCCTTCTTAAGGGATTATCAAGATTGATAGTAAATCTGTTTATTGTGTAAATCGCAAACACAACATGTGTTTATGTAGCTCTCTGTAGGAAAAATAGCACAGTGGCTCATAGCTGAAAGGGGGCCTCCTGTGTTGAATTGGGCAGAAGGCATTAAGACGGGGTATCAATATCCCTTCCCCAAGACCTTCATATTTATTGTTTCAAGTTTTACTGTCTTTATGGATCAAATTCATAGTTAGGGAGCCCATCCATGATTATGTGAAAGCAACATGAATCCAATACCCAGAGAACAATTTTATCCTGTTCTTGGTGAAAATAAGTAAGAAGGACAAACCCTTTTCATTTTTGAATGTCCTGAGATCTCCTTGAAGGCAGCCAATTATTTACAGGTAACATAGAAGAACAGAGTTTCCCCCTCTTGCCTCCCCTGACACTGAGGGCAGGTGTATAGCTGTAAAGGAGAAGGAACAAGGCCTTGGGTGCCCTCTGCTCCTATAACTGCCCGTCCCGCATGCTTCTGAAACAGGGAGAGCCAAGGGCAACACAGAAGTGATCCTTACCTCTGAGCAGTGTCTGAGCGGGCTTGGTCACGAGCCAAGCCACTGTAAGGTGAACAGGAAAGATTGAGCCAACGAGAGAAGATGTGGTAATTCAGGCCTGAATCTGAGAAGGTGTCTTTCCTAACTTAAAACAGAGGACTGTCATGCTGCAAGCCCTTCAGTGTGTCTGATTCCTCACACCTGCTTACCCCTTGACCTACTGCATATATTTGAAATCAATTACTATTGACACAAGACATGAAATGCCACAAAAAGTGCCAAACTGCGAGCTCAAGATAGTACCGAGGTGTTAAGCTTTGAAAATCAGGCATTTGGACAAGCACTGTTTTAATAAAATGATTTTTTCCTAGATAATATTTATTACTTTGTTATAGGATGATATTTTTTTTAAATGTAAGGTTCTCTGGGGGTTGGGGTTAGCTGTAGGATTCCATGGCTCTTCTTCAAGGGAACCAGGGATATGCTAAGATCACACCCATGCTAAAGACGGAGACCCGTCACTGAGAAGGCCCCACACAACCTCACAGTGATTATAGAAATAGCTTGATGATACTGTCCTCTCTCAGTCTCCCATGAAACTAATTGTTCTTCCAGCAGTGTACAATCCAAGAGAAAGAAAAATACTTTTAAAATATTAAAACCTATTTTATTGAACTATACTCATATTTTCTTTCCAGTTAAATATACAAAAATGATATGGATTTATGGTGTTCATGTATCCCTTGATTTAATGAAGTATTCATATTAGCAATCTTCATTATGATAAAAAGGTCACTTTTGCTAATTGAGGTAAGATAATATAATAGTTAAAAAAATCTGTGCCAATAGAACAATGAAATTGCTCTTGAAAAGGTGAGTTTTACCTCTGATTTCATATTTCAGTGGAGTCTCACTATGAAATTGGCCTTAGGGTTCAGACCACATGACAATAATATAATTATGTCTTTCCGGTAATTTCAATAATAAGATTCTGTCAACTGACTTTGAGGTGAATCTGCCTTATACTGAATTCAGCCCCAGAAGAACTTTGTTCTATCGAAACTTGAACACACTTTCATTTCATCCATGTTGGAAGTCTTCTTTTCTTCTTCTTCTTTAATACATGTGTTAAAGAAGTATGAGAGAATGGGGGTCAAATGGTACACTTAGGAGCTTGGAGGAGAAGCTCAAATCACGGCTATCTTTTCCAGTATGGAGAAGACAGATTGCATTACTGTTTAAGGTGTTGACAAGTTCCAAATCACTACTACCATTTATAAAAAAAAAAAAAGAAAGAAAGAAAGAAAGAAAGAAAAAAAAAGTGAGCCATCAGAGTTAGTTGAATTTGTTTATCTCTACTCTTAATAACTTCACAGAGCATGCTATTTAAAAGCACATGGATGAGTAGATTTAGAAACAACTAGACTGGGGCGCCTGGGTGGCTCAGTTGGTTAAGCGACTGCCTTCGGCTCAGGTCACGATCCTGGAGTCCTGGGATCGAGTCCCGCATCGGGCTCCCTGCTCAGCAGGGAGTCTGCTTCTCCCTCTGACCCTCTTCCCTCTCATGTGCTCTCTATCTCTCATTCTCTCTCTCAAATAAATAAATAAAATCTTTAAAAAAAAAAAAAAACACAGAAACAACTAGACTGCAAATCACCACCCATGTGAAAGGATGAACTTGGTCTATTGGTTGCTTGTCATTGACTGGTAATATGAATGAGAGGGGTGATAGAGTTTTGATGAAAATGTTTTATGCATGAAAGTCCTGACACCAAAAGTTTTTTCAAGAGTGCACAAATTTTGGACTATTTTCACATGGAAACTATCAACAGACAAAAATGCAAAATGAAACAACTATAATAAAATTATCAGTAAACCCAAATATTTATTTTCTCTATATTTTGCTCTTTGTAACCTGTACACTGAACTTGTTTTAGAAGGTTAAGATAAGTTTGGATCATGATGTTGGTGTGCTTTCTTATACAATATGGGGTTATCAAATTAGAACTATTATTTTGCACTGAGAATAATTCAACCTAATGTACATTCAACTTTCCAATTAGTAGCAATCTCTTTAAACTTAGAGAGTTCTAAAGCTCTTGATAATGCATTTCTACTTGTTAACATAAGTTTCAGAGCTCCCTAGGTATTTATATGAAAATTCACTTATCTTGGCTCCAGCAGTGCCTTTCAAAGGCAAGCACTGCATTTTGCATCAGGGAAATTCCCAAAGATCACATAGTAACTCATGTGAGATCACAACTAAAAACAAACCAATGTGCAGCTTACATTTCAAAGACATTTCCTTTGTATTCTTAGGATAATGAACCCAGTCTTCTGCAGAACAGTATAAGATGATCTATTCCCACTGTGCCATATTTTTATAGCACTCAATTCAGCAATAACATATTTTTCCCAAGAAGGTTAATAATATTCGGTAGAAGCAATCATACTATAGCATTACTTTAATTTTTAAGCCAATGAAATAAATTTAACCCATTCACATTTGTTAATTGTATACTTCAATTGAATTTATTAACAAATGAACCACAAGATCTGGAGTTTAAAGACAGCTGTAATAAAATACGTGTATTTCTATAAGTGTTAAATAGTATACACCTTCCCAAATCAGACTGATTCAACCATCACCACCATCATCATCACCATCATCACATGACATCATCATCAATTAATCACCAGCTGCATTTTGTTCAACCTTATCTATTAAAAATTGTAAAATTCAAATGTCTTATTATATCATGCTTCTTTTTCCTAAAAAAAATTAAAAACTATATTTTGGATTTGAATATAAAGTACCACTTCTCTAAAGCATTTTACAGAAATATTTTCCTTAGTTAAGATAGCACCTTTATGTTGGCTTTTTTTTTCTTTCCCTTTACAAAATTGGTATTAAACTTAAACTGATTTTATTTTGGAGTTGGTTTGACATGAAAAAATATGGCAGTTTCTGACCAAAGTACTGTAATGATGATCTGTATCATGGGTTGCCATTATAAATACCTACATTTCATTAGCATGTTTTAATTTCTTATCATTTAATTTTTAATCCTGTTTAAAATCTATAGCTGCAATGCTTAATTTTTTAATTCCATTTTCCTTTGTATTGTGTTCATTATTTCTTTGACATGGAAAAAGGCCATGTTCTCATTAATTTAGAAAATATGTTCTAGACTTAAGAACAGCATCCAGACTTCAAACCCAAAATTCTCAAAAATATATATATTACTTATCCTTCCTGCTTACATGTAGTGAAATCTGAAACAGTTTCTCCATCCACATATTCTGGGTACACTCAGTAAGCTGGGAACAATAGATGTCTAGATAGATAGATCAATAGATAGTTTTTCAAGGCTTAGTTAAAACATGGTCTCTATTCCCAGAACTCTATGTACTTAACCTGCTGTGAAAATATGTTTGCCCCCCCCCTTAATCTCCATTTAGCACCTCACACAATGTGACAGTTTCAGAGGATGATGCTGGGATGGCAGGGTCCAAGGGGAATATCACTTTCAGGCGGATCTCACAGCTCACTTCCCTTTGTCATTTTAAATTACAGTGTCAAACACTTCCTCCTGTATAACACTCAAATTTGTGTCAGAAACAGTATAAGGTGAAACCTTTCCGTGTGCTTAAGTTCACTGTCATAAATAACTTTATGGAGAACGATTACCACCTTTATTTCTACTAGTGCAAGCAGCACTAAGGAAAAATGACAACTCTGCAAGGTGGGCACGTATCTCAGTGTGTTATTAAACATTAGCCAGTTTCTGTTTCTGAGGTTACTTATAGTTCAGCACATCCATGGTGTGGGGCTCTCTGCTGGTCTGAAGATCCACAGAGGAAGGACCACCCTTAGATAAGAAGATTGTGTTTATGAGAAATGAAGCTCAACGGCCTTGTTAGTCCAAGTCATTTGTTGAATGATCACTGTCTTATTTGTTTCTGGGGTATTAACACTTATTTTGTCATTGTTGAGTGGCTGGACTTCACATGGTTACTTCTAGCTGCTTCTGCGCATGGAGACTCCAGCAGACTCCATGGCTACAGTCATTTGCTGCTTTGCCAGATGCCCTCTGATCTGCAAGCCTCTGGACTCTCTGGGTGCCCTGATCCCTCCCCCTCTTTTTCTCTTAACAGTGTCTGCCAACAAGTGTCTCTTCTTACTTCCAAATATCCAAGACTTGGATTGCTGTAGAAACTTTCCCTTAGCTACATCCTCAAATATGATCAGATGTCTGGGAATTCAAAATAATCTGGGGGTGGGAAATATATAGAATTGAAACAATATTGGCCATAATTCCATAATTATTGAAGTTGACTGAAAGCTACATGGGATCTGTTACACGGCTTTCTCTTCTTTTGAGTATATATATTCAAAATATATATACATGCTTATATTTTGATAGTTAGAATATTTGTCAGAGCTTGATGTTCATTTTAGTTACCATGTATATATAGGCATTCAGAAAAAAAGATCAGTTTGATGTTTGATGTTATCCATCTCATAGATTTCGTTTTATTTCTTCCTTCAGCTAAAGGCTTTTAGAAGCAGCAAAATTAGTAACTATGAGTTACTAAGCCAGGCTGGCTTAGTTAAAATCCCAGCTTTGCAACTTACCAAATGTTGGTTTTATGCAAGTTTTTTTTTTTTATTTTGCATTATTTCATTTTTTTTTTTGCCATGGAAAAACTGGGGTGAATAACAGCACCTTTCTTAAATAGGGTTAGAAGACCTAACACCTGTAACAAATGCAAACATGTCCTATCACACAGAAAGTGTTCAACACAACACAGGTTTGAAATGACTAGTTTATCCCCCAGCATGGATTTTGTAGCAATTTACAGGTCTCTCCCATCTAAGGACAATACCTGTGGACTTTTCCTTATGTTTCATTAATGCAGATACAAATATATTACAAGAACTCTAATGTATCACCAAGTTTATTTTCTCTTTCATTTATCTTTTATTATTTAGGAATGAGACTAGTGATTATCTCTTTATTTGTAGAAAAAGCAAAACTGTATGGATTACTATAGAAATAAGTTGGATAGCATTTTAAAATATTTGGATAGCATTCCAAGGCTGAATTCCCTATGAGCTGGTGTGACACAATTTGACTTTTTACCATATATTTGTATTTTACCCTCTAGCTATTAAAAAGAGCTTTCTCCTGTGCCATCCCAAATGCATCTGTCATCCTCAGTCACCACCTCCACCCTCCTGTTCTTTCCATTTCAGTGTTTCCTGGTCAGAGAGCAGCCTGACACATGGTTGCCAGGCTCACAGAGCTCCTCGTGAGACCAACAAGGTCCACACTAAAGGTGCTGTTTCCCACAAAATAGCTTTTGGTCTCAGAGGGACCTGATGGTGTTGTGCTTTGTGTGGATATAGGAAGAATAATTTCCCCCTAAATTCTGTAGATCCCAATGCCACTTGAATTTTTAATTATTCAAAATAATTGAGGAAGAAGAGGAAGGAAAAATAAACGTTTTTTGTTACTTCAATTTAATAGAGTCATAAACTTGATACTTTAAATAGCACTGTTTGTCTCAGAGTCCCCCAAATAATCTCAAGCGTACAGTATCTTCAAACATTGGGGCTCATCATCTCTCCATTAGGGCACAAAATCAACCTGAGTTAGATTTAGATAGAGTGCGATTCAGCTCCATTTTTGCATAATTTCATTTCTCTCATCTTGAGAACTCATCATACAACTTCGTTTCTGGTCAATAATCAAAACGTCTAATGGCTATTTATTTTTTATGCACATGGCTGTCTCATGAAGTCACTGCCCATCAATCCTGATACTTACATATAATCTGCAGAACAATTTCTGGTATAACTCCTAAGGGTAAGCATGGCTTAAGATCTTGGAAAATATAATGGCACACTGACATTGAGCTAGGGAGAGCATATACCTGTTGGAACTGACAGTTCCAAGTTTCCATTTTTCAACCATGGCATTTTTCAGCACTTTTAACTCATTCAGGATTATGGAATTTCCTTTCCACATGCCTTTCTTTCATTCTCGAAAATACAAGAATTTCTCCGAGTCGCATATCTCCAAAAGCAACAAGGTTTTCAAAACTTCACTATCTTCTTCCTTTTCTATTAATATTAATAATTTCTATTATCTCTCTTTACTGGTTTGCACTAACAAAATAATATTTTCACCTCAGTAGATATAATTTTCCAATAAACATGATTCTAATGGCTAATCCACAGAACTGAAGAATGTTGAAAAAGGAGAGTGGAAGAAAGTTATGGGTAGGAAATTGGGGATAGGATAACAATCCCACCTTGATGTTCTTTATTTTACTACAAATATTATCAAATTATCATAGGTCTCTCCCTCTTTTCAAAAAGTAGGTGGGAGTGAGGATGGAGAAATGGTTGCTAGAGGAAACAGATAAGACCTTCTGATGCATCTGCGATACATTATATCTAAAGGAAGGACACACAGTTGCATATCGCCAAAACGTTTTAGCAGCTGTGCTAAAATGTTTCACAGCCAGTAGAATAACCTTGCATAGCCATTACATTAGTTTGCCTGCTTTTAAAAACGTTCAAAGTCCATTTATTGCTTTATGATGGAGACGTAAGAATTAACGCCAACGGTGTTTCAACCATTTTCCATCAATGATGATGTGAAACAGATCTGTGCTTTGTATTTCCCTATGTACCCCTGCTAGTGTGAGGCAGCTGTACCACACCTCTCAGGCCAGTGTTTTAGACTTTGGGACAGCACAGTGGGAAGACCACAGTGTGCAGGGTCAGATCACCCAGCTGTGTGATCTTCAGAAGATCGTCTCAGCAGTTTTGATCACTGAACAAAAGATTGTAAATGAAAAACAAAATAAAAAACAAACAAACAAAAAACCAGAAATATCATCAGGAGGCAGCCCGGTATGGAGGAAATGATATCAGATTAGATCAACCCAGACTGGTGACCATTCTCTACCTCTGGTGCATCTCCATCACTGACTCTATCATCATCTAATTTTATGAGAATGATAAAGTACCAAAGCTTTCTGAGCAATACTTGTCTTATCTTTAAAGTAATAATAATAGCATCTACATCACTGGGTCACAAGATGAAATGAGGGGACGTGGGAAAGCACCTAGAAAAGAGACAGATGCATTGCATGCTTTCTGTGTGCATCTTTTTTTCCTCACCTTAAAGAGAGACATGTTAGTTCTACTGTGTAATAGTGTGCTTTAGGAAATCACCACAAACGTAGTGACTTAAAGAACACAAATGCATTATGTTCTGGTTTGGGAGGTCAGAATTATGATATTGGTCTCACTGGGCTAAAATTAAAAGTCCACGTTCTAACTGGATGTTCTGGGAGAGAATCCATGTCTTGCCTTTCCCATTTTTCAGAGTTTCTCATAGGCATTTCTTCATGGACCCCTTCCTCCGTCTTAAAAACCAGCCACGTTGGACCAAGAATTTCTCATGCTTCCTTCCTTTTAATGTTCCTTCTTCTGCTTCCATTTTCCACTTACAAGGACTGCTGTGAGTACATTGGCCCCACCCAGATAATCCAGGATAATTTCCCCATGTCAAAGTCAACTGATTAGCAATCTTAATTTCACCTACAACCTTCATTCTCCTTTGCCATGTGACATGACATATTCATCTTTGCAAGGCTATTACTGTGCCCACTGCTTACTGGAAAGGACCAGAAGTCTTCTTACGGAAGATGCCCTCTGAGTTTCCCTGTGTAGAAAATGGACCTATAGGACTTGAAAAAAGTTTCTCAGGTAAGGAAATGGATAATACAGTATGAGGTAGAGAACAACAACAAAAAAGATGAGTCTTGTCAATAATGTTAGAAGTGACTGATTTGGGAGCAATTGGAACAGATTTACACATTTGCAGTCTATTACAATAGACCGAGAAAGAATAGGATTGAGGCTGAAGAACTGGAAATGTGTAGGTATTGCTGAGATGGAATGGTTATAACCTATGAATTTTATTAGAGATAAGAAATAGAGGAGAGGTTAGAACCCAAGGCACAAATGATATTTTTAGTTGTATGACCCCATGAAAGGTACGACATAATTAGGAAGAGAGGAGGAAGAACACATTTGGAAAGTAGGAGTAAAGAAAGTTAAAAAAAAAAATGGAAAAAATCCAAATCCAGGTCAATATAATAATACTATTACTATAAAATACAGGAATAGTTTTGAAAGTTTCTTTTCAATCATTTGATTCAGGGTACCCTGCTGTATTCTTTCCCTCAAATTGAATTCAACCTTCAGGGTACCACCAGAAAGATCTGACACCCACATCTGACCAGGCATTCCTCTGCTTAAATCCTTCTACTGGATTTTCATTAATCACATAATTAAATGTAAGCTCTTTAACCTGACATAAAAGCCCCTTTTTATGTTCTTTCAGAACCATGGGAACCCCTCCAATGAAACCGAAAATTTGATTTTCATATAAATAGGTGGGGTTAGAAGCATTAGTCATGAAGTCTTGATGTCCAAATTTCTGTCCTTCTCTGTGAACTGAGATCTATAGTATAATGAAAAACTATCTACCAACTAAAAAACTGTATACAAGGCACTCTGTCCAGGAAGTCCCAGCAGGTTAGTTACAGCAAACACCTCTATGTGATTCTGATTGTTCAAGACCTCTCATTCTTCTAAATGAGCATGAATGAATGAATCATCTCAAAAAAATCACTAAATTTACTTTCATGATGCAAAGCCATGAGATAGGAGGATAGCGACATGTTTCCACTCAGTCCATGACCTGACGTAAGATGTTATGCTGGAAAGTTGCATTTAAACAACTCTGAAAAACTGAATGATTCTTATCTTCTTCATGCCTTCATGCGTACATTGGTCAGGTTGCTTTGGTCTGATTTTAAAGAAAAAGACATGGAGTTTGATGAGCCTGAAAAAAAAATACCTAGAAACTCTTTTCCCCTTTTTTATTTTTTATTTTTTTTATAAAACATTGCTTATGGCCTGAAGACCTTGCAATGCATCTCCCACTTACAATAAAAGAGAGAGAGAGAGAGAAAGAAATTGAAGAGCTTCACCTTGATAAGATCTCATCACCAGACAGGGCAGAAGTATGACAATATCTGATATGTAATCTTATCCTTCTTGACAGTTATATGCAGTTTTGAAGTAGAGGTACAGAGAGATATTGAGCCAGTCTGATCAAAGATTTTTAAAATATATTACTTGGTAGGCTATTTAAATCCTTTTCTTTCTGGTGGTACTTTAGAAACTAGATTCCTTTTAGACTTAATATATGTATTTGGAAGACTAGAACAGTACAGATCAAAACACTGAAACAAAGTGGTTTGTTAAACGTTAAGCTCATGTTAATGCAAGCATTTAGGGAAAAGCTAATTAGCTAATTCCTATGCATTCTGAAATGCATACGTGCATTATTAATTGATAAATTAATTCTTCGGCATATTTTTCTTGGCTGTACCTTGATTTGTATTTAGCATATTCATTTAATTGATCATTTAATATTTAATAACAATACATAGTAAAGCAGAGTTATAATGAAATCACAATTCATGGTTATCAAGAGAATACGTTTGCATCTTGTGTTTTTAATTGCTTTAAAATATTGTATCTACAATAAACTTGTAAAACATAATTATACAAAATACATTATTTCAAAAATAACTGAAGGGATATCAGAGCTCTTGGAAAGATATGAGGTACAAATATGCAACATCCATTGGTTAAAGAAAGGAAAAGAATGCAACTACCTTGTACAGAACAGAACTACATTGGGTGGTGTCCATATTTGATCAAAGATTCAGTTACTAAGAGGCAGTCACACAATAAAGGGACTTTCATTATTCACATTTAAAGAATAAGTACAGAATGATTGTATTAGTTTCTGGAGGGCTGCTGTAACAAAGTTGCCACAGACTGGGTGGCTTAAACATTATAAGTTTATTATCTCACAATTCTGGAAGCCACCAGGCCAAAGTCAAGGTGTCAGCAGGGTTTCCTCCTGAGGCTCTGGGGTAGAATCTGTTACAGCCCTTTCTTTTTGTTCCTGGTGATTTGCTGGCAATCTTTGGCATTTCATGCCTTGTAGAAGCATTATCCAAATCTCTGCCTTCATCTTCACATAGTGTCTCCCTGTGTGCCTCTTTGGGTCCTCATTTCCCCTTTTTATAGACACTAGACACATTGGGTGAGGAGCTCATCTTGATCATCAGCAAAGACCTATTTCCAAATAAGGCCATCCTGAACGTGTTTTAATGGGACACAATTCAACCCATAATAAGTATTCTAATTTTCTAGATAATTATATGAAAACATATCCTAAAAAAATTGTATCTGTGAAAATATTAGTATTCCTGTGGTATAAAGTAAGGGTTTCATTATATGGTTCTTTTCTTTGAAAACCTTCCGCAGGTCTTTGAGCAAATCTCATGTTGTTCCTGTTTTAGAAATCTTGCATGTACGCCCACACGAAGCTCTAAATAGACTTTGGATATTAAAGTAACTAATTTTGCCTCCAGAAGGATATGATCCTTGGAAGGATTTTTTTTTTTAAGTTAAGGTTTAGTAAACCTGTTGTGGAAAAAAAAAATCCTGTCCCTGAAACATAAATCCATCAAAATTATAATTTTCCAATTAGACTATAAATATATATTATAAAAATCAAAACTAAGAATGAGAAATTATTTATTATTATTTTGAGACATTTTTATGAGTGGATTGGTTTTTGTAGAGTGATGTTCCTCCAAGAGATTTAATCTGCTTCATTATTTTTTCTTTAAAAGTGTCTATGTCAGAAAATCACCGTGGAAACACTGAGGTCAGCTCAACAACTCCACCCACCTCACCATCATCCATACATCTGGGCACCTTGGAAGCACCTACCAATTACCCTTAGCAGATAAGTCGTTGTTGAATTACTCCCTCAGAAATGTGGGTTCCATATAGTTTATAAGGGCTCCCCTGGGGGTGGTGAGTAAGCTAGAGAGGTTTCTAGTGAAAGAGGGTAATAGGCCTTTAGGGTCTTGAGGATTCAAAAGTAAAATTTCCTAAACATCTGGTATGAGTCACTGAGGAGGGAAGGGAAATTTTGCTTCTAGGTCTCAAAGAAATGATCCCTGGATCTAGTGGGAACTCACCAACTTCACTGGCTTGGTCCTGTTGGAGATGGGGGGTGACCCTGTGTCCAGAAGACCAATAGAACCAGGAGTTCAATTTTCAAATCACCAGAAGGGCCTGTGCTGCAAGAAGCTTAACCTTGAGGAATCAGGATCGAACCCATCTAGAAATCACAGCCTTAAGGGCAGAGGTCCAGCTGGTAGCCTGATTCGAATCAGGCTGCAGATCCATATGGACGTCCATGTACTTATTCCTGCACACTCCCTTTTTTGATTCTGTGACACCCAGCGTTCTTAGAAAGTTAGATGAAGGAGAAGAACACTTAAGAAAAACACTCTGGATTTCTTGGCTAATAAGGCAGGTGGCATTTCAGTTGACTGACTGGGATAAATAAATCAATAAATCAATAAATAATAGTAAATAAACAGTAAATAGTCTGATATAAATAGTAAATAAACAGTAAATAGTCTGATATTTTGCATGAACTAAGAAAATCTAACTGCATATAACAGAGCTTCATACTTGTTAAGATTTGGTTAGGAATGGTCCACAATATGAACTTGGAATAGTAATATAAAACCAAATTTTAGAAGAAGTAAAGGGGGAGAGTGACATTTTCAATAAAGCAGGACACTGTGCCTCTCTGCCCTGCTTCCTTCTCCTTAGAACACAGCCTAAAAATGGCGTACAAGGTTTCCACTCACGTGCCATTGGCCAAAACATTCTCAAAGCCAGTTCAGTTATAAGGAAGCTGAAAAATACAAGTAATCCCAGGCTGCCGTGTGCTCAGGTCATGTGTGGATCTATCAAAATACAGAAGGAGAGGCCTCCAAAGAAGGCAGCCAGCAATCTGTCCCAAGTCCATAAACTAAGATATGTGTGTGTGAATGCATCACCCTGGAATATGGCTAGCGAATGTCATGGCAATCACTAACCAGGATGGTTTTCAGGCATAACTGGGCCAGACTGGGGCCTCTAACTTCAGAAGCTGCTATTTGTGGTATTTTATTAGATATCACCAGTGTGAAACATAAACCGGGTTCAATTTAACATAAAATGAATTTTTTAAAAAAATTGTTCTTTGAGGGGAATTGAGCTTATTTTGAGAGGCCAAGGACAGAACACATTGTGAAGGAAAAGGGCTCCTGGTGGCTGGAGGTCTGGGGAGTGGGTGCTTCACCACATACTGTTCTGAGGACTATGATGGACGGCTTCCGAAGTGAAAACAGATACTGTTAAGAATAAGGTTGCTAAGTGCAAAGCATAAATTGCAAAGACAGAGGGGAGAGATAGACAAGCCTCCTTCATTTTCCGTATTAAAGCATTAGAGAGAGTTATCATTGGTACATCTCGAGGGAGTAATTTGATCAACGCTCAGCTGTGACCTTTTCTATCTGAAATAGATGGCATGTTTGCTTTATGATTTCTTATAGTCTGTTAGTGAGGAAGTCATACACACACTATATTCATAATATGATGAGACCTATTTGAGGTTGTTTCCTCAACATCAAATATAATGCATATTTCATTATGAATCCATTCTTACCATTAAAATGCCATTTTAAATGATGTATCAGCAAATGTATTCAGGATAATTTTATGCTAGTAGGAGATGATTTATAGCACTAAATGGTATAGGCTTAAATAGCTAGCACTGAAAAAATGGGACTCATGTGAGAAATGCATCAAAATTCCTATACAGTATTATTACTCAAATAGGAAACATACATTATTCAATTAGCAGCTTTAATATAATTTCAACATCAGTAAAATGTGCCTTTTAATAAGTCTAGCAATATGAAAATAAGATTTAATATAGAAAAATCTATGGATAAAATAACCTTTCCATTTATGATAGGGAGATTTTCCCCCCAATATTTTTCATCTTGCACAAGTTAGTTGCTACAGCAGCGAAAAGAAGGAAAACATAACTTTCTCAAACTTTTCATTTTTTCCCGCATATCGTGGGACTTAAATCATAAGATAAATTGATAATGCTTGAAAACTGGTTATCAATCAAACCAATGAGAACTGGCTAAGCCATTTGTTTGAGAAGTCAAAGAGCAGATAAACCTCTTTTTCTGCTTTTTATTCTATATATACAACTGGTTATGTTAAGGATATAGAGACATAATCAAAATCTACAGTCAAATACTGTACAAGTCTGATTGTTCTGCAAGTAAATTTTCTTGAATATTGTCTCTTGCAAATCTAATTTCCCACGTCGGTGTGTATGTTTAAAATATGGCTAGAGTTGCTTCACACTTAAATGTGTAGCCTGAGTTTCGTAGATATTACTCCATAAATATTCAGTTATGTTGGAAATGAATATAAGGAAAATTAAAAGCAATAAACAAATTAACAAAGCTTTGGGGTATTTGGTACAAATTAATCGCTAGTGCAAGAAATCTTAAAGAGCAAAATGTGAAATAAGGTGAATTATAGTAGTATCATTATTATTAATTATCGGCATAAGAAAAGGAAATGCAGTTGATAAAGTAGAACACTTTCTCCTAGTCTGTGCTAGAAAATAGCATGGATGCTAATCTACTTCATATTAATTTAGGAAAAGGCTCAGAGTTCAGTGAAAACTCATATACCATGCATAGTAAAAACATGTTGTTTTGCTTGTTTTCTTTTTTTTTTTCTTTTCCTTCAAGAACAGTAGATAATTTTATGGATCATTCAGATTTTCAAAAGACAACATAGATGCTGACATATCTACCAAAATGCAAATATTACTGGAAAAGGGGACATTTTCAATGTAAACCAAACTGGCCAAAATTCTATATTGAATAAAGACGCCTAATGAAATAGAAAAGGAGTATTCTTGGTTTCAACACTAAGAAGGACTAAAAGTCATACCTATTTTGAAGACAAGCAAGTAGGGTCCCATGCCTACGCTCCTTTAGCTTTATGTTATTTAGGAACCAGTGAAATAGATAAACTGCCTGTTGGAACCTAACCTGTTTCTAAATGGAAGTGGTGTCTGCCTAGTGAACAGTGTTGCTTATATATACTATACACATTTCAGATTTCATTGTGATTATATTTGGGAGGTAAAAAGCCCTTTTCCTATGGATAAATTGCATTATCAGAGTGAGAAGGCATTATGCTCTAGATGCTTTTTCAAATATAGTCACTCATCTTGAACCAAAATCGTGGGTCTCAAGATCAGTAATGACAAAGGAAAAGGTGTTTTTGAATTAGAACTAGCAATTGTTGACAGTAAGATTTAACGGCGTATATTGATTCGGGAAGTACATCCCATAGTAGCTATTTAAATAAATATCTCTCTATATATACAGTTTTATTGATAAATACACGGTTGTGTGTTTCCTCAACCCTACCTCCTTCTGGCTGTCCTTTTAGTTAAACTGATTGAGCATTTGGTAACAAAAAAGTACTGTGCTGTCTGGAAAAATAATATACAAAAAAGCATTTTAGGGGAGAGTATGCTAGAGCTACCTGGTAACATTCGACAAAATTCTGCACAATTGTTCATTTAATATGTTAGTATTTTAACAAACTTATTAATAATAGTATTTTTAAAAATTAAAATGGAGCGGCCCCTGGGTGGCTCAATTGGTTAAGCGACTGACTCTTGATTTTGGCTCAGGTTATGATCTCAGGGTCGTGGGATAGAGCCCTGCGTTGGGCTCTGTGCTGGGCTTGGAGCCTGCTTAAGATTCTCTCTCTCCCTCTCCTGCTGCCCTTCCCACCTCAAATAAATAAATAAATCTTTTTTAAAAATTCTGTATCTCTTTCTGAAATATGAAAACAGTTAATTTTAATTATGTATATTAATAATATAAAAAAAACCTTTAATGGGGTTAGTAAATTGCAGAAATAAAAACTCTGTAACTGAAAAGCTAAACACAAGTTACTTTTTAGAAATTATACATTGATAGAGGCAGAATCGGTATAACTTAGTTTTCAGTATCAATGCCAGGAAAGCCTGCAAAGTTATGAGACAGCTGGCTGTCTCCCTTTATCCAAGTCATCATGTAATTAATTGGATGAATATATAAATGGAAATTGTACCACAGCAATGCCCATACCCTAGCAGACGGACATGCTTCCTTAATTGTGAGAATATCTGTATTGAATTTATTTTATTTGGATTTATATACCTATTAGAAGCAGTATGCAAAAATGGTTATGAACAAAAGCATTGGAGCAAAAATGATCCAAGTTTGAATACCCAGCTTTTCTACTTTTTTTCCATTTTATAAATGTTTGCCAAGTGCCTACTATGAGCCAGGCACTCTTCAAGGCGTAGAAAATAACCATAAAGGAAACAAATGAATTCCTTGTTCTCATAGTATTTACATCACAGTAAGTCTTGTGTAGAAAAGAAAGAATAAAGAATGCATAATAAAGAATAAAGAATAAATGAAGAATAAAGAATGCAATACATTAATTTTTAATATATTGCCAGAGAGTAAAAAACTATTATTAAGAGGAAAAAAAGAAGGGTAAGAGAGAGAACATGGTGGAGTAGCTTCTGTTTTCTATAGGATGCTCAGGTCTGCTTGATGACTTTTTTTTTTTTTTTTAATTTTAAGTAGGCTCCACACCCAACATGGAGCTTGAACTCACGACCCTGATATCAAGAGTCCTGTGCTCTACCATCTGAGCCAGAACGACTTTTAAAGAACAAACGAAACAAAGTGTTGAATGAAATGAAGGATTCCTCTTAGACAACAGTGTTCTAGGCAAGGGAGATTGCACGGGCCATGTTCCTGAGGTCAGAGTGAGCTCGGCCAGTCCAGAGAGCAAGGAAAGCTGTGCACTGAGCAGAGCAGACGGGGGAGGGGAGAGGGTCAGGATAAGAGTGAGTGAGGAGCTGGTCCTTCAAACCCTCAGAGGATAGAATAGGCATTGGCATTTTATTCTTAGTGTAATGCAAAGTCAAGTAGGACATAACATGGTCTGACTTATTTGAAAAGATCCCATGGCTGTTGTGTAGGAACAAGGGTATAAATAAGCAGTAGGACTGGTTGGGAGGCTCTTCGGACTCCACAAGGAATGCCGACGGTTGGGGCACAAGTGGCAGTTACTGGGAGTGACTCAAAGGGAGTTGATTGAAGATGTATTTTGAAGGGAGCTCACACTATTTTTATTCGGTTTTGTTTATTTAAAACAATTGAAAAAGGAGTCAAGTTTGACTCCACACCTTTTGGCTGGAGCAGCTGAGTGAATGAAGTTGCTTTTACTTGTATGGGCATATTTGCTAACTAAATGGGAAGACTTGTTTTCCTCATCTGGAAGAAGTAGAAGCAAAGATGCTGACTTCACAGGGTTTTTCAGTATTAGTTCAGATAATACATTTAAGACACTAATTATAGAGAGTGGCAAATAGTAAGCACCTAATGCGGGGTAGACATATTTATTCTAAGTAATTATCATGCAGCGCTGTACCATTCGTTAATCTGGCCATTAGCACTTTTGGATTTTGTTTTGTTTTCTTTTCTTTTCTTCTGTCTCTCTGGTAGATTCTCTGCATCCTTCATATCATAATAAGAAGGCAACTCGTCCTCTGCTCACGGATGAGTAGAGGGGTGTTTTCAGGACTGAATTTCTACAAACACAAATGCTATACTACAGTACTCTGGAAGCATCGGTGAATGTCAAACTCGCAGAAAACAGACATTAACAATATTCTCTTTCAAACTCCAGGTTCACATTGTACCTACTACTGCTAATCGTAATGAACGTCTGTTTTGCATTTTCCATTTCAAAGGGGCTTTAAAATATGATCTAATTCTCGAAGTATTGCTGTGAGAAGGGTTTCATCATAAGTACAGTAAAGAAGCAAATACAAAACAAAGTCAAACCAGACTGAGCGTCAAAGGACCCACAGACTGACACTCTTGGGGACACTGATATTCCATTAGTCTTAGAGTTAATATGTGAAAACACTGGCTTAAAATGCTTTCTCACTACAAATGCTATGCTTTGTGCCACTGTCTGCTCACTTCTCCAGGAATTACATAACTGCTCTTGACCTCAAATAATAAAGATCTCAAAAAATAGGAGGCTATTTGGCTTCCCGAGATTTGGAGTTATTTTGGGATACAATCACTCCCCATAGGTAATGAGTCACCTCAAAAGTAAAGAATTAAGTAAGCAAAATCCCCCTTCATTATTTCCATTGGTTTTGTTTTAACCTGATGTTCTCTTTTTGGTCCTACATAAAGATTTCTTTCTTTGCAGGTACTCAGATAACTCTCATATTTTGCCTCTTTCTTGAGTAAACAAATACATGGTTATAGGGGACTCTTTTTAGCATCAAAACCTACATGAAATCATAAATCATTTGTATTAGAATCAACATCAGATATAAGATAGTTTATATATTTTTCAAAGATTTAATCATTTAAATGAAATTACTGGATATTTTTTATGTGCCAGGCACAATGGTGGTCATTCTAAATAATCTTAATGAGACAAGATAAATGGCGACAATATACCACAGTAAGTGTTGACCTAGATGGTCATGACAAAATATGAAATAAGTCCAGTCCTTGCCCTCAAAGAGCACCCAGTTTATAATAGATAATATTCTCCTGCTCAAAAGAGGAGGGCATCTTTTTCTAAATTCCACCCAATATTTGAGCTTCATAAGGAAACCTCAATGAAATCAGAAGGCGTTGGTGTTCAAACATCTCACATCTTCCCCTTAATCTTGTCTAGATTCATATGGCTTACCAGATGTCCTGGAAATGCCCAAAGGGCAAAGGATGGGTTCCCACCATCTGGAAATGGTCCTTTGTAATATTGCAACAACACCACCTCCCCTTTCCCTATGCCCATATCAAAATAAAATGCAACAGCTGGATGTTCAATTATTCAGGCTTCATAAGTACTCTTTAATTACCACTATACGCCATCTATTAACCCAGTAAGCACAAAATTATGTTCTGTAGTTATAGTAGTAACTGAACCAAATACAGGCAATATTTTTTTTTCTTCAGGACTTTCAAATGAATGTTTAAAAATAACTTTTCAAATTTAACTTGGCACTTGTAATCATTTATTAATTTATGATATAAATTTAATTTATAATTATCTCTATAATCTAAAATGAAATGTCTTGAATTTTCCTGCCTTTTGTGTGATTAAGTTCAGACTTAAATATAGGGAATATATAAGGATGCTTAGGGAGTTGTGAAAGAACCTTAGACTGTCTAGCAATCTAAGAAAGTGTGACTAATATGCTAACAATTTGTGTGTGTTTTTGCATATGGATTTACTTATTAAAGAATAAAAAGTAAGCCTGCCATGACCGTCACCATGATACATTGCATCACCATTGGAGAATTAAAAGAGACCTTCATAAAAAAAAAGCATTGGTAAAGTATATTATATGCAGGTTATGTTAAGTATAACAAGGAAGGTATTTAAAAATAATGTTTTCAGACATAAAAATGACATCAGCAAAATTGTTCTCTTCTTTAAAATTGTTTAAAAAATAACAAGGGGATGACTGGGTGCCTCAGTTGGTTGAGCATCTGCCTTTGTCTGAGGTCATGATCCTAGGGTCCTGGGATCGAGTCCCATGTCAGGCTCCCTGCTCAGCTGGGAGCCTGCTTCTCCCCTCTGCCTGCCACGCTCCCTGCTTGTGTTCTCTCTCTTTCTCTCTCTGACAAATGAATAAATAAAATCTTTAAAAAAATTTTAAAAAACTAAGAAATAACTATATCAGTACGAGATAATTTCAAATCTCTCTTTCACTAATTACTAAGAAATATCTCTTCATGATATAACTTCTGCAGCATAACTTTGTATGAAGTTTTGACTATCGTTCTACCATGAATTTGTAACTATGTATGATGAGGCTCAAAGAGGGTTTCACCAGGGAAAAAACCTACTGTTGGCTAACAAGTAGAGAACTTTTTTTTTTACTCTGGCTCTTTGGGGTTTTCTCTTTCCTCCATACTTTTGTCCCCACTGTGCAATAATTTTGCTTCTTAGCATTTCTTTACTCTACTAATTGTCATTTCTCATTGAATGGGGTCATCAAATTTCTGTCACATGATACTTTTAATCACCTAACACTAGCTCATGGTAAAAACACCATTTATCTCCTGTTGGTCAGTTTTATAAAGTCAGGAGTAAATTCTGGAAATATTTATTAATACCTTAATATATTCATTTTTACATCTTTGTAAATAAAATGTTAAATTAAGTTTAAAATTAAATCTGAGGGGCACCTGGGTGGCTCAGTCAGTTGGGCATCTGCCTTTGGCTCAGGTCATGATGCCAAGGTCCTGGGATCGAGCCCCGAGTCGGGCTCCCTGCTCAGCAGGGACTCTGCTTCTCCCTCTCCCTCTGCTGCTCCCCCTGCTTGTGTGCTCTCTCTCTCTCCCTCTCACTGTCATATAAATACATAAAATTTAAAATTAAATTTTAAGAAAATGAAATAAGCTCTCAACATAGGCTATGGTCTACATTTTGCTTCAATCTCAAATTAGGCCCTGGCAATGGTTCCAGAATGGGACATGTAGGGGGCTGGAAAATGACTCCTAAAAAGATCAGACCCTAATTCCTAGAACCTACAAATGTTGCCCTTATATGGAAAAAGTGTGTTTACACATATGAACAAATTGTGGATTTGCATATCTTGGATTATCTAGGTGTGTCCTAAATATAATCACATTTATTCTTATAAGAAGGAGACAGGATATCTGACATATACAGAGGAGAAGGTGATACAAAGATGGAACAGAAAGAAATTTGGAAATGTTGCCTTGAAGTCAGCCATAAGCCAGGGAATACTGGCAGCCACCAAAAGCTGGGAGAATCAAGGAGTGGATTGTCCTCAGAGCCTCCAAAAGGAGCCTAGGTCTGTGACTTTTATTTTGGACTTCTGCACTCCCAAATTGTGAGAGAATAAGTTTCCGTTGGATTTAGCCACCAAGTTTGTGGTAATTTGTTATAGAGCCACAGGAACCTAGCAGAGTTGAGGCCATCAGGCAGGACTGATGTGCTACTGGATTCATTTAAAGACAGCAGTATTCTGAGACATTTATTTGCTTCTGTAGACCTAAAAGTATTTCTCTCGTATGCCAGACATTCTTTTCTCCTCAGTCTCATTTTCTCTTTGCTTACCTCTCTGTTCATGCCATCGCAGAGGTCTATCCTGATGTAACCAGAGGCCTGCAGTGTAGCCTGGTAAGATCTCAGCTCAGTAACATCTTGTGTCCTCTATAGCTTCTCTTCCTGTAAGAGTTTCTCAGTCATGCTGACCCTTGTTCAAGTCTAGAGTTATACATGCTGGCTGGGACATCCCTTGACCAATGGGAGATGAAGCCAGGTTATAAATGCCCTACTCTTCCTTATTCTGCATAAAAAATTGTAGGGTGCACTGTTCCATGACGGGGCCCCATGGGTCTGAGACCCAGGTGCCCACAGCAGGAGTCAGATCAATAGCAGACCTTTGATCAGCTATTTTTCCTTCTCAGTTTTCCTTTCTCAGTTGCCATTCCTGTTCCTTGAGATTATTATTATTATTTTCTTAAATAAAGGATCCACGTGCAAGCCTCAGCCTCAGCTCTGCACCTGGAGGGAGTCACACCTAAGAGAGCTGGCACAGCGAGTGGCTGTGGACAAGGACTGGGAGAAGTGTTTCTGGATCGGAGCACTCACTGATCCCACAGCTGTGGGGACCCACTACTGGTGGGCTGGGCTGGGTATCCTGCCCAGCAGGCTACAACAGCACAATTACAGGGTTCTTGCTGATGGTGGCTGGAGGTGACACAGGTGGGAGTTCTCAATCTCCTAGCCAACGGTAAGTGGAAGGACAGGACAGCGAACTGACTTATTAAATGGCCTTGACACGTTGAAAATACAAAATGACATTCTCAATGGAGCCATTAATTCAAAACAGATGATGAAAGTCAAAAACTTCCATATCATCATTCAAAAGGACCCTTATCTTCTGCAGCCCAATGACAGATGGTGCTGAAATCAGGCCCCAAATTTAATTGTAAGGATTGCAGAGCCATAAGTAGACTAAACACAACACTTAATAGGTCTCTTTTGCTAAATCAAAGGCACTGATGAGGTAACACTGGGGCCCTGAGATCTGCCTTGGGAACACTACTTGGATGAGCCTGAGAATCTTTAATTGTCTCCAATTGTCACTGAGCTCCCTTTCTGTTGGTGGAAGAAAACATCCTCTCCTCAGATGGCAACATGTAAAGACATGTCCTGACACAGATGTCTTACAAGATCATCTTCGTTCTTCAAAGTCTGTCCCATCTTCCCACATTGCCTCTTGACTATGGGTTGGCAAAGTTTTTCTATAATTAGCTGAAATTATAACTATTTTTGGTTTTGTGGGCCAAAGGGCAAAATTGATATCATTATGTCGTCATTTCTGTAGCCACTTAAGAATGTTAAACCATATTTAGGCCGCAGGCCACACAGAAACAGGAACAGGTGGGATTTGGCCCCTGGGTCATAGTTTGCTGACCGATGACCTCAACCTGTTAGTTTTCAAACTTTAGAATCTATCAGAGTCACCTAGGCGACCTGATAAGATCATTTCTAAGACCCAACAGCAGAGTAGGTCTTGGGTGGGCTGAGAATTTGCATTTCCAGTATGTTCCCCAGTTTTGCGGACAGTGTTGATTGGGGAAACCACTGCTCTCGATGGATAAGATTAAATTTTAATCTGTGCAAGGAAATACAGTCCTGGTTCTGAGAAGGAAGAGATGTATATAGCTAATATGAGCCAGCATACATGGGAGGATCGTGTTTTAGAGTGGCTTTTGGGATTGTTGACCAGGTGGCCAGAACATAAAGCTGGAAAGAGGAGAATGTACTGATATGGGGCACCTGGAGTCAATTTAGTGACTCAGGCTTGGATATCCCAGCCGGGACACCTGGTGCAGGTTCTAATCAGCTGTTTGTATTATTTTTTGAAGCTTAGACATGACTGTAACCTACAGAAAATGGAATAAAGATGTTGAAAACATTCTGGCATATTCCTGAGGAAAGGCTCAAGAAGCAAGCAGGAAGATATTAGTTTTGATATATTATGTGAGACCAGAGAACACACCACTTGATTGATTACATCCCCTGAAGGCCCAGTGGTCACTCATTTTACTCTGACAATATAGAATTCACTGAAGACGCTGGCTACATCATTGAGCCCTGGCTAAGGTTCACTTAAAGTGAGTCAGATGGGACCACACCTTACTGTGTTGTCATTTCCCTGACCCCTGTGAGCATAATTGTGATGGATACTCTTAGCAACTGATTGGAAAGCAATGCACTCCCCTTGGTTCCTGACCTTGGGAGTAACTTAATATGGTGGGCAGACCACATGGAAATCCTTGAAGCTTTCTGCCCCCAGGCAAGATGACAAGGTAGAAATAATACTATGTCTCAGAAAAAAACAGCAGAGATTAGGGCGACATCAAATACTTAAAGTCTACAGGAACAGTGCTCCCACTGCATACCCATTCAACAGCTAGTTTTATACCTGTGAGATTCAATTGGTCATGTGGATGATAAAGAACTACTGTCACCCAAGTGTTACCCCAACAGCAGCACCAGCACTGGAGGTGGTATCCACACAAACTTTGGTGTTCGGTTTATTCCAAATGAACTGGCAAAAGCATGATTTTTACCCTCATCATTAAAGAGAATCATGCCTTTCAGCCATGTCCCACACCTAAGCACAGTATTAATTAATTAATAGGAGTCTCTCCTATCTTTTTGTGAGACATGCTAGCCATCCTCTGAGAAACATGTCATATAAATGAGCCATAGTATTCTTTATAGAGTACTTGACCCTAGGGAATCCAAGAAGTGCTATGGGAGGAGTAACATATAGGGGCAAATCCCATGGAATGGAGTACAGGGGAATTTCTAAACCAACATTTTTCTAACCTAGCGAAGCAAACCTCTCTTGGGTAAAATTTCACTAAATACTCTTAATAATACAAAAGAGAAGTATAAGACAGAGTCCTTAAAATCTACTTGGGAGACCTGATAAATATTCATGAAACCATGAGTGAACAACACATATCATTAATTCTCAAGACTGCGTGATGAAAACTCAAGTACTACGGGCTGTAGGAGAGAGAGAAAGCTGGACTAGAGCATCAAAGAGAGCTTTATGGAGGACCTGGGATTTGAGCAAAGACTTAGGAGTGGTATTTAGAAAAGTAGAATGGAGAAGAATATACTTCAGGTAAAGAAGACAATACAAAGTACGCAGGATGTGAGAAAAGGCACACTTAATTCATGGAGCAAGAAAACTATGAAGTGGTTAAGACAGCAAATACGTGGTGTCGTTAGAGAATGAAGGGAAAGGGTCTTAATCATTCAGCTTCATTAAATAATGATACAGCATAAAGTTAAGAGGGATCATAGGCATTTAAGCGAGGGTTCGCACAGTGAAGGCGACATTTGGCAGACCAGTCAAGGAAAAGTGTGCAAAATGGGAATTCTTGATGTTCTTCCTAATGCTTTGGCTGTACTTCTATTGCCTTTAAAAGTTCCTGTTCCTCTAGCTATCCAATAAATCTTGTAAGCCAAGACATCTTCCTTCACAGGCGTTCTTGCTCTGTACTTTCTCCACCTGCAATCTCATCTACAGTTGGGGATTTGTTTACCACCTGTTCACAGATCCCCCACAATTTCTGTCTAGCCCACACTGAGCTCCCAGAAACGAATATACCTATCTTCTCTCTAGATACCTTCACTTAAATGATATCTCAAACAGGGCAATAAGAATGAGGAGGGTTGTCAGTCACATGTAACACACATTAACAAAGTGTAGGTTAAATAAGTAAGTGATTTTTTTCAGGCAATAAAATGTCTAAGGGCAGATAGTCCAGTGCTCCTGCGGTTGGGCAGGGTTCTAGGCTCCTTCTTTGTCATGCAGAGCTGTCCTTAATGTGTGGTTTGTCTCCCCACGGTTATAACAGGGGCTGTTCCTCCTTCAAGGAATGTATCTTTATTGCAAGCAAGAAGGGGAAGGGAGAAGGGCAAAGGCATGTGGAGATAATGTTCATTACTTAATTAACAGAATAATAATTTTCCTGGAATCTCTGGCAGTAGGCTTCAGTCTCTATCTCATTGGCCAGAAAAGCATTACACAGCCACCCCTAGATGCAAGGAAGTATGGAAAATCACATTTTTACCCACATGTAGTATGACGACCTCACAAAAACAGGGTTGTGTTCATAAAATGAAGGGTTTCAAGTCAGCAGTGGAAAGCTCTGCTGCGACATCCAGAATTCAACTCGTGATGACCCCTCCTGATTCCGTCTTCTTCCAGTACTGCTGCAATGAGTGCATGGTCCCCCACCCTCCAGGTCCTCAAGCCAGACCCGTCCCTTCACCACTTTGCACCTAGTTAACTTCTTAAAGCAAATTGAATAGTGTCCCCCATTGGTTTACGTGCCACAGTGGCTTCTCATTGTTCTCACTTAAAGATGGCACTCATTAATAGGACCTAGAGGGTTCCTTAAGTCCAGACGCCGACAAGTTGTATTTCAGCTCTCTCTGCAAATTCCAGGCAGGCTGGTCTTGTCTGAGTTTCTGTTCTTTCCTTGTTCTCTCTTTTAGGATTTTAAAATGTGTTTGCTTCTCTCTCCTGACCACTTCTATCTCCAGATTCCCTTGGTTAAGTCCAGCTTGTCTTTCAGATTTTTTTTTTTTAATTTTATTTATTTATTTGTGAGAGAGAGAGAGAAACAGCATGAGAGGGGAGAAGGTCAGAGGGAGAAGCAGGCTCCCCGCTGAGCCGGGAGCCTGATGTGGGACTCGATCCCAGGACTCCGGGATCATGACGTGAGGCGAAGGCAGTCGCTTAACCCACTGAGCCACCCAGGCGCCCAAGCTTGTCTTTCAGATTTTAACTCTATTGTTACTTCCTCAGAGAAAAATCTCCCTTGTCCTCCAAACAAACAAAAAATTTATATTTATCCATGTGATTATTTGATTTTGTGCATCAGGGTCCATATATTTTCATGCTCACCTTCATATCACCTCGTTCTACTTAGGCATCCACTTATACATATTTATGAAGTAAATAAACCAAAGAAGGGTAGAAGAAGAAGAAAGAAATTGAGATAACAATGTGTCTATCTCCATTCTAAACTCAATCTCTACCAGGAAGATAAGAGAATCTACAAAATGATGTCATCTTCATTATTTGGAGAGAAATAATATCTAGGAAAAAGGCTCAACCAAGATGAATTAATAAGAAGAAAAACAAACAAGAAAGCTTTGGCTCTCTGTACTTATTGGTAAGAATGCAAAATCTTAAACAAAATTCTAGCACACAGGATAATAATGCACATTACTACTTTAATAATAAAAAACTATTATTATGCATTCTTTATTCCAAGTGATAGACACATTGTTTAGAAAGGACAGCTATCAATATGAATTTTTTATATTAGGAGGTCAAGGGGGAGTTAAGTAGTTATGTTAATTTAGGAGCTACTAAAAAGATAAATTCCATTTCTGAAAAAAAGTCTCTTGGCTAAAATATAGTTTCTTTCTTATTAAGGAAAACATATCTATTGCAAATAAATGGTTGATGCCATCTGAGTTGAAATTAATTTCTTTCCAAGTCCGAAGTCCACCGGAGTCTGTGGTATGTTCTGAAGTTCATATCAACACAACAATGACAAAATTGCAGCAGTGACAACAATAGCAAATAAAATACATCTTGGAATTGAATATTTAAAAAGTTATTATTTCCAGATAATGTGATTAGCCAATAGAAACAAATAAATAACCAAACAGAAAGAAGGGAAATGAGGTCGTCTATTAGAATGAAGGGACTTTATATGAATTAGGAAACATCCATATGATAGAATTTGAAAAGATAAGCACACCAAAATGTTAATTATGGTTATATCCATAGAGTTCTAATATAGGAAATTAAAATAGGTTTATTTTCGTTTTGGGATTTTCACATATAGTCAGAAGGAATAGTTGCTATATAAATTGTTAAAGGAATGGGCAATTGCATTTTTTAGAGTTTTAGTGACTTAATATATAGAGTGCATATTGGTCTTTATTCTTGTCAAACCCTAAATCACTTCCTGCCTTTAAGTTAGACACTAATGTAGATAAATTAACTCTACTGGGTCACTTGGGTGTCATTCAGTACAATGTTCTATTCTGGAAAGTGTAGGAAACTGCATAATCCATGTGGACTGGTACAAATGGCAACTGGACATTTTTAGTGATGCCTTTTATTTTTTTTAGCAAGTGTATCAGAACACACAAGGTCAAAAGCTTGTGATCTTTCCCATATTTTAATTTTGAAAGTTGATATTTTATTTTGCCATGCTTTTACTTGCCCAAATAACTCCAAATTTTATTCCTATGTAACTTCTCACGAGTATTTTAAAATTTTTAAATAGTGTAACTGGTGAGAAATCTTACTTTAAGGGAACGATTTTGATTTTAGAAATTAGGCAAATGCCATTCCAAGTCAGGTATGGTGCATACATCTCTCATCAAAGTACACAGCAATGGTTTGGTCAAATTATCACAGGATATATAATACAATGGCAGTATTTTTACTTGTAGTCATGGGATCTAGTCGTAACACCTGTGTTCAGGGTTGTACATCTTAGGGAAATCCCTTAAGAATTTGGAACCTCTGTTTTATCATCTTAAATTGTATATTATTAACTTCCCTTTCCTCACAGAGTTGGTGGTCAGAAGCTGATATGTCAAGTCAGTGTTCTTGTTTCTGTTGTAAACAGGGTCCAATACCCTTGGCGGTGGGAGCACTGTTGATGTTCTTAGCTTCGGAGCTGACGAATCATGAAATTCATGTTTGCTAAACATATTTAATTAAGGTCAAATAAAAGTTTAATTTATAACCCTATCATTTCTAAAACACAAACATCTGACTGCAATATTTCTAACATTAGTGTGTGTTTCTGCAGAGATTATCCTTTCCTTCCGGATTTTATATAAGCGATTGGACTCCATTTTTCCCCATTTAATATATCTTGGGTACAAGCAGCCGTGATATATGGATAACTACTTTCTATAGTAGAGAGGAAGTTTATAACCATTCTTTCTATCAGAAAATAATAAACACTTTCCTAATATATATTTCTGCATATAAAACATTCTTCATGTAGTTTTTGGGAGGAGATTATCAGAACCGTATAGCAATGATGATAGATACATATTTACCACATTCATTCTGAATACATTTTTCCTTCTGGGAAGATAACTATTTTTGAGCAGTATTAACTTTGTTTTCACTTTTGATTGTGATTTTCCTCAAATGTTCCTGAGGTTTCAAGATCTATCTCAATAGAACAATTTCTCCTTTGCTCCATATGAAATATGGACGCTGGTTCTTTGAAGATGTGAAAAAATATGTTTGACACAGCATTTTGTGCAGAAATTTATGGTAATGTCTTCTTAAATCAAGTCTCCACACTTACTCCGGATCTTAAAATGTTACAAAGTTTGATTCAGTATCTTACGTTGATTGCCAACATCAAAATGCTATGACCCATTGTTTCGAAACAAACGGAAGATACACACACACACACACACACACACGCGCGCGTGCACACAAACACACAAACATTTATGTACACATACATACATATATAATTTTTTTGAAAAGAACCTGTTATCTGCTTCTGGTTCATACCGTAAAGTTTAAAATATTTTGCCCTCATTTTCATTATTTTGGTTTTACATTAAAAACACAAGGCATGTATCTTGTAAAAATATTTTTTAAAAATTGGGGTAATATACAGATTCACATGGCCCAGTTCTCAAGTTTCATAAAGTAATTTTGTAAAGGGTCATAATCCATTCACATTTCACAGGAGTGATTTTAATTAAGAAGTATTCTTTTAAACGTCACTTAAATCAGAGGCCATATTCTCTTGCACACTTCCTAAGTGTGAGCTTATGTTTTGTGTGTTCACTGGCTATTCTTTCTCAATATCCTTTGCTCTGTCCTCATTTCCTGAAGTCCAAACATTTGGGAGCCTCAGAGATTAAACTTGGTCTCCCTTACTCTTTATGCATTCACCCCCTTCAGGAGCTTATCAAATCATAAGTTTTTATTCTAAGACTCAGCCCCAAGTTCAGGTAATTTATATCTGGCCTCTCCCCTCCACACAAGCCAATCCTGTTGCCTACTTGACACATCCACACACATGCCTAATAGATACATCAAATTTCATGGGTCAAAATGTATGTCATATGTCCTGATACCTCCCTCTAAGCCAAATCACAATGCCTGTTTGTGAATCAGAAAACATTTTTTGGCCAGATACAGACCAAAACGTTGGCTGCATGCAGACTACACTGCACACTGAATTACCATATCAAAAAAAAAAAAAAAAAAAGACACTGGTGAAAAACAGTCAGGAGTCAAGTGCACGTGTTGGAGAGAATGGGATTTATATTTTATTCACCACTCACTGCCATGGCTGGAAAAATGTGCCAAGCACAATCTGCACAACCATATGCAGAAGCCCTCCACTGTTGGCTCCCCAAACTATTCTCTCTCTGTCAATGGTGACTATATTGTTGCTCAGGCCACAGACCAATTTCTTTATTTCAGAACAGTCATCCTACCTACCAGAACATTCTCTGGCCCAGCCCCCCAGTGACATCCAGAATCTGACCACTTCTCCCCACACCTGGCACATCCACCCAGATCTTGGCCACCTTCATGGCTTACCTTGATTATGAGAATAGGCTTTGCTTCCCTGTTTCCCCCTAAAACTTATTTTCAACCCAGGAATAAACATCAGATATTTAAAAATTCTCCATTGGCTTTTCCTCTACCTCAGAGGAAATACTATCAATTGCCGAAAGACCAGCACAGTCTGCCCAAGTCCTATCCCTTTAGCTGTCTGAACGTAACTGCTTGCCTGCTTGGTGCCACAACACCAGCCACGTGGGCCCTTGCTCCTCCCTTCCCTGGCCGGGGCCTCAGCACTTGCCCTTCCCTCCCCTGGAGTGCTCAGTCTCTCCCACGGACATGGGGCTGTGTATCCAGGTCTTCTTATGTTGGCTTCAATGTCCACATCCACTACCATTCTACATAAACTTCAGTTCTTCCCAGTTTCCTTTCCCTTCTCTATGTGTCCTTGGAGCGCATAGACCTATCTGACATCAAAACTTCTACAGCGGGTCTTTTCTGGCCACATGATTTAAAATGTCAACCCCCAGACACACTCTCCACTCTCCTCCTTCCTAGGACTTCTCTCTTGAATACTTAGGACTATCCCAAATTTTTCTACAGGGATTTGTTTTTTTGTATTATTATTATTATTATTTATTATTTAGCAGTGTTTCTTTGGTCTTATTGAGTGGAATTACTTATTCCTCTCACTTCCTGCGTGTATGTACGCATGACCTATCATTCCATTATTATTATGATTCAATTTTCATTATTTTTTAAGAATACTATCGCAGAAGATTCTCACGTGAATAACTTTGTATTTTCATAGGAATATCTTTATAGGGTAGATTTTTCTGAAGTAGAATTGAGAGGTCTTAGGCTGCCCATATTTTTTAAAAATAGCAGATAGTACTTACGGTTTTTCTGAGAGTTGTTGCTACATCATGTTCCTCAAGTTGAATATGAGAATACCGAACTCTCTATATTCTCAACAATATTCTACGTATAACTCCGTAATTTTTTTTTTCCATTCTGAGTGAGAACTATCCTAACTTGTTTCAATATATTCTCAGCTCTTTTCTGGCTCTTACCCATTTTCATGACCTCTTTGGGATTCATACACTTATATAATTTGTTCAAATTTCCATTTGGTTATTTGCATTTCTTCTCAATGATTTTGCATATCTTTTTGATATATTTTGTGTATGAACTACTTATGATTAGTGTCACAAATGTCATTCCTCAACTGGTATTTCTATTAAGCTAAGTTTATGTTGTGTTTGCCACATAGGTTTTCATTTTTAAGAATGATTTCTATCTTAATATTTTTATTTATGTCATATGAGTTTTCTATCATGCTTACAAATCTTAATCCAAAATTTGAAAACAAACCTCATATAGATGGATAGATAGATATAAAATATATATGCTTTAGCTGAAATTCCAAGCGTCACATTAACAGTTAGATATCCTTACTTTTTCTGTAAGAGGAGCCCATGTTCCCAGCTCCATTTATTTAACAATTCATCCATCAGCTATTTCATGATATGAAATGTTATCATTATCATCTAATAACATTCCAAATACACATGGATTTTTTCTTGTATGTTGTCCTTCCTTTGTGATATATTTCACCAAGAGCACATTCTACTGTTACCAGAGTTTATACCACATTCCCGTGAGTGTGTGTGTGTTTGGGGGGAACCTCTTCCTCCTTATGTTATTCATTACCATAATTCCTTTTCATCTTTACACCTTCCAGCTTCCAGATACCCTCCCCAAAACTTATGTGAGACAATAATCACGCTGTGTGTTTGTCCAAAGACATGGACAAACATTTGTACCCATAATGAAATTTGTGTAGTGAAGCAAGGCACATAGAACTTACTGCCTTTTAAATGAATTCAACCAGCAATCCTCCTTTTAAAGTTTGTAATAATTGTACACTTTATATATAGAATGTATAAATTAAAAAGTATATAATAATGTCCTCTTGCTGTATTTGTGTGAAAAACAACTACTATACATGAAAGAGGGGTAAGCTTCCCCCCAGAAAACTTTTTCATTCAGAAAAACAACAATTTTCTGCCTCTTTATTTTAGTCAGATCACAAGAGGAAATAAAAGGTGCCAGAAATGTTCAAAATCACTATTTCATCTCAGCACACTTTTCTTTTAATTCTTTTTAGAATTAAAAGGAAATACATAAAGCCATAGGTCTGAAATTCAAAGATTTTCCTGAGTCTTAATTCTCCCTGACTTTGAGTATTCACAGGGATGGCCGCCTGCTTTCCATCTTGCTGTGGCCCTTGGCACTGCTATTTGGAACACTAGCTTGTCTTCTTTTTAACTCTCTAACTGGAGCCTGTCCCAGGACTGTAAGTTCCATTACATCCCCTAAGAATATTCTACAGGGCTTTTTTTCCCTCTACAGCCTTTGTCTTTCTATATTAACATGGTTTCCACTGTCCTTTTTGCGATGATATGATTCATATCGATACCATTCTTCCAAATTCTGGTTCTTCTTTATAGATCCATGTTCAAAATTCCCAAAACAAATTTTATTGTAATTTCCAACTCACTAGCTTCTTCCCTTCCATGGTCCTCAGTTTTTTGGTGATAGTATCATATTTATCTCGGTCACTTCTGCTCAGTATTTATGCTTTTGTCTCTAGTGCTCTCTAATCAGATCAACTATAATTGATTCTCCCTCCACCATGTCTTTCCATTTCCCCCATCATCACCACTTTCTAAACTGTTACCACTTCCCTAAAATGCTGCAAAAGTTTTATGCTGCCTTTCCTGAACTCACAAATATCCCCGCCAAATTATTTTCCAAAAATCATCTTGCCACTGCCATTCGAAGGGAAAATAAGTAGTTTCTCAATAACTATTTGTTGACTGTCTGGCTGAATTTTTACCAACTCCCCCTTACCAAATAACATATGGATAAAATGCTCTGAAATGGTGTTAGCTTTCTGTATTATGTTATAATTCGTATATATATATATATATATTATATTGTAATTTTACCCTTCCTTAAATCTCTGTTCCCAGACATGAGCTCTGGTTTTCTCACCACTCTGTGATGCATTCATAATTTTGTCTCTGCATCCATAACATATCAGGTACGCAAACGTTACTTTGGTTCTTTTTGTTCAAATGCTATACATCCTTCAGGTAGAAATACAAAACTGATTCCCCATGAAAAGTTCCCTAATTGTTCAAGCTCTCCATGATTTGTTTCTAGTCCCCAATGTCTGTGACATGTAACTCGTTGATCACTTCTTTCCTACTTTGTATTATGGTTTTCTGTGTCTATATCTTATCTTGCCAATTAGACTAAACATGTAATGTCTGAGTTATATTTTTACTTTTTTTCTCTCTCAACTTGTTATAGTGTCTTTATAAATTCTAGTGCAGCATGGCCAATGGAAAGAGCATTGGGGCAGAAGTTTTGCATTGGATTCCTGGACCTTAAAATAATACTTTTCGATAGTTCTCATCACACAACATTCCAGCTTCATTTTCTAACTCCTACATCTACACGTTCTACTCCTTGTATTTTCTGTTGCCACCCACAGGGACTTGTCCGACATCCTGGTCCATAACAGCACTCCTTTCTCATTGTGAAATTCTACAATATACAAGTCTGTAAGACATTGGATTATACATACAGGTTTTCACTGTGAGATTATTTCTATGTTGACTGCCCCATTCCATCAACTAGCGAAAAACCTTTGATCTCAAGTCAAATTAAATTCCATCAATGCCAGATTTCCTATTTCAGAGCCTCCTACCTCCCTCTTTCCCCCAGTGATTGCATCTAGGTTTTAACTGGTTCAGTGGCCATGTTGCTGACACCAATCATCCGGTCATTCTCTCACCAATCCATAGAGATGTCTGCATTTTTACTTGGACATGTGACCTAAACTGCATCCACTACTGCAAACTTTTGTCCAGACCTCAAGGTCCTCTAGGTTCTTGGACTTTCAGGGTCTCCATAATGTTACTCTTAGTTACTTCTTTCATTTCATTGAGGCATTTCAGGCTGTTGCTACCTCAATCTCCTTCATCAGGCACACCATGAATTCACATCTACCATGATCTCCCAAGCCTACATCTTCCTAATACGATAAAGTAGAGCCTTCCAGTGTTGCCTTGTTTTTATCTCAAGCTCCAATTCCACATCAGTACTGTGCCCCCTCCAGTAGTAGTCCCACCACCTCTCTTTGGCTTTATCTTTGTCATGCTGCTCTGAGCACATCAAACATATCATTTATTTTATCTCTGTGATTTGTTTCTCCTAGGTTGTGTTGCATGTTAAGTTGTTTCACTGAATTTCTCACATATTTTGTCAACCCTAATGGGGAAGTCAGAAGAAACCTAGGTTAAACCCTGAATATTTGAAAGAGGAGAAGCTTATAGCAGAATTCCAGCACACATGCAATAGAAACATGTATTAGCAAGGACATTTTTTGCCACCTCCCCCATCTCTATTGTTCAAGAGAAAATTTCCCCAACATAGTTCAATAAAAATTTTACTGAAGGATAATATAACTTCACAAATCATAAAAGGAAAAGCTAATAAGGTTTTAACTGTAATTATCACCCAGGCCAAGGAAGAGATAATTATCATCAGCTCCTTCTTACTTCTTCTAAGTTATAACCTTGGCTCCCCAGATCACCATTGTACTCACATCTAACACTCTGAGTCAGTTCAGAGTTAATTTTGCTTATGTATGTGTGTCTATATATGTATATACAGTTTATATTTTTTGGTTTCTTTCACTTGAGATTCAAACTCTGAAGTTCTTCCTTATACTTATTCTTTTATTTTAACTGCTACCATTATAGTAAAATATCACATAATTTGTTTATCCATATTTTTTGTTCATGGACTTTTGAAATGTTTTCAGATTCTAGCACTTATGAATGTTGCTGCCATGAGCATTATTAAAGAAAGCTTTTGATGCACATATATACCCTCATAGAGACATAGATAGATAGATAGATAGATAGATAGATAGATAAATATACATATTTATACATCCTTTTCCTGGGCATGGCTAGTAGTGGAAGTGCTGAATCAAGCTATGCCTGTCAGCTTTAGCTGATAGTGGCAACCTGTTTTACCAAGTACGTGGGTCATCTCTATTTGTGTTTTGCTTTACATCTTAGCTTATTACCCAACAGAACTTAACAATTTGGTAAATATGCTGAAGAGGAGCCTGTGGAACATAAAGTTTACTTTTGTGTACCTCCTTGTTCACTGAGATATTAGCCTCTTAATTTCTGGCTGCCTTGATTTCCCCATACTGTAATTTTTATCTCCATCCACCTTAGATTATCAAAAACTCTGCTAGTTTCCCTGAATTTTAGCATCAACTTTTTGCCTGAAGTCTTAGTTTCTCATCCTACACCAACAAAATGGGACATCACCTTGGGGAAAAGGAGCTTAAACAAGGCCAGTCCACTTCTCTGAAACCCCAGTAATATCTTGATCTGCATGCCTGATTGAATCAGTAGTTTCTTATATCTTTCATTTTCTTTTGTTTGTTTGTTTTTGAGATGTGGCATTTTCCCCCCCAGATACTCTCAATAGGGGCACTGGTTTTCTAAGAGCTATCTCTCTAACATATTTGGTAAAAACGTTAAAATGTCTATAGTTAAAGGTCTTGGGGGTATAGATGGGTGATTGTTCCAGATTTCTATAGTTAGGAGAGCTGAAGTATATCCCATGGTGAGAGGTACAATATTGTACCTGAAATGCCTGAACTGTAGAAGGGAATTCATGTACCAAAAACCCTATCTGCCAAAGAAGTTGTACGTTGTGAGCCTCTGATCCCAGATGAGCTAAAATAATAAGTATAATGTGTGTACTTGTCTCTACATCCAAACCTTTTGAATGAAGCACCACTGGCAAACCATGCCAACACTCTGCTCAAATTCTAGATGGCAGATTGCTTCCGGTTCCAACAGTTCCACAATTTACAACTGGTGTAGCTTTGGTATCAAAACTGAACACTTACCTTCTAAATTGTCATTTACAAAAATTCCATGTTATCTCTCAAACTATTATGATTTCAGTATCATTAACAATGCTAGAACATAAACATGAGAGTCAAATCAGTTCTTACATATTTGCTGAAGTAAAACAAAAGGCAGTTGAAGTGAAAGGGGAAGGATCTTCAGTAGAATCTTGCCTTTAAGAGTACAAACATATTTTTATTTGTGAAAGAGGGGTACCTTCTGTAATCACTGAGCACATTATGTGTGAATCTTTATTGATTTATTAGACAAATCACGAGTATATAGTTACTCCATAAATAATGTTCAAATATATCAAGCACATTGGTTGAACGATCGAGATTATGTCTCAAAATATATTGAATTTAGGATGCTTTTTGTTCCTTGGGATCTTAAAAAACAATATTTAAAAAAATTTTGTTGCACCCAATAGAAATATTAAAGACATGGTATAATTACAAGAATATAAAATACCGAGGGTGGGGTGGAGTGGAAATCCATCTCATACTTCCAACCGAGTTTACCACTTGTCTAGCAATTATCGTAAGTGCTTCCCCACCACTGAGAGTGAGAAAGGAAGCTGCTGTTGCTGCCACTTCTGTGTTGTATGTTGCTATTTTATCCAATCTCTTCTTGTAAATAACTTCTCAGAAACCTTAAATACCCATTTCAAAAGCACTTCTTAAAGCAAAGTACTCACTTGTTCTTCCTTCTTAGAACTTGGCATTTTGACTGCCAAAAATTCACAAAAGATGGAACAGGCCTGCTGAGAAAATAGAAAAAAAAAAGATAGAATTACCACCTAGTGTTATATTCAGGTGCTATGCTTTACTTTCCTCTTAATGGTAGCAGTATATTGTTTTAGCTAATTCATAGACACTTAAGTAAAAAGAAAACTGAACTGGGGAAAAAAATGTCTTCAGTTCGGCACAGGTAAATGAAAAGGTCTGTGCTTGATCACCATATTTATCATAGATAAGGGTCTTTAGTGTTTTTCTGATGAGTGTACATAACATCAACACTTTTGGATGACAGTTGGGAAAATAGCTTCTTATGTCAGAAGATTAGTTCAAAATTATTCCAAACAGATATATTCCAATTAAAACAATGGGGAAATAATGCATGTTAGAAACTTGCTTAACTGCATATAGTTGTAGCTCTGACACTAGCTGCTATGTTCTGTGAACAGGCCATGTCATAATCTTGCAACAATAACACAAAGAGTTGGAAGCCACGATCCACTCAAGTGTCCTTCAACTCTTGTGTTCTATCACTTGCTGCCTGCCTGCTTTTAACATCGCTGGATCTTTGCAACAGAATTCTAGCTAGCTTGCTGTCTTTCACATATTTTTACCACTCTCCATACTCTTGCCCACCCTACTAGGCCCCCTCTTGCATATAGCTCCCTAATTCATTACACATCAACCAGTTGCTTCTCTGACTTCTTTTGGTTCAAGCACAAATTGATCTGTTTGACTTTCAGTATGTCGTTCTAACCTTATATTCCACTAGTTCTCACAAGGTAGCATCCATTCACCGTTTTTTTGTCTTGTTTTGTTTTCAATTTCTCACTCTAATCTTGCATTTGACCCATGTAGCCATTTACTTCTGCTGTTCTGCACAACTGAAATATTTTTCCTCTTTCCCTCCTCTTCACCATTCCAAAAAAGCATCATCTTTTCAATGGTCACCAACAATCACTTTAGGCCATTTAAAAATTTGTTTCCTTAACTCCTATGTAAGCATTACAATGTGTTTGTGAATTTCTTCACCCTCAAATGCATTGGAAGCTCCTTAGAAGCTAAGACAGTACCATGGGTCATACAGCGGATGTGTAGTTGGCCACATCATAACCTCTGCTCAATGCTTCTGAATTCCATTTCACATATTCACATGAATCAGATATTCTATTTAAGAATAAGTAAGTTTTGGGGCGCCTGGGTGGCTCAGTCGTTAAGTGTCTGCCTTCGGCTCAGGTCATGATCCCAGGCTCCTGGGATCGAGCCCCATGTCGGGCTCCCTGCTCTGCGGGAAGCCTGCTTCTCCCTCTCCCACTCCCCCTGCTTGTGTTCCCTCTCTCGCTGTCTCTCTGTCAAATAAATAAACAAAATCTTTAAATAAATAAATAAATAAATCTTTAAAAAAAAAAGAATAAGTAAGTTTTTACCAAAGATACTACATGGTACATACTACATGGTACATATCCGATAAAAGAAGTAGGTGTCTGATCATATTGAAATTTTTCTAATGGACCAGGAATCAGTTCACAGGTACTCATAACAAGGTATGAAAGAACTATGGGAATTTGGGTTGGATGCTCTGAAAAGATTTGTTTGTTGTGTGTGCAGAGCCTCTCGAGGAGTATGGGGGGTTTGGGTTTCACGTCTTTTAATTCAAGTCGAGTGAGAGAGGCTTCAGTTGGATCATTTGTAAAGCTTAAATCCTGTCTCCTATAGTTGGAGGCATGAGAGGATGGTGTTTCAGTCAGGGTTCTCCTATAGTATAGATATTAGATAGATAGATAGATAGATAGATAGATAGATAGATAGACAGATAGATAGATAGATAGATAGATAGATAGATAGATAGATAGATAGATAGATAGATAAAGGTATTTTGAAGACTTGGTTCACATGATTGTGGAGGCTGAATATTCTGAAATCTATAGGGCAGTCTGGCAAGCTGAAAATTCAGGCAGAAGTTGATATTCCACTATCAAGGCAGAATATCTTCTTTTTTGGGAAGCCTCAGTTCCCACTCTGAAGGCCTCCAGATGACTGGACGAGGCCCACCCACCTTATAAAGGATCACCTCCTTAAAGTCAGCTGATTCCAGATGTTAAACACATCTTCAAAATACCTTCACAGGAATACCTAGATTCCTTTGGATTGAATGGGTACTATAGCCTAGATAAGTTGACACATAAACCTAACCACCACAGGTGACGCTTGAATTTCTGCCTGAGAAATCTCAAAAACAAGCAACATTGTTGGACATGATGGTAGATATAAATAAAAGGTTTCTGCTCCAAGGATTGCTCTGTTCCACTGGAGTTTGCCAGGACAAAGGATATGTGGTCCTCATCGACCTAAGAGAGATCCAGAATTAAGTCATCTTAAATCGTGCTACATAGGACTATCTCAAAGGGGATGCAGACATCATCCCAGAGTTGCTGAAGGCATCACAGGATCCCAAGAGACTGAGAAGGGAGTACATGATGAGCTAGAGAATCATACATTAACTGCATCAAATGTGCAGGTGACATGGTCTTGGCAAGGGGAGCTAGGTCTCCCCAGCTCCCCAAGGGGCCATCAGAAGAGAAGGCTGCCATATGCACGAGCTGTTACCCAAAACCTAAAAGTCAGCATTCAGCAGCTCCATTTGTAAAGACTTTCTTGCTCCCCCTTTCTGTCTTCGTGCACACACTCTAATACCTAAGTAGTTAGAAACAATACACAGTGAGGACAGAGGCAATGAGGAGGGGCGGGGAAGCCAAGCACAGCTCCTCCCCAGGCTGCAGGTACCCAGCCCAAGCCAGAGAGGGTGGGAGAAGTGCAGTACCTTCCACTTTGAAAAAAATTATATGTCTGACTATTTCATGAGAATGGAAGCCTAAGAACCAATCAGATTTTTGTGAGTGTTTCTTAAAGCAACAAAAGAACTTTTGCCACATAAGAGTCATTGAGGAGAGCCGGGAGACGGCCTGAATTTTCATCCAGAGACATAGGAAGAACTTTCCATACTGTAAATTTTAGACGTACAATGAAAGACACATTAAAGTTGCTTTGTGATACTCCATGGGTGGCAGAATATGTGGAACAGAAACATGTAAAATAGAATATTAAAACTGAGAGTGCTTTATAAGTTAGGAATTATACAAATCTTGCAAACCTGGAGGGACAGAAAAGGGGAAAGAATGACTAAGTGTGGCTTGTTTGGTAGACTGGGGAATGCTGGTCTAACTGAGGACATGGGTTTTAATTGCAGGGTAGTAGCACACAGCAGTTTTTAACTGGCTGGATTAGAGCTTTAATTCCACAAGCATTGAAGGTCTTTAGAAGTTTTGAAAAGTAGACTACTGGGATTCAACCTGTGATGAATTTGCAAATTTCTAGCAACAATATATATAAATACATCCATATACATCTGCGGGTGTTGTTATGTAATATCTGGTTTCATCCAAGTAGTCAATGTAAATCAGTCATCTTGCATATTTTAAGCTACCTTCATTTTTTTTCTTCTTCCCTTAAAGAAGAAGCATTGTAGGGGCACTAGGGTGGCTCAGTCGGTTAAGCGTCGGACTCTTGATTTCGGCTCAGGTCATGATCTTAGGGACATGAGATTGAGCCCCTCTTTGGGCTCCACATTCAAGTGGGGAATCTGCTTGAGGATTCTTTCTCTCCCTCTCCCTCTGTCTTACCCCCTCAATGTGCGTGCACTTGAGTGCTCTCTCTCTCTAAAGTAAATAAATAAATCTTAAAAATAAAGAAGAAGAAGAAGAAAAAAAAGCATTCTAAAAAGAAAAAGAATGAAATCCAGGAACTTCAAAATCTAATTTCCCTGATGACTCTCCTGTTGGCATTTATAAATCAAGATCCAAACAGAAAAATAAGGATGACATCAGGAGAAAGTAGGAGCAGTTAAGTAATAAGAAAACCACGCTATTGGGAAGCCAAGGATGGGGGGCAAACAGCTTGTGAGCGTCTGGGATCTCACAGACACATTTTATTCTGTTGCTAGAACACATAGAGGCAATATCATCCCTCTAAAGTTGTGTACTTCCTCCCTGGCTTTTCCCTTTTTGACTGCTCCTCCCTACCCCATGTTTCCTAATGTGGCCGCAGAAGCTCTCATAAAACATGGGCATTGTCTCTCGCTCACCTCCCACTGCCTGTGAGTCACCATTTTTGCTGATTTCTCCAAGTTTATAGCCAACTGTTTTGAAATGGCACTCATAGTCCTTTGTGAATGAGCCTCCGATATTCTTTCCAACCTCATCTTTTACCATTTTTCTGCACCACATATTCCAGTCCAGTAGAACTGCAGAAAAATCACAATGATCTAGGGTAAGCATAGAACATGGATAACACCAATCTACTGCTAAAACAACCTACAAATATTTGGACATTGTGGTTACGTTCAACAGGGCCATGAAAGCTTATATGCTTATCAAGACTGGATGACAAACAGCTAATTGGAAAATGAATGTTCACTGCCTGTTTTGGAGGAATAGAGTCATCAGATCTCAGTGCCAAATCGTGGCGGTTAGTCTCCAAGCCCTGCTTTAGTAAAAACAGCCTTTCCCAGTAAGCTCCAGGATGGTCTTAGAACAGAGTGGTAACTCTGCTCTTCTGTTTGCACACCCCTGACCCAAGCGTCCTCTCCATCACATGGGAATAAGAGTAAGGACGTGAGAGAATAATAGTTAAGAGCCCAGAATTTGGATGAATTCACAGCTAGAATTAATATTCTGCTTTACCCTTACTACCTGTATCGCCTCTGGAAACTTCGCAAATTTAGTCTCTCAAGTCCTCTACTCTCTCATATGGAAAATACAATTGCTTTTTGTGATTTAAAAGAAAGTATTACTAAAGAAGAAAAACACTTAGAAATTAAATAGTTTGGAGACTGCTGCCCTAAATTTGACAATCTTGGTGTTACAGACAGGAATTTCCTTCCACTTTGAAACCTGGCAATGCCAAAGAGGCTATGCCCAAAATTTAGTGATCTTAGTTTTATTCTCTTCCAATTCATAGAGGATCCAACTCCTCCTTGGATTTAAACTGTTCTTTTATACAAGTACTATCACGAAAACTATCACTGATGCTATTCATTCTTTTTAAATAAATTTGTTCATTTCATATTCAGATTTGAAGGTTTTAAAAATCAAACAAACATATAAAGCATGGAAAAAGTACTCAAAAAATTCATTAGTCTCTTATAAAAACAAACAAAAATACAAAAACACTCCTGCCGACGTCCATTTGTCTTCTCCTTTCTCTATAGTTGCATTTATTCAGTAAATAAAATTGTATGCTCTGCTTTACTTACATAACAAGAAAAGCAAGCCCTTTTCTACATTATTTTAACTGCTTTATAAATATAATTTTAATGGCTGCAAAAACACTCTTCTTTTTTTTTAAGATTTTTATTTATTTATTTGCCAGAGAGAGAGAGAGAGAGCACAAGCAGGGGGAGCAGTAGAGGGAGAGGGAGAAGCAGGCTCCACACTGAGCAAGAAGCCCGATGCGGGGCTCGATGCCAGGACCCTGGGATCATGACCTGAGCCGAAGGCAGATGCTCAACAACTGAGCCACCCGGGTGCCCCCAAACACTCTTCTTTTAATGTTGATATCCTAGTGTCCTTAATAAGTTCTATTCCTGCTGGTAGAATGTTTCTGAAAACAATTGTTTTTAAAAACTCAGCATCATAAGTAATACTTAGGAAATGCCTGCATGTTTATAGATGATTAGATGTTGTCAGATTATTTTTTGACCTGTTTGCCCAAATTAGTTATCCAGTAATATAATAGAGGACTTTTGTGGGATTTACATTTATTGCCAATGTAACACTGATTTTTATAATCTACTTTTAGCCTGTAATTGCACCTAGAGAGATTACCTATAAATTTTCTTCAACCATTTATTCAAACAACATTTTAAATGGATTATTAAATGCCAAACACTATTAGAGGTGTTGAAGATACATTTATGAACAAAGTAGAAAAGATTCCTTTTTCTGGGAGTTGCAGTTTTAGTAGAGTGAGACAGAAGTACATCGTAAATCAAGTAGGAAGAATGGAAATGAAAGATTGACAGAAAAGAAGGAAGGAGGGAGTGGGGGAAGGAGGAGAGAGAGAGGGGAGCAGGGAAGGAAGGAAAAGAAAGAAAAGAAGGAAGGGAGGGAGAAAACAGGAAAGAAGTAAAAATCAAATGAGAGAGGAAGTCAGAGAATGACAAAGGCTCTTAAGTACAGGAGCAAACAATACTATGGAAAAATTCATAAATGCTAACTGGTGAATTTTAACATCAGTCCCCAAACAACAACACTGTTCATTTCTGAAATATTCAGGCAAAATTGTTGCTTTAATCAGCAAGTTCCTGGAAACCAGTTAAGGAATGTACCTCTTTAAGAAGAAAATATGACTAAAATTATAAAGTTTCTGTATCTTAAACCCCAGATACATGACAAAAACAGAATTAGAACTTTGTCACTGAACACAAATATATTATTTAATATAATAACTCAATGTTTTAATCATCTGTCTTAGCGATAGCCTTTAACATTGAATGGTCCCATTACTTTCCTTTATTTAAATTCCAAGAGCTTCCAGGCTCTCCTGTGGAGGGGAGGGGGGCTCTGATCTCTAGCGAGAGAACCCCCTAAACTGCATTCACAAAAAGGAATTACAAGGTCAATTCCAGGACTTCCTTTTCAATTCAAATGAGGCTGCAGACTCTGTTTTCTGTTTTTGGAACCTTTGAAACAACAGGGTATTGTTTCCCATATTTCATTTATGAAATGGATGATTTAAAATCCTTTTCATGGTTAATATCCCTGCACCTTGATTTACCACAGAAAATATAAGAGTCTGTAGATCTGTCCAACTTACTGCAAGAGCCAAAAAAATACTTGAATAAATGCTTTCAGAGCTAAGGCAGCTGCTTGTCAATTAAGTGAGGCTTTTTATTGGCTCTCTGGTCTTCTCTCAGCACAGATTTTCTTCATTACGGTTTCTCCCCCTTTTCCTGTTTCTGAACACGCTTTTGTTAGAAGAGCAGCCGTAAGAGCAAGCTATTGTGTAAGTCTGATTCATGTTCCTTTAGATATTTAACCTTTTGAGCAAGAAGAAATGGGCTGAAAAAATCGAGGTTCAATGCCATCTCACTTAATTCTTTAATAGGATGCTCCACGTCCTGGTTCTCTCTGTAAAACATATGATACATGGCATGCCCTATAAAGAAATTAGATATTTGAAATGTTGCCGTGTCTGCATGACATTCCGATGCTTACACATTGCTGTAGAATGTTTCCAACTGCTTACGAAGAAAAGAGCTCAAGTGTTTAAGGAGACAAAATGCATTGGGGTCTCCGTGGGTTGTTTTCTTGTTGTTGTTTTTTGTTTTGCCTCCTTTTCCCTCTCTATGACTGCAAGAAGGCAACGAAAGTGATTAATGTGGTTTCAAATGCCATAAATTTGGCAAATGTATACCACTGAAAACTACTCAACTAAGTATGTCACTCTCATACTTCAACAAGTTCACTTACATTCCTAAGAAGGCAGCATCTACTAGGGGCCTTCCAGGTTTGAGTCACTAGAATGTACCCAGGGACACACTGCTGTGTTTTTTCGGTTTTTGCTTTTAATTTACCCGTTAATTCCAGCTGGCTGGTTGCATACACTTAGATGGGAGGAGGGATGGAGGGGAGAGACTGTTGTCAAGCATAAGGACTCCTTAAGATGAAAGGAAATGGGCATTTTCAGAGCCCAGGCACGGAAATGCCACTGACCAATAGCAACCATATGAATTTCATGGGCCAGTTTCATGCATGGGTATCTTTATAATTTTTGCCTTACTTTTTAAATTTTCAAAGATGTTTTTTGTGTGTGTGTAAATATAAATACATACATACATACGTACTTGTCTTTACAAGTTCAGCTGAACAACCTCTAAAGTTTCGTTCTTTTTTTTTTTTTTTCAAGCCCAGGTTTACAGTCCAGTGAAATTCTCCTTTCCTTGTGTCCCAAAGAAGAATGAGCCTTATTTGCATGAAGTTGTTCTAGCATAAAATTTTCCTAGCTGAAGGAAAATCAGAGGAGGGGCTGAGCTATATCTCTCCGTGTGGTTATTCAGGAGAACACCCTCCCCATAAACCTTCCCACTGCTGCCGAAGGCTGTGCAGAGAAACCGCCAGATGTTGTAATAGAGACACAGGTGAGGCACAGATGTGCAGGTCGGGATTCAGGTAGAGACATTTCAAAACACCATGCCTGAAACACTGGGGCTTAATTGAGGGGTTTGATTTTGGAAGAGATTCATGGGAGCACCATTTCATAAAGTAACTTTCACATTGTATATATACCTGCCCACTTACTAAGAGAGAGAGAACTCAGGGTATTGCGCTGGAAATGAAACATTCACAAAAACATCCTCTTCTTCCTCCTCCGATAACAAACTGAGCAACATAATGGTAGACCTCAAGGCATAACAAAATGCGGTTCATGCTGCATGCAGTGACTCAGAAAATCAAACGGGGAGGAATAAAGAACGTCCTTCCCCCTCCTCTTTCTCCTTCCCTTGCTTTGGCTTCTTGTCTTTCCGTCTGTGTTTGGAAAGTCAAATGTTGACTGAGTTAATGGAATAAACAACATGGCTTACTTAGCACAAGCATGTATTAGCTGGGAAGATCTGTATTGATTATTACATAATAGGTGTTACGAAACTGATGTGCATTTTACTCATACAGTGTTCCAATAGTCCCCAGGTAAATGCCAATAAACGTTTCTATTACTCTGAATTGTTTTTCAGATTTAGATTTGTTAGATTTGCCAGGAAGCCAATAGTTTTATATAAGGGCTCTGCAAAGCTACCAGAAAGCATAGGCATTTTATACCTTCAAATAAATCTGAAGTTTTTACTTAAGCAACATTATTGGGTGTGATGTTGAGAGTCATCTTAGCCAAACAGGCAATCGGTAACCTTGTAACACCCTGGTTAGTATTAAAAGTGTGATTATTTTAAATTATCAATGAATTCTTTTGAAAGTACATAAAGCCAGTTAAAGAGATAATTTTCCTTTTCTTATTTTGCTTTTTAATCTGTTTCAAATGTTATCATTGTTATTTAATACTATAGGACAATCATCACATAAACACACAGATATACATATGTGTATACATCCATAGGGATTTATAAATCTAAATGTGTTTTTGGAAAGCATATCTTACATGTTTTTGTGAATATATTTCTTATAACAAGAAGAAATAATCTCTGATCTTATTTTGGTGTCCTTTTCCTGAACACTGGTAAGTTTCTAGGTATCTTCTTACAAACTACAATAGGGTATGACACTCTTAACTTATTAAGAGCAGTTCTTTCATTTGCTTAATTGAAGAATCTCATTACTTGGTTTTTGGCTAAAAGGATGTCTCAGTGCCAGAATACCATCTGAAGGTAGAGTCTTCAAAACATAACTAACATTCTCCTGCCCAAGCTATATAGTCCAGCATGTCAGAGTCATGGTGCGTATTCCTGGGAGATGAATGGCATCATGGAGAGGCATTCGGAGAGTGTCAATGGAATGTTCTGAGAGTAGCTCTGTTTTCTTTGTTTCTCTGGCTGATCTGGACTCCAGGTGCGCAAGCTAGGATAGAGTCATGCCCATGATGCGGGGCCTGCTCTGTTCCTTCCCAGCCTCCTTTCCCTGAAAGTGCTCCACAATGGGAACACAGTTCTTATTATCTGAGGCAACATGCATGACATCCCGCCATGGAGTCTTCACTGATGTGTTGTTGTTGGAGCATCTACTGAGGGGTGAGGCCGGCTGTGCCGCATTATAGCATCTGTGGGTGTAGGAACTGCCTGGGCATCAGCAGGAAAACCACTCCCTTTGGCAGCACAGTGCTGTCCTCAGGATATAGCGCAATTACATCTTAGAAGCCAGCCCCCAACTTGAGTTGGTTCTAAATGGAATATTCCATTTGGGGATTTTTTTTCTTTTCCCTATGCTTCTAGAAATGTTTTACCTTTCATTTGATATTCAAAGATATGCCCATCTAGAAAACTTTTGGGTGACTTTTTTTAAAACAAAACAAAACAAAAACAAACAACAAATATATATACATATATACATAAGTACTATATATACACACATATATATGTGTACGTACATGTATAGATATTTACATATATATTTGGTGGAAACAATTCTTTGGAGACACATTTTTTTTCAACTGAAAATATAGCACATATTCATACCCAAGAAAGCTTTTCTTTTCTTTTCTTATTTTTTTAATTTGCATACAGTTGATAAACAACGTCACATTAGTTTCAGGTATACAACATAATGATTCAACTTTTCTGTGGGTTATGCTCACAACAAGTGTGGCTACCATCTGTCACCATGCAACACTATTACAATATCATTGCCTGTACTCCCTTTGTTGTGCCGTCAGTTCCTGGGACTTATTCATTCCATAACTGGAAACCTGGATCTCCCATTCCCCTTCACTTTGCCCATCCCCCAAGCCCCCTTCCAGCAACCATCAGTTTATTCTCTGTATTTATAGGTCTGATTCTGCTTTTTGTTTATTCACTTGTTTTGGTTTTTTTAGATTCCACATATGAGTGAAATCATATGATATTTATCTTTCTCATTCTGACTTATTTTACTTAGCATAATACGCTCTAGATCCATCTATGTCGTCACAAGTGACGAGGCCTCATCCTTTTCATGCCTGAATAATATTCCACTGTATAGATGTACCACCTCTTCCCTATCCATTCATCTATCAATGGGCACTTAGGTTGCTTCTGTATCTTTGCTATTGTAAATAATACTTCAGTAAACATAGGCGTGCATATATCTTTTCAAATTAGTGTTTTCATTTTCTTTAGGTAAATACCCAGTAGTGGAATTACTGGATCATATGTTATTCTATTTTTAATTTTTTGAGGAACCTCCATACTGTTTTCCCCAGGGGCTGCACCAGCTCACATTCCCACCAGCAGTGCAGGAGGTTTCCCTTTTCTCCATCCTCATCAACACTTGTTATTTCTTGTATTTTTCGATTTTAGAAACACATATTTTTAATAATAAGGTTTTTATAAAAATATCATTTTTATTTATTCTATGAGTACTTTTTATACCCAACTCAAACTTGCTGAATCAAAAATATCAGTTGGTGGATGGAAGGGATGCTTCTACAGGTGGAGGAGGTCCTCAAAAGGCAGCAATATCTGCTGCTCCTGTTCTTCAGTTTTCCCATCTCTGAAATTGATAAAGAATATCCTGGAAGACTTCTCTTTTCTTCTCAAAATACACAAATCTTCCTAAAAGGATAGCATTTTATTAAATTGTAAGAAATACTTAAGTTCAAAGTCATACCAATACTATACACCATGAAAGATGCTCTGCTGGTTTAGTAAGGGAAGAAATATCAAATAAGATCATGAAATAACATGCCACATCTTGCATTGACTGGGTTGCAAGTTTCAAAAAAGGACACTATCTGAATTTACTGGATCTGGCACCTGTTCTAGGTATTTTCTAATTACCAATAAATTAAAATTCGTTACTCAGACATTGCAGATGGTATCTCTATTTATTATCTCACTGAGAAAGAGACAGAATTCTTTGCCCAATTGGACTTTTTTTTGTTGTTTTTTTTAATCAGTGAAATACTACAGTGAGTAGAATCAGGGGTTTAAGACCTAGCAAAGGAACTTCAGAACTTTATTCCTGTTGTTAGTTAATACTTAAAGAGCTTGTCAAAGTCTGCCCATAAATCAGTTAGATGTTCCATCCTTATTAAGGATGCTTCATTCAGATCATTCTGAAACATGCTAATTGGAGCATGAGGGGCAGAATGTAGAAACCGATGAATAGTGGATTTTATCATCATCTTTATTATGTTGCCTTTTATAAAACTTAAATACATACATTGTGCCAGACACTATGCTAGGATCTTTGTCTGATTTGTTTTACAAGCCTATTGGATAGAAATTATTATCCCCACTTTCTAGGAAAAAAGAAAAGAGGCTTTGGAAAGTGAAATAACTTGTGCAAGATCATACAGCTGGACAAGATGCAGAAGACCATCTATCTGGAATGTCTACCCTCTCACTTTTGCAATGGCAAATTTTATTTTAATAGAGATAGGCAGGCAAACCTATTAAAATGGAAGGAGTGGTCAGCAGTAGTTGAAAAACTGAAAATAGGTTGAGGAGAGTGAAGGCTGAGAAAAAAGTTTTGGGTTCAAAATATCAAGTGCTGGCTTCTACTTCACAGAACAGCATGGGAATAAAGATTGAAACGAAAGAAGAAAGAAGTGAAGGGAGCCGAGATTTGTTTCTTGCCTAACATTTTCCTTGCAAAATGAGAGACACTTTATTTATATTTTCTCAGTTAAATGTCATAACTCTGCTCCAAGGTTGAGGTTTGTTGTCCAGATTAACAGATCAAGGAATGGCAGGGCACAACGGGTTGAAGCTAACTTGAAGTTCTCATAGCAAGGAAGTAGTGACACTTGGTTTTGAATGAAGTTTTTTGGAATCCCAGAGAAAGTATATATTTTCCACTGTAGATGGATACACATGGCCATTCTTAGTTATTTATAAAATGAATTATCCATGAATTTCTTTGTATATTTCCAATTAAATACTCCCAATTTTGTAGTAAACAGATATCTCAGTGTCTGGTCAGGCTTGAGTTTGGATGATAGAAAAATTATATGAGCAGAATATAAATGAAAATGATGCTTATAGGCTCTAAGATTTCAGAATATAGTTTTATCTACATCAAAGTAAGCCCAACATTCTCCAGGTTATTGTATTTCTAACTGATGTTAAAAATTATCAAACAGGAATTGAGTGGCTCCTGTATTCCAAGAAGATTCACATAGGTTATGGAGCTTAATTCCATGAGTTCAAGTTCATGCACATAATGTCACAGAAGATGGAACTATGACTCAGGGATCTCCTGAGTGGAAACCTCAGCTAAGTAGCAGAAATTGCATTTTTAAATCAAATGTTGTGTTTTTACTGCTCCCTTATGTCATTTTCCCTACAAAAATGAAAAAAAAAAAAGTCATTGATGGCAATAAACATATTGACTACGTCTCTATCATGAAGTTACTAAATTTACTCTTTTCCTTGAACTATGTTTTATAGATAAACTCAAAGATTTAAGCTTTGTTACTTTTCCTTCTGTGTATATGGAAAATAAAACTGATTTTAAAATCCATAATTTTCATTTATGTAAACCAGAAGAGCAGCTAATGTATTAAAATCAAGTAGACTAAGTGATTTTATTTTTATTATAAAATATACCATGTCTGGACAGTTTACTTCACACAAGCTCACTTATTTTTAAATTTCTTTCTTGAGTTAATTGACAGTTAATTTTGATAAGTTTTTTTTATTAACAAATGTTAATGTTGATGATATATCCCAAGTAAACACAGTTGTATATAATTTGAAAGAATAGGCAATGAATTAAATTCAAGAGTTAATTTGCATAGAAAGATCTATCCAATAAACAAATTCTGACTCTAATCATGGCTGTGGTAGAAGCAAGTATTTTGATGTTTCTCTAATATATTTCATGCATGTGCTTTTTTCAAAGGAAATAAGACACAGGGTTGTTTGATAAATATCTTATTGCAAGTATATGCCACTTTTAAAAGTATGTACAATAACAAGAAGATAGATTTTACACGGTCATGTATAGAGAGAGGTAGTGATTAGGCAATTGAGACTGAAAAAAGTTAGTGAATTTCCCAAGTGGCAGAGTAGAACTTAGAGCCAACATCCCTTTAGTGCAGTCTGGAATCTTTTTCCCAACACCTGTCAGTCAGAAATTTTTGAATTAAGATTAGGGCATCCAGGAATTTTCCTGTGGGTCATACAAAATTATTTCATGTCTATAGAATATCTGAAAAATAAATGCCAGGAAGAATGCTAAATTAATCATGATAACCATTAAGAACGCCTTTGATTATTAGAATCTTTTCTTTAACATGCTTCAAGCAGAATAAAGTAATTAGTTCTACTACATATTTAGGCCTTTCTATGTCAAAGTTCTCAAAGCTTGAATATTTCACAAGGCCTTACTGATGAGTTCATTGTTTTGTTTATTCTGCTCATAAGAAAGTCTGATATTTATATTTGCATTGCTGATAGCTGTCAGGGGTTGGTTTCCAGGCTCTTTTCCTTACAGCACTTTGACAAAGTTAATTCAGATCAAAGTCCATTTGAAGGAAGAACATCAGTTCGAACTGGCCAATAAAGAGAACAATCATGATCACCAGGCCAGCTCCCTTAGCTAGGAGTTCAGAATCGGGCGAGGCAGCTAAAACAAATAAGCCATAGGGGCAGAAATAGGTTGCAGAATGCAATTGCCAAACAAACACAGAAGCCTAGAAGATGAGGTAGGTGGTATGGAAGAAGCAGGAATGTTCAGACTCTGGGACTTGATAGGGAGGGGCCCGTGAGGCAGCACTGACCACAAAGAAAATGTCCCTGGCTTTATCAGGCTGCCCTGCACTTGCATGATTTTTGTCCTATGTTCTCAACTTCAGTGGGTGAAAGACCACCGAAAGAAACTGAAGATTAGGGATGCCTGGGTGGCTCAGCCGGTTAAGCATCTGCCTTCTGCTCAGGTCATGATCCCAGGGTTCTGGGATCAAGTCCTGCATCAGGTTCCCTGCTCTGCCAGGAGCCTGTTTCTCCCTCTGCCTGCTGCTCCCCCCGCTTGTGCTCGCTCTCTTTCTCTCTGACAAATAAATAAATAAAATTTTTTTTTAAAAAAAGAAAGAAACTAAGATTATTTATTCAATTCTCATGTGTTATGTACCAGAGATAGGATATACACAAAGCTTATAGTTGTATGGGGAGGAAAAAAATTAGCAATTAAGTTGGACACATGCAGAGGCACAGCCTCAGCCCAAAGAGGAAATGTCCGTTCTGCGTTTCTCCACCAAGAGCCCAGAAAGCCTTCTGGTGGAGGTAACACTTGGTTCAATCTTGAAAAAATGGTCGTTATATTCCAGATGGAATATAACAAATATTGACAATGGTGGAAATGGTATTTCAAAGAAATTGGTGCTTGAAACCACTGATGCACTCCAGAGCAGTACAACAGTTCTTTAGGAATGAAACCACACTCAATGGATATTCATTACATAGGGAAGTCGGGTAGTGAACTGCACTTTAGAGAGAAGCTGCCTCATCACATCCTGGCTCCATCCCTTAGAAGCTATGTAACCTTGGGCACACCCTATAACCTTTTTATCCCTCTCTGCAAAATGGGACTAACTAGAGCCTAGCCCACAGGATTGTTATGGAGATTAAATGAGTTAATGCTTCTAAAGAATTAGAAACTCTTAACTTATAGTAAGTACAGTGTAAATGCTCTAGTCTAAATGTGATGGGCAAAATTCTCCTGGTAAAAATTTTACTAGAGATTTGTTTTCTTCTTAATTCCCATTCAGTGGATATGTATCCTAAAGAAATTTCCCTTCTCCTTGAAATCTCTTACTCATTCAGTGGTCTAGAACAGTGTATCATCTGCTCTGTGGTTAAATTTTTCCTTTCTTAAATTACAACTTCTTTCTTTAGAATGTGCTTTCTTGCTTCTGAATTTCTGCCATTTTACTAGAATTATAACAATAAGTATGCTATTGTCAAATGCCAGTTCCTTAAAATCACTAAGCAAGCTGAGGATAAAACACAGTTGAGCTTGTTGCTTACTGCAGTGAGGGAGAATACCAACTCCACGGACGGTTGATGGGGTGTCTGAGGCAGAAGGAAAAGGTGGAAGTGGGTGTGAATTTGAGGTCTGGTTTTAGGCAGGTCTTCCAAAGCAGGGGCTGATTAGGAGTGAGTGAAGATTATAAAACAAATGTTGAGTATTGGTGGAAACAGCAAAGTGAGAACTTTGGAGGCAAGAGATTCAAAGAAACTTAGGACAGAGGACTGTCTACTGATCTTTCCATTGAAGAGTCCATGGAGAGTTTCTGTAAAGAACCATCAGGCCAGGGCGCCTGGGTGGCTCAGTCGTTAAGCTTCTGCCTTCGGCTCAGGTCATGATCCCAGGGTCCTGCGATCGAGCCCCGCATCGGGCTCCCCGCTCAGCAGGAAGCCTGCTTCTCCCTCTCCCACTCCCCCTGCTTGTGTTTCCTCTCTCGCTGTGTCTCTCTCTATCAAATGAATAAATAAAGTCTTTAAAAAAAATTAAAAAAATTCTTCAATTGTGGATGTTTTCAGAATTTTTGTCTATAGTCTCCTATACCCTCTTGGCCTCTAGCCTCTTTTTATTCTAAATCATATTCACTCCAGCTAAGATCTCTGATCTGTTTCCCTTCACAGATGTGAACACCGGACAACCCTCAGTGTTTCCGACTCCTACTCAGGTCAGTGCCCCTCTCCCATACTTTGATTATACTCTCGCCCAAGACTCTGCTACATACTATTATGTTCCTTGTCTCAATTCTCCCTCATTCTCCCACTTGCACACACTTGAAATTATATTTAAGTTCTCCTTGCTCTCATTTGGCCTTTGTCTACCAGGATCCCTTCACACAATCCAGAAAATTGCTAATCCGTATTGGCCTCATAGTCTTAGCCTGAATCTATCCCCATGACTATCTCTCTGGGTCAGATGCTTATCATCTCTTACATGAACTATTTCAATTGCTTTGTAATGCTTTCCCTAGATAAAATCTATTGCTTTTTATATTCATCTTCCTCACTACTGCCAGATTTTTCTTAATAAAATACAGATAATATCAAGTCACTTATCTGTTCAAAGAACTCCAGTGACTCACCATGGCTGCCTGACTAAAGGTCGCGGTGGTATTCAGTATTCTCCACCACCTGGCTCTAACCCCACCTGTGGTCATATCCCCTTCTGTCTTTCAGTTATTTCTTCAGACTACGCAATAACCTCCTACTTGTTCAAATGCTCCTCTCCTGGAATGATGTATTTGCTTGCCTTTCTTCCACATTTCCATGTTCTGCTTATCTTTCCTACTGGAGATTTCACTTATTCCACAAGTTACCATAAAGTAACTTCCTCCCCTACTTTCTCAAAATAATAGGCAGATTCGGGTTTGTGAAGCCTGAAGCTCTTAGAATTTCTGGAGATCCAGAGAAAAGGGTAGAAAACTATGAGTAAAAAAATTTGGATAAGAAAGTGAATTTGTCAAAGTGAGAAAAGAAATCACAAGATCTTAAAACATTTCTTAAAACTGATAAAAACTGCAAAAAACACAAACTGTGCAATATTATATAACATTTTCATTAGTGAACTACCTGCCAGGTCACTATAACACCAATGATAATATTTTATATAATAAATGCAAAATTTACACATTGTAATATAGTTATATGTAACATATCATTATATATTATAATATCAAGCATAATATTATATATTATGTTTTCTTCTGTAGAGAGTAGAAATGTAATTCAGTATTTCATCATGATTGATCAAAATATGTTTCAGATTATCAATAGCTTAGAATTTCCTTTTGTCTAAAAACTGTTATGAAAAATTATAGGATTATCAAATTCAAGGAAGTTCTTCAACTTTTTTCCATACGTCAGCTGGACTATTTTGAAGAATGTTCCATAGACTAGATTCTGTCGCTAAACATTTCAAGAAGTTGCCCTGCCACTCCACACACACTTTGGGGGGTACATGTTTGAGGATGCTTGATATTGCTATTCAACTCCTGTACCACACAACTGTGTCATGACCCTGAGTGAGTGCCCAGTGACAGAGGAATCCTTTTCCACCCAAGAATGCCCAGTCTAAGTTAATTTCATATGGAAGTAAGTGCAAACAACATAACTTATCCCACCAAACTGATTTTATATGTACACCTGACTCAGTCCTGGCGGACTCCCACTAATGCCCTGGCCACACCCCAGTACCCAAATGAAGAGTAAGAAGATGAAGGGGAAAATGATTATCAAGACAGCCTAGCGTTCAACAACTGCTATTTAAATAGCTTATTTTCATTGCTGGGATTCATCCCAAGGATGAATCCCTAAAAGTAAGCTCAACGTACCTTCATTAACTTCAACAATGTGCTGAGGACAGATTAATTTACTTCTAATAAACCTTTTGTTCCCTGCTGTGTTGTGTTGTAGTTTATTGTATACACGCATTGCCTGCATGTGCTTTATTGATCTTTGGTGCTAACACATCTAATTCTCTGCTAGCCTGATGATTGGCAATGAGTTTTAATTGTCTTTGTATCTTTCATGGTAGGTGTACTCTGTGGATATCCAACAACTGTATGTTGATTTAAATGGAATTAGTTTGAGAATAGCCAGGAGTCATATTGAAAATTACATCTCTTCGTTCTTTACACACTGGGATAGAGGTCAGAGATATTAGCTAAAATTAATTTTAGGTACTTCCATATTTAAGAAACTAATTAGCTTTTGTAGGGATTAATTCCTGCAACAGTAAGATTACATCAAGCTGATTATGATATTTTGTTCATAAAAAAAAAATCTGTCAAAGAAGGGTAAAAAAGCAAAATGTCTGTGAGCAAATAATTAAAAGACCAGTATCCCCCCTAATAATATTAATTAAATAAAGGTATCTAAAACTGAAATATTTCCTTCAGGGAAACTACACATTAATCATATTTACATTAAGTTGAGCTATCTGAAATTGCCACTAGTTTGCAGTTTTTATCATATAAAATGGCAATTTTGGACAATTCAACCTAACATATTAATGTATTTGTTCTTCAGTTTTTAGTCATAAAATCGAGCAAAAAAAGGTAACATTTTTTCCCCATACTCAGTCCTCAGATTGCTTTTTATTACAGATTGTATAAAGTAAGTATTCAGCTAGTAGTTATGTTTCATTTAGCTACGTTTACTGTGAAAAGACAATAGCTATAAACAAAAGCAAATCCACTGAAGTACTTATTATAAGCTATAATTCTCTATACTTTCACACAATGGGTAACTTCTTCCTGTGATTTTAGACAAATGCTAGAATGTAATATCTACATTTGAGCTTTACGTAGAGACAAGTAAAAAGCAAGACCTGCCAGAGTTAATATAGCCAGATAATGCATTTTTTTCTCCAGAAATGCACACTCCAAATAGAGCATATGTAGTACACAGCTGTAGTACCATAACCTCTATTTTTCCCCACCATGTGTTCTCAAAAGGCTTGTTTCATTTTTTCCTCATCAAAACTTAGCTTTAATTCATGTCAGATCTTGATTAACAATTTACATGAGATTTATAATTACTGGAATGCAATACAATATAAAAATGGGATTTAAAAAATAATTTCTTTGCTCTGATAAATAAAATTATGTGTGTGTGTATATATATATATATGTATATATATATATATATATACACATTGCAGCAAATTTAGAAGCACAAAGTGAGGGGCAGAAATCAACAGTAACTCTGAAGCTCAGAGATATCCAATGTTAACATTTTGATCTGAAACCTGCCAATACTTTTCTTTGCAGATATATAAATTATGAAATTCAATTTTTAAATACCTTTATTATGATATAACGCACATACCGTACAATTCACTCATTTGAAGTATAGATTTCAATGTGTTCTTCTAATATTTATTTATTTATTTTTATTTATTTTTAAGATTTTATTTATTTACTTAACAGAGAGAGAACACAAGTAGGCAGAGCAGCAGGCAGAGGGAGAGGGAGAAGCAGGCCCCCCATTGAGCAGGGAGCCCAATGTGGGACTCAATCCCAGGACCCTGGGATTATGACCTGAGCCGAAGGCAGATGTTTAACTGACTGAGCCACCCAGGTACCCATATTTATTTATTTTTAGAGAGAAAGAGAGTGAGCGGTGGGGAGGGGAGGGCAGAGGGAGAAAGAAAATCCCAAGCAGACTGCCTGCTGAGCACGGAGCCCAATGTGGGGCTGGATCCCAGGACCTTGAGATCATGACCTGAGCCAAAATCAAGAGTTGGATGCTTAACTGACTGAGCCACCCAGGCACCCATAGATTTCAATGGTTTTTAACAAATACCTACAACCATCACCAGAGTCCATTTTGGAATATTTTCATCACCTGAAGGAAAAACTCCAAATGTTTAGCTATCACCCTTCTTTCCCCTTCCTTTCTCTAGCTCTAAATAACTGCTCATCTACTCTCTGTCTCTATAGATTTCCCTGTTTTGAACTTCATTATGAATGAAGTCATAGAGTATGTGTGTTTTTGTAGCTGGCTTCTTTCCCTTAGCATGACGTCTTCAAGGTCCATCCCTATTGTAACACACGTCAGTGGTTCATTCCTTTTTAATAATATTTAATATTCCACACCATGTACATATCACATTTGTTTACATTCATCTGTTGAAGGACATTTAAGTTGTTTCCACCTTTTGGCTCTAATGAATAATGTAGCAGTTTCTGTGTAGACATACGTTTTCTTTTCTCTTGGGTACACACCTATGAGTGGGGTCCCTGGGTCATTTGGAAACTCTGCCTAATCATGTGAGGAGCTGTCAGACTATTTTCCTTTTATTACTCAGCCATAGAGCAGTAACACAACAAGTGTAATCTGAGATCCCACGGGGTATTCTCTACACAGCCACCTGTTAAAGGAGGTAGCAACAGAGCCTGGCATTGGCCCTACACCATAAGAAATGCCAGTCGAGTTGGGAAGAAATCACTTCTCAGCACATATAGAATGTCTGTCCCTCTCTTCTGCAGACCCTTTCCCTTGCCTTGGTGACATCATATTATATTGCTTAGGTTTGTGTTCCTCTCTTTTTCATCTGTCCCTACTCCATAGTTCGGGCATCTGAAGCTCAATATTTTTAAAGTGTATAGACATGGTTATAATGCTTATGAGGTGTGTGAAAATAGAGTAAAAGTAAAGTTAAAAGAGAGTTAATTTCAGTAAAAGAAACCATTCAAGAAGACTTCCTTAGTGAAAGGCCAACTTATTCAACTATAGCATAAAGAACCTGAACTCACAGTAAAGATGATATCCCACACCCCTCAAAATAGATTATAAATTATACATACAAATACATGCAAATAAAATATATCATTAAATGGCTGATACTATCATAAATAGGTTGGAAGGTTCTTATAATGTACACATAATATAGGAATTTAAATGGATTTTAATACTTGATCTGTGACATAAACTATTGTTATCATATATATCCAATATTTTTTTCAAGTGAGATACTATAATCATCCTAAATCATTTTCCCCCAAATCCCAGAAAAAGCACGCAGTAATTCTTCTCACCAGGGATAAAGGGCTATAACACAGTTTTTACAAAAATATAGAAGAGTCAATATCAAAATGAATCACTTTTCCTATTTTCTGCAATTAATTTTGTCCTGTCCAACGTAAGAACTAAAGGTTTGAACGTTTGAAGTGTGGAGCAAAATTTTAATATTGTAAATTAGCATTCTGAGTATTTAAAAATTGAGTAACACTTCACTGGAGGACTGACTACCTGAGGACTTTTCTTTCTCACATCATTCGTGTTATTATATAACATTTTTTAAGTATATTTTTGAAATATTACCAAAAAACAACTAAAAGGAAATATATATATGAAATAAGTAAGTAGTTACCCAGATTTAAAGAGAATAAAACAAAACAAGAAAACAAAAACAAAAACACTGGATGCCAGGTGGGATAATCCCACCATGTTTGGAGATCTTGCACACTGGTGATGAGATAGGAAGCAGAAGAGACACTGTCCGATGCCGAATCCCAGATGGGCCCATTCACAACTGTGTGCCCTTAGGCAGCTTAATTAAAATTCTGTGCCTCAGTCTCCTCATCTGTTAAATGGGATATTACTGTGAAGCACATCTACTTCCCAGGGCTTAGAACTGGATTACTATCAAGTGGCAGCAACAGAGGAAGCTGTCAATAAAAGTCAAGAAAAGTTAACTTTAGGGGCGCCTGGGTGGCTCAGTCAGTGAAGCGACTGCCTTCAGCTCAGGTCATGATCCCAGGGTCCTGGGATCGAGTCCTACATCGGGCTCCCTGGCTCAGTGGGGAGCCTGCTTCCCCCTCTCCCTCTGCCCCTCCCCCTACATGTGCTCTCTTGCTCTCTCTCTCTCTCTCTCTCTCAAATAAATAAACAAAATCTTAAAAAAAATGGAAAATTAACTTTAGACCTCAGAGCCAGTCTATTAGTGAGACCAGAGTGAGTTGAATGAGAAATAGTATTTTCTCATAATCTAAGAATGTCTTCTTGTAAAATACTTTTTGTAAAACATGGGAATTAAAAAAATAACTACAAAAGTGCATTTTCATTACATATACATATTACAATGCACATTTCACATAGTTTTATAGAATATAATTTTTATACATATCCAAAGTAGTAGGGGACGGAGGATGAGACTCCAAAAGCACAACTGAACTTTTAAAAAGTTGTGTGTGTGATTCGTGCGAACTGGTTTTTAATCTGAAGTTTGATTATGAAACATTTCAGGTTTTCACAATGATGGGAATACAATGAAAGCCACTGAACTGCATACCTAAAAGTGGTTAAAATGGTATTTTTTATGTTATGTATATTTTACCACAATTTGACAAAACAAACAATGAGAAGGTTTAGGAGAAGTTTTAATGTGAGAGTGAGCCATCGGAGCCCAGGAGCTGGTGGGTGAAGGGGACGTGCGGGACTCTGACACCTAAGCTGAGAAAGGACTACACAACCAGGGCGTTTGGGGCCCCAGTTTACGAGTGCGTACAGGTTGTGCCCAGTGACTGTCTTTTTCCAATCTCTCTGGTATGCTTTCTGCCTCCTTTGGGATCACACCCAGCTGTTAGCCTACACTGACTAATTGTTAGCTGATTGCTCCGGGTTCTCTCTGATAAACTGACCATCCTATGGTTTATCTTGTTGTTCTAATATAATTACCACTGTCATCTTAATTACTTATCATCAAAATGTCCATCATTTTCAAATGCCCCATTAGACATGAACTGCCCCCACCTCCTCTGTTTCACGTAGTCAATCCTTCTGGTGAGGATTTAGGAGCTCCCTGTTCTGACTGACAGCCTTCCAACCTTTCTCCCTGAGAAAACCTCAGAGCAATCGCTCTGGATCCCTGGGTGGGCTCAATAGCCGGGTCTTCCCCACTTAGCTCTCCCACTGTGGAACTTCCTCCCAGTGAGTGATCCGGAGTGGAGGTAATGGCGGTGGGGGGGGGGGGGGTGCGTATTCATGGCCTGGCCTGCCTGCAGTGATGACTCCATCCAATCAGCTTACAGGGGTCTGATTACCCTCTTCAGGACCAGCAAAGTAGTACCCGCTGCTGATGGACTACAGGTGAGACCCTCTCCAGGAATTGCTCTCAGGCAAGAGGAGTGTTCCTGCTGTTGGCCTGTCCCTGAGGCAGTCTGCATTCAACAGCTGGACGTTGCAGGGGGAAATGGGGAGGGTGCTGTGCTGCCAGGCCCACACCCTCCTCCCCCATCCCCAGGTAGGACAGGCACAAGATGTTTGAATCTTACGAGTCCTCTGTTCCAACCATGTGAAAATCTACCCTCACCTTCTGCCCAACTTTGCTTCCCTCGGCATTGGAGGAGCTTGCTTCTGAACATGCCTCCCAGCAAACCCCAATTACCTGCCTGTCCTCTGCATGGAGGTTTTGGCCTTCCTAAGCCTGAAATGTGGAAGAAACACAACCCCCAAGTACTGTTTTGATATCCAAACTCAAAAAGATGATTCTCCCGCAAAGTCTTTGTTCTCAGGTAACTCCAATCTTTACATGAACGTATCTGCTTATTTCTTTGAAGATCCATTTTAGTGAACATTATTAGAATTGCTTTTATAAAACTGTACCCTCAAGTAAGCAGAATTTTATTAAATGGATTTTTGTTTGGAAGTTTCAGTTTATGTCTTATTTCTCAGCATCTTGTGGTTATCTTAGGCTAACACTTCTAGAACTCAGATAATTTTCCCTCTCTCACCCCTGCTCTGTTCAGGAGGGGAAACAATTATAAACGTAGCCCAAACTACGCGAAATCAGATTTAAAACAGAAAACAAAATAAAATTACACATACGGGTTTACCAAAGCATTACCTCCCCTTGAACAGATTTAATCGTTGTTAAAAAAATATAAGTTGTAGTCTGAGCAGCCTGTCATAAATTGAAGTAAATTTTGTCAGTTAGAAAACCTGTTTCTTGCTGTTTTATGGAACAGATGAAGTAGGAAATAATTATTCTCAGCATCACGCCATTGGCAGTTTCAGAAGTAGACACAACAGAAAATGTCTGAATAGCTAATACTTTGGGGATGATTCAAAACTGCCATTAAAGTCTGCTTTGCATTACAGTGTGAAAACAGTGGGCATGTTATCCCCTGCAAGTAAAGGGGGCTGTGGGGGGAGAGTGAGAGAGGATTTATCTTCTGTTGTAAAAGTTGACACCATCTTTATATACAAGGTTCATTCACCAAGGCATTCCACAACTGCTTCTCCATGAAGAATCTTCTTCTGTTTTGTTACAATGAAAAGATAATACAGAACTGAGAGAACATAAACCCGCTATTAATGGGATGGCTTTGGGAAATGTTACCTACTTCCTAAGTAGCATTTACTTGAAAAGAGTAGATATGAAAGAACAACAAATAAAAGGGTCAGATTGTTCAATCAGGTTGATTTGAAATGGTTTCTGTAAAACACATCTGAAAGGTCAGAGAAAGGTGTGAGTGGGTCTCCCAGCACATGTTACGCAGCGGGGAACACTTCGTGTCCATCATTCTTGGACTTCTAGGAAAGCATCAAAAGGAAGGGTTGTCCTAAGGCAACACCCCAAAGGGGAGGGGAGGGCAGTGGTCCCCCAGGTAAGGGAGATCTGTCTGTGGGCCCCGGGTGCCCCACTGCCTCCCGCTGTGGGCGATGGTTGTGACCCTGTTCAGCCTGCTGGGATTCAGAAGCTCCCTGCTTTCCTGTCTGCCTACCTATCTGTGCAAATGGGATTCAGTGTGATCTTAAGTCTGTCTGAAAATGAAATTCAGTTGCAAGGTAAGAACTGTTAATAGAAGTGAACAAATGGAATAAAAAGGTGTTGATATGTTAAATTGTAAGCTGCCTTCACACGATTATCTCTTTCTAATAGGAGAGTAACCTGAGGCTGCAAGAACTCTCCTGTAAACAGCATTCTCCTAGGCTGAGTTTACCTGCGACTCAGGACGAGCCTAAGGCTTTATGCAGAACCAGATGCACCTCAGGGCACAGTCAAGGTGACAGAACTCTTAGTAGCTGTTAGGCTACGTATCTTTGCCTTTTTCAACTCAGGGAACATATTTTGAGTGGTATCTTCCCTCCCATAGAACAATCATATTGATTTCAAGCACCAAAAAAGGCTACCTTTATTTTGTTGTAATTTCTTAAGTTGTATCCTCCTTTGGACTAGCCACAGCTGAGTCCAGCTCCAGCTGTGTATCAACCACCACCTCTACTGAAAATATTAGAGGTTCTTTTGGGAGTCCATAGTGGACATTGTGGAAACTATGTCCATATGGACATGCCCATAGCAGGACAATTCCAGCACAGTAACTGACAAGCCTAGAGACCCACCTTTTTATTTACGGAGAAGAAAAAAAAAAAAAACGAAAAAAACAAATGTTCACATATCTGACAGGCTGCCTAAATAAAACTTGTATTAGTTGAAACAAATTAAACAATTTAGAAGCTAATGGCATGTAAGAATTTTGTTAGGAGTCACACCACAAACTTGACTGAGGCCAAACAACTTATGTCCACTTTGTTAGCATGACAAACATCTCCATGAATCTAACTCATTGTGTCTTTTTCGGAGGTGTACATTTTTTAGATCTTATAAATAAAATGAATATTATATTTAAAAGCACAGCAGGGGCTGTATTTGGTTTTGCAGACAAGCAGCAAGATGAATATTTAATATGGTGTCCACTTAGGGCACTCTAAATATAATTACTGGCATTTGTCCAACCAAAGAAAAAAAGTGGGGGGAGGAAACTACATACTGCTTATTTTAATTAGGTGAAATTATGTGGTTCAATAAAGCATGACAGCCTGCATAATGAGAGGAGAGACCCAGGTTTATGGGAGAATTATTGGTGACAAAATTGTTGGCAGTATGCATGTTTTACTGAGGCGGCTGGAAGCCACTGTTTTATCTTCTCATTCATAATTTCCTGCAATGCCTTATTAAAATAAACTGATATCAGGAGGGGGAAAAGGGGGAAGTGTTTATTTTCCGTGCCTAACAAAAATGAAGATAATATGTTTAGAGTATTTTGAAGATGATCTAAAAAGTTGCCAATGAGGGTTGGTTTCCGGTTCTGCCTCCCCCTGCCTCCCCAACCTCCCCCAGCCTCCCCCATTCTCCTCATAGTTTTCTCTCTCTGAACTTCTGTTTGACTCTTTCATTTGCATTAGATACATATGCACATTACAGATATATATACTTGTTTTTCCTATTTTTGTAAAAAATATAAAACGTTTGTAAAAGACAAAATGAAACAGAAGAGATTGTAAAGTAAAATGATTATCACTCCATATTTCTTTCTTCTTTCCTTATCTTTGTTTAGAGAGAGAGTGCTTAGTTCATAGTTAGCATTCTATAATTTTAATTACAATTATATTTAATTTAAACCACATATCATAGAGGTAGCTTTATTTGATATTATTGAAACTGGGAGGGAAGGAAACATTTTATTCCCAATTGCTAGCTCATACACCATATTGGTTTAAAAATGTATTGTATATCTAAATACAATGCCATAGGCTAAAACATGAATATTGATAAATCTTGCTGTTCAAAACTCCTGTCTGGCAAAATCATCATAATCAGCATTTCAAAACTATTAAACAAACTAAAGAAAAAATAACAAAGGTCAAAATGTTAGTTATATGTAAACATTTTCAAAATTAGGAAAAATTAATTACATTAATAGAAATTCAAAAATATTAGCATATAAATCACAAATGAGAAAACCCAAAAGATCCAATAACTGATATAACAAATGGTTATATCCAATTATTCAAGAAATATAAACAAAGATACCCAATACATAAAATGTTTGTCTAACATATATGCAAAATTGAATTTAAAATACACAATATTTAGTGCTGCTAGGATTTCGGACACATAAATGGTCATTTTTCCCTAATACATATTGAAGCATAAATTATGTTGACTTTTTAGAAGGCAATTTGGTAATGTACAATAAATACTTTTGGTAAGTGATTATTTGTGTTCATAACACTTTAAGGACTTTGTCTTTTGGGATTACTGAAGCATATTACTTGCTGTTAGGGTCTTCTTTTTTATAGTATTGTTTACAAGGGTAAAAAACAAAATCAAACAAAAAGAAATTAGTTTTAAAAATTAGGATTTGCTAATATGGTGTTATAAAAATGATTCCATTTAGCTTTAAGGATAAGTGTTTCAAAATATATTGTTAAATACAAAAAGCTGGTTATAAAAAGTGTGTGCATTAGGAGACTTCTATGTTTTGTTTTGTTTTTTATAAGAGGCCTAAATTGGATATTCTTCCACTGTTTATGGGTGGTGAAATATTTTTATTTTCTCACTATTTTCCAAATAAATTTTATATGATAACTTTTAATTTTTCTTTATTTTTTTAAAGATTTTATTTATTTATTTGACAGAGAGAGACGCAGTGAGAGAGGGAACACAAGCAGGGGGAGTGGGAGAGGGAGAAGCAGGCTTCCCGCCGAGCAGGGAGCCCGATGTGGGGCTCCATCCCAGGACCCTGGGACCATGACCTGAGTCGAAGGCAGTTGCTTAACAACTGAGCCAGCCACCCAGGCGCCCCATGTCCTTATTTTTTTTTTAATTAAGAAAGAGATGACTTGGGATGCCTGGGTGGCTCAGGCAGTTGAGCATCTGCCTTCAGCTCAGGTCATGATCTTGGGGTCCTGGGATCCATCGAATCCCACATCGGGCTCCTTGCTCACCAGGGAACCTGCTTCTCCCTCTGCCTGCTGCTCCCCCTGCTTGTGCTCTCTTTCTCTCTCTCTCTCTTACAAATAAATAAATAAAATTCAAAATATATGTATTAAAAAAAAGAAAGCTGACTAGAGAGGTACAGGTAAAGAAAATGGCAGTTGGCAAAAAGCATATATTTATGTATCTTTATATTTATTACATATATTTATTTATATATAAAATAAATTATATGCAGCAAAAAACTACACCCTCAATGGATCCCGAAGCTGGGTGAGCAAGCCCTCATGGCTATGCTCTGCCCCCCAGCTCTGCATCAAGCAAGATCAGGACAAGAGAAAGTGGCAAGGAGAGAAGAGGTGCCAGCAACCAGAGTGAAGCTGATATAAAAGAATGAGTCTCCTCCCACCCTGAAAACACTATAGGAGTAAGGATGTTCTCAGAGCCCAAAGCACAGTCCACAGGTAACAGACCTGAAAGATGGCCTTTTGAAGTGGCAGGTTTCATAGTCTGTATCTCCAGGGAAAAGAAGGCAAAGAGGGAAGGGTGAGCCACACTTTACAAAAAGGTGAAAATGAAAAGAAGCAAAAGAGGAAAATAGGTGGCCCTCAATGAACAAAATAACCAAAAGGGAAAATTGTACAATATCTCAAAAGCACCACTAAAAAAAAAATAATCCATTAAGAATCAAGATTGTGCTATGCTAACAGAAGAGTATATCATTGAATCAGAGTTCTTACAAACTACACCAACAACAGAAGTAAACAGAAAAAAGTAAATCCATACAGGTTTATTATAAATAACCAAAAAATATGTCAAATGCACATCAAATGATAACAATTACCCCCCAAAACAATCCATCTTGAAGCAGAGCAAAACTGTCAGGCTACAATCCAAACTAAATTAAATCTACTCAGAAATGCATTCAGGGACATGAAAATCACCTTGAATAGAAATTCAAAACTAAAAGGAAAGGAGACTAAAAATATGAAAAAAGTAAAAATTTATTGAACTTAAAAGAAATGCACAAGAATCGGGGCGCCTGGGTGGCTCAGTACGTTAAGCATCTGCCTTCAGCTCAGGTCATAATCTCAAAGTCCTGGGATCACGTCCAGATCAGGTTCCCTGCTCAGCGGGAGTCTGCTTATCTCTTTCCCTCTGTGATCTCCCTCACTTTTGCTCTCTCTAAAATAAATAACTAAAATCTTTTCTAAAAAAAAGTTTTAAAAATACACAAGAAAAGACAAAATTATCTCAAAGATGACTAAATTTCAAGACACTCAAGTGAACACATTCAAAAGATAATTTTCCAATGATCTTTGAAGAACACTAGGAAAACAACCAAGAGGGTAAGACTGTGATAAAGGAAAAAAGATTCCAGAAGTTTAAGGAGAACATGGTGAAAATAAAAGACAAAGGAGGGAAACGATTTCCACTGTTTATATCCCTGGGAAATAAGAACAAAGCAATGACACAGAACTAGTATTTACATCGCAATCTAAGAAAACTTTCTAGAAATAAAACCCAAATCAATACATTAGAAGGACCCACAATGTGCAAGGGAAATGTAACTTCTATCAAGAAACTCTAAGACAGGGGTGCCCGAGTGACTCAGTTGGTTGAGCATCTGCCTTCAGCTCAGGTCTTAATCCCAGGGTCCTGGTAATTGAGCCCCACATCGGGCTCCCTTCTCAGTGGGGACCCTGCTTCTCCCTTTGCCCGCCACTCCCCATGCTTGTGCTCTCTCTCTTTCTCTGTCAAATAAACAAATAAATATTAAAAAAAAAGAAACTCTAAGACAAATCCTCATAAAGCCATTAGATTTCAAAGATAAAAAGTCTTTAAGTATTTGTAAGAGTACATTTTTAGTTCAAAATCACATGGCAGATGAGGAAGTTTTGAAGAAAATGAGTAACAACAGAAAGACAAACTCATTTTTCTTCCAATGGTAAATGCAGGGTCCTTCCTTGAGGCTTTGGGGTCTTCTGCATTTATTACATGCCAATGTGATGGGATAGGGTAATATTCGAATGATATGCTCATGTTAATAAACTTACAATTTTCTATTCAATTCATTTACATTTCTTATCTAGGAAACACCTAAAACTAATCTATGGTAGTATTAAGTATTGAAATGGTAAAAATAACAAATTTATGTAAACATCAACTTACTATTTTCAATACTTCAACCTTAGTGTTTAATTTAGATGTAACATGGTGTGAAGTACAAAATTCTTGGGAGTTTAAGATTTGAAGTATTCAAAATCTGTGTATAAGATTTGTGATGTTAAAGTTACCTGTTTTTTGTTGAAGTGAGATAGTATCCCAGAGTATCATTGCGTCGAGATGGGAAGAGGTTATATTAGCAATCCTAATGAGCTCAGAAGACTAACAAGGTAAGAGAACCTTAAACAGGATTTTCCTAAACATCTCTTTCCTGAGTATACATTCTGCTTCTCATCAAAAAGCAAACCAAAAAACAAAACAAAACAAAACAAAACAAAAAAGCAAACCATCTTCCAACATCTACTATAGATTGATATATAAGTTGAAACTCATTCTTATTCGGCTGGTATTTGCTTTTAATATCAATCATAATTAAATAACAATACCGGTATCCCCCCATCCCAAAATAGGGCATTCCATGAAAACTTTAGTAAGCCAAAATGGCAGAAAGTAAAGGAGCAATTATTGTTCATTTACGTGGAAAATTGAGCATTCCTAGACCCAAAAAATACCACCTCTCTTAGGCTTTTCTGATGCTTTCAGACACATCTTGTTAATGGATGCACAAAATAAATTGTGATAAAGCAATTTTCAGGCAAGGTTCAGAGGTAGGCAGCTAAATGCTGAGATGTTAAGTGTAGTTCTGAGGGAAGGCACTTGGCAGGGCCATTCTCACTGCTGGAGATGAGCAGTGCCTCTATGAGGGCTCATGGCAAAGCAAAAGCTGAACAATCTGTTTTTCAGAGCAAAAATCCTTTTTGGATTTCTTTCAATTACCAAGGACAGGAATTATCATTTTTTTAGAGATAGTGTGTGCGTGCACACATGCATGACTTGGGTGGGAGGGGCAAATGGAGAGGGAGAGAGAGAACCTTAAGCAGGCTCCATGAGTTGGTTGGGGGGGGCCGGCAACCTCACAATACTGAGATCATGACCTGAGCTGAAATCAAAAGTCAGACTCTCAACCAAGTGAGCCACCCAGGCACCCTGCAAAAATAGGAATTAATGTAGGTCTTTCATAAAAGTGAATTGGCATAAAACAAACTTTTAAGAAGTGGGGGATAACTGTAAAGGGAAAATATTTCATAATAAATGACAGCAAATGATTCATCCATTAACTGTACTACAGTTAACCTTCACAAAGCAGGAATGAGAGGAAGTATAAATGAAATAAAGCTAATTTTGACTTCAACCATTTAGAATTCTATTGCAGTTTCTGTACAATATTTAATTTCCTCATTACATTATTAGGCACATAATTTGAATTAATTTATAAGAGAAAAACAAATTAGATTTTTTAATTATCTAAGTTTACTGTGCATGCTATTTTAAAGTCACAATATAGTTTTTTACATTATTCAACATTTTTCTAGTCACTATTACTATAACTTCTACATTATCAATCTACCAATTACCTATCATCCATCCCCCCATCTACCCTCCCCACCTAGCTACCTACATTCATATAAACAATCATATATACATTTACTTAATTTCAAAATATTAGAAATATCTGGGAGATTTATTTTGCTGTATAATGAAGAATTCATGTCAAAGGAAAGTAAATCACAGGACAGTATGACACTCATGTACAATTTTGCAACCAACTCTGCTAAACTGATCTCTGGATTAGTACTGCTTTACACTAACTACTTCTTCACTATTAGAAGCACTATTTTACATTTAGGACATTAGAAGTTGTAAGTCATATTTTGAGCTCAACATTAACTTAGGCTCACAAATTCTACAAGTTCTTACCCAGAATTTTATAAGGAAACCTTAGCTTTTACTAAGTTTCTCTAGCGAGCCACCTGAAAAAGTTACTGAAGTGACCAAGTTCATGCACATGTTCCTTGACCTCAGAGATATCACAAGAGATGAGAAGCTAGAAATAAATGTGATGACTAGAACTTCTATTTTACTAAAATTTCCATGTTTGAAGTATGACCTTACTGATTGGGATATTGTTGCAAGGGTCCAAACTACTTCAAAAGAGAAGCCAGCTTGTTACTCCTTTTATCACAAAATTCTTTATTGTGGGTGGTTATCTACTTCTCAGATCTTGAAAACTGCGGAGTAATCTCAAACATTTCACTCTATTTAAGTTCCACTAGAAGATGAGTGGTATCTGACTTCAAGCCCCATGATGGCGTTGACTGTGATCATCTTTCCAACCACTGTTATCTCTGGCCTTTACCATCCTTCCTGGAACATAATGAAGAAGCACAACAAATATTTGTCAAATAAGTAAAAGAATTGTCTCCTTCTTTTTTACTGTGCACATACATATTCACACTGTAATTTAAAATATAAAACAATTACCTGCCAGATAATAATTACAAAATGTTTACTCTTCATTTGTGTAGTATATAAATAAAAGACTAGTATTCATACTGCAGCTGTTTATCTTTTATATCATACTTAAAAACCAAGCATATTTAATATTGACCTTTAAAACCCACAAAGCTATCAATAATTTTCCTTCCCGGTAATTGTTGTTACTAATTAAAAAAAAAAAAAAAACTTATCACATCAATCATAGGTAATAGCACAACTAATTGATGGGAGATGCTTTTCTTAAAAACTGCTGTTGTGCAATTCATTTGATTGGGCTAATTATCCCAATTTTCCTTGACCACTTCCCCGTTAATTCCCACCTAATGGTAATGACAGTTATTGTGAGAGAGGAAAGGTTTAGTTGCTGGTCTTTTGCGCAACTCAGCTGATAGAATGCTGGCAGTTTCAGCACCAAAGAAATCTGTACCAGCAACCACTCCCTGGCTTTTAGTGGTCGGGTGGCCAAAACTCAACAAGAGAAGGTTTCCACATGACACCTAGGTTAAAGTGTTAACAGATCTCAGTTCCTGTGCTTATTTTTGGTGCAGAATAGATGAAAGAGAACATCCAGCAAAACAATCAGAATCCAGCATTTTAGATGAATGTGCTACTACTCTCTGGCATTTCTGATAGCCATCCTTAACATTTGTTTCTTGACCTGACCTCGCTTGGGCCCAGGGCTGAGATTCTGCGCAGATCAGGATTTCAAGGGGGTTGGCCTTCCTCAAGGGTCCTCTGGGGTCCCTCTGGGAGAGAGGTTCATTCAAGAGTTCTGAGAACAAGAGCCTATTCATAATAACCTCAATTCCCACAGGGTCAATATGCAACCGGGCATCTCTAGTGGTCCTTGGCTTGCCTGGTGAGCAGCTGTGGCCAAGAGCTGCCCTGAAACCAAGCTAAACTGTCCTCAGTGTCTGTCTTTGAATGACAGCAGCAAGAGGATATTTTCTGATAATTGGCTTTTTGAGCAACCAGACCCAGGAGCTGACTCTTGAACAAATAAAGCCTTGTCAGGATTAAACCTCCATTAGTGATTCATAAGAAATTTCTGTCAAGTTTGTGTGTGTGGTTTTGATAGAACAAAAGAACATTAATTTCCTGACTACAAGACCTCGTATGCTTTACTTTATTCTTATATTGTACTTTTTTTAAAAAAAGGTAAATTACATCTTTCCAATAAATATATTTATGGTCTGCCATGAGATTACACATAAGAATTGAAAATTACCATGAAGTTGATGGCATTCTGTAAATTGATGGAGTCTCTCAATCTCTTCAGTGCTCTTGCAGCCAGAGAGGTTTTGATGTAGGTCAAAATATGGCATGAAAAGGCCATGAGGATGAAACCAATCAAGTGATCTGGTTAGATTAAAAACAATGTTCAGCTTAGCAAAACCAAAATAGAATGTTTCAAATCAAAAGTGAAAACCAACCCAAATGGCTTAACTTAAAGTCTACTATACAGCCTTATTAAGGAGCTAAATGTGTTGTAGTCACATCCGTTTGAATGTTTATGATATATTATAAACATACATGTTTTATGCATTATGAAAGGCTCCTTTGATCTCTCCTGAAAACCACAAGACCTTATTGATGACTGCTTTAGCTTGACAGTTTTTTAGAGCAAATCCATTAAGGCACAAGAAAATCACATGCTATCATTTTGAGATTATTTATTTTGAAAAAAAAAAAAGTTTCTCCTAAGATAGTTTGAGAATTTAAATAGGGACTTTCTTTTCTTTCTTTTTTTTTTTTTTAGATTTTATTTATTTATTTGAGAGAGAGAGCACAAGCCAGGAGGAGAGGCAGAGGAAGAGGGAGAAGCAGGCTTCCCACTGAGCAGGGTGCCTGACGCGGGACTCAATCCCAGGACCCCAGGATCATGATCTGAGCCAAAGGCAAATGCTTAGCCGACTGAGCCACCCAGGAGCCCCTAAATAGAGACTTTCTATAATGCTATTTGTTGCTTTTAATTGTGTGTGTAGGTCTCAAATTTATACAAAATAAATATTTACCAATGATTATTGCTAAATACTTAAAACTTCAGTAGTACACACACAATGCTGACCTATGGTTTCTGTTTTTGTTTTTTTTCAGTGAGTTGGAGTTTACAAGTAATAGTATTGTTCAAGAACTTCTTCATTTATAAAAATTCCCAAGATCACCCGGCCTTTTCTCCCATCTCCCGCATATGCTGTATCTTGTTCTTTCAATGATTTCCTGTAGTTGAAGGCCTCCGTATAGGCCAGGTTTACACATGGGCCTGGGCACCTCTTTATACCATGTCATATCCCTAGACCTAGAATAGTGCCCGACATCTAAAGCGGCTCAAATAATATTTGTTAAATGAACAAATATCTAACCTTTTGGATGAACAAAACAATGACAAGGGTACTGGTCAGTGTAGACAGCAGTGAAAAGGCTGAGGTGCTCCTGGGAAGACTCAGAGAAGTGAGGGTAAGAACATCGCCCTTACAACTCCGTGCAAAGTATGGTGTAGGATTTGAACAATTGTCTTTTCAGGCCTCTGTTGACATAGTCATATATGAATAATATTTCTGAGAAGGTAAGAATAATGGTGTAGGCACAAACCATTTCTAAATTTCAAGCAAATTTTCAGGCGTTGAAGCTGCACAAATACATGCAGTTTGAAAAAAGAAAAGAATGTATTCATGAATGACTTTGAGTATCAATTCATTTCATGTAGACAAACTTTGATCTCAATGGTAGACTATAGTTGATATATTCGTATATCCACCATGGAACCCATAATAAGACCTTGCCGTAGCAGAACCTCCATGACTATCCTTAATTAATTGATTCTACTAGCAAGTTAGCATCTATCATTTAGAGGCTAGAAAACAAAAATTGAGAGTTTTCTGTGTTCTAGTTACCATCACATGGGGTATTTAATTAAATTCCTGTAACTACCCATGAGGGATGAACTGAGAAATGAAACTCACCTTTATTGGTCATATTATAAGGACAAGCACAGGGCGCCTGAGTGGCTCACAGTTGGTTAAGCGATTGCCTTCAGCTCCGGTCATGATCCCGGAGTCCCAGGATCAAGTCCCACTTCAGGCTCCCTGCTCGGCAGGGTGTCTGCTTCTCCCTCTCTCTCACTCTCTCTTTCTCTCAAATAAATAAAAATAAAATAAAATCTTAAAAGAATAAAATAAATAAGGACAAGCACACTCTTCAGGAAATTATATGCATATATATGTCTGTAGAGGGAGGGAAGGAGAAGAGAGGGTATATGAAGAGGGACAGGGTTGGGGAGGAGAGTGAGAAGAGAGAGTCAGAAGGAGGGAGGGATGGGGAAGGAAAGAAGGGGAGATAAATAAGAAGGAGAGGAGGAGGTAAAGTGCTTGGAGGAGGTGTCCACACTGACTACAAGTCTATCACGAAATCAGAAGCAGGGACAAGGGATAGCCTTAACTTTTTGCGGTCTAAACTAGAATAGCGAGCATGAAACGATGAATTGAGATGATATAGCCCCAGCAGATATTGGTGAAGCATCTAAAAGCATAAGAGGGAAAGAAGAAGTGTTGGAGGTATTGTCAGGTCTGCTCCAGATCTCGAGGCTGTCTCCTCTATTGACCAGTGGTGGCACAGAATCCAGGACATGGACTTTCATCCTGAGAAGGGGGACTGCTGGAGCCCCTCCTGACATGACTCACAGCAATGCTGTAGAATAAATCTCATGGTCTGCATTCTGCAGATAAGAAGACTAATGCTCTATAGGAGTAAAACCATTGCTAGTCATGGACTATAAACAAACCTGGCATATTGGTTGCAAAGTCTCAGGTCAAGAGGAGTGTTGCATAAAGGAGGTTCAGGTCACATGTATGCTGGGGTGTTGGCAGCTTCCGTGACCAGCATATAATATTAAAATGAACTTAAATAAACAGGCATTATTGTGTTTGTATTAGTTTTCTATGGCTGAGAAGAGATTACCCCAAGCTGAGTGGTTAAAACAACAAACATTGATCATCTTATAGTTTCTGAAGTCAGTGTCTGGGTGAGGTTCAAATGGGATTTCAGCCCACAGTCTCATGAGGCTGCAGTCAAGGTGTCATTTGTGGCTGTGATCTCATCTGAGGCTTGGTGTCCTCTTCCTAGCTTACTGGCAATTGGCAGAATTGATTTTCCTGTGGTTATCGGACTAAGGCCCTCAGCTTCCACAGACATCCGCCATTCTCTGTTGTCTGGCTCTCTCCACACCATGCATTTTACCTCTTCAAGACCAGCAGCAGAGTGTCTCTCTTGTTTGGTCTCTGACCTCTTGACCATCTTTTGAAGGACTCACCTGTACCACCCAGGATAGTCTCCCTTTTGATGAACATAAAGTCCACTGATTAAGGGCCTTGGAACAGTTGCAAAATCCTCTCAACTTTGCCATAGAAGGTAATACGACCAGGAGAGTGATATCTCCTCCCACCTTTGCCAAAAGCTCTTGGTTAGAAACAAATTAAAGCTCCTGCCCATACTCAGAGTGAGGATAGTACACAGGCATGACACATGGGGAGCTGTCTGAGAATTCTACAAAGTATGCAATACACATAGTTTAAGACTCACCTGCTTACGTCAGTATCTGTCAAACTTTCACATCTCCTGCCTCGTCCATGGGTACATGTGAGTTGGTAGAACCCTAGTTCCTACTTCAATGTGGTAAAAGTATAACTAGGTGTCTGAATTTCTTAAAATTAAAAGATCTTGAAAAAAACTGGTGATTTTAAAACCTCTATAAAGAGTTGTTTATTCTTACCATCCTTGATCTAGCAGTCAACACAAAGTAATAATTTGGGGAGTAGAGGAAGGAGACATTTACTTTGCCTAAATGAAAACTTGCTTCAGTTCTTATAGCAATCCTTTGGCATTCAAAATATTGGAGAGACCAGGTAATTCCACCTAAACACTTTCTACTGAAAGAGTGGATCACACATCTACCATATCTCCTGGATGCTTGTCTGAAATTCAGAATCTTGTAAGAAGACCGGGGGGAGTCTTTGCACCTTAATGTTTGAGAAGAGCTATCTGAAAAAAATCTTACTTTAGGTTTACATATTCATGCATGCATCTGTGCCTTTCAATATTCTTTCCTTTACTTGTTGATTTAAAATGAAATATGTAGCAAAGTTGTTTTTTTTTTTTTTAAGTTCCTTTTAGACATTTGCTGGTATCTACATAAACCTGCTTGACTAAATTTGGAATCACAGAGTGGGAAAGTGAACGAATAGAGAGATGAGCATGTTTCTTCTTTCTCTTTTTCTCTTTACTCCTCCTATTTTGACCAGGGCATTCAAGAGAAGCCATAGACCTCATTTCATCCTACTCTAAGCAGAGATAGATAATATTTAGGTTAAGCTATAAAGTCAAACTGGAAATACTATACTAGCCAGAGGAAAACTGGATGAATTGAGGAATATTTTCAGGTTGCCGAGTTAGTCTTTTCAACTTCTTTAGTCATTAAGAGAAAAAGAAGAAAACATAAGACAGCATAAAACCATGTATCTTCCTTACCATTGCAAGGGAATCTGCACTTCATTGGGCTCAGCAAAAGTTATGAGTCATCCATGATGTGGCACACTGCAATTATTTGAAGTTAAAATGCAAAAAAATATTTTTGCATTAAGAAATTCCTCTAAAGCTACAGAAAAAAATATCTAATAAATACACTAAAGATTCAGAGTTTATGGTTCTATGAGCCACTAAGTTCAATAAAAAATTTTGTACAATAAAAGAAAGTGGAGGGAGAGAACTTCATTTAAAAATAATTTCTTCCCATGTTTGATATTTGTTAAAGAAATAATGATTTTTGTTTTAATGTCTTCTCAATTGTATTCAAAATTACTAAGGGTTCAACATAATAGTTTTCACTTTTATATTTTGAAAGATAAGTACTCAAAATCAACTATGTTCTAAAAAAAAGGAAAACCCTATTTGGTTTCATCAGGACTCTTCAATTGTCTGCTTTGCCTGGAGCTAACCTGGATTATTAAGTCCAAACACATTTTTTTTTTTTTTCCGAACACCTTTGAATTAAAAATCTGCCACTGGTTGGCTGTGTCCTTGGGCAAATTACTCAAACTGCTTCAGCCTTAATTTCATGGGGTAAAATATTAGTAAACCCTTAGATAACTATGATGATAAAATGGATCATCTATCTAAAGCAATTAATGCAATGCTTGTTAACTAGTTGGCACTCAGTAAGCATTGCTACTGCTGTTGTTACGGACTCGTGAGTACATGCTTCAAAACCTTCTCTTTGATTCCTTTTAAGATACTTAAAAGCATGAGCTGTTAGAGCTCTTTCCTCTTCATTAATAGCTGGGGGAATAATATGGGTTAGGGCTCTGATGCATATTAAGCGAATCCCTTTATGTTGGTGTATTGAAAGGAGTTCACTCAAGTCCTCCTTTCACATTCTTGTGTTGTGAAACTGAAGTGATATCAGTTGTTAACTGAAGTGATAATCCAGGTCATTGTCTTACTTCTGTATGATTCTTCAATTTCACTTGACTAAGAAAATTTTTAAATAAAAGCAAAACAAATGATATTATTGAGTTGTGATTTTATGAACAATGAGCAATGGCTGTTATAACCTTAGAAAGATTATAATTTCTCCAATGATTCAATATCACTATTCCCACATAAAAAAAAAAAAAAAAGCACATCCAGTTTTTCTAAATTAGTTTGGTCTGGTTTTGACCAATTATAGGCCTGGTCTAACAGGTGTTTATTGTATATAAACCACAATCTAAGTGTTATAAAAGATTTCAAGATGTAATAGAAGTTCAGATATAATTTCTGCCCTATGATGTGTAACACCCAAAGAAGGTCTAATTAACAGACATCAAACAACAGATTGTCTATGACAGAATGGTTTAAATAAATATATGGGGCAGATAGAAAAATTTCTGGAAGCACAGAAATGAGTCGGTAGAAAGTGGAACAATCCTGGCAAGTGTTATTCATTCGCTCGTCTACCCACTTATTAAGCATACATCTATGCCCAGTCTAAGACCCTTGTAAGCTTGTAGAAGTAAAGGAGAAGAGGAAGGTGTCACTTGTTTGTTAAGGCCTGGGTATCGGGAGCAAACACAATGAGGAAGGTTGGAATGTGTTTGGTTCCTGATTTAGGAGAGACATGACTGAATAACACAGAAGACTGAATAATAACATAGAAACTTATACTGGATACTCCACTGTACATACAATCTTTATAGAGATAATTTATAATAAAAAGATAATTTATAATATTTGTAGAGATGCTCTTAGCAACCATTGCCTAGAAAGTGCACTCCACTGCATTGCTCCTCCCTAACTGCCACTTCTTCTGCAGACTGGACCTGAGGTAGAGGTCATGTCCAAATCCAGTTCACATATCTGAAAAGATGCAGAGTCTGTAGCTAGTTGTTGGGAATTGTTGACTCTATAAAATCATATTGATTTGACAATGGAGGCCATTCGTTGCCACTCCCTAGGAGAAAAATTTCTGAAGCAGAGAAGGTGGAGAGTATGTCACTGGAGGAACACAAGAAGAGATTTGCTTCCCAGCCTCTTCCCAGTAATGTTCTTACTGTGCATGGTGGTTTAGATCTTGTGTTCATCACATGGGCTATTGCATTATGAAAATTGTTATTCCTACCACCTTTGCTTGGAATTTTGCAAGTGGTTTTCTTTTCTTTTCTTTTCTTTTTTCTTTTCTTTTCTTTTCTTTTCTTTTCTTTTCTTTTCTTTTTTTATAACCAAAGAATCTTGACTAGCACTGATATGTAGGATGAAGCCAAATCATGGTGAGTCATGAAAGCTGAGCAGAAAAATTGTGACTAGGTATAATAGGAAATGACACCATCAAAGACTTTGAATAAGAATGTGAAATGATCAAAGTGGTTCTAAGAAAAAGGGATTTGGCAGCAGTATTCAGGATCAATTAGATGATTGTGGAATTATGTAAGCCAGGTCAGAGATTCACATAGTACCTGGAGAATCAGATTTGTGAATGTACATATATTGAAATAAATCAATACTTACTATTACAGAAATAATGGCTACCATATGATGAAAATTTATTAAGCATCAATAACTCTACTTATTAAGAACTTTATACGCACACACACACACACACACACACACACATATAAATGCATCACATTTTTACAGTTACTGTTACCCTTTTATCTTAGGGCAATTAAGGTTTAGCAAAAGCAAACATCTGGCTTAGTTCGTTAGCTAGCACTTAAACCGCGTTGTTAAACCAAGCACCATTCCCCTTTGTTTTCCAGCATTTCAAAAAGATGGACATTATCGGAGGGTACACCTTGTATCACATCCTAGGATCTGGGTTAGACAATAAGCATGTAAAAGTGAATAACCCTGGTTGTCTGAGAAGTTCATTCCAATTGCAATATTTTTGCAAAGAACACTACCAAAAAATCTTTTTGCATAGTTTTTCAGTCATTTAAAGTAAAACAATAGAGTGGCTTGGATAATTGTTTCAAAGAACTTCAAGTATAATTATCACATGTAATTATCCCATCTCCAATGGAGAACAGCATTTACAAAGAGAAACACTTAAATACCCTTATTTAAGAGCGTTTCTTGAAATATCAGCCAGATCACAAAGTGAGACCAACATTGTAAGGAGAGCAGACAATCAGACAGATGATAGGAGAATTCTAGTTCTGGAGAGGGTGATAAAGCTACAGTTGCTGCTTGAATTCTCTCTGGAATGATCCCAAACATGGGAAGAGGCATAGGTGAGTCTTGTAATCTTTCACGAAATTCTATGAAGAAGCTCTTAGAAGCCAAAGATGAAAGGGGTCCAGAGTGTGCTATGGGTGTGGGAGGGGACAGGAATGATCTTAAGTAGGGCGATAATAGCAGTGTGTGAAAAAGGTTCTAGTGACAAGTTGTCCCACATTCCCCGTCCACCTTCACCTGAGAGGAAATTTTCCAGACCTGTCACCTCCAAGGTAGGAATACAGTAGCTAAGATCCAGTGTCAAAATGAGATGGCAAGCTAAACTGAAATGCAAACCCATCTGTACATGAAAGGGATTGAAAAACAAAAGATAACATGCATCTTTCTTCTTTCCTGAAATAAGGAAGGCATCTCTTTAAAAAAAGGAGTGTCCAGGATGGAGATGAGAGGCTGATATGGCCCATAGGGACCACATACGTATTTGCAGAGAGAGGAGACACAGAATAGCTGAGTCCTTGATGGCACACCAAAAGCTGTCTTGCACAAAGGACATTTCCATACCTACAGTCTGGCCGGAGTTTATACTGAGATCCTGGGACTTGATCACCTCTATGGGTACCCAAAACCAGAAATAGCAGTAGGTCCTCCAGAAGAATATGAGTTTAAAAGAAAAATTATTGAGATATCTATGGAATGTATGCAACATAAAAAGAAACCAAAATGGACAACCTTTTGCCGAGGTAGCACGAGTAACAGACTAGAGCTATTACAAATTGAATAATAGAAGCCTATAACAATAAACATCTTTGAATGAATAGAAATAGATATTAGAAAAAATGAAACAGGAACAAATATTCATGAAGAACAGGAACAGATATTCACAAAGAAGTTTCTGGATATGGTAAGTATGTTACCTTAAGTAAAGAAATCAGTAGTTGGGATGAGTAATAAAATGGGCTAAGTTAATAAGTGAATAAGGCACTGGAAGAGTCAGTTGAAGACGCCTCGAAGAAGACAGATGAGCAGTAAAATTTAAAATCTAATAGGGTATAGTGGACAAAAGAAGATATGTTGACATCTGCATAATAGAAATCTCAGAAGAAAATAATAGTTCTTAGAAGAACAAATATTTTGAAAACTGAGTGAAGTTTTCCTTGTATTTAATAATCAGTTAGAAATTCATATCGAATGGCCCCATTGTGCTACATATGAAAGGCAAAAACAAAAACACACCTCAACCCATTTGAATGAATTTTTAAAAAATCCGAAAAAAAGAAATGAATCTGGGATCCTCCAGAATGAAAATACAATCCTTTGTATATGGTTTGTATACAAAGAACTAGGAATCAACTTGACATTGGCTATGTGAACAGCAATATTATATTCAAGATGGAGATATTCTCAAAACCTGAAGGAAAGGAATGTGGAACTCAACATTTTATATGTCGTTAAACTCATATTTAAATGAAAAGGTAAATATATATATATTTTAATATATATATATATATTTCAGCATAAAAGACTCAGACTTGGAAACACAAAGACTGTATTTGGAATAAATATTAGCATAACAATCCAGAAAAAAGGAAATAAATCCAAGAGGAAGCCCCAAGAGGGGGCCTGTATCCACTTGATAGTTACACAGTGCTCTGGAAGGCAAACTCATCATTCCCTTCCACGGTGCAGAGGGTGATCCTACTAGCAGTGAATCTTATCACCATCCATCCAGGTGACTAAGAGCCTGGGCACCATCTTAGCCTACTGCTTTTTCTGTTAACCTCATGTTCCGACTCCAAAAGCTGCCTCTTTATTACTGCTTTATTAATACTTACTATCAGTATATTCTCCCTAAATAGGGCAGTTGCTCTATTCTACCACTTCCTAAATTGCCTGATCCATGTTCTGTCTGTATGACATTTGACTTTTAAAAGCATCACTTTGCAGGGACAAATACAATCCCTTAGAAGTTATCATCTTGCTCCTATTTGGTGAGGACCTCCCTTGCGCCCCCTGCTGGCTACTTTCTTGGCTCTAAATCAGTGCTGACAGCCTCTCTCCCCTATGGCTTTCCTTAACCCCCCACACCCCACCCCCACCCCCGGTCTGGAGTTAATTTCAGTTTCTAGAAGGACCCTTTATACCTCATAATTCCATGATTTTTCCACAATAAATTGAGAAGGGCCTAGTCATTTTTCTATCTCTCCAAATGAGATCCCCAAGCAACCTGAAAATTATTTTCTTATTCACTATTTTTAAAAATATTTCTGGAATCAATGGGAAAAAAAGGAATAAGTGAATGGGCAGAAACAAAACACTTGGGATTCTACAGGAACTGATTTAAATGTCAGTCCCACCATTGCAAACGTGGTCCACTTATAAAATTATCTGTTTCTTTAATGTTTATTCTCATTTACAGAATAAGTGAAGCTATAGCAGAGTTTTGTTGTGGATTAGGTGGGATTATGATGTAAAAACACTTAGCACAATGTTCGTCACATTTTAACTATGCAACTTAGTTTCCTCACCCAAGAAACAAAAATCCTTTGAGAACCACCTGGTGCAATCTGTTTTTCTAGAGGATACAGATTCATCATTGACAAAAACTAATCAGATAAAGAATTTACAGAGATAAATCTTAAGACTTATTATTTTAGATTGAAAACACACATGTGCCCTACCGTGAGGAGCTCTGGGCTGAGCGCAAAACCTGGATACTTCAGTAGCATCTGAAGAAGTTAAAATGATACAGATTCTTGGCTTTACCCCCAGTTGTTATGATGTGAGAGATCCTTGGTAACTACTGGGGAAAAACAGATTAAAGCAGTGTTTCTTAATGATGACAGTATCGACGTTTGGGGCTGGATACTCCTGTTATGGGGGCGGGGGGCTAACATGCACATATAGGTTGTTTAGCAGCATCTCCGTCCTCTATATGCCAGTTGACAGTACGACACCCCCTTCCCTGGCCCTCCCCATGCAAGTTGTGATAACTAACCATGTCTTTAGTTATTGACAATTGGTCCCTGGGACAAAAATATCCTCAGTTAAGAATCATGGGATTAAGAAGCAATTTCTTCTTTACTGGACATTTTTCATGTTGATAACAGGTCAGTATTTCCTGTTTCATGACTCTTGCCTCCATAATGTAGAAGCCCTAAACTCAATTTCCCAGCCTCTCTTGAAGCCATGTGCACATGGCCTAGGCTGCACCACGAAGAGGAGCAGAATAGAATTTAGGTTCTGGAAAGTCAGCTCTAGGAAGCAGCTATGGGTGGGATCCACATTCCATTAAGGGTGAGGAGAGAGGACCTGCCCAGGGAGCAGCCATATTACACACATTGTTCTGCTACCTGGTGCTTGGCATCACCACAGACCTGCAGTGCCTGAAGTCACAATGGGCTGTTCGGGAGGTGTCCTGTCTCATATTTAGGATATTGTTCCTGGCTCCAGACACTTCAAGCACTACCTTAACTGGGTTCCTCAACTGAACCACACAATGCAGAAATGACTTGGGTGATTATTGTCTCAATTCTCCCAAAGATGGTCTGTAATCGCACCATTCTACATGCATAGGAGGGAAGTTCATTCTTTGCAAACAATACATGCCTTAGCAGATCAAGCCTTAATTGTCACATGGAAAAATGGGTTGAAAGGGAAAAAATCTTTTACTGCTAAAATTAGCTATTATGATTCTTCTTTTCAAAACTAAGGTGCTGGGCACCTGGGTGGCTCAGTTGGTTAAGCGACTGCCTTCAGCTCAGGTCATGATCCTGGAGTCCCGGGATCAGGTCCCGCATTGGGCTCCCTGCTTCACCCTCTGACCCTGCCCCCTCTCATGCTCTCTCTATCTCATTCTCTCTCTCAAATAAATAAATAAAATCTTAAAAAATAAAAAACTAAGGTGTTTACTGCTAACAGCCTTCAACTGAAGAATCATAAAACAACTTTAAAATTGAGGTGATATTCTTTAGCTGGACCTTGAAATATGATTCGAAGGTGAATAATTTGCCTATTTCTTGTGTTTAAGCATTTATTTAAGTGCTTTTATGAGGACAGGACAAGAAATTATTTTCTAGAGTTCTGGTATTCTTGCACATTATGTTATTTTGTCCAATCTTTGTGGCAACTTTTGTCAGGACTGGCTACATAATTTACAGGACTCAGAGCAAGCTGAAATATGAGACTCTCCATTCAAAAAATAAAAAAATTAGGATGGCACCAGCACAACCTTAAAACAGGTATGGGGTCCTTGTCAGCCCCAGACTTTGTGTACCTGCTCAGGTCACACTGCCCTGAAGGCAGCCCTGCCCTTGGGAGATAGGCAAGTCACATAGCACTTGTACCAGTTTACGTAGGAAGAGACGGAGACTCTGGAGCTTCCCTGGTGGTCTCATGGCAATTTTTGAAGGAAATCCTGATGGTTGATCCTTCAGCATATCAAAAGTAGCCCTGGAAATACCAATGATCCAGCATCTTTGCACCCAAAAGAAAGAAGATTGTGGTTATGATTTAGAGGTGGAACCACACAGACAGTATATTACTGAATACACACAGATGCCCTAAGAAATGGAAGATGCAAAAAATATATAAAAAGCCAAAATTTGAATTATACTAGTGTTAAATCACTGACTGCATATTAAAGTATGTTGACATCATTACAATGAACAATCAATATAGCACTATTTATTACAAAAGTGATAAATCTACCTAGTGTATAGAATTGATTCTATGAACTGAGTAGACTCAATGAAGTAGTAGTTTATCAGAACAGCATTGTGTTTTAAATATTGTTCCTGGCTACAGACCCTTCGTATATGACTCTCCTTTCTTAATAGGATTCTTCAACTGAACCACACAGTATTTATCACCTTTATCATTCAGCTTTCATTCTCTATACACCTGTCCTAATTTGGAAGGAAATAATCATTGAGACAATTCTGATGTTCCCAGCCCTGTAACTTCTAATATTCTAATGGAATATTAATATGACAATTGTATAATTATTGAAAATCTAAGTTAATTTCTTCAAGGAGTTCGGGGGATATTTTTAACATTAAGAACTGTTATAGTGATTTTTTTTAACTGTTGGATATTAGTTATGTCATTACTTATACATACACTGATTTTTTTAATCACAAAAGGGAATTGGTTTAAATTATAGATAAAAAAGTGTATCTTAAAAGTTGCTTTGAATATAAAGCTCTAATTCAGAAGCAATGGTTGATGCTGTTTTCCAGTGACAAATTCATTTTATAAATCATCAGTTCAGCATTAGTGAACATGTGGCAAAATAATGCAGTTTTAAATTATTGATATATTAGTGAATCAGTCATCTATTCTAAAATACAATACAGTTCAGGGGCAACTGGGTGGGTCAGTTGGTTAAGCACCTTACTCTTGGTTTTGGCTCAGGTCATGATCTCAGGACTGTGAGGCATCAGGCTCTGAGCTGGGCAGGGAGCCTGCCTAAGATTCTCTCTCTCTCCCCCTCTCCCTTTGCCCCCCACCCCCCCACTTTCTCGTGCATGCATGAATGCTCTCTCTTTAAAAAAAAAAAGAAAAAAGAAAAAAATTACAATACAGTTCTCATGTTTTACATGAATTTTATCTATTTTTGATTCAAAATTCTATATTTAATAGTATATTTAAATATTGTATCTCTTTCACCCTTGAGATACTGGGATGGCTTAGGCTGTCTGCGGATGGCAATTTATCAAGAATTTATTGTGATAAGTGATTAACTGTTTCTGCAAAACTTTATCCACTGGATTCTTCCCCTTCCCCAAACAGTTGATTGTAGGCAAATTATGATCACAGAGACATTTGCACTAGTTTTTTGTTTTTTTTATAGTGAATCAGGAATGAAAACTGTGGAAAAATCCATAAAGCCCAGGATCTGAATGTACTCCTTAATTTGTCCCTAATTTCCCATTCAAGGGAAAGCATGACATTTGGGTGTTTACTTAATATGCTCCTTCTGAGGCTATCTCTAGCCATCTTGATTCAGTAGTTTGGATGGGTATAGAGAAATTTTCATTTTCATCAAGAACATTAAGGGGACTCTTCTTATGCTAAGAAAAATGCTATCTCTATGTTGTCTCATTTTCAGAATGTGTAAAGAGAAATAGAAGAAACAGAAAGAAAACAAGGCAACAGACAAAGAATATTTGCCAGGGAAATCTTCTTTGTGAAAATATTAGAGTAGAAGACTCTACATTTATTTGGTAACAAGGAAAAGTATTAAAGGTTTTATGTATTTGAAAGCCTTCTATTGGACTGTATTGGACGGTACATGGTAAGAAACAAGATAAGAGAGTGAACTAAAATTTACATTCACAGCAAGAGGTATTTTGTTATTGTTAATGTTACTATCAATATTAATGGGTGGAAGAGAGAAAGTTTAGTCATGATTCTACCAGGAGAAATTCCCCAGAGATCTTCCTTCCCTTAGAACAGGATTAGATTGCAATGATCAGGTCTATTTAGGAGGCATGGAGAGAACTTCTTCGAATCCAGACAGAAAGCAAATAAGGCTGAGATTAACTGACTAGGAAGCCACTAGATGTAAAACCCCAAATGGACAAATACTAGAGTCAGGGTGATGGCCAGGAGCAGGCTGAGGTGTTGAGGAGGCTGGTATCCAAGGGCAGAGAAACTCATTCCCACTGATGGCTTCCCAGCGAGAGTCTACAGCCCAATCTAAAACATGAAGCCCCATTAACTGATGATTCCTCTATGTGGTGTCCTCCTCGGTACAAGTGTCTAGTAAAAAAAAAAAAAAAAAAAAATCCTGAGATATTGAATAAGATTTCCTTCAGTTTAGAGAAATAGTAACAAAAGGTAACATAAAACTTCTCATGGTATCAGGAAAACTACCTGATTAAAAAAAAAGGTACAAGGGGGGCGCCTGGGTGGCTCAGTCATTAAACATCTGCCTTCAGCTCAGGTCATGATCCCAGGGTCCTGGGATCGAGTCCCGCATCGGGCTCCCTGCTCAGGGGGAAGCCTGCTTCTCCCTCTCCCACTCCCCCTGCTTGTGTTCCTGTTCTCGCTATCTCTGTCTCTGTCAAATAAATAAATAAAATATTAAAAAAACAAACAAAAAGAAGGTACAAGGTATATGAATTGATTACAGAAACCAGTATATGATTTTTTTCTTTGCTTAGTCACTTTCCTTGATTGTATTTAAAGTGTATTCGTATAGCTTTAAGTACACAACACAATAGCTTTTGCTTATCATTCACAAAGTATAAGAACATTCAAAAGAATAATGTTTGTTTGCTTTTCCCTTGGTTATCAATTTTCAAGATAGACACAGAAAAGACAATTGATGTCCACGAGTTGGATAAATTGTGATAGTTGACTCTTAAAATTCTATGAAGTATAAATAACTCAAGCTTTACTTTGAAGCTTGATGACATCAGCAGGTCCCCTTGAGTGAATTATTACTTGGGATTTGACTCTGTCATTTTTCACTGTATCTATTGCATTTATTTTGCACTTCATCATTACAATTTTGATATTTTGGGACAGAAGTATTGGAAAACCAGGGCACCCAGAGTGCTTCTAGTCAGTTCACTGAATTTGGGATGTGTATAAAGCAATTTTAGATAAAGCTATAGAAAAAAGGTCTGAATAAATTACCTCGTTCCTTTTGTTTCTTTTAGTGTTGTTTGAATTCACTATTAGATGCTTAAAGAAAATACATTTGGTTCACAAGTATTGCCCAGAAGACAGGCTATGCAGATACTGATTATTTCTCTAGCACCTAAACTACAAATTCAGTAAGTGCTTAGCCCAGCTCACCTAGCTGCTGAGTACACTGAAATCCAAATGGAACCCCAGGGCATTGCTGAGAATATTGAAGGACACCTGATACCATTCATTCATCATTTATCTTCTTTAGTGTCTAAACTCTGAATCTTGGAGAAACATGGGGAAAAAGTTAAGTTGTAAGGGTCATAGGATTTCCTACTCCTTTTTGGTTGTTGGTCAGCAGAGGCACATTATAAAGCTCAGCAATGGCTATTTTTCTTGATTGTAATCCTTGATGTGGATTATTTGACTTCCCTTTCTTTTTAGAGTTTGCCATATCTACAATGTCCAAAAAAAAAAAAAAAGTTTACCATCTCTAGGTCTTAAAAAGCCAATAAAATGTAGGGGGTTAGAAAGCCTCAGTGTCTGAGACCTTAAATTAAAAGGCGGTCATGAACACACCCTTGTTTTATTTTCTCACCTCAACCCTGAATGAGGCAGAAATAGTCATAGAGACATCAATCAACCGCATTGTGTGGACAATGGAAAGAAAAGCTCTTCTGTCCATATCTGCTTATCTGTGACTACTATGTACTTTGGTAGTTGGCATTTCCAATTGCCAATGGAAATGTTGTCAGTAACATACATTTCTACAAGTTCTGTAACTTAGAATGTCCTCAGCAATGTTTTAGATGCAAACAATTACAACTTATGATTGCTTATACAGTTGATCAAATTGGGTAAGAGGTAGTTTATTCTTTTAACAGCTAAATCCTCAGAACGCAAAGGGTCTATGTATATAATATCTGTGTCATTCTTATTCCTCCTCAAAGATACACACATATGTGTGTGTGTGCGTGCACGCTTAGAAGTGAGGAACTGCCAAATGTTTCTTAAAATTGAATATAAAAACAATAGTCAGGAGCATAAAAGTAGAGTCTCCCAAACTAAGTTCCATGGCAGTAACTTTTTATGATGTCTGCAATTACCTCAGACAGTGATTTGTCAGCAAATGTGTATGTGGGTTCATCATGTTTGTGAGTCAGAGTAGTACAGATGTGTTAGTAATTACAGCACTCTTCAGTTGTCTGGAGATGGTTGAGATGACCCTTGATAATCCTTAACTTTGCATTGTGTTTGCCTCACTTGGTAGACATTTAATTGAAAATGTTCCCTAAAGGAGCAATTTCCTTTCCATATTTGAATTCCACTTTTGCAGAGGTGGTTGGAGTTTAGGAAAGGAAGGGCCGATGTTGGTTTCTCAGTGGTGGGAACTCAAAAAGATTTTTGGTATCCCTCTTTCCTCCCCTTGCCCTTTCTCTCCTCCCCTGATTCTTCTTCTAATCATCTTACTCTAACATCTAATTATCAGCTTCCATGTCAGATACAATTTGAGATAAAAATGTTTAAATTTTAGCCCAAAGACTATTTTCATATTTTTAAAAGAATAAATTAAAAATCTGTGACATTACCCTGTTTGAATGGTGAATAATTTTACTTAATAATAATAATTAACAATATAAATATATTACTAAAAAATAACTTAAAAATATTTCAAATGGAATCATTCTTTTCTGATGATGGGTGCTTGCTTAGAAATATTTGGTAGCCAAGAAAAATTATTTTAAATGCTTGTCATACCATTACTCTGAGTAAGCACTTTCAAAATTCTGGAGGGCAAGGGGCATCTGGGTGGCTCAGTCAGTTAAGCCTCTGATTCTTGGGTGCCTGGGTGGCTCAGTCGTTAAGCGTCTGCCTTCGGCTCAGGTCATGATCCCAGGGTCCTGGGATCGAGTCCCACATCAGGCTCCCTGCTCAGCAGGAAGCCTGCTTCTCCCTCTCCCACTCCCCCTGCTCGTGTTCCTGCTCTCGCTGTCTCTCTCTGTCCAATAAATAAATAAAATCTTTAAAAAAAAAGCCTCTGATTCTTGGTTTTTGCTCAGGTCATGATCTCATGGGTCTTGGGATGGAGCCCCACATTGGACTTTGCATTCAGCTGGAGTCGGCTTGAGATTTTCTCTTTCCCTCTGCCACTCACCCCTCTCTCTCTCTCTCAAATAGATAAATAGATCTTTAAAAAAAATAATTCTGGAGGGCAATTGTGATGTGGGAAACAAAGACAGAAGAAAAATTATTAAATTTCTTTACAACCTATAGCCCACTGACAAGTCCTTGAAACAGGCAGAATGACATTTCTCTACGAACTCAGCTGCCTTGATGTTAAGACTTTGTTAAGGGCCACCGGGCACCTGGGTGGCTCAGTTGGTTGGGCGACTGCCTTCCGCTCAGGTCATGATCCTGGAGTCTCAGGATCGGGTCCCGCATCGGGCTCCCTGCTCAGTGGGGAGTCTGCTTCTCCCTCTGACCGTCTTCCCTCTCGTGCTCTCTATCTCTCATTCTGTCTCTCTCTCAAATAAATAAATAAAATCTTTAAAGAAAAAAGACTTTAAGGGCCAAAGGCAATCCTAGCCTGAGCCCGTCCCTCCCAACCAGGATCCTTTAAGTCTACTTTAATGTATAAAAATTACCTTGGAAACTTCCTTTATTTCTAAACCCCCCCAAGATACGAGTTGGCAATCGTCCCCCAAGTATATGGCCCACTGATAGACGTCTGAAGGGTCTCATGACTAAGGTTTTATTAGATGGTAATAAATGATCTTTTCCCAACAATAGCTAGCCTGCTCAAAGTCCTGGAAACCTTGTTTCCAAAATTCCTTAGAGACTTATGCTGTCCCTAACCTCCTCTCAACTCGAAAGTATATGATGGACCACTTCTCATGACCCCAGTGTGGTGCAATTCTTTCTGCCCCCAGGTCCTGTCCCCGTGCTGTAATAAGATCACCTTTTTGCACCAAAGAAGTCTCAATCTTGGTCATCAGCTCGAACCCTAACATCTTTCCTACATCAATTGTACCGGGCATGGACTAAAAGACCTTAAAGTATGAGTATCTTTCTTAAATTTAGTTGCCTAGAATCTTTAAGGTGGAAATGCTAATACCTTTTGGTGAAGCAATTGTATTTATGGGATTGAATGATGACAAAATACGTAGAGCCATTCATAAACAGATATATACATAGATAGATATAAATGTTCAACAAAGTACTATTTATAATAATTAATTACCGAGGAAAAGCACATATTCAACAAAGGAGCATTACAGTAAATGATCTATGGGATCATTTATATGATCAAATCTATGCAGCCATTAAACATTTCATTTCAGATTTGCTTTTTATAAGAAAAAAATGTTCACAGGACATTATTTACATGAAGAGCAGGTTAAAGCATGTAAAATGTATGTAAAATAAAACATCCTTGTAGGATGTAAGTCACAATATTAATGGTAATTATGATGGGGTTTTGGAATGTAGGGGAGGTTCAGTGGGGTGAGGTCCAGAGCCAATGGCCAAGAAAGAATTCTTGAGATGTCTTTGGTGCAAAATGGTGGTTTATTAAACACGGGGACAGGGCCCATGGGCAGAAAGAGCTGCTGCACTGGGGTTGTGAGGGTGACTGATTATATACTATGGGATTGGGAAGGTAAGGAAAAGGGAGGTTTCAAAAGGATTTGCATTATGTTAAAGAAGACTCACGGGATACCTGAGGCTTTGCCCTTGTCAAGTTAAGGTTGCTTTTCCCTCTAGCAAGACATTAACATGAAGATAGTTGGGAGCTTCCTGGAGGAACATTACACTCTGCCCCCTTCCAAGGATCTGTCCAATGGGCTGCAGGTTATAAGGACATTTAATTGTATCTCCATTTCCTTCTGGAATCTAGGTTATTGATAGAAATGCTCTGTTCTTGTAGATTGCTAAGACATTTGTAAACTGAGGGAGACTCAGATCTTGCAGGATTGTGATCTCCATAAGTTAACTATTTGCTTTTTCTTTCCTGAACTTTAGGGCAGCCAGGAGTGCCTGAGGAATGTCACATGTATCCCATCTGGTGGGGGAGGGGTGTTGTGGGGTGTCAGCTCCTGCTTTGTCCTCAGCTAGCCTTCTGTTCCCTCATCAATTATATCCAAAGAGTAGAATTAATGCTGATTTTAATATTCTCTTAATATTTTTCTGTTTTCCAGACTCTCTGCAGTGCACTATTAATATTTTGTAATGAGAGCAATATATGAAGATACCTGAAAACCAAAGTCTAAAGTAATGTTTTAGATTTTCTGCTGTATCTTCTTTGTATGTGTGGTCATAGTAAATAATAAAACTACTAAACTTTTTCACTGAAAAAATTAAATTTAATTTTAGCTCCTTGTAGTAAACAACTCCTTACTTGGATTTTTACTTTTTCTAACCTTTAAGTACAAATGTGAAAAATTAGTCACATTTCTCAATAAGTTCCAATCTGACACTTATGAACAATGCAGTAAATTTTGGTTTGTTGGTCTGGTATTTGTTTCCCCCAATAGATCATCACAATTGGGACTTTTTTTCTTTTCCTTTCCTTTTCTTTTTTTTTCTTTGTCTCTCTCTTTTTTCTTTCTTTCTTTTTCTTTTCTTTTCTTTTTTTTCTTTTTGGTCCCAGGAGCTACCAATTGTTCAATAAATCTTAAAATGTTATTTACATGTCAGAATATATCATATAATTACATGTAAAGTTACAAATCCTCAAGGATGGAGTAAAGTTGTTTTAGAAGGCTCAAGAGTGGGAATGGCTCACATGAACAATTTAGGCACAGGAAATACTTTTCTAGAAAACTAAATCACAAAAATGCCTATTGGTGAGAGCTGTCAAAATATTTTACAGTCTCGAAACAGAATGTTGGGAGGGTAAAATGTAATTATTTTAATCTAGATAGAAAATAATGCAGTCAAAGCCAATGCTGCACCACGCCAAGGAATGGTCATGGTTCAGTAATAAAAGGTTTGCTCTCTAATCTTGGGGATGGTCCAGCAAAGTGGTATCTTGTGGTAAGGAGACAATGAAAAAGCTTTGATGACAAATGTTTTCTCTTTAATGAATAAGATAAGGGGTAAGGATTGCTCAGGTGTTAGTTATGTAAAGGTTGAAAGAATCTGAAACAATGTTTCTTAATTATCATTCAATATGCCTCCAGGCGGTTCATCTTCCCTTCTCCACCACTGCCCCCAGGAGGACGACGTACTAAATGGGCAACAGGTCAGTTCTTTCCCCATTTCTTCCTTCCCTCCCTCTACTTCCTTCCTTCCTGCTCTCTCTCAGCATTTAATCATTCATTTTGATCTTAAGACTGAAACTTACGAATTAAAAAATATGCCCCTTAATTTATTTTGAAAAGTTTGCAACAAAAGGACCACTCAAAGAGATCATCTGCATACTGAAAATGACTATCTTTGAAAAACAGGAAAAATGCAAAAGGAAATGTTGAACCACAATCTGATATAAACTAAGACACTGGAATTCTCTGAGTGAGGTGGTTGGCCATTGTGTCTTGGAATTTTAACAGATCATTTGGTGGTATTTATTCTGTGCGTTAATGATCCACATGTTTTTCATGTTATTTGTTGTAAACAGAATATGCCCTCCTTATTCAATCCTCCCGTGACCTTTATCCCATTGTAATGCTAGAGATGAATGGAGTGCAAAGAAAAACACATTGTGTCTGCCAGATAAATCGTGACAAGAGGGTGTATGATCAGATCCCTTATCTTTGTTAAAGAATATTTTTGTAATAAAATCATGACTGTTATACAAGTACACAATGAAGACATAGCAAAGGTTTTGTTTAACTAATTGATCAATGAGAGAATCTGTAAGCTGTTGGGACTAGTTCAAAGGAGAATTTGAAAAACACACACAGGCCCTTAGGAATGCTGATATAAATTTGTAAATTGGTTAATATTCATAAGACAATAGTCAATTGAATCTCTGCCTGACAATATTTGCATTTGTATGGACGGGAATTGTTTGAAATTACTATCAGTATTCTATACAGGTATACTGATAGTATAAACAGTATTTATACAGAGTTTTAAGAAGCTCAAAGACAATGAAAGGTGAGTTAATATATGTGTGCTAAACAGGGCACCAAATGATCTTTTACCCCTTTCAAAATCTTTTAAATTTTTCATGACCCTTTCCACATCATGCAACAATGACTTATATAACTTAGATCAGATTAAGTTGCTTAGAAATATTGCTTCTGTGCATACTTAAGATGGAATGAATATGAGCAAACAGCCCTAGGATTATAGAACTGAGTTTCAAATGAAGGCCAGGAAATCAATGGATCCAACAAACTGTATTGATAGAGATTATAATCATCATCCATCAGATGAAAATAATAGTGCCCAGGGATTTTGCTTGATGGACCAAAATTCAAAGGGAAAGGTGCAGAGAAATGTCAATTTGGATGAAAGTGCCTGCCTGTTTGCATGGCTACTGTTCCCAACTGTACCTCAGAAAAGTCTTTGAAGTCCTAAGTGTAATATGGACATAAACACTCAGACCAGTGTGTCTCCCAAACTGTCCCAGAACAGCTGTGATGTCCCCTCGCTGCCAACTTTGTCTGACAAGTACCCCCATACTTTCTATTTACCTAAGAAGGAGGGGAAAAATGAGGCATTGAAAGTGATAGGGAAGAGAAAGGAAAGAAAGAGAGAAAGAAAGAGAGAAAGGAAGAGAGAAGAAAGAAAGAAAGAAAGGAAGGAAGGAAGGAAGAAAGGAAGAAAGAAAGAAAAAGAAAATAAAGAATTACTCACCACTACTCTGCCCTTTCCAATTTTACTTGACACTTCTTCTAGCTACTTGTCCTACCGTACTTTTTCTTCCAACCCCTACATGATCTACTCTCTACATTTTCAAATTGGGACTTGCACCTTAATCCCAAATTTGCAATCAAGCTATTCCCTTGGAATGTGTTCTCCTCCTTGTGTGCCTGTCCCTTTCTTATGCACGCTTCAAAATTTAGTTAAAATCCCCTCTGTTCCATGATGCCATGTTCTGAGCTCTCAGAAGGTCCCCTTGCTATTATGCGACTGTAAATTCCTTGCAGTAAGAACTTACTCAAATTTGCCTTACTTTGTATGTACTCAACAGAGTACTTGAAACACAGAAGATGATTAATGACTAAGAATATTAAAATAACTAGCAGTATGTTAATGACTAACAGAATACATGAATAAGCAGGGGAATGAATGAATGAATGAGTAAGTGAATGAATGAATAGAATGACTTAAAATGTAATCAAGTGCCCCTTTTCTTGCCCAGGTATGTAAATCCTGGGGTTTGTTGGTAAGTCACCCTAAGGAGTAAGGACAATGAGGAAAGCATCTAATTCATCTTTTCCTCCAATTCAAGCCCTAACACAAAACTGTTTTATGAATTGAGGTGTATTTAATCTTTTAAAGTACTTTAGGAATGAGATTCTGTCGTGCCTACCAAAAACTTGAATCCTTGAAAAGTGGAATCCTTAAAAAAGAGTAACTAAGAAAAAGTCTCATATACTCAAAAATGCAGCCATGGGATGGGGGGGGGAACCCACAACACTCCTCCAGAAGATTAATATCTTAGTGTCTACAACTGTTATTACTTCATTAGATACCAGAGAAGAAACACAAGAAATTCTTTTGTCTATTTTATCACTTTATCATCAAAGTGAATTCTGACAGGTGCATGGCTTTAGAAGTCTCTTATTTGTATGTTATAGGACAGGTGGGGATTTTAGACTGGAGTCTTGAAGTGTAGATTAATTCTGGTAATTAAAGGTGAAAAGTCTCTGGTTTCATAAGGCAAACCCAAAGCCATACTACTGTACCAGTCTGCAGTGAATTGATCTGAAGTGAATCTGGGTTATTTGTTTTAGGGATGACAATGGGAATTGCGTGGGTAGATGCCTTCAGGCCCTTTTCTGAAATGAGGCTCCATGCTTTGCAAGCACTGATAAGTTAACTTCCAAGTATTCAAGCCCTTAGTTTATCCAAAACTTTCCAAACTACCTTCTCAACTTGCTCATGCATGCTCAAGTTCTCAGCAGAATGGTGTAAACAATATATCTTTTGTTTCTCTTCTTTACTCAACCTTTTCCCTAAATGATAGTATTGAGTGCTCTTTGGAACCTGTCATATGTGTTTTATTTCAAGGTCTTAGCATTCTGTGTAAATAAATTTAAGAGCTGTGAGCATAATTCCAAATCTGCATTGATGTATATATAACTTTTGCATACATCTTAACATTTCTGTGTGAATGCTTTAATGTACTTTGCATATTATCATATTATTTTGGTTACAGAAGTGCTTATGAAAACAAACAAAACAAAGAAGGAAACTGTTTGGAAAATATGCTATATTTTAAAAACAAATAGTTCTGATATGGCATCTAGGAGTGGCTTTTTTTTTAAATGAAGGAAACTTTGTAAACTATGGACTTTATAAAAACAGTCTTAAATGTGAAAAAATAGAGATAAGAACTGAGTGGGAGGGTCAGTTCTAGAAATAAGAGCTAGGACATAGTTGAAGGCTAAAGATATTAGAAATTACAGAGAGGCAAAATGTTGAGAAAGGTGATTGATTTAACCTAACTTGAAATATGGAAGTGTCCAGACACATATAAAAAGGGATTGAATTTTGATTTACTGGTGGTTCAAGCTTCACATAGTTTACATAAAGTGGCAATCAGGGAAGTTTGACTTAGGATCATGAAGCATACAGAATACATTTCAAACCCATAAAAACGTTCCAAGAGTAAAGAAGCAGTTACTGGGTAGAAGTTTGATGTAAGCTATATACTTCAGAGGCGGACTGAGGCTGGGCATTCAAAACTTATGCTAATATCGACCTCCCCCCCCCCCCAACTTGAGTATGCTCCACACTTTTTTTGAAGTCACTAATTTATTTTGAAATTTTCTTTTTGGCATAAAAATTTATGCTTGTTTTGTTTTGTTTTGTTTTGTTTTTTAAACAGGGCGATAATATGACTTCTGTTGCCTCCTTTTGCCTAGCCCTCAAAATTACTTCCTTTGGGAAAGAAATCATCTGGGATTCAATACTGTCCGAGTTCGAAAGGTGAAGGTTTTAATTAACTGCCCTAGAACTTGTCTTGCAAGATGGGGGTATTTAGCTCAAGTGGTGTGAAGAGCTCTTAAATTATTCTGGCAATTGAGTTTTCATCCTTTTGTTCTATATTGTAAAATCCTCTAATGGCTAAACACACCCATGTGCTTGGACTTTAGACGCTATGAACAGCAGCGGGGAGATATGCAACTGATGTAATGTTCACTCCCATGTGGATGGAATCATTAGAGTTTCTGGGATTCATGCATATGCTAAAAGGGTGAGTGTGAATTAATCAGAATGGCTAGACTCCAGGAGACCAAAGTAGTTCTCAGAAAGAAGATGGGAGGTGGGGCCGGATTAAGAAAATTGAAAGTAAAATAAAAGAGAATCAAGCACTTGCCTAAGTTTCTCTCACACTAAATGAGGCCAAATGCCAATACTTTGATTTACAAGCCTCTGCATCAAGTTACTTTGGAGATAAGGAAAAGAGTCTGACTTGCAACCACAGATGGATGGTCAGCTGACCCTCATGGCCATTCATCACTGAGATGTGGGAGTGAGTTCACTTCTCTGCACTTCAGCTAACAGCCCCTTAAAGGGTGAAAGTCAAGACTCGCAACTGAGTACCAAGCTCATTCCAGTTGTCAGGCCAAATCCTTAAACTTGGGCCAGTTCACTCTCTGATAATATGCACGTCACTTGACCTCTTTGTATATATAAGCTTATTGTATTTCATTTTTAATAAGCAATGAGAAGTCTTGAAATAACACACTATCAGAATTCTTTTGCTTTAGGGTAGGTGACAGTGTTATGGGAATAACATTCACCCTAGACTGAGGTGCCTAAGTACGCTTCAATATATATAAGAAATGTGATTCACAGGGTTTTCTAAGCCTTTCTTAGCCAAAGTATCTTTCACAGACCAGCCAAAGATTGCTAGAAATTCAGAATCTCAGTCCCTGTCCCAGGCCTACTGATTCAGAATCTTTATTTTAACCTAATAACAGATAATTTAAATGCATATTAAAATTTGGGAGGCACTGATGTAATACTTACTGATGTATAAAGCCAACACAATGCAATGTTTAAAATGCTTCCATATTCACCCTTAACACTTAACTGGATATTTTTTTTCACAAGAATGCAATGTTTTAAATTTCAGCTTCTGAGGTTTGTGAGACCATGGCCATATAGTAACTATCTCCATATATCTACAATCTTCTGAATGACTATGACATAGCGAGAACTCAAGAAATGTTTATGGAATTAATTTAGGATATAAATTTAAAGGGAAATATGCTTAAATTTAAATTTTAGTAACTTCCTTCTATTATATTTTTAAAAATACATTAAAATTATAATGCTAAAAATGTCATGTTAACAATCTTTTTTTAAATTTTTTATTGTTATGTTAATCACGATACATCATTAGTTTTTGATGTAGTGTTCCATGATTCATTGTTTGTGCATAACACCCAGTGCTCCACGCAGAACGTGCCCTCTTTAATACCCATCACCAGGCTAACCCATCCCCCCACCCCCCTCCCCTCTAGAACCCTCAGTTTGTTTTTCAGAGTCCATTGTCTCTCACGGTTCGTCTCCCTGTCCGACTTACTCCCCTTCATTCTTCCCCTCCTGCTATCTTCTTCTTTTTTTTTTTTCTTAACATATACTGCATTATTTGTTTCAGAAGTACCGATCTGTGATTCAACAGTCTTGCACAATTCAAAGCGCTCACCATAGCACATACCCTCCCCAATGTCTGTCACCCAGCCACCCCATCCCTCCCACCCCCCACCACTCCAGCATCCCTCAGTTTGTTTCCTAAGGTTAAGAATTCCTCATATCAGTGAGGTCATATGATACATGTCTTTCTCTGATTGACTTATTTCACTCAGCATAACACCCTCCAGTTCCATCCACGTCGTTGCAAATGGCAAGATCTCATTTCTTTTGATGGCTGCATAATATTCCATTGTGTATATATACCACATCTTCTTTATCCATTCATCTGTTGATGAACAGCTTGGCTCTTTCCACAGTTTGGCTATTGTGGACACTGCTGCTATAAACATTGGGGTGCACATACCCCTTCGGATCCCTACATTTGTATCTTTGGGGTAAATACCCAGTAGTGCAATTGCTGAATCATATGGTAGCTCTATTTTCAACTGTTTGAGGAACCTCCATACTATTTTCCAGAATAGTTGCATTAGCTTGCATTCCCACCAACAGTGCAGGAGGGTTCCCCTTTCTCCGCATCCCTGCCAACATCCGTCATTTCCTGACGTGTTAATTTTAGCCATTCTGACTGGTGTGAGGTGGTATCTCATTGAGGTTTTGATTTGGATCTCCCTGATGCCGAGAGATGTTGAGCACTTTTTCATGTGTCTGTTGGCCATTTGGATGTCTTCTTTGGAAAAATGTCTGTTCATGTCTTCTGCCCGTTTCTTGATTGGATTATTTGTTCTTTGGGTGTTGAGTTTGATAAGTTCTTTATAGATTTTGGATACTAGCCCTTTATCTGATATGTCACTTGCAAATATTTTCTCCCATTCTGTCGGTTGTCTTTTGGTTTTGTGGACTGTTTCTTTGGCTGTGCAAAGCTTTTTATCTTGATGAAATCCAAATAGTTCACTTTTGCCCTTGCTTCCCTTGCTTTTGGCGATGTTTCTAGGAAGAAGTTGCCGCGACTGAGCTCGAAGAGGTTGCTACCTGTGTTCTCCTTTAGGGTATTGATGGACTCCTGTCTCACGTTTAGGTCTTTCAACCATTTGGAGTCTATTTTTGTGTGTGGTGTAAGGCAATGGTCCAGTTTCATTCTTCTGCGTGTGGCTGTCCAATTTTCCCAACACCATTTGTTGAAGAGACTGTCTTTATTCCATTGGACATTCTTTCCTGCTTTGTCAAAGATTAGTTGACCATAGAGTTGAGGGTCCATTTCTGGGCTCTTGATTCTGTTCCATTGATCGATGTATCTGTTTTTGTGCCAGTACCATACTGTCTTGATGAGGACAGCTTTGTAATAGAGCTGGAAGTCTGGAATTCTGATGCTGCCAGCTTTGCTTTTCTTTTTCAGTATTCCTCTGGCTATTCGGGGTCTCTTCTGGTTCCATACAAATTTTAGGATTATTTGTTCCATTTCTTTAAAAAAAGTGGATGGTATTTTGATGGGGATTGCACTGAATGTGTAGAGTGCTCTAGGTAGCATTGACATCTTCACAATGTTTGTTTTTCCAATCCATGAGCATGGAACGTTTTTCCATTTCTTTGTGTCTTCTTCAATTTCTTTCATGAGTATTTTATAGTTTTCTGAGTACAGATCCTTTGCCTCTTTGGTTAGATTTATTCCTAGGTATCTTATGGTTTTGGGTGCAATTGTAAATGGGATCGACTCCTTGATTTGTCTGTCTTCTGTCTTGTGGTTGGTGTATAGGAATGCCACTGATTTCTGTGCATTGATTTTATATCCTACTACTTTACTGAATTCCTGTATGAGTTCTAGCAGTTTTGGGGTGGAGTCTTTTGGGTTTTCCACATACAGTATCATATCATCTGCAAAGAGTGAGAGTTTGACTTCTTCTTTGCTGATTTGGATGCCTTTGATTTCTTTTTGTTGTCTGATTGCTGTGGCTAGGACTTCTAACACTATGTTGAATAGCAGTGGTGATAGTGGACCTCCCTGCTGCGTTCCTGACATTAGGGGAAAAGCTCTCAGCTTTTCCCCATTGAGAATGATATTCGCTGTAGGTTTTTCATAGATGGCTTTTATGATATTGAGGTATGTGCCTTCTACCCCTATACTCTGAAGAGTTTTGATCAAGAAAGGATGCTGTACTTTGTCAAATGCTTTTTCTGCATCTATTGAGAGGATCATATGACACTTGTTCTTTCTTTTGTTAATGTATTGTATCACATAGATCGATTTGCGGATGTTGAACCAAATTTGCAGCCCAGGGATAAATCCCACTTGATCATGGTGAATAATCCTTTTAATGTACTGTTGGATCCTGTTGGCTAGTATTTTGGTGAGAATTTTTGCATCCATGTTCATCAAGGATATTGGTCTGTCATTCTCCTTTTTGATGGGGTCTTTGTCTGGTTTGGGGATCAAGGTAATGGTGGCCTCATAAAATGAGTTTGGAAGTTTTCCTTCCATTTCTATTTTTTGGAACAGTTTCAGGAGAATAGGTATTAATTCTTCTTTAAATGTTTGATAGAATTCCCCTGGGAAGCCAAATGGCACTGGGCTTTTGTCTGTTGGGAGATTTTTGATGACTGCTTCAATTTCCTTAGTGGTTATAGGTCTGTTCAGGTTTTCTATTTCTTCCTGGTTCAGTTTTGGTAGTTGATACATCTCTAGGAATGCACCCATTTCTTCCAGGTTATCTAATTTGCTGGCATAGAGTTGCTCATAATATGTTCTTATAATTGTTTGTATTTCTTTGGTGTTGGTTGTGATCTCTCCTCTTTCATTCATGATTTTGTGGATTTGGGTCATTTCTCTTTTCTTTTTGATAAGTCTGGCCAGGGGTTTGTCAATCTCGTGAATTCTTTCAAAGAACCAGCTCCTAGTTTCGTTGATCTGTTCTACTGTTCTTTTGGTTTCTAGTTCATGGATTTCTGCTCTGATCTTTATTATTTCTTTTCTCCTGCTGGGTTTAGGCTTTAGTTGCTGTTCTTTCTCTAGCTCCTTTAGGTGTAGGGTTAGAGTGTGTATTTGAGACCTTTCTTGTTTCTTGAGAAAGGCTTGTATTGCTATATACTTTCCTCTCAGGACTGCCTTTGCTGTATCCCAAAGATTTTGAACAGTTGTGTTTTCATTTTCATTGGTTTCCATGAATTTTTTTTTAATTCTTTAATTTCCGGGTTGACCCATTCATTTAGTTGACCCATTCATTAGTAGGATGCTCTTTAGCCTCCATGTATTTGAGTTCTTTCCACCTTTCCTCTTGTGATTGAGTTCTAGTTTCAAAGCACTGTGGTCTGAAAATATGCAGGGAATAATCCCAATCTTTTGGTATCAGTTGAGACCTGATTTGTGACCTAGGATGTGATCAATTCTGGAGAATGTTCCATGGGCACTAGAGAAGAATGTGTATTCCATTGCTTTGGGATGGAATGTTCTGAATATGTCTGTGAAGTCTATTTGGTCCAGTGTTTCATTTAAAGTCTTTCTTTCCTTGTTGATCTTTTGCTTAGATGATCTGTCCATTTCAGTCAGGGGGGTGTTAAAGTCCCCCACTATTATTGTATTGTTGTCAATGTGTTTCTTTGCTTTTGTTATTAATTGCCTTATAAAAGTGGCTGCTCCCATGTTAGGGGCATAGATATTTACAATTGTTAGATCTTCTTGTTGGATAGACCCTTTAAGTAAGATATAGTGTCCTTCTTCATCTCTTATTACACTCTTTGTTTTAAAATCTAATTTGTCTGATATAAGAATTGCCACCCCAGCTTTCTTTTGGTGTCCATTAGCATGGTAAATTGTTTTCCACCCCCTCACGTTCAATCTGGGGGTGTGTTTGGGTCTAAAATGAGTCTCTTGCAGACAGCATATTGATGGGTCTTGTTTTTTAATCCAATCTGATAGCCTGTGCCTTTTGATTGGGGCATTTAGCCCATTTACATTCAGGGTAACTATTGAAACATAGGAATTTAGTGCCATTGTATTGCCTGTAAGGTGACTGTGACTGTATATTGTGTGTGTTCCTTTCTGATCTATGCTGCTTTTAGGCTCTCTCTTTGCTTAGAGGACCCCTTTCAATATTTCTTTTAGGTCTGGTTTTGTGTTTGCAAATTCCTTTAATTTTTGTTTGTCCTGGAAGCTTTTTACCTCTCCTCCAATTTTCAATGACAGCCTTGCTGGATAAAGTATTCTTGGCTGCATATTTTTCTCATTTAGTGCTCTAAAGATATCATGCCAGTCCTTTCTGGCCTGCCAGGTCTCTGTGGATAGGTCTGTTGCCAATCTAATGTTTCTACCATTGTAGGTTACATATCTCTTCTCCCGAGCTGCTTTCAGGATTTTCTCTTTGTCTCTGAGACGTGTAAGTTTTACTATGAGATGTCGGGGTGTTGACCTATTTTTATTGATTTTGAGAGGGGTTCTCTGTGCCTCCTGGATTTTGATGCCTGTTTCCTTCCCCACATTAGGGAAGTTCTCTGCTATAATTTGCTCCAATACACCTTCTGCCCCTCTCTCTCTTTCTTCTTCTTCTGTGATCCCAATTATTCTAATGTTGTTTCATCTTATCATATCGCTTATCTCTAGAATTCTGCCCTCGTGATCCTGTAGTTGTTTCTCTCTCTTTTTCTCAGCCTCTTTATTTTCCATCAATTGGTCTTCTATATCACTGATTCTCTCTTGTGCCTCATTTATCCTAGCAGTTCGTGCCCCCATTTTTGATTGCACCTCATTAATAGCCTTTTTGATTTTGGCTTGGTTAGATTTCAGTTCTTTTATTTCTCCAGAAAGGGTTTCTCTAATAACTTCCATGCTTTTTTCAAGCCCAGCTAGTATCTTTAAAGTCATGATTCTGAACTCTAGGTCCAACATCGTACTAATGTTCATATTGAGTAGGTCCCTGGCAGACAGTAGGGCAAAAGGGCAAAGGACAAAAGACTTTGTCCTTTTTGCTGTGGTGATTTTTTTTGTCTTGTCATTTTGTTCAGAGGAGAATAGATGAATGAGAGAACAAAATGCTAACAGGGTGACAACGTCCCCAGGAAATATACTCTATACAAATCAGAAAAGACCTGAAAACAGGGGAAAAGAAAGGGAAAGAAAGAAAAAAGAAAGAGAAAAAAAGAAAAAGAAAAAGATAAAAACAAACAAAAACAGAACAAAACAAAAAAAAAACAGAATATGATCAAATATGATCAGGCTAGTGCATAGATCAGTGCCACATACTAGATTTTGGGTGTATTTTGGTCTGTTAGAAGAAAGTGCCTCCTAAAATTTTAAAGGAAGAAAGACTTATATATGTACAAAATAAGGGTTGATACAATGAAGGGATGGAAGATGACTGTAAAGATGAAACTTATAAAAGGTTGTATGAACGGAATTGATAAGAAGTTGTTTGTAAGAAGAAAGAAGAAGATTCAAAAAAAAGAAAAAAGTAAAGAAAAAAATGGGAGAGACTGTGATCAGGCAGGAGACTAGAACAAAGCCATACACTAGTGATTTAGGGTATATTTTGATCTGTTAGAAGAAACTGTATCAAAATGTTAAAGAGAGAAGAACTTATATATATATGCCAAAAATAAGGGTAACTACTATGAAGGGATAAAATATGACTCTAAAATGAAAAATAAAAAATGTTTTTTTTTTAAAAAGGGATTGATAAGATGGTTGAAAAAGGGAAAAAGAAAAATTCAAAAACAAAAAAACAAAAAACAGTTAAAAAAATTAACTTTGAAAAACTAATGAATCATGGTAAAAAAGCCATGAATTCTATGTGCAGTATTCCCCTAGCGCTGGAGTTCTCCCATTCTCCTTGATCGGTAAACTTGGTCTTGGCTGGCGGGCTGTTCGTGCTGATCTTCTGGGGGCGGGGCCTGTTGCCGTGGTTCCCAAATGTCTTTGCCGGAGGCGGAATTGCCCCGCCCTTCTCGGTCCGGGCTAAGCAAGCTGCTTGGGTTTGCTCTCAGGAGCTTTTGCTCCCTGCAAGCTCTCGGTACAGCTTTGGAGGACCAGGGTGAAAATGGTGGCCTCCCAATCTCTGCCCGGAGGAGCCGAGAACTCGGGGCCCCGCTCCTCAGTGCGCCCCCAGGGAAAAGCAGTCAGTCACTCTTGTCTCCCCGGTCTCCGGCCGCACTCCGTGCTCACCCGGCCTGTGACCGAGCGTTTCTATCTCTGGCACCCGACCCCGTGTGGAGTCTCGAAACCCAGCAGATCCCTGCGGTGCGCTTCCGCGCCGCTTCTCCTGGGGGAGGAAGGGGAGTCTCCCCGGATCTGCTGCTTGTTGGGTCCCTGCTGGGGGAGCAGTGGCCCGACTGGGCCGCGGATCACCGTTTATGGCCACCCCGAGCTGATAGCCCGCGCCTTGGCTCCGTCTCTGCAGCCGGCTTTCCCGCTCTGATACCTGGGAGCTCTGCCGCACTCAGTCACCCCCAGTCTTTCTGTGACCCCGAGGGTACTGAGTCCACACTGTCCTGCGAGGGTTCCACCCCCCGCTTAGCCACTGGAGCGACGTCCCTCAGCGGAGCCGGCTTCTAAAAGGTCCGATTTTGTGCTCCGCAGCTCTAGCACTTGCCAGAAGCGGCCGACGGAGGCCCCCTCCCCCGCCGTCTATCCTCCCGAATATCGCCTCGGATTCGCTTCTTCGCATGTCCTACCTTCCAGAAAGTGGTCGCTTCTCTGTTCAGAGAGTTGTTGCTACTCTCTTCTTTGATCTCCTGTTGAGTTCGTAGGTGTTCAGAATGGTTTGATCCCTATTCAGCTGAATTCCTGAGACCAGAGGAAATCCAGGTCTCCTACTCCTCTGCCATCTTGCTCCGCCCCTTCATGTTAACAATCTTAACCCTCATTTACTCTATGGGTAATTCAGAGGTTATGAAAACCAATTTCCTCTGCATCACAGTTAAGGGTGTGTGGGAAACATCAAACACAATTACTTCCTGTTTCCCCATAGTCAGTAGAACAGTGACAAAGTAAGTCACTCCTAAAAGTGCTGCTAAGAAGAGATTAGCCTCTGTCCACTGTGGTAGAAGAGGAGGATTTTATTTTCCCCCTTTCCCTAAAGGCAAGGGTGTGGGCAGAATGGACATCAAATCTCATATGAAGAGTGGAGAACCACAAAGCTGAAAACTGGCATTATGTAATCTGAGAGATGTCTGCTTGACTACGACACCAGGTGAACTGCCCCTTCCCAGGGAGATGGGAGAAGAAAACTGGGGACAGGGGGGCGGGGAGAGGTGTTAAGGAACCATTGGGGGAAAGGGGCCTGAGACCCAATAATACTCAGCACCTATTCTGGACTCTCCCTGGTTCCCCACTGCCCCATCTCTCCAGCCTGTCCATCCCAATCCCTGCCACTCACATCCACAGATAGTTCTGATCTGTCTGAATTCCAGAGCATGAGTCTGTACATGGCTGTACATCTGATATAGCCAAGTATAGCAGATGAGATCATGGGCAATTGATTTTTCTGGACCTCTCCAAGGTCTGGACCTGGTCCAAGTTACTAGACCAAGTAACTAAGTACTTGGACGAAAATGGTTACATATTTTAGAAATGTGTCCTGGTGTCACCAGCAAGGAGGTAACTTGAAGACAAAGCCTAGAAAAATGCCATGGGTATAAGCATCTCTTCCACTGGATATGTCAAAACCAACCCAGGACTCAAGATACTCATATGAAGGCTGAGATGTTGGAACAGCAGGATTGGCCAACAAAGGGTAAGCACTCCAACTACATCCAGCTGTTCCTCCTTCTTTGCACTCCCTTTCCCTTACCATGATGGAACCCATCCTTGAAAGAGAGAAAAAAGAAGAGATGTTTTATAGCTTGCCTATGTCCAATCCACCTCAAGGGGACTATAGCCACCACACTAGTTCTATACTGGAGAAGAGGAGAAGAGCTTGAAATGGAGAACTGGGAAGACTCTAAAACCAACAGGGCAGGGGCGCCTGGGTGGCTCAATGGTTGAGCGTCTGCCTTCGGCTGAGGTCATGATCCCAGGGTCCTGGGATCGAGTCCCGCATCGGGCTCCCTGCTGGGCGGGAAGCCTGCTTCTCCCTCTGCTTCTCTCTCTCTCTCTCTCTCTCTCTCTGACTCTCATGAATAAATAAATAAAACATTTTAAAATGAACAGGGCAGATCTTTAACCCCAAGATAAATTTGATCTAATAGCTTAAAATGGCTCAAAATCTAAGGAATTAGTCAATAAGAGGTTGAAGTAGCTACTGTGTAGCATGAAGGGTGATTCTGTAGAGAACGGTGGAGGAATGGTCATCAGAAAAAAAAAGTCACATACCCACCTCAACATGTTCATATCAATCAAAATGTCTGCTTATAATAATATTCTACAACCTGATCTTCTGGTTTATGAATGGGATCAATATTTATGGCACATCCCAATATCATCAGTTTCAAAGCAAGTGTACTGTCTTCTCTTTGGGGACGATGGACTATATCGTCAGATTCATCAGGGAAAAAATATTTTCAGACCTAATAAAAGATTCCAGTGCCAGGAAAATCTGATGTGGTATCTCTAGGCTGCTCCAAATTGTCTGAGAGGAGGTAACAATCTTTTAATCTACACCAGCAACACCTTTACAAATACTTCGAATATGGTCTTTCTCATAAGAGAGTTAAAAGTTATATTTTTGACATTTGTAAAGAATTCATAGCACTTAGTAATAGCAAAGGAAATAATTGACAAGGAAACAATATATATTCTCTAAACATCCCAAAATAAGTATAACCAAGTCCATAAGATTAAGGGTTTTCTGAAATCTTTGCTCATTTTAAAATTATGAAAGAGGAAAAGAGGCTATAAATCTCCCTATATCCTAATTCTGATAGGAATCAAGATTAGAATTTACCTTTTAATTGTCCAAGGGGAGTGGGATAGCATTAACTTTTATCTAGAAATGGCCAAATACACAGACATTCCCATCCTTGCATGGGAATGTTCACTGTCAATAGTAAAATCATTTTCATTTGCTTCTGTGAAACCACTTAATCCATAGCCTATTTAAAATAGCACAATCTCTAAGAGTTGTAATTGGTTTTCCAACAGCTCTTCCTCCTGCCACTTTGCAAATCAGGCTGGGAGTCCAACTTTTAACACAGACACGTCGCTAATTAGCACTGCCCAAAACCAAGTCCAATAGGGCTGTAATGAGTGCATGACAATTGGGGAACTGAGTTCATTTCTCCATTTGAATCTTGGAAGCAATCCATTTTAATCTGTATGCAAAGGTCGACTTTTGAAGGAATAATTGTACTTTGTTTTGGTCCATCTGGATTGGGCTATAAATATGCCTTCCAGGTTTTATAACATTAAGTTACACAGACAGCACTCAATGTCAAAGTAATGTTCAAGAAGTCCTATATGGGTGATTAACTTGAAAACATTCATCAAATCGGCGCCCTGATCTTAGGGGAAAAAAAAGCATTTTTAAGCTAGAAGTGATTTCGGGGCTCTTGCTTTTGGTGAATGAAATGAATTCATTTTTAAAAAGTTCCAAGTGCTTTTCATTCTCCCTTATAATTAAGCTTAATAAAATAAGCACATTTTTCTCCTTTCTTTAACATATGCATATTTTTCTATGCCAGGAATTACCTTGAAGTAGTAGACTAACAATAACAAAAATGTCCCATAGTGGTCCCCGTGGTTTAAGGCCTGCATACCAACCTTCCATGATTATTTTGCCCATTATATTCTCGCATATGTTTTTGTAGGATTTTACAACATGCTTCAAAAACATTTGAGGTTTGGGATTTCCACTTGTTACTATTTATGGTTTCAGTATTCACATACCATTGATTGTTTTTCCCTCTCCCTCTTCGAAACTAAATGTCAATTGAAATCTAAATTAATTTGCACTTAGAGTTGGCAAGAGGGAAACTTCAGTTCATGTACAGAAACCACAGGCAAATCAGAAGATGTTAAGTGTAGTTCTTGGTCCATCATCCTAATACTCATGGCGTTCCTCTTCAGTTACCTGAAAGCCAATTAGATATTTGTCATTGTCATTTGGGAAGCAGATTTGAGGGAACTGATACATAAGTTAATTTTGTCTTTAGAAATAGTATGTCCAGATTTCTCACAGAAAGAAAATAATGATGAATTTGTTATTGGTAAACATGCATAAAAATCCATTTGGTGAGCAAAATATATAACTTTACCACAAATGAAACATGGCTCAAATGTTACAGAGACTCAGTGGGTACCTAGATCACATGACTTAGACACCTTGCATCTCCAAATTCAAGGCAAGGTACCTGAAGTGTTGAAGGTACTTAGTCAACAAGTTGTAGACCATGTGAAAGAAACATGATAAATGGAAATAAAAGGTGTCTGGCTCTTCAAATCTAGCTGTGCAGCACACAAAACAGTCATGGTGAAGTAACATCACAGAATCTCTACAGAAACCAAGGGAGATGTTAGGACTAAGGAGAAGGGGCTTGGGTTTGGTACACTTTATTGTCAGACAATTGAGGAAGGATTTGTAATTTGCCCCAGAGCACATAGAAGGCAAATACTCTCTAAGCATGATAAGGCTAGAATTGTAAGTTCAATAAATAAAATCAAGGAATGTAAATAAGAGAAATATAAATTCTTCAGCTGAGTATGGGGTGATGCGGTAGAAAAGTAGGAAAGTCATCATCCCAGAGAAGGTAGAACAAAGAAGGAGAGGGAAGGGGATCAGATATAGATCAGATCTGGGAATGAGCTTCTTGCACCTCTGAATAGTGTAAGGAAGTCCAGTCCTTAGAATGGGAACCTCATGCCCATCCCCCTACCCTATCTGAATCCAGTTTGCTTTAGACCATGAGAAAAACCTTCATGCCTGCATTGCTTTTAAGATAGCAGTATTGTTGTTACAGTCAAGTCCTGAACAGTGGAAACTAAGCAAAGCAGCTAAATGCTTTCCATAAACAAATTCCATTTATTTACTTGTAAGTATACGAGTGCTGTCATTGAAGCCATAGATAAGCATTTAATGAAATTTTCCTTCACAATTCCTTAAGTATTGCCTAGTGATTAAGTGTTACATTCTAGAAGAGCTAACAATGTTTTGAAGTGTGGATGTCTCAAGGGCAACTCTGAGAAAAAAAAATGTCAGGATATTTTATAACATGATTAATAACCATAAAGTGGACAGGAAGGGATTTTTTTTTAAATTGTGGGTTAAATTTATGTTCTTTGGGTCTTCAAACAGTCCCCAGCTTTTATTCACATCTAGCAAGACATGGAGGGCTACGTAAGAACACCACTCCACTGCTCACCAGGCAACATGCCCTGTCTTCTCAAGGTGCTACAGTAATAGCTGCTAAGAAAGCTTCCGGGGCCGGCAGGGTGCACATGCTCTCCCCCAGGGTAGCTCTGAACGATGGAAGGTTTGCAATTTTGTATCTCCACCAGATGGACACCTGAAGATCTGAGCAAAGGTTGTGTGATCTTCCCTGCATCCTTGTGTGTCTACAGACTTGTAGAAGCAAGCCCAGTTAGTTAGGAAGCATGTCATCCCCCCTTTCCATGATCATCAGTGGCTCCTGAAACATTTGCATCATGGGACCACTTTTCATCTAATAAATAAATTTCTCGGAGAAGTATTTTACTGGCTTAGTGATAGTTTCTCAGAAATGTGGTCTAATGGGGGCCACACTGTTTAGATTCCATTCTTTTAAACTAAGCCTAGATAGATGAATATATTTTTCTTAGATTAATTTATATGAGTTCAAGAGTGTAAACTAAAGAACACTGTAAAATAGAGAGGATTTTCATGTTTCTCAAGTGAAGAGGACAAATCCCTTGAGGATCTCAGGGTACAATACTGCGTTGCTGACCCTCTGCAGTTTACATAGTACAGTAGCATCAGTCTACACGGACATTGTCTTTTATTTTATTTATTTATCCTGCATTTCCGATCCTACTGTCTCCTCTCCCACAGAAACACACCCTAAAATATTTAAAATATATCCTTCCCACCCAGATTTAATTGGTTGTTTTATAAATTGGTATACTTTCAAAATATTTCTTGGCTGTTGGGGCGCCTGAGTGGCATTTACCTTTGGCTCAGGTCATGATCACTGGGTCCTGGGATGGAGCCCCACATCGGGCTCCTTGCTCAGTGGGGAATCTGCTTCTCCCTCTCCCTCTGCCTGCCGCTCTGCCTGCTTGTGTCCCCCCCACCCCCGTCAAATCAATCACTCAATCTTTAAAAAAATATTTCTTGGCTGCAATAGTTTTGCACCCTTGGTGTGATGCAGAAATCCAATCTCATTTATTACAATCAGCATTTTGTTTCCGAGATCTGTTCATGTTGATGTATATGAATTCAGTCTATCACATCTAACTGTTGTATAGTATTCCCTTATCTTAAAATGTTTCATTTTATTATTCTCTTCATTTCCTCATGTCTTACGTCTGATTTTATATTTTCTTTCCAATCTGACAGATACAAAATTGCTTAATTTTCAGTTTGTCTGTTTTCTCTTTCTCTCTTTTTTCCTATTTTGTAATGCTGGCCAAATGTCCTTAGTTGCTGAGTGGTAACTAACTAAGTTGAATGAGCAGTTACCCTCCAGCACCCCTAGGATTTTATTGGGAGTGGGATCCAGTAGTCTGTGCTCACTCACCACCTCCTACAATTGGAGAAAAGTAGTTTACTTAAAAACATCTAAGACTCATGAATGGTTGCCACAGTAACCTCACACTTACTGAAGATCATCCTTCAAACATGCCATACTTGTACTTTTCCCCAGAGGATGGAGAAATTAAAAGATCTGCTAAATTTAAAAGATCACAGTACAAAAAATATCTAATGTGTTGACAAAGACATAACTAAAGTATAAATAACTTGCTTTGGATGTATACTCATATCAAATGAGGTTCAGAGGCTGTTTCCTCTTCAAATAGATATGCACACACTTAATATAATGATGTACTCCATCAAACACGTGTACATTGATGCAAAGGTCTTCATCTGTAGGGCAGTCATGAAAATGACTTGGTTCTACTTCCTAATGCCATGCCCGATGGCACAGGTGTAATTGCCTTCACTCATGTAACCTAAGCTGACAAGGCTCCATCTAGAGAGAAACTGGAGCAGAGTTTCTGCCATCCAATATCACCAAAAGGCTTGCTGAAACAGCAGTCCTGTGCATAAAGAGCAGGGGTAGATGTGGCACTCCTCTTTCCTATAATCACGTGTGCTCCCACCACAAAGGTAGTTTTCCGCTCTGCTACATCTGACAGTCTCCTCTTCCTCCCTATAATATTTAAGGATATTTAGGTGTTGTCCTCTGATATTTTCTCTCCCCTGTCTTTACTTAGAGAGCTTCTATTCTTCCGGATTGGCCACTCATCATGAGGCTAACAACTCTGCCTTTATTTCAAACTCTGACCTCTCTGTCAGCTTTGACTTGACTCAAAGGGCCTTCTGACTTAGAATTCCTACTGCAAATGCAAATGAGCATGTGAACAGTCAAATCTGTGAGCATATGGTCCAGGTCCCTTAACTTAGACTGTGTCTGTTATCTGCAGTCATGCAATCTCAATATCTGAATTTATTCTTATCTCTTTGCCCCACTCTCTTTACTAAAGCATCGTTAGCTCTTGACAATGTTTACCTTGAAATGTGTCTCCTGTGCACATTTTCTCCATTCCCACCACCATTTCCTTATACTTGAATGAATGCAATAGATTCCTACATATTACCCATAATTCTTCTAATCTCACTTTTAATTATTGCCAAAGAGGAAGCAAAATGGTATAGTGCTTAGGAATGTGGGATCTGGGGAGAGATGCCTTGATTTCTATACAGTTTCATTTTTACAAAGCTGCAGAAATTTGAGTGAGTTAATTAACATTTCAACACCATTTTTTCTTCATTTATAAAAGGGAGGTGATGATGCTACCTCATAAGATTATTTGAGAGTTCATCCACATAGCTCACAGATAGTGATGCAGAATGCATGGTCTGCTCTAGAAATTTAGAGATGAAATTTGTCAGACTCTGAGAAAATACACAGAACAGAGTTCTACCCTAGTTCTTTCAACATCTGATGAAATTGCCTCTCCCGGCATTCAATGCCTTCCTAAATTGGCCAATCTTACATTCAGCACTAAAATTTATGCTTTTTTTTTCCTGAGTTGAGTAAATTATTAAAAATCTAAAATAATTGCTGACATTCTCAAATTGTGTTGTGACTTTTTTTTTTTTTTTGCATTTTTTATCTCATTTGATGCTCACTGCTGCATGGGCTCCTGTTTGGAGAGGAAAAAGTCAATTACAGTTAATAAAGGAAGACTTAAGTCTTGAATGGAGAAACTCTGAGTACTTGTTCTATTTTCTCTATACAAGGGCACCCTCTTTTAGCAAAAGAAAATTTTAAATACTTACTATTATGAATTTTCAGAAAAACACAGTTAGTGAGAACTTTCTAGAGCCCCTACCAGGGTTTTAGAGAATAAATAAGGATGGAGTTTGAGCTTCACTAATTTTACAGTAAATCCTTTTTGCTCCTTGCTGAAACACATTCAAGTAATTCTTATGAATATGAGGTGATACCTCTGCCAAGAAAGGAGCAGACTCTTCCTCAAAACTTCAAAACAAAGAAAAACCTAAAAGAAAACAAAAATAAATGAAGAAGAAAGACTATTTCTGTATTCCAGGATGGGGAGAATAAAAAAAAACATATGCACACAAATAAGATAATTTTAACATAGTGTATTTATGAGTTTACTCTGTGACACGTGCATAAAATATGTTGGTTTTTTTCACCAATTTATTTGGCTGTGTACGCTTTGATTGCCTCTTTCTATGACAGCTATTTTTTTTTAAAGATTTTATTTATTTATTTGAGAGAGAGAGAATGAGAGCTAGAGAGCATGAGAGGGAAGAGGCTCAGAGGGAGAAGCAGACTCCCCGCTGAGCAGGGAGCCCGATGTGGGACTCGATCCCGGGACTCCAGGATCATGACCGGAGCCGAAGGCAGTCGCTTAACCAACTGAGCCACCCAGGCACCCAATGACAGCTATTTTTAATTCACTTTCTATATGGAGAATGGAAATGAAATTCAGCCTTCAAAGATGTTTTCTCTCAATTTAGTTTTCAAGCTTAACTAAAAAAGTCCAGTGAAAATTTTAATGTGAAATTGATAAAATAATTATAAATGTTTCTGAAGAAATAAAGTGATCAATTAAAATTTAAAAGTAAATAGAAAAAAGAAATGAGACTGGATATTAATGTAGATCATAAAAAAGATGAGCCTTCTAGAAAATAGTGTATATTTAAAAATTCTTCATAATATAAAGTATGCTATGGTCTCCTAGAAAGATACATTATCAGAATAATAGTTAAAAGTTGGATTTCATTATATATAAGCAAATATAATAGGAAGAAGCATCACTAACAAGGGAAAGTAGAACATTATGCCCCAAATTTTCTTTCAAATAAAATGACTTAAAAAAAATAGTCAAAATAGACCCTCAATTTATGTGGCAAACCAGTATATTTTACAGCTAAATTTTAGTTAATACTTTAAAACATATTGAGGGGTGCCTGGTTGGTGCAGTTGGTTGAGCAGCCGACTCTTGCTTTCAGCTCAGGTCAAGATCTCAGAGTCATGAGATCAAGACCTGTGTCAGGCTACACATTCAGTGTGAAGTCTGCTTCACACTGAACGCCCCTTCTCTGCCCCTTCTCTGCCCCTTCTGGTCATACTCTCTCTCTCTCTCTCAAATGAAATAAATAAACCTTTAAAAAAATATTGAAAAGTGGGGTGCCTGGTGGCTCGGTCAGTTAAAGGACAGACTCTTGATTTTGGCTCAGGTCATGATCTCAGGGTCCTGGGATCGAGCCCTGCATTGGGCACTGTCAGTGGGGAGTCTGCTTGGAGATGCTCTCTCTCTCCCTCTGCTCTTTAAAATAAATAAAATAAATAAATCTTTAAAAAATATTGAAAAATTATGTAATTGTTAGATGCATCTTAAAACAATGAAGAAAATAAAATAATCGATGATGAAAAGAAAAAAAAATCATGTCCAAAATATCTTATACATCACAAGTAAACAGAAAGGCAAAGAACATACTGGGTAGGGTGTATGTTCTGCAATCATGATAAAGATTTAATATTTTTATTACAAAAAATCAGGAATTTTGAAGGAAGCATCATGGTGCACTGAACATGTGTTCCAATTCCGCTCAGTCCATAAACCCCACTGAAATGCAAAAATGCTTATAAAGAAATCAAAAAAGAAAACCATAATGACAAAAGAGGATAGCAGATAACAGAATACAAAAGAAATTAGCAAAACTCAGCAATATGTTAAAGGCAGAGGTGACCCAGAGGAAGAGCTGATAGTTGACCTTGGAAGGGAGGGTTTGTAGAGAACACAAGCATTTATGGAGAAGGTGATGTGGGACAGACAAAGACAAGAGAAAACCAAACCAAAGTGTGAACAATGTCTAACCCATTTGGTGATTGCCTGCTTCCTGGATCCCACATAACCCTCTTTATGGTATAATCCCTCAGTTTGTTATAGTGCATCCTCCAAACACTCCAAGATACTGGCCTCTAAATCGGGGTTGAGTGGCATCCCATGATATTTTCATTTAAGCTGAGGTCAATACTTTAACATGTTGGTGCATGATCTGCAGGGAAGTCCTGCTGAGCTGTATTGGAAATTTATAATAGACTATTATAAATACAATAGACTATAAATAAAAAAAATTGTCACATTTTTAAGTTCACTTTATGTTTCAATTTTACAAGTTGGAAGTCAAGATAAGTTAACATTTTTTTCCTAAACAGACATCTTCTAGGGGCCCAATATTGTGTTCTGAATTGTGATGACTCTGAAGACAAGAAACAGGATGCATGATCTTTGCTTTTATGAACATACATTGATCGGAAACAATTTATGCCCTGAGACAGAATAGATAATGAGAAGCAAAGTTTAATTTTATGCTTTTCTTCCTGGAGACAACTTTACTCTTTATTTTTTTAACTTAAAAGAACCTCATGTGCTATTTCAAATTAGAACTAAAATTGACTTACCCCAATTAATTTAGACCTGCTTTTTCATTAATCTGATGATATGTAAAGTAAATTCATATTCCCCGGGCTCGCTGAGATATCCAGAGAGATGTACATGTCAGGAAACAACAGTAAATGGATAGGCATGGATCACTTACTATGAAAAAAAATCCTGCCTTAAGAGAAAAAAGATCGAGATCTTAATTGACTATAATAAAATGGTATCGAATGCTTTCAGTTATCCACTCTTTTTAACACACATCACTGAAGACAATTTCAGCCATGCCTCGCCTTTTTAAACAATGAATGAATGCCAAGGAAAGGACCTTAAAAGCAGAACTGAACCAGAAACCCAGACTCTGAGGAGAGCACAAGGTAACCAAGGGAAATTTTCTTTCTAAAATGTCAAACAAAGCACCTCTCTGTGAGGGTTCCCACACCTCCATAGCTGTCAAAAGAATGAGGAACAAAAATCATGGTACTGTTATGCTCTCAGAGTGCAGTCATCCTCACGTGTGTGCTCTGGAGGATAGCATAGCCCCCCCGTGCCCCCCTCACCCCAAAGAAAAGCTTGTATTCTTAGTTTATCTCCCAGGACAGAGGGATGCCCTGGCTAGCAGAGAGTGGCACCTGAATTCTAAGTGTCCTTCAATCCCGTGGATTTGGACCCCTAAAAGTAGCGTTTACTTATCATCATTAACAGATATGTCTTCATAATTGGCCCTGAGCCCACCCCTCCCCTCCCCCACCCCGTTCTGTCCTTCTTTTTCCTTTGTTCCTACAGGTATTGGCTCGCTTTACAAGCTGTCATGATTTTGTTTCTGGTTTGATCCGAAGCGGAGAAATGTCCTCATCACATCCAAACTTGTCCTTATCATCAGATGGATAGTAGCAATAAACAAGGATATTTACCCCAAGGCTTCTTCTGGGAACTTCAACAAAGTCATTCCTAAAAAACATGTTACACAGAGGCATGTTCAAACCTAACGGTAGATAAAACAGAGCCCATCCTCTCGGGCTTCCACAGAGTCAAGTCATGCAACCTCCACACTCTGCCAACAATTAACACTAAAACTCTAAAACCACATTCAGTGGAAAGAGTATACAAAAGTGCTTAATTTTAGTGAAAGAACCTTGTCTACCACTCCAGAGAGTATACCCTGAGAATACCCTGCTTGGTGAGTCATGTTGCAAGAAACAATTTCTATGATTTGGCTATATTTTTAAAAGTACTTTTGTTTCCAATTTCACCTCAAAACACTGAGTGTTTAGAGCTTTCGGTAACCTCTTTTCTTCCTTAAGCAAGTTTCTGTGTGTTCTTAGAAAACATGTATTATATCAATAATATATTGTTATAAATTATATACATTTACTGCAAGCGAATGAAACAAAGTTTATTGCAACTCATATTATAATTTTACTATGCTTGCTCACAATGCTTTCTACCATGTAATCTTCGATCATAACCTGATATTTGATAGAAGTTTATACTTTAAAAATAATCTGACAGTTTAAAGAGCATTAGGTTTTTCTAACCTAATTTGGTTGGAGTATGTTTTCGCTTTACTTTAGAAATCCATTGTCAAAATTGATCCCAAGTTCAGCTTGGCTTCAGGTGGCTTCTTTCATTGTACCCTAAATCCAGGCTTCAAAACATTTGCTTCCTTAGTTGGCCTTTTGAGGGCAAGAATCATACTATTGCGCTTGAAGGAAGTTATCAAGTATCATAAACAACTTAATTTAGATCTTAAGCTTGAGTGTCAAGGAAAAATAGTGAACCAACTTTGTTTCCCACTTGAAAGCTCCCTTCTAAGGCTCTGGAGATTTATGTGGGACAGGTTATTATACTTCTCTTACTAATCAGAACTCCTGTTCCCTTGGCAACCTGCATACTTTGTTTCCCCCACACTAGCATTCCTGAATCTCCCCCTCCCCAAATGATTTATTTCCCTATTGCTACAGCCTATGGGCACATTACATACTTTAAAACAACACATTAATCTATAGCTTTCCAACCCAGACAGCAGACACCACCATCCTTCTTGATAACCACCGCTGGCTATTACAAAGAAAGCATTCCTGATTTAGGCTACACTCAAGAAATTGTAGGGGATGACGTGTCTTGCACCAGTCTCCAAACTTACGTTTAGGCAAACTGCCAGGTGAGAGCCAAAGCCACAGCTGCAAATTTTCATTGAAAATGCCCTGTACCAGTCTCTGATGCTTATTTTTGACTACTGATGACTGGCCTTCCCGAAAATAAATGGAAAATAAAAGAACCAAAATGCATAATGGGTCACGTTTATTAGATGGCTATGGTTTAGCGATCGTTCCCTCCACTTCTCCTTTGGGCTGGATTAGAGCAGTGAATGAGGTCTTCTGGATCACTCCTCTTAGCCCCATGCAACTTTTATATTCAGAATAAAACCTTGCACTAAAAACTTAGGATTAATTTTCCAATTTCCATATATTATTTTAGGGGGAAAAAAAGTACCTTTCAACCCTTCACCAGGATAAGGGCAAATATAGTTAGTCAGCCCTTAAAAAAAAGCAGATCCCCTCAAACCTCAAAAATTCTTCTCTGTTAAAATTGCTCTTGGACATGTGTTTTCAGAAGTATCCCATTACCTAGAATACCAGATACATATTCAGGGTGGCATACCATCCTCATTAAGCAGGGATTAAAATTGATTACAAGAGTACATGGCATTTAAGAAAAAATAATTAAGATATTTTTACCTCCAAGTTTTAGTCTCATCCATGGCATATACAATGAGTATGGCCTACATGTGCCATGATAAATTGATTTCATTCTATTATCATATATTTCTATATTATTTTCAGAATTTTGCAATGTGGTTCACTTGCTCTTCTCCTTCTTCTTCTTCTTCTTTCTTCTTCTTCTTCATATATATGCATTTTTAAAAAGTGAAACATCACAATAAACAGCTAAAATGCCATTACGCATCCTTTCTGTCTTCTTTTTCCCTTTGCCTAGAGATAGTCATTATCCTAAAGTTGTTTGGAATATGTGCCTTGCATATCTTGAGGTTTTACTTTATGTTTGAAATATATATATAAATATATATAGTATATATGTATGGATACGTACAATGTATATATATTTACACACATGTATATGTGTGCAAATCTATACATATTTAATTTTAAATGTTTTATTTTGTATATATACTATGCTACTCCTTGTTATTGTTCATGAAACACTATATTTTTTAATTAAGCATTTAAATCTGAATTCATTTATTTTAATTGCTGAATAGATGGTCCCAAGGTCTGCCTCTGTAATCTTTATAAATAAAATTCATTTCAGTAGTTATCTAAAACTAAAATCCCGAAATGTCAAGGCTGACCTACTTTGAAGGATTAAGAGTCTTTAACCAGGAATCTAGAACCTGACTTCCAAGTTCTGATCATGTAAATCTCCATGTGATCCAATTAATTTAAATGCTCATGCAACCTGGGTGCATGATCTAACACTTAGCATTAGCTCTAGGTGGCTGGTAGTAAATGCTTAAGAATGAAATCCATAATTCACTTAAAATATGTAATACTAGAACAGAAGGAAGTTTGTTTCTGACCACATGTAACCTAATTTGTCATGAAGCATGAGGTGTAGGAACCTTCCTAGCAGCTCACCGCTTGGCCACCAATTGGCTTAGATGTTTTAGTGTTTAAGTCAATACTCATAGTTTTACTCTTACTATGATTTTCTTTGTGTAACTTAATTCTCTTTATCCAAAATGGGCTGTGTTAGCCCCTTGATACTTTCATCTGCTTTGACCTATCTAGGAAGTTGGTAAGACTTTTTGTTTTAAAAGACCTAAACTCTGCAGCAAAAGTGCAATAATAGAGAAAATATCTTACACCTAAAACTATATATATATATGTGTATATACATATATGTATATATATACCTTTGAAATATGGGATTTGCACAAGAACTTGGATTTTCTTAAGTTCTCCAGGTTGAATATGTTCATAATCTATTTTCCATTGAGGAATTGCTCACGTGAGCAAATATGTGAACATAGGAAGACACAGATACCCCGCATGCAGCTTGACATCAGAAAAACTACGCTGTAATAGGCTCGCCAGTGTATCCTGTGTGTGTGTGTTGTTGTTGTTTTTATTCATTGGAGAACCTTTAAAGCGTCTTCTAAGTGACCAATTATATATATTCATAATTTGGTTTCTTTCCAAACTGTGGACATTTTGTATGTGTTACATCTATTCTAGACCAGGCAGAATGGTGAAGTATCCACATCCTTGAAACTTTCCAAGGCTGCTGACGGCAAGCTCTGACTGATTTCCTATTTACTGTTTGAATGGGGTCCAGCAAATCATTTACCAAGTTGCTGAGTATCAGTTTTCCAGCCCATTCCACCAAAAGCCTTCACCATCCACGTGCTGCTCAGGCCAAAAAGAAAGTCATCCTGAATTCTGCCCTTTCCCCCCTCAATCACTTGTATCCCATCTGCTAGTTCCTCCTCCAAACTATATTCTGATTCTATTCACTTCTCCTCACACCCGCTGCTAAAACCCTGGCTCACCCATAGTCATCTTCTGCTGGACTACAAAAAAGCTTCCAGACTCATCTCTTCTTTTTCAGTTCTTCATGCCTTCCCCCACCCCAGATAATTTCTCCATCTGACCCACAGAATGAGCTTTTAAAACACCAGACTACACTACTGTCCTTTGAAAGAATTTCCAACATTTTCCCATTGGGTCTGACACAAAGGTCCAGCCTCCTTATGTGGCCCAAGTGATCAGGGGTCTGCTCATGTCTCTGGCATTAACGCCACTCTTTTCTCCCTGTCTCTGATGGACTTATGACGCCATTTTGCTGATCCCTTCAACTTGCCAGTTTATCCTCCCTTGAGGTCATCTCATGTTTTTTCTCCACTCCCTGCGATTATGAGAAGGCAGGCATTCATATTGCTGGCTCTTTTCATTTGGGTTTTAGCTCCAAAGTCAGAGAACAGTTCCCTGATCATCCAATATAAGGCGATCCTCCCTGGTCAGACGCAGCCCCATCATTCGGCTTTATGCTCTGCGTAACACCTGGACTCTGAAACATTATCATCCATGTGTTTACCCTATTTACCTATTATTCATTATTATGTATATATGTCTTCACTCGCTTATGTAGTATGTATCATATACTTCATGTATTATATATCTTACCCCATGAAGCTCTTTGAGTAGAATTGCTTAACACTGTTCCCTCAAAGCCAGACAATAATAAGGATATAAATATTTATTTAGATGAATGCGGATTTTGAGTCCTGGTGTCCTCGTTTATACAATGCAGTATAATGCCCTCTATATCACAGCATGATCTGGAAGGATTAGCTGTGTCTCAGAAGTACCTAATGTAAAGAGGGATGGGACTGAGAATTCTACAGATTGGTACAGATTGGTTCTACCAATCTGTAGAACAGTTACTACAGTAACTGTTATTTCGCATTTTTCTAGGTCCTGCTCTCCTCTTTAAAATGTATTTCCCTTCCTAATCTTACTGTCTATCTTTGTTTCTAAATGCAGCAGATCTTTTGTGCATAACTTTAATTACGGTACAAATTATAACAAGAGTAGTTGGCAACTACACGTACATTGATCTCTCTTGGCTCCTTTTTTGCAAAAGAAAAGAAATTACAGATGAAGACACATGCTCAATCATGATTAATTTTGAAGAAAAAAAAAAGAACCATAACAACATTTCTAAAACACACACAGTAATAATGTTACGGCTGTAAAGCAACTTCCAATTTTTCAAAGTAGTTTCCCACATACGCCCACAAAACAGAGGAAGGACGGCCGAAGGATGCTATGTCCATTGAGTGGTTGAGAGGCTTTTGCTTCTTGGGAGGAGACATTCTCAGGCTTGCCAGGCCCGGCGTCTGGGCAGCTGAGACCGCAATCACGGTTGTTGAGACTCACTTTAATTCCTTCCCCCACTGCACCCAGCGTTTTCCTTTTCCATTTTTGTTCTTCAGGCTTCAATCATCTCTCCTAATTCAATGCTGCGTTTGGTCAGTCAGCCACTGTCTTTCTTCGGGGTCTTCCTCCCTTATTCCCGTCTCTTTTTTTATCCTGTTGCAAGTATTTGATTAGTGGACTCACGGCCTTCCAGTGGGTTTGTCTTAAAGATCTGAGGCTGTTTTATTACCATCTTGATCTTTCCAATGCTATTTGTACATTTCTTTTCTCTCCCCTCATGGCGTTACTAAAAGATTCTGGGGCAAGTGTGAGGTTGCTCAAATGAAAGCCTCTTTATTTGCTAGCCATGCTTTCTTGACAAGAACCTTAATGAACTGGACTCACACGAGTGCTTGGGCTATTTGCTCCGGGGACGTGGGCAGCACATACAGGGGTGGCAGGTACTAACTCAACAACGGCTTCTGCTTTTGTGTCCCGTGTGTGTCAGACACACCCATGTGCATCGGTGATACACCAGAAAACATGACAGATACATGCTTACATCCTTGGAAATTTCATCCCAGCCAAGTAAGACAGAAAAACACATGAACAACTGGGTGCTGGTGAAAATAGTTAAAACACTGGATCAAATATTTTCAAATATCAGACTCAGATCTAAGGGGTTATGTATGCAAGATGCTTAGAATCCTAAAATCTCCATGCAAGCACTAAATACAAACAGGTAAGCACTGTAGGGGGTTAAAAGGAGGGAGAGCTATGCCTGGTTGCAGAGGTCAAAGGAGAATTAGATTTCAAAAGGAGAAGTGAGTTCCAGATCTGATGAAAGGGGAACAGAGATTCTTATCCGCTTATTTCTCAAATCTGAACTCCCCTTGCTCAGGCACCAGCTATTTCTTATGCTGACGTGTAATTACCTTTGTACATAGCCGTGGATGGGAACAGAAAGTTACACATGCATAAATATGCAAGAGGTGTTTGCTGGAGAAAAAGAGGTGTTTGTTGGCCGAGTAAACAGGAATGAGACCAGTGTTGGTAAAGAGCATTAATGTTCAGAAACCACGTTCACGTTTATCAGTCCAGTTCACTTTGACAACAATTCCCTGAGACAAAAGATACCTGATTTAGAAAGGTCAGTGGGTGAGATTATATGCTTTATCCGTTAATCAATAATAAACAGTCGAAGGGCTCTGGGTGGGGAAATGGCACCCTCCTGCTGGTATGTATGGATGACATTCTTCCCCAAGTGCCCTCTGTCCCTCCAGGGTCACTGGTCTGGACTCCTCGGCTCCAGTCTTCAGCGCAGTCTTTTACCACAGATCAAAAGGAATCACCTGATATTCCACAGGTGGAACTCAGCCTCCAGTTCTGATTTTATTTTCTCACCTCTGAGCTTTTTCCCTGGTTTCCTCAAAGACCTCCTCTCTCCTACTCCCCTCCTCCAACCTTCCTCCCCCTCCCCCCACCTCCCCTGTGCATGCTTTCTTCTATTTCAGTTCCCTCCTCATGCACAGAACCCTACCAGATCATCATGATCCTCATACAGCATAAAAAGCACATACAGTTGGGGTGACAAAATGCAGGCTGTGTTCCATGTTTTCTTTACTTTCTATTTGTTGGATGCATTTTATTTATTGTTCTCTCCCAGACTTGGCTCTAGTTAGCCCTGGGGGGAGGGTAAGGCCATAATTAATGCTACTTAACACTTTTATTTTTACAATTGAATGGAAAGTAGCTACTCTAAAATAAACATTTGTTTAATTTATGAGAAAAATAACACTTACAAGATAAAACTTTGACATACGAAATTTTTTACTCCAGCATCTTTAAAAAGCCAGCTTTATGTATGCCTGCAAAATATTTTTCATTATGAAATAAAGCAAGGCAGCAATTCTATAAGCAAGATATATTGGTGCTAAGGGTTGCAACATAGATACGAGGTCCTCAGGAAACCAAACCAAGAGGAGGATTATTGGACCTTCAACGAGGCATTTCAATCACTCAGAAAAATGGAAGTAATAAGTGTGCCCATTTCCTAGGGATTGAGAGGATTAAATCAAATAATTTATGTACAGTGCTCAGTGCAGTGCTAGCTCACAGTAAGAAATCAGAAAGTCCAGAAAATACTCAATTGAAATAAGAGCCACCCAAAAGCTAAGCTTATATGTGCATATATAAGTACTAGGATAATATTTTTCTATATTCATGAAATTTGACCTCCCATTTCTTCCCTGTGCCCATCATTCCTTTTGCTCTTTTCGAGTAGTAAAGAAGCTTTCTTTATTGTATTAAGCCAGGGAAAACAAAAGAAAAGATAGTTGAGAATAAATATCAGTTCTTTGTTACTTTTGTTTTGTTTGTACAAGGGGTGAGCATTCCAAGTAGGCACCAAGACTCACAGCAAAGACAATACGAACATTCTTGATGGGACAGTTAAATTTGCGTTAAAGGTCAGTCAGTTTCTCACTCTACCTACCTCTCTTTCCTTCTGAGCTTGGAAATGGACTAGATTTTCTTGCCCTCCTGTCATTAAGCATGGCCATGTGACTGATATGAACCACCTCGAAGCCTGGCCCATAAAAATGTCCTTTGCAATCCTCTATCTGTGTCTACCCCATATCATCCAGCAGGCTGGACGCGTGAGGCAACATGGCAGCCTGTGTTGAAGAAGGCAGAGTTTCCCCTGCTGGGACGCCTTACTCTCTCCATGGTGTGGAGGTCCCCTTGTTTTTGCACCCTCCCCCCTCTCCCTAGTACAGATTCGATTTGATGTGAATTAGAAGCAACTTCCCAATTATCTTAACTCACTGGAGTTTCTAAGTTTGATTGTCACTACTGTTAGTATTGTAATGGGATATACAAAATCTGAGTCTTTCCCAAGAGAGCTAAGCACCTGGGTGTGCACACAGCAGAGCTGAGAGTACACAGAAGGAATGACATTGCTACAGTGGTAGACTTTGGGACTAGACCTCAAACACTGTTGGTGAGGAAGCCATGGTTCAGTATTTCAACTGGCAGAATCAAGGACACAAAGAGGGTGATGATGAAATATCAAAAAGTTTGGGTGATTCTAGAGCATTCAAAAAAGCATTTATTAACATTCTAGAATGTAGCCTAACAACACTGCAATTTATTTCTACATGTCCCATGTCCAGCACACTCCTAAGTGGTAGAGGATCAGTGAATGGCTGGGAAGGAATTGTAGATGGATGGGTTCTGCCTGGCTGACTTCTCTGGGCTCATGCCCTCCAGAGTGATGGGAGAGAGTGGTTGGAAGAGTCCTATGTCCAGAGGCTGGTGTGAAGGGAGAAGTCTTAGCCAGACAGGTGGATAGAATAAAGACTTACCTGTGCAGGAGGAGGGGATGCTGAGTATTCAGGCTGCAGTACTTAGAAAGTGAAGAGAGGGAGAAACAGCCCTCCAGACAAAGAGAAGAGTAAACTCCTGCTGTGTGGAGAAAAGTGTTTAGCAAATTAAATTAAGTTATTTATGGAGAGCCTTTTTGTATGATTTTCTTTTGGTAGACCAAATAATTGAGATAAACCATCTTCTCATGCCTCTTTTTAATGTCAATATTTAATTGAAACAGTATTGGAAGTATTTTATGTTTTATTTAAAAATTAAAGAAGAGTCTAGGGGCACGTGGGTGGCTCAGTTGTTCAGCATCCAACTCTTGATTTTAGCTCAGATCATGATCTCAGAGTCGTGAGATCGAGCCTGGCATCGGGCTCCAGGCTCAGCGAGGAGTCCGCTTGTGCCTCTCACTCTCCTCCTCCCACTGCTCTCTCTCTCTCTCTCATAAGTAAATAAAATCTTTAAAAATATAGTTAAAAAATTAAAGAGATTCTAGTGCCCTTTATTACATACTATGTGTTTTTCACTGAACAGTTTATGGTTTACCTTTTACCTATTCACCTGAATGGTTATCATCCCAGAAACATTGACTGGAGCTATCCATTCACTTACTAAGTAAAACCACAGGCTTGGACACACTGACATGGGAAATAGAAAAGTCCTTAAGTTAAGCCAATATGTGTGGAAGAGAAATCTTGAAGCAAGTCCTAAACTTGCGACATGTGGGCTCCTGCAGGTTGCCAGAAGGAAAAGTTGACATAAAGTTGGGCCGTCAATCAAGATACCTTTGTCTTTATTTAGTAAGTCTTGGCAAGTCTGAGACAGTAGCTACTGGAAAGATTTCCAATGTAAAGCAAAGGTCTGTGCATAAAAGTTAACTATAAACCAAATAGTCTTAGTAATGTCATCTTGATCTATTACATCTCAAAAAAAAAAAAAATACCCCATATTTTTTTTCAAATTCATTTAGAAGTAAATTTGTCTCATTTTAAAGAACAAAACGAAATAAAACACCTTCTCATTTGTTAAATTGAAGGCAGTTGGAAATATTGCTGAGCAAAAGCCTAAATTATGAGTAGGCCTAGAGCTCTTGGTAAGGAACTCCAAAAATGAGATCCCAAAGAGCTGAGGTAAGCACTGCTGGGGATAAACTCACACAGAGGCATAAGTTTGAGGGGTGAGGCATCTTTCCAGAGAAATTGGAGGGACACTTAGAAGATACTTGTTAGTATTAAGTAATGGAAGAAAAAGGAGAAGCACATATATGCCTAGATTTTGAAAACAAAGAAGAGATTTCTCATGAAAGAGGAAAATAAAACACAAAAGGATAAGTTGCCACCAAAGAAAACAAACTGTATATATGGTCACTTTGTAAGAGCCAAGACCTAGATGTCAATCATGTGGGCACCTTTGGGGACTCTCCAGAGGGGAAAATGATTCCTGCTTCATACTGAAGCAGCTAATATTTTGCCTATTGCTAATAGGAATGTATTTGTGCTGGTTTTTAAAGTTTAATTGATTTACAAGTTCCATGTTGATGCTTGAATGTGACCTCCTAAATAGTATGGGCAGGTGGGCACTGTGAGAGTAAAGGTGATAAATGAAATGCTTAAACTTCATAGTGCTGTGCTTGGCCTAGCGTCAGGGATAAATGAATGGTGGTTCTCTTCTTTCTACTCTTAACATTACCCTAGATGATTTTTCTGTAATTCCAAATAAAGAGCATGATAGTGGTTTTGTAATACACCAAACCAGAATTTAAATTCTACTTGTTTCATGTGGTCAAGAAATAATATGAAGACTTTTCTAAGCAAGAAATGGTTTTTGTCATTTATGTTTACGAAGCCTTATGCAAATCGAGGCCTTCTGCATTCAAACTTGGTGATAAAATGAAAAAGAACAGTTCATCCATAGGTTGAATGAGTCCCACTTTCTCATTACAAAAGCTACTACGTGGGAGTCCGTCAGGCATCTGAGGAAGTTACACCTACCGCCTACCTTAAGATTTAATAACAAAATGAACTAATTTCTTTTTTCAAATATGCATCAAATAGGTACAGTTTTGGTGTAATTTCCCAAAGGATGGTAAGACTCGATTTCGATATTAAAGGCGGGGGGGGGGGGGGAGTTCTAATTAGCTAGGATATATTTTCAATGATTGACTCCCCAAGAGTTACAGAAAGCACTAACTTAAACCAACTCAACAAAACAAGGTCGATTTTACCAAACCTGGAAACACCCCCACAGACTTCCAATCATATCCTTAACCACTTAAGATTCCCATACACATTAAAAAGCCAATGCCTGGGGCGCCTGGGTGGCTTAGTCGTTAAGCCTCTGCTTCTGCTCAAGTCATGTCCTGGGATCGAGCCCCGCATCGGGCTCCCTGCTCCGCGAGAAGCCTGCTTCTCCCTCTCCCACTCCCCCTGCTTGTGTTCCCTCTCTCGCTGTGTCTCTCTCTGTCAAATAAATAAATAAATAAATAAATAAATAAATAAAATAGCCAATGCCTGCAGAAATAACACTTCTAGGTGATTTTGTTTTGTTTTGTAGGATGAAGTTATTTTTTCTGAGTATTGAAATTAAATATTATAGAACTTAGAGCTTAAAGGACAATGGGTTTAAACCAGAGGTAGAGTAATGGAGATAGATTCTTATACCTAGCTGAGTTTCTCTTTTTCCATAGATTTGCATATATCCAGGGGAATTTGCATAGGTATACCTGGATTATTATTTTTTTAAATAAATGACCAAAGATAAAGATGTAGGAAATAAGGGCTCAAAATGCTTCCTTTATCTACAACCATAAGCTACACAACTGGATTAGAAGGCCACATTATAAAAATTCTGTGTATATTACATTCATAATAAACCAAGAAAATGTTGATTAAAATGTTCTTTCATTTTTTTAATATAAATATTTCCAAAATCTAGTTGCATTTTCCCCATGCCTATTTCTTTATTTGCAGTCTTAGTTGATCTGTTCTGGATATTTTTAGATCATAAAAAAAAAATGAAAGAGAAAATTTAAAGTGCTCTGCAGGCAGGGAGCTCACACAGCAATGACTTACTTCATCCACTTCTTTATGTAATTTTTAAGTTAGGTTCCTGGTGCTCTTATAAGTGTTTTGACTTTAGAATTCCTGCCAACACAGACAGACTATTGACAAGGAAATATAACAAGACTATTTCTTTTTAATTTACTTCCTAATAACTGGATTCTGCATAGAGGCTGGAAAAAAAAGTAAAATATGGACAGAAACAGAGTCTGGGAGCGAAAAGAAGTGAGGGGGAAAAACGATTTTTTGTTGTTCTCTAGTTTCTTCCATTATATATGCCAAAGCTGTTAGGTATATCCTGGCTACATTTGGCAAACGTGGAGGTATGTGACAGGGAGATTGGAGGATCGAGTTTGTCTTCATAGGTCCTTGGGAAATTCCCCAACTTGTTTTCATTATGGTGATAATGAGGTTATTTATTTACTCCATAAGGGTGGGACAGAGATATTAGTATTCCTTGGACGGCACTGTGTAGTCATTACTCTAAAAATTTCTTCACTGATTTCCAATGTCGAACAAAGAGAAGAGTAAAATGGTGTTTTTATTCCCTGATATTTAATACACTTATAGTTCTTTCTCCTACTCAGTCCGAAGCTGAAATGATAACAAAATAAAAGGAAGGTCATTTGGGGAATACACCCGCACCCACTAAAGAGAATTTCCAATTTGCAGCAAATCTGTGTTCTTTGGCTCATTTATTTGGAACTTGGAATACGTAATTTAAAAAACGCAGTGGTGATAGTTCACAAGAATTTAGCCTTCCCTTCATAAATTGAAGTGTATATTCGAAAGGGAATCTAACAAGGGGACAATGTCTCCGAAATTTTAATTTAGGAAAAGCCAGTGTCATTCCAATGTGAAGATGGGACTCGCTCTAACATAAACCTCTGTGAGAGGCTCTGGGTGAGGCGTGGGGATTTTAGGTGGCGCGTGGATCAGAGCCCCACCTGACCCCTGTGTGAGGACCTGTAGGAGAAAACCCATGCCTGTTTTGTGGAGGAAGAAGTAACACTATTGCATTGCCCTGTTACTTGCTCTTCTTTCCCTTTCTCGTTTCTCTTTGATTTATTTAACAAGGGCGTATTCTCTTTCTGTTGCAGTTGGGCCAAGTTACCGCAATCTCAGCGCCCGAAACAACCCGTGTGTGTGTGTGTGTGTGTGTGTGTGTGTGTGTGTGTGATCTTGCCGTTCTGTCAGTTGGGCCAAGTTACCGCAATCTCAGCGCCCGAAACAACCCGTGTGTGTGTGTGTGTGTGTGTGTGTGTGTGTGTGTGTGTGTGTGTGTGTGTGATCTTGCCGTTCTGTCAGCCAGGAGCCCGGGAAGGGGTTCTCTGCTGCAGGTCTCCTGAGGCTGAGATCCGGGCTCAGCTGGTTCAGCTCTGCCTGGAGCTCCCAGTCCCCCTCCAGTCCTCCCCACCGGCGGCAGAACTCTGTACCAGGAGACTATAGGACCAAGCCCCTGCGTCCCTGCTCCCAGTTCAAGAGGACACCCCCCCACCTCCCCATTCTTCACCACACAGCCCTCTAGTAACGCGGCAGCAGGTGAATCCCTCCCACCCAACTTCCGCCAAGTCTCCCTCTCTCTCCCCACCTCTCGGACCTCTCCGACCAGCCTGAGAAATCTGTGCTGGTCAAGGGGTTGCTTGGCTGGGCTGTGCTCGCTGGAGTACTCTCCCGACCAAATCATATCTGCACCATCCCTTCTCGCAGCACCTAGATTCGTGTTTGACCCAATAACTACACGATGAGAAGCTTGGAGGCCATTTCTAGAATCTTCCCACCACAGGTTAGGGTCTCCCGTGGGCGAAAGTTCACTTTCTGGCTGACCTTTCCATCGCCCCCCGCGCGGTTTCCTTTTGACCTTCTGTTCCAAAGAAGCATGATTTTCTCTCTCCTCTAATTCTGAAGAAAAAAAAAATATATATATATATATACATATGCATAATCGATTTTCTCTCTCCTCTAATTCTGAAAAAAAATATATATATATATACATATATATATATATGCATAATCTTCGCGATAGCTTTTTAAGTTATGGGTTTTTTTATGGAAAGAACACTATAAATGGCATGTAGAAAAACTCACTATGAGTCTTCTAATTAAGACTGTTGTTGGTATATATTAGTATATATATAAAAATTTCAGTAAATATATTTAGCTTCTGGTCTTTTTTGCTCCACTCTACTCTCCTTAGGCTCATCTTCCAAATCCCCAGAGCTATTCCATTTTTCTAAGAGGAATTCCAAATCCTGGTTACATAAGACAACTCCACTTTAGAGAACACACTCTCTCCTCTCATTTTGTATTGCCTCCCCACCCTCCAACATCTGCTATTCGGTAGGCTATATGCATCAAAAGGCTGGGCCAAAACCTCTAATTTTTTTTTTTTCTCGTGGCCTTTCTAACTTTTTCTCCTTATTTTTTCTCCTTATTTTTTTCAGGGGTTCTTCTGAAAAGAGGGGAGGGGCAGGGGCCACTGCATCAGCCGCTGGATTGGAGTAGCAGCTGGAGACATTTTATAACTCTTCTACATTCTTCTTTCCTTTACAGACCCTTTCCCCTTTCTCTTGCTAAAACTAAGTTTTAGTTTAGAAAAAAAGGCAAAGACTGAGTTCATGAAGCAGCAACACCCAGTAATTATGACATAGACAGGAATCCACTTTGTGCTGAGGGTGGACTGGGCTAAATTCATAGACTTTTTTGGCTCCCAGTCATGCCCATCCCACTACGGTGGCTTTTCTTTGGCAACTGTTTATTAAGCAGGCTTTTTTTCTTGAATATCCTTTGGACTAGAGGGTGAGGCTTCTAAGACAGGTTTGAGGAATCCCATACTGCCCTACCTACGCCCCCGCTGAAACCAGCACATTCTCTCCAACACGTTTTCCCCCGGCACACATGCCCAGGGTGACTTCAGGAACGCTCAAGGAGTCCCTACAATCTTCACACAGCCACTCAAGTCAAAGGCAATGCCGCCAATGGGCTCCCTTTACAACGGGAACTATATAGCACTTTAGAAATTTAAGTATTTCCACATATTATTAACCTCTACACTCATCTTTTTTTCCTCTCTGTCTGTTTTCCAAAATCCTTTACTTTCCTACTTGTTCTCACAAGTCAAAAAGAGAAAAAAAAAAAAAAAAACCTCTGAATTCTGATATTTGTGCACCGCTGAGTGCAGAAGCTTTTTCCCAAGCTCATTGGGCTGGAATAGGACAGCAGTGGGAGGGAAAAGGCACTGCCTCTCTAAAAGGGAGGATAAGGGTGGGTGGGGAGAAGCAAGTGCTGCCTGGCACAGCCTCAAGCCACTGTAAAGCTTCCGGTAGACTCTTCTGTAGCTTCAATCCCCAAAGACCCAGTTTTGACAGTTGTGGGAAAAGTTGGGGGTAACCAAGTTAGCTTTGTCATAGAATTGTCAGGAGACACTCCTTATTCCAGCCCCTGCTTCTGCTGCTTCCAACGCCAGAAAATTTTTTCCTCTGGTTCTTTAAGGCTTTTAAGGACACATAAGGGCACACACACACACACACACACACATACACACACACACACACACACACACACACTGTGGGTTCTGCAGAGGTCTGCTCCTTCCCTTCAGTGGCAGAAATTCATTGTCGGGTAGATTAATTCTGGGAAAGATTTAGGTAAGGAGCTCCCACTGGTGGTGGAGGAATCCCCACCATCCGCATGAGATGCCTCTCCTTATTTGTACACCGAGAATGTATCTCTGAGTCACGGACAAAACGTGTGCCAATATTGCTCTTTCATCATGTGATGAAACAACAACAAAATGTCGTTGGTCTCTTAGGTGGTTCCAGCTGTTAGTCACAGCTGATGATAAGCCGGAGGCGTGGGCTGGGCCACCAGGACTGCCGTAGTCCTTACAAGTCCGGATGGGTTCCACTGGCACCACGATCAAGTAGCTTCCCCGCTTTCAAACCTTGAGGCACTCTAAGGCTACCACTGCAAAGCCTGCCTTTCTCTCAGCTTCGGACATAATTTATTGCCTTTATTACCAGTTTACATTTAACCTGGGAAGGTACAGCCTTTCAAAGTTGAAGTCTCTCTAAACCGCTTTTGAGGAATAAAGGGATTCTTTGCTTGTGACAGAGATAAGTTATACAGTGGTTTGGCTCTGGAGTGAGTCCCATGATTGGCAGCATGCATCACTGAGGCACACCTAGGTATCTCCTCTGTTCTGGGGCTCTCTTTCCACATTACACCTTCCCACAAATAATATTTCAACAACCACCTTGCATGTGAGCATCTTGATGGCAATCACCAAGAATGTTAACGAATGTAGTCTATGTGACAAACGCAACAGAAAACAGTGTTGGATTTACATGGGAGAAAAATTAGGTTCTTCTCCCAGCTGATGTCTTGGATGAAGGCATTTTGATACACTTGTCCAAATAGACAAGGAGAACAGGGAGATATGGAGCTGGTATAGACTCAAAGTAACAGAAACAGTTTCAAAGAAAGGAGCAAGCCATCAAGTAATTGGGCCAAAAGTGAACTTCCATGATACTCCGCTTACTTTTAAATCCTGAGCTTCTTTCTATCACTTGTACCAGGGCTCAATACAAAATTTCAGTTGGATGTCTTTATGATTTGCGTTGGGTAAACTTATGTGGGATTTCTGAAACTACTGGATGCCTTGAATGGTTTCCTTTAGGCCCTACCTTGAGAGCTTGTGTGATCCCTGCACTGACACTTTATTCAAGGTACAAAATGTTTTTGCTCTGTTATTTCTAGAGTCTAAATTTGCAAGACTGGTTGCGTAAGTACTGGCTTGATTAAAAGGATTGGTAACTGCACCAGCTCCCCATGATCACTGGTCGTGTGAGCTCTCATGTCGCAAATTTGTGTTTATAAATGTCTATTTATGTTTATTTCTTTGAATTACTAAGACCCCCCCCCAAAAAAAAGGAAACCAGGAAGACAGAAAAGACAGGGAATATCACAGTTGGGAGAGATCTGTTGGGATGACTTAACTGGAAAAAGAAAAAAAAAATCAAGCATACTTTCTAGTACTGCCTGCTATTTACAGGCACCGAAGATGAACTTGATGCCCTCCCCTCTTTCTCACTTGGCTCATTTATGCTTTGCTTAGTTCAAACTTCCGGTGATAAGTACAATGCAGAGCATGTGCACGCACATCCCTCATCCTGCACCACACACAACTGACGAGGGCTATTCTGAATAAGCGGCCACAGATATAGGGGCCTACGAAGAATCACAGGGGACAGGAGAGATCATTTCTTATTCTTTGAGCCTTTGTGTATTCACAGAATACAAAGGGGAAAGCCAAGGACAGTGTTGCAAAGGCACCGACGACATCATTTCCCCGGCAGGCTTGCTGCCAGTGGGTCTGCAGCCAGCAGAGTTCTCGCCATAGTTCCCTTCCTGCCAGGTGAAATATGGGACCAGCGTTTCAAAGGTGGGGAAGAGGGTCACAGTGCAGGTTGGCTTTCCCAGGCAACCAGCTTTGCTCACAGCAAGCTCCCTCTTTTACCCAAAAAGTGTGGCATGGCAGCGAGGTCAGTAGCGATCGCTTATTGTACCGGAGAGCCGTATTTATGGGCGTCTTTTTATAGAATGGTACATTTTCCGAACAGTTCAGGACATACTAAATTTTGGCTGAATACGAATTGGGATTCATGCATATACACCCTCAAATTCACACAGATCTGTCTGTTTATCATTTTAAGAGCTGACACTTGAATTCTACTCAGAAAGAGTCTGTCTTTGTTTTGGCAAATGTATTGCCAAGCACTTAGAATTTGGATAGGGTGATTCTAAGATTAATGTCTTAAGGGAGACAACAGAGATGGCTAAATCGAGTGGAAATGAGGGGGTGCCAGCAAAAGTGGGGAAAGGGGAACGGCAATGGCAGGAGGCTAGGATGTGCAGAGTCAGTGCCCAGAAGTATGACCCCAGGGAGGAACTGCAAATGGCATTTTAACAGCAGCGAGCCCTACTATATCCACGCGTGACTTGCATAGAATGTTGTGTGCAATCAAATTTGCAATGGGTAGGGCATTAAATTTCAAAACAATTTTGAAAGGACTTATTTCTTCTTCACCTTTGAGATACCAGAGGAAAAGGTGGCAAGGATTCTCATTCCGGGCTGGGGAGAAAAGGAACAGAGGTGGAGAGGGACTTGGAACCAGACCTCACCTTGTATATGTCAACTTCTAGGATGTTACAGAAGTCTTTTTCAAAAGTTGGGGAAATGGGTGGTTTGATTCCAATGTATCTAAATCCCCAAGAACTAGGCAACCATTATTGATATCTGGATGATTAATGATTTACTGATACATCCAGTGTAAATATTTTAAATGAAAACAAAATCCAGTTCGTCGTTTTATTGATCCCAGAAGTCATCCCTCCCCTTCAAAAAAAAAAAAAAAACAAAAACAAAAAACAAAACCCACCCACGTATACACTAAATTGATGGGGAATGGGGTGATCCTTCTCCCTCTTCCCATCTCTCATAGGAATGTGATGACTTCACGTCTGACTTTTTTACTTCCTAGATGTGTAGCCCATTATGGGTTAACCTAGAGCACCAAACTGATGGGACCAGCAGAGGAGGTTATCAGAAGGTGATGATTTCTACACAGCACATAGAACTTTGTTTCCAAGGAGGTCAGTGGGATGGAGTAAGACTTCGTAAAAACATTTCTCTGTTTTACGGGAGACAGCAAACTAATTATTGTTCCCTGTAAGTCCTTGTTATACATAATCAGACACATCAATAAAAATGGAAACATACTTAAGAAATCGTGTGGCCCAATCTCTTCATTTCAAAGATGAGAAAGCAAAGGCCCAGAGAAGTCTCCATAACTAGTTCGTACACACTTGAGAGTTTAACACGAATGTGTAGTGAGACACAGGGTTTGCTTTAAATTGACTGCGATTTAATCTTTTTGCTACATTAAAATTTTTGTGAAATACAATCTAGTTGGCCAGTATAAACTTACTTGCAATTGCAAATAAAGTTCAACTATTTTCACATCAATGTTTAGCTTAAAAGCAGTTTCTGGTTTTCACAACAATGTAGAGAACATGCACACACCTATACACATATATTCACCTCCCCTGCCCAAGTATCATTATCTTATTGGAGTAATTTAGGAAGAGCAACATATAGAAGATCTAAGTTTTATGCTGTAGATAAATGGTGACAGATAAAATTTAAGACACATACAAAATAACCAGAGAAAATATCAGTAGAAGCTTTGAGAAAGTATATTTTAGAGCTCTAGTAGTTAATAAAATAAAAAGATCACTCATTTGTTCCCCATTGCAAAAGTCCTTTCTCTCAGTGTTGGTTTTCTCCTGTCACCACGATCTGTACAAGAACCAGTCTTGGAAATTCCATGTTCATCATTTATATAACCCCAATTCCAACTTCTTATTTCCAATTGTTGGTCAGATACTGATACTCCTCTAAAACAACAACAACAACAACAAAGCACACACAAACCAAAAAGACAAAACAAAACAATCACCTCTTCCCTTGCTGAAATCCAGTCTTTTTTTCCTTAAACCTGGACTGTCACAGTACAGTTCTCCCTGGACCACTGATCTCTAGATTCTTCCTTTCCTCACTGTTCTCTCTGTGGCAGAGGGGTCCCGTTGTCTCATTCACTATGAATTCCTGGGCCGTGTATAGTGTCTAGAATATATCAGGGGACGAACACTTATTTCCTTAGCATGCCGTGTGATTTTGCACAGCATCATCCAGCTATTTTGCCTAAATTGTCACGATATCACTTTGGTGCTTAAAAATCTTTCATTGTTGCCCATTGCAGGTAGCATAAACTATATATATATTTTAGCTTGGATTTTCACTGTCTTCTCTCCTGTTCTGTCCACATGTTCTCGATTTAACTTTCCTCTAACCTTATACATGCCCTTAGTGCTTCTTTCCATGTACACCTTTGATGATGTCACCTTTGTACATGAGGAATGCACCCCCAAACTTTCTGTGCTTCTGCTGAGGTCTGGTGACAGCATCGCCAACAAAACTTCCTCATGGTTAGGCACCCCATGCTCAGCCTACATCAGCTAAATCCACCTTTCCATGTACTTGTCTCTCACAGACTGGCTTTCCTTCTCCTTTTCTTTTCTCTGTTATGGCACCCCCTGCCCCGTCTTGCCCACAGGATGCAAGGACTTAGCTCATTCTGTTCTGTCTCTTCAGCCCCAATCCAATCATCCAAACGGTGCCACCATGTTATTTTTATCCTCCCTTAACTTTTACTTTTTACATTTTTATATCAATTCCTCTCTAAATTCAAGGAATCATTGTGTGTGGCCTGAACTGTTACACTATATTTATTTTTGCTCCTTCAGGGCCTTTTCCTTCTGCTGGTGCTTGGCCCTGGTTGAGGCTCTGGGAAACAGTGGAAGGAAAGAAAATCATGGCTCTGCCCATTGGGATCACAGCGGCTTTCATCAGAGAAGAAGCCAAGTGTGCTAGGGGCTGCTACTCAAAGCCTATCCAACATCACCTCCTCTAACTGATCTTCTGCTCTAACAGAGTCCTAATTTCCCTCAATTAATGCCCCCCTTAAGGACAAACATGTCATTTTCCACCTTCACATGGTGGTAGAGGGTGAATATTCACCATTTTATATTTTGACTATCTGTTTGAGATCATAATGGATGCAGTTTTAAACTGACAATTTTTTATGTGGATTACGATTTTAATTTTAAGACTTGGAAGCAAAGATATTATGACTTAATGAAAAAGAAGGAATGGGAAACGCCTCTCCCTGCCTCAGGGAAAGTTTAGTTAGATTGCACACCCCAAAACCTGTATACCTCTCAAAAAGCTAATCAGTGACTTACAAAAATTAGACTGACCTTGTGTTTTTTTAACCTTGAAATCCCGTTAACAAATGATTATTGATATATTCCCTGCCAGTTGGTTTCTTTTCTTCTTCTATTACAACCTGCGCATCAAACAAAACAAAACTGACACATAAAAACAAGCTTTGTCACATATTCAGAGGAAATCTAAAAGATGGGAAAAATTATTCACTTTTGCTTTGTTCCAACATCGTCTAGAAAGGTATGGTCAAGAATCTGTATCAACCAATAGAATTATTTTCTTTTAAATACAAGAGAATAAAAGAATGAGAGGAATGCCAAGATGCCTCAATTCAAGAGTTCTGACGCAGAGTTCCACAACCCTGGATAAGCAGTTCAAACATGCGGAAAGTTACAGTGTACAGTCGACTCGAAAACTTGCCAACACAAACAAACAAAAATTTTATTCCTTGATCTTGAACAGGGTGCAGTTTGTATTTAACAAATATGCTCTGAGCTGATGGAATTCATCAAATATTTAAGTCCCACCTGAAGACAGACAGAATACTTGTCAGTGGTTCAGAACCAGAAGGAGAAAAACAATGGAGAGGTATTTGTTTATAAAATGGAACGCATTTTTATTAGAGCTTTCACAATTTTGAATGCCACAACTGGTCAGGGCATGGGTATGCATAGGATTCCTCTTTAGTTTACAAAGAGAAGTCGTCCTCAGTGTGCTCAAAGACAGCGTGTGTCTACGCGTGGGTGTGTGGGTGCAGAGTTTTCAACAATGTGTATGTGAATGCTTAAGAGACGGATTTTATATGAGGGCAAACACTCAGTAACAACAGATTTTTGATAACCACAAGTAACGACACTTCCTTTTTTTAAATTTTTTTAAAGATTTCGTTTATTTATTTAAGAGAGAGAGTACTCACAGGCGGGGGAGGGGGAGAGGTGGCGGGGAGAGAGAGACGCAGACTCCCCGCTGAGCAGGGAGCCCCACGTGGGGCTCGATCCCAGGACCCTGAGATCGTGACCTGAGCCGAAGGCAGATGCTTAACCAACTGAGCCACCCAGGTGGCTTTCCAACCACGATGCTTTCCAACAGACAAGACTAAAACATAAATAAGTCGGTCTGCAAGACCAAGAGGGTGAGCAGGCTGGCCTAACTATGGCTGCAGATGAAGCTCATCAATTTATCGTATATTGATTTCCCATCCGGAAAGGGACAGAGAATAGAACCCTGTCCCATCTCTGTCATCGCCAGCTGATTTCATGGATGGGGCCACAGGAGTTTCAGAGGAGGGGATGGGATGAAATGACTCTTTAAAACAATTGGAAACCATTTCCAAGCTCCCTTTTTATATAACATCGTTTAACTGGTTCAGTGTCAGGTGACAAGGAAGACAGGGAAAGGGGAAGTGAAGCAGAGATCTAGAGTCCTGGGCTCTAGTCTCAGGCTGGCCATATATGAGGTGTATGGCTGTGTATCTCTTATGGAATCAGAAGGTTTTTAAATTAGTGGTATCTATGAGAGAAATTTTCTTCGATGTCAACATTGTGCAGATAACCACTGGAAGCACAGAGAAGGTGAGTGACAGAGCAGGCTTCCAGTTAGCGCACACTGGAACGTGGTCAGCGTCCCTATGAGATAAGTCAGATAGATCCCTGCACCAGGAGCTGTGATAGTCACGTGTATCAATTTCCGGCAACACAGAGAAAAATGTAGCAGAGCTCATTTGGAAGGCTTGATCCAAGTGAAGCAGGGAGAATAACGTGAAGACTGGTGTGAGGAATCAAGATAAGGGTGCCAAAAAATTAAAGCCTGATAAAAATGTGAAGAGTCTGCAGTAGAAAATTCTCGTGTACCCTAGAAATAATACTTGTATTGAGCATCTCACCTAGTTATTATGAAATCAAATCAGGTCACATTTAGGAAAATGTTCTGAAACTTAAAGATGTATGCAAGTAAAAACAATACTATGAATTCAAAAACAACAACAACACCATGTAATAATGATCACATGCTCTTAACTACCTATTTTAAGTTGGCATGACGTTGTTAAATTTTACTTTACTTTGTCTTTTTATTCAAGTCTGATATCCTTAAAGTAAAGAAGCCACAAAAAAATCTCATGATGCAGTGAAACTTAACACCAGAAACTGCAAGCGTAAAGTCAAATCAGTTTGACATGTTACATAGTATTTTTTATATTATTTTTCTATTACAATAAGACGATTTCACGGCAACATTTATCTAACAAACCGTTCTCCTGCTAGAATTTTCTCACGTGAAAACAGCCTGGTTCAGATGTAATTTCACTCACATCCCCTTATTATGTTTAATTTGGGCCATAGGGGCAGTAGTTGAGAGCCATAAAAACTACAGTCTAAGAAAAATAGCTGTAAAAGTTTCATCGGGAAAAGAAGAGATTAATACCCTAAGTTAGACAAACAGGGAAGGAAAGAAAGTGTGCTTTACTGAAATCATCTTTAACACTAGTGTTCGAAAGATGGTGCTTATCCATTCCCTGACCTGAAACACCAGGCTCTTTTGCTGCTTTTTGTTTTGTTTTTTTTTGTTTTGTTTTGTTTTTAAGATTTTATTTATTTATTTGAGAGAGAGAGAATGAGAGATAGAGAGCACGAGAGGGAAGAAGGTCAGAGGGAGAAGCAGACTCCCCGCTGAGCAGGGAGCCCGATGTGGGACTCGATCCCGGGACTCCAGGATCATGACCTGAGCCGAAGGCAGTCGCTTAACCAACTGAGCCACCCAGGCGCCCTGTTTTGTTTTGTTTTAAACAGAGACTTTTGTGGTAAAGTAAGATCCTGTTCTGCTTCCGGTTGCTTTTTTCCCCTGTCTTTTTTCCTTAGTGATGGTACGAGTTAGCTTAGTCTGGATTAACTGCTTGAGGAAAGTGATACATTTAAATCCAGTATTCCTATTTCACTGAGAGATATTAAATATCTTCTACCGTGAAATAAGAGGAGAGTAAGAAAATAAATCTTCATTCTGATGCAGAATGGATTAAATTTCTTTTCCACTATCTGAGGGATAAATTCATGTGAAGAGAAGATGGATATATAATAAGAAGGCTCCACCTAGAGAAGGTGGAAAGGACAATTTAACACATTGGTCCCTGGGTGTGACAGTTGACACTCCAGGATGCCCCCAGGGAAGAGGGCAGAAGGCTGCGTACGGTGATTTCATGTCCTCTGAGAACTGTCACTGGTTCTCACACTCTCCTTTTATTTTCATACAAAACAGTGTAAGGTACTTTGTAATATTAGGTAGGCTACCCATTCTATTTGAGGATGGAAATGAATTGTCACTATTTAAATAACATTACCTAATATTGCTTGAGTCTTAAATTAATAATAATAAAATCTCAAGTTACCTGAAGAGGTACCATGTGTCAAACACAATCCTGTGTGTGTTGCATGAAACTCCTCATTTATTTCACATTAAAAATCTGAAAGCTAGGCAATCTTATCATCCTCTTTTTTTACAAATGGGAAATTAAGGCTTGGAAAGGTTCATTGGCTCAAGATAATGCAGAGCCAGGATTATAACCCAAGTGCTCTAAATCTGAAGCCCATCCAAATAACCATTAGACCCAGTTCTGTAATTTATTTTTAGTTTTTTGTTTTAAGTGTAAATTAGTGTTAACGAGAAGTGCACATACAGGACAACCTTGAGATTTATGGTCTTCATTTATGGTCTTCTCAATTTCACTTAAATTCATAATGACTAAAAAATAGTTAAGGATAGAAGATTTCCTCTTCTGGAGAAAATTCTACAGTACAGCTACTTTATTTATTTATTTTTAAAGATTTTATTTATTTATTTGAGGGCGAGAGAATGAGAGATAGAGAGCATGAGAGGGGGGAGGCTCAGAGGGAGAAGCAGACTCCCCGCTGAGCAGGGAGCCCGATGGGGGACTCGATCCCGGGACTCCAGGATCATGACCTGAGCCAAAGGCAGTTGCCCAACCAACTGAGCCACCCAGGCGCCCTGCAGTACAGCTACTTTAAAAAACACCATTTTAAGCAGGGTGGTTTGGCATTTCTTTCACTGAATGGGTGATTCTTAAGTAATTATTTCAGCTGGTTAAAGGAGTTTCATTAGGAATTCCAGTTACCAGTACCTGGATTCTGATTATGTCCACCCACATATAAGCTGCAAATAACACTGGGCTTTGCATCTGGATGTACAGTTTGTGCATGCTCTGGGGCTCTTGACCTATGAAGCTAGCAGGGCTGAAATCCACCCCAACAAGGTGTCTTTTGCTTTGTGCAAGAGTACTGATTTGGCTAGTAGACTCCTGAAGTGACAAAAAGGCAAATCTGGCTGAGTTGCAAAGTATAGGGATGGTGACGATATTCAAGAAAGCTCGTGAATCAGCCATTATGTGGTTCAGTCTAGAAACGGATTTGAAGAATATCAAGCATAAAACAAAGCACAAATATGACCAGCACCAAAATGATGAGGTTAGTGAATCCAGAGAACAATGGGTCAAATTGAAGCAAGGGCATTCATACAGCTGGTTTCAGAGACTAATTGAATAGAGCATTTCTTATTTTTTCTCTACCATAGAGTTGCATTATTGGAGTAGCTTTCTGAGAAGTCGGTACCTGAGAGAAATTGGATTTAGTCATGTATCGTCAAAGGTTCCTCATTAGGATGATCGTCCAATGACTTTGTTCAAGAAATTCTGTCTCCCTATATTGAACACTTTCCAACATCACTTGGAAGCACAGTGCTAAAAAAGGAAACACAGTATATTTTTACTTATCATAGTATTAAATTAAGATTACAATCCTAAATACTGCAATGGATTTATCAAGCCATCTCTGCTTCCTCAAATTGGAAAGTTATAGAAAAAGAAAGTGTGTAGACAAATGTGTAACGGGATTTTCTATGCTTACATTCATTTTCCATATTTGTATTTAAATAAATAATACTAGCTCTACCCTATCTACAAGAAGGATGGATATAGAAGCAGCCAGAAATATAGGAAAGTAACTCCTTCATCTCCTCATTTTCTACCCGAAGTATATTCAAGAAAACAATTATACAGTAATATATAGCAGACAAAAGTATTCAAATACCTTTTAGAATCATCTGTTTGTTTCAGAGGTACAGATCTGTGATTCAACAGTCTTGCACAATTCACAGCGCTAAAACAAATAATACAGTATATGTTTAAAAAAAAGATAGCAGGAGGGGAAGAATGAAGGGGGGGAAATCGGAGGGGAAGATGAACCATGAGAGACGATGGACTCTGGAAAACAAACTGAGGGTTCTAGAGGGGAGGGGGGTGGGGGGATGGGTTAGCCTGGTGGGTGTTAAAGAGGGCACGTACTGCGTGGAGCACCGGGTGTTATACACAAACAATGAATCATGGAACACTACATCAAAAACTGATGATGTAATGTATGGTGATTAACATAACAATAAAAAACAAAAGAAAAAAGGAAAAAGGAAAAAAATAAATAAAATTCAGAATTAAAAAAAAAAGAATCATCCCTTTGAAAAGAAGGGGTATAAAAACACCTTAAATTAAATGACAAAAATTGAGAGATTGAAAGGGAACCTCATTTTGGAAATGCAGTCAAAGTAAATGATTGTTCAATGATTTTTTTTTTTTAATTATAGTGACTACCCTGTGGTTTGGTCTCTAGGATTTCTTATTCTTAAAAACACCAGGATATTTCAGCTCAAAAACACATCTCACCAAATAACAGTAGTTGCATAGAGAATCAGAGCATGTGATCTCTTAAAAAGTGAAGTACATCACATTTGTGCTTCAGTTTTAGCAACATTGCTATGCATATAATTCTCTTTTCCTCTTATTATAGAACTAGCTTAGTTTCTTTAATGAAATTGGTATAACTTGGGTTCTTATAAGGAGGAACATATTTCTTTTTCCTGTAAAGAGAGAAACAAGAGAGTTCGGGATATATATTTGCACAAATTATGGCTTATAGACTCAATTCCAGCTGATCCAGCTGAATTTAAAGCAATGGGTGATTTTGTTACATTCTAATTGGCATTTCCATACCACTTCCATGTAAAGCCCAGTATCAACATACCTGGTTCCCCGTGGATGCTTTTAGTCAAATAAATAAGCAGATAGAAATCATTAGGTAGACTGCAAGTCAAATATTTGTTTTTTTAGAGCTGAAGAACTGTATGATTTCATAAGCTTCAAAGAGCAGCCTTTTACGCTAACCTTTGGATAAACTTCAATAAAGCCTAGATTTCCTGGACTCAGAGAATGAAAAATATGTGTAATCTGGGATGAAATGTCTTGTTAACCTTTTAACAACTTAAATATCATGTATTTAAAAAAATTGTCAACTATATAAAACTTCTAATATTCAGTAAGAGCTTAAGTACGTATTCCTTAGATATGTTAAATCCCTAATAATAACCAACATTTATGGGGCATTTACAATGGGCCAGGTCATGTTCTACGTGGTTATAAGTTTCAAGTCATTTCTTCTTTATCGAAATCTCATGAGGTGGTATTCTTTTTAATACATTAAAATTATTTTTATTAATTATTTATTTTTAACATTAATTACTTAATTTTAAATAAATTTTATTTTAAATGAAACAATTTTATTTTTTAAGTGATTCATTCAATGGAAGAGAAAACTGAGACACAAGTAGGTTAAGGGATTTACCTGAAGTCATATAAGGAGTAAATTATTGAACTGGGTTTAGATCAAAAACCATCTGGGTCTGGGAAAGCAACCCTTATTCAATCTACGCTGGCAACTTCTCAGAAGACAGAAGTTATCCAACAAAGTGTTGAGAATCAAAATCCTAATTCCTTATGGTTTTGGCAGCCTGGCTAAATACTAAGTAGTAAAGAATCTTTGTTCCAAAAAGGTAAATACCGAATGCATGAATGTATGGAAAACACGAATCATTTATTTGTACAGCATGCAACATTTGCAGAACAAATCCAACAACAGAGAGAAAGTAATCAACCAACCCATCCGTGATGAATACAATGCAGGAAATAAGAGAGGGAGACAGAGGAGGGAGAGGACTGATTAGGGGGAGAGTGGTGAGGTGGCATTCAGCTAGAGCACCCCAGAGCGTGCCATCTAAACTGAGACCTGAGCAGGAGGGGAGCACCAAGGCTGTGTGTGGGGCACATGCACTTGGAAAGCAGTGGGGAGAAGAACAAGTCTGGAGCATTACAGGTGAAGGGGTGCGTGAATGGGGGTGCAGCTGGAGAAGAGGTGAGAGCCAGATCACGTGGACCTGGGAGATCATGGCTAGGAGGAGAGGCGAGCAGGGGAGAGCCTGAATGGCTTTATGTTTTCCCATGACCACTGCGGTTGCTGGGTGTGGAATGGGTGGGGCTGAGGCAAAAGTTAAAGAGCCATGTTGGAAGCCAGCACAGAGGGCGAGAAGCCATGGAGTTAGGGCACACTGAGATGCAGAAGGCAACATCCGGTTGGCATTTTCAAAGCACCCTTAGGTCCCTCACGGCTGGCGGTAGAGTTGATCAGCTGTAAGAAGAATGTCTCATTGCCAAGAACAGTTCGCTCTTTAAAAGTGGAGGACAAAACATTGAATAGGTCTGGTGCAGCTCAGACGTTACCCAAATATGGGAAAGCACACATTGCCTGGATTCCCTTCAAGGGCTAACTGGTTTTTGATTTACAGCGGTGTGAAAACATAAAGGAGTAAATGTTTTGCTTTTTCCCAATGCTCAGACTCTGGAGTCAGAGAGTCAGGGCCCAGGGAAAATGATGCATACTTATTGACAGCGCTCACTACGGAGCACACTTTGCCTTTCTCTTTGTAAACAGCAGGTCCCTGGTTTGGTGGCCTCCTGAGCATCCGAAGGAGATCAAGGCTCCTAAGCCTCCCCCAGGGCAAAAGTATGGATGAGAATGTGTAGCCTGCACTTTCTCAGAGCAGAGAAGGGATGATGTCAAAGTATGTTTTGCCAGAATATGGACCTGTCCCTCACTACTAAGCCCAATCTGCCCTCAAAACATTTCCTTCCATAGCCTTCTATTTCTTTGATTTCTGGCAATAAATACTTCCATTTTATTCTTTTTTTTTTTTTTCTAATGTAAACAGGGCATGTGCTAGGCTCTAGAAGTGGAAAAGATAATGATAATACAGGTGGTACTTTCAAGGAAGTTGAGTCTCAAGAGGCTTGCACAGAAGATAAGGGAAAAAATGTATATATAGAGAGTATAACCAAGCAAAAGTGTCAGAAAAGACGTGTTTACAACTTGCTGTCAGTCTTTTAAACAGGAAAAACTCAGCTGGAAAATTTTGATTTTTTTACAAGGTCCCTGATGGATAGCTGGGATTTCAGGAGATGCTTAGAGAAGCCAGATGATCTAGGCAAGGGGAGCATCAACCTCCCTGCACTTGTGCACTTCTGGTGATGTGGGCATGTACCTTCAGATTAGTCATGTAGAGCTATGCAGGAGAATCAGTCCCTTACCCTATCTGTGCCAACGTACAAATATCTTACCATATTTACCAGCTTTCAACTTTCAAATGGCACATTTAAGACACAGCAGGCAGGCGTTATGATCTATCCTTCTTTTCATTTTTATGTGCATGATGTTTGTACTTCCCCTGACTCTCCAATGCCCCTTCCTTCCTTTTCAAATGCCACCCTATCCACGAACATCACCTCTATTTCCTCAGATGTAATCTGGTCCCTTCTTTTGTGCATCTGTAAACCTCTGTTGAAGTGTTATTTAAATTTGTGTTATAATACAATTCTCATACTAGATCGCAAGTCACTGTTCCCTACATTCACTACAAGACCTATCATCATACTGTTCACAAAATTATTTCTTCAGAGATGTTTGTTAAATCAGATCATATGAATGCAGTGCTAAGCTCAGTGCCTGTCACAGGGAAAGCCCTCAATCTGTGATACCTGTTATTATTGAATGAACTGATGGCTGAGTGGGTAAATCTGTTGTAGACAAATGCTTTCCCTGTATATTTAATAAAACAAGAATGCTTGCATTGACCAGCTATAATCTGCAAAAGGAAAATACCCAAGGGGGAAAGGTATTTGCCTTCAGGATTTCTAGGGAGAGGGGAAGGCTGTTGTCATTGCTAGAGAACCAAAAAAGAGAAAGAAGCAACTCAGGAGAGAGACTGAGCAAAGACTCTAGAGAGGCTGGAAAGAGAGATAGAAGGCACAAAAATAGTCATAGGAAAACTCCTGTCACTTGAATTGTTCTCTACACTGAGAAGAACACAATTAACATTCATGAATTCACGGGATTTTTCTGAGTTGGAGAGGCCATGCCAGTGTTTGGAAGTCATAGAAAGAGAGAGCCTTTCTTCTTAATTATAGCACGGGGCTGCAGGAAGGGAATGCTTGCTGAGCCTCTGGGTAGAATGGGAGGAGCAGGAGCCAGGCAGCCTGTGGCTTACCCCCGGGGCAGAAGTCAGCACCTCCACTGTGTCCTGTTAATTTGGTCATGTGTTTGCAGGTAGTACACTAGAGTGCTGACATCATAGTAACCTACTGAAACCTCTTCATGTTCATTGAAGTCCAACGGCATGGATAAAAGTTTGAGGAGACGTGCAGGGGCAGGTCTGTGTTCCCAAGGTAGTAGTTGCTATTACATAGGAACCCCCTGGTGCGGCAGATGCTGTTTGCTTATTTTGTGTGGTCAGTGTTGTACTTTGTTATGTTTTTAAAGCAATGGAGCAATAAGCTGAATAATACCCCTTTGAAGATAAAGCAAAAGGAGCTCTGCAGGTGCGATTAAGTTAAAGATCTTGAGGTGGTGAGATTATCCTGCATTTCTCCAGGGGGAGCCCTAAATGTGACCACAAGGGTCCTTGGGAGAGAGGCAAGAATGTCAAAAGAAGAAGCGGGAGATGTGAGCAGAGGCATGAGATCGGAGGGATGGGGAGAAGGGGTCCCCAGGCAGGGAAGGCCAGTGTCCTCTGGAAGCTAGAAGAACCAAGAAAAAAAGACTCCCTTCTAGAGACTCCAGAAGCAACCAGTTTTGCCAAGACCTTGACTTTTGCCCAGCAAAACCGATTTTGGACTTGTACCTTCCAGAAGAGTAAAAGAATAAATTTGTGCTATTTGAAGCCACAAGTCTGTGGTCATTTGTCACAGAAGCCACATGGTACTAATACAAATGAGTATGGGGGGAATCCCAAGAGATATAATTCTAGAGTTACAAACAGGAAGGTGGGCAATTTAAGGACACTGCCTTTACGAAACCAGTCTGAGGGCCTGGGACTGAAGGAAGGCAGTGCCCTGAATGGAATGGCCTCGTGATTCTCTGTGCATCTGCAAAAGAGATGATCTGGGTAAGGGGAGCATAACACCATTTTCCCATTGGGCAGTTTTTATAATTTGGGGGCTTATGTTCAGAATAACCTGGTTAAAATGCACAAAAGTAGTCCCTAGGTGTCTGGGTGATTCAGTCAGTTAAGCAACTGACTCTTGATTTCAGCCCAGGTCATGATTTCAGAGTTGTGAGATTGAGCATCGAGTGGGGCTCAGAGCTCAGCGTGGAGTCCGCTTGACATTCTCTCTCTCCCTCTCTCTCTGCCCCTTCCCCCTGTGTGTGCTCGCATGCTCTCTCTCTAAAATAAATAAATAAATCTTTTTTAAAATGTAGTCCCTTAACCTGTCTACACCTATTTACCAATATCTTACCAAAGAGGCCTGAGCAACAGGTGAAGGTATAATGGCCAATGTCTCTCCTACATTTAATTCTAAGCTGGGCCTACAGGTCCTACTCCAGGATGGAGAAGAGGTGTGATCTGTGCTCTAGCAATATTATTGGAATACTCTGGGAACGACCTGAATCCCAAAGTTTTGTTACTATGCGGCTACATGCTGCCAAACTATGACTTTAACATAGGTTTAGGGATGTGGCAATTAAGGTATTTGCTTCAAAATCCAGTCACATTTGATCATACTATTCAATGAATAATTGAATTTTTCTGCCTCCCATAGGGAACTGGTGTGCTCAGCTCAGGAATGTGGCACAGACCTTATTCTTCAGAATCTCAGAGTTTATGGAGGGGAATAGACAAGGATATAAGAATATTAAAGTACTAATGCAGGGTGTTGTAGGAACACAAAACCAAACTCAAGAGCTCGGGGAAGACTTAAATTAGATATATGTATTCTTACAGGGATTGAAGGGGAAAGGAGTAAGGTTGTAAGAATACAAAAATGCACTTAAAGATAATCAATCTTATTATTTCTTTTAAAAATATCTTTCAGAATACATTTGCTTAAAATGTGATTGTTCAAAAAACATACTGCTTTTTGTTTGTTTGTTTGTTTGCTTTTGACACTTAAGGATACATGTTCAATAAAGCCCTTGGGAAGTTTGCTGTGTGGCAACCATTAATGTCAATGGGTGTCTTGTGGGTAAATCTGCATGTGTTGCTTTGAAAAACTGTATTTTTCCTTGTAAGATGGTAACTGTTAATTGCACTGACCTGGAGTAAACAATTTCAGGTAGATATTATTTCCTATTTCACTCCTTCCATCTCAGATACTGAGAATTAATACCAACAGAAAATTGTGGTGAACTTGGAATACTGAAAGAATTCTCACCTTCAAATTTGTAAAGCCACAATATATTTCCTTTAGAAAGCTTTCAGAACCTCAAAAAGAGCTCTAAAACACCAAAATCCCTCAAATCCCTACACAGTTCACAAAGGAATATATGCCTTCCAGCAATATTTAGGTTTTGCCAGGAATGTAAATATGATAGACTTTGGGGCCATCCCACATTTTAATTCAAATTCATATAAATTCTATGCCCGGGCTTCTGTGTAAATAAAGCTCTCTCCTGGGGGAATCAAAAATAGAAGTAATTTGAAAAGAAACCTGAATTATTCCTTTAAATAAACTCTTGAAGTAAAACTCAATTAAATGGTAGGATCTTATTTTCTCACCTAAGCTCTGGATCCTAGGCAAAATTTTAAGTCAGTCATATAATAGGTTGGTTGTGACTATTGTTGATCATGGCAGTTTATCCAGCTTGGCTTATCTTTAACCTAAATTGACTGGTTTTGGAAATTGGCTGCACCTACCATGCATTTCTTGTTCTTTAGCTGCAGCTTTTCCAAATCAACTAAAATGACTGTGCTAACATTATGGAAAATAATTTAGAGAAGAAAATACAAATGATTTCTCAATGTCGCCATTTGTTTTGAGATCTTTGAGCGTAAAAAATCTGCTGAGAACAACAAGATTGAGTTTTTAAAAATGATTTATGCATATGAGTGATGTGGAAAATATTTAAAGCAAATTAGAAATTAGAGAATGAGATGATCATCTACACATATGCCGAGAAAGCTTATACATATAAGACATTTGATTCCATCAGGTTTTAATTAGGTAGGAGACATTAAAACAGTCAAGTGTTTTGGTGACCTCAGTTTCTTTCCTGCGTGCATTGTACTTTCTCAATGTCCACTTAGCAATGGAGAGGCTCTAAAGAAAGTGGTGGCAGATAGAAGAGTCAGATCAAGGTGTTCCAGAAAAACTGTGTAACAGATAAAATTAGAGCAGATTGATTGAGAAACTTAGATACATTTCTGTCACATAACAGGTATTCTCAAGCAAAAAGGATAGTTTTTTTCTTTTCTTTTTCTTTTTTTTGTAGAACCACTAAACTTTTCTTAAAGGGAAGCACTATAATAACATCAAAAGAATAGGACTGGGACATCTGGGTGGCTCAGTTGGTTAAGCATTTGGCTCAGGTCATCATCTCAGGGTCCTTGAATCAAGTCCAATGTAGTGCTTCACACTCAATGAGGAGTCTGCATTCCTCTCTCCCTCTCCCTCTGTCCCTCCCCATGCTTGTGCTCTCTCTCTCAAAGAAGAAGAAGAAGAAGAAGAAGAAGAAGAAGAAGAAGAAGAAGAAGAAGAAGAAGAATTAGACTGTGAATCAGAAAAAGCTAAAATCTGTAACTTGATTTTGAGCAAGTTAATTATTTTTACTGTTTTAATCCATCTATATTAAAATAATATAAGAATTATATACTCTCTATACCCCTCTCCTCTCTCTCTATACTGTTGATATGGCCCTAATGTGACCGACCAGCCCAACTCACTTGTGTAGTTAGTCATTTTGTCCCTAAAGACTTACTGTGTTTAATCCATTCCCCCTACTGAAACCAGACTAAATTTTGATCAAATTGTGTCCTACTATCCATGTTAAAATGCTGGGGCAGCTCTGCATTGGGCCCAAGATAAATCTCAATTTTTTTTTAAAGATTTTATTTACTTATTTGAGAGAGAGAGAGAATGAGAGATAGAGAGCACAAGAGGGAAGAGGGTCAGAGGGAGAAGCAGACTCCCTGCTGAGCAGGGAGCCCGATGTGGGACTCGATCCCAGGACTCCAGGATCATGACCTGAGCCAAAGGCAGTCGCTTAACCAACTGAGCCACCCAGGCGCCCAGATAAATCCCAATTTTTTTAGCTTAAAGTGAGAGCGGCCCACCACTTCCTTCCCCAGCCCTGTCTTCCTTGCCCTCCTTGCTCTCCCTGACCCAGTTTTCCCGCTGTGCCTGGATCAGTGTTGCCCATCTAGGGAGCCTCTGCCTCAGGGTCATTTGCTTGCTCCAGAAAGACCTCCTTGATCTCAGACTAGCCTGGGTCCTCTCTTATTTTTCACAGCACCCTCTACTTCCCCTGCTCTCTCATTCCCTGCATGATATTGCAAAAGCGGCTTAGTATCTGAATTTTCTGGAAGTTTTATTAGACTCAGGACTTATCTGTATCACTCACTATCACTCCAGTGTTTAGCACCCTCAGAAAGCACTCAATACTTTTTGGTTAAACACGTGAACAAATGAATAGAGAAATTTTATCTCATAAAACAACCATATTTTATATGACTTCTTTCCAGGCATAAGGAGTGTGGGCTGATTTGTTATTTTCTCATCACTGAAAAGAAAATTCTATCCCTTTCTCGTCTTGTAATCCAAAGAATAATAGTAAGATTATAATAACTCCTTACTTTGCTTTTTCTAACAAGATTCCTCCTGACTTATAGAATGTCCAATTTGAACATTCCCTCAAACCTCAGTGAAATCAGTGCACATTATAGTTAAGGTTTTGAAGGTAATGCCATGGCATGCTAATCCGATTGTGAAAAAGAAATAGGGTGGCTGATGAAAGATCTAGTTAGATTTTTTCAATGACATCAGCAAACATTAAAAAGCATTTTAAACTGGGGCGCCTGGGTGGCTCAGTTGGTTAAGTGACTGCCTTCGGCTCGGGTCATGATCCTGGAGTCCCGGGATCGAGTCCCACATCGGGCTCCCTGCTCAGCAGGGAGTCTGCTTCTCCCTCTGACCCTCTTCCCTCTCATGCTCTCTATCTCTCGTTCTCTCTCTCTCAAATAAATAAATAAAATCTTAAAAAAAAAAAAAAGCATTTTAAACTAGTTTAATAATTACTTAATGGAACTGATATAATTGACTAAATCCATGAAATAACTAATCCATTTAATCCCCAATCCACATGACCAATCTGTTTTGTTTAAAATTACATAATTGCAAAACGTTTCTAATTGTTCAGGGTGGGTCACAGGGCTCCCTTAAACTACTGTCTTTACTTTCTGTATGTTTGAGAATTTCCATAATAAAAGTTAAACAATATGTGACCAAACTTCTAAAATAAGACAAAATGTAGGAAGTTCAGAAACAAAAATAACCTTTGTCATATTTGCCTAAAATTTATAGTTCCCTATGGGCACCTTGAAGCTGCTCAGAGGCTCCTTAATATTCACTAGCCTTTTGAATTGAAATCGATAAGGTACATAAAGATTAGATGACAACCTATCTGTGATGTTTTCAAGACTTTGACAATGGAGTAAGTCTGTCAAAAGCTATCAGTTTGAGGGGCGCCTGGGTGGCTCAGTTGTTAAGCGTCTGCCTTCGGCTCAGGTCATGATCTCAGGGTCCTGGGATCCAGCCCCACATCGGGCTCCCTGCTCGGCGGGAAGCCTGCTTCTCCCTCTCCCACTCCCCCTGCTTGTGTTCCCTCTCTCGCTGTCTCTCTCTCTGTCAAATAAATAAATAAAATCTTTAAAAAAAAAATGTTGGTAAAAAAGCTAAGTTTGAAACTATGTTAATTCTTACTCTGTGATTCTAGAAGTTCTCCTTCCCAACCCACTACCAGCATGTGGCTTACCTGCCAGTGAGAATTTGGCACTTCAAAATAATTACTTTAGCTTTTAGCAATACATTCCTTTTTATTTATTTTTACTGAAGAAAAATGTCAACACCAAGAGATTATACATACGATATGTTCAGATCTATGGCATATTTTGCATGGTTGCTTCAAAGATAACCCAAGCAAAATACATGCAGTAACTTGACTTGTAACTCTGCTGGGTGAGAGAAAATGTGTTCTCTGTTCGTAATACACGTGACAGCGCTTGTATAAGATACGCAGAGAACAAGCAAAATCGCTGACCAATAATACGACTTCCAGTAACAACAGCTTGCTTGAGGCATATATCAAGAAAAATATGCTTCCTGGATCAATTTAGATATGGTGAAACAAGGTTGCACACACATTATGGTGGGGAAGGAATTCAGCCGCCATAAACTATGAGCATAGTAGAATGATTTTGTTGCCGCAATGTGAAGTCAGGGAAGACACATTGACCGAGAGCCCTTATTTGTAGTGCAGAGTCCCAGATGTTGCCTCGGTGACCAACACAAATTAAAGATTGCCCTCTAGCATCTTTTTATCTATTTGGGAGATGTCATATGTGAACTAAATTAATAGCCCTCATAAAGCAAAATTGACTTAAGTAGAGATATAGTAACTTTCTGCACTAAAATCATGTTTATACTGTAATATAGCATTGCTACGTGTGCAGCAAGAATTGGATTTAGAGTCAAGGATAATTAACCAAAAAAAGACGTTTTTTTGATTTGTGTTGTGTTTGTGAAGGGCAAGTTTTAGCTTCAGAGATCTATAACAGGAAAGGCAAGATAGAGAGAGAGGATATGGAGTCAGATGGTGGAAATGGTAGATACTAATGAAGAATCTCAATACAGAAGAGAAGGCAAATTAAATAGATTTCATTATAAATATTATTTGAGATGGGTCATCTATACATGTGACCTTAGATTACATGTACTGTATTATTTCTTCCTGTTGTTTTCCTTTATGAGCCATCCTAACTACTACCAACACCAAAATACCCAGCAGATATTGGGACCAGCTTAAATCCCTTGATACAAACACAACCTCTTGTACCAAGTATAGTTATCATGGCTTGAATTTTATCCCCCCCCCCCCAGAATTCTTATGTTGAAGTCCAATCTCCAGCACCTTAGCATATGACTGTACTTGAATATGGGGTCTTTAAAGAGGTGATTAAATTACAATGAGGTCATTAAGGTGGGCCCTAATTTGATATGACTGCTATCCCATAAAAAGAGTAAAATCTGGACTTGGGTGTGAACAGAAGGAAGCCACAGAAAGAAGAGGGCCTTCTAGAAGTCAGGGTAAAAGGTTTGAACCAATCACCTCTCAGGGTCCTAAGGAGCAATTAACCTGCCTACACTTTGATCTCAGACTTCCAGCTTCTGGAACTGCGGGAAAACACATTTTCATTGCTTATGTCACCCAGTATGTGGTACATTGTTATGGCAGTTCAAGCAAACTAAGTCAATGGTTAAAATACATACATCTTAAAATAGTTGGAAAACATTGCAAAATGTCTGATAATCTATCAGACTTCTCTATCTTGCATATTTTATATGTTAGTCAGCTCAGCTGAACAAGCTGAAAACTCAGAATGCCCCATCTACAACTGTCCATTTTGCTGAGATAAATGATTCAATCTTCTTGGACATACTACACCAATAACTAACAAAAGGCTCCACGTGAGCTATAGAACTTCATCGGGCTCCTTGCGAGGCAGAGAAAGCTGCTAGTCACGGGACGTATATCCACAGGGCTGTCAGACTTCACCCCACCTCAAGCCACATTCTCACTAAGAAATAGTTACATTTTCTGTAATAATGAACAGATATTTACTCACTGGGAGAGAAAACAAAGGACTTAGTATGCAGTTTTTTAAATATTAAATAATTTTCCTTTCATTCCCTTGGGGGAAAAAAGAGAAAACTGAATTTCTCCAAGGTAAATTCAACGTTCTGAATTGGATCCTTAAAAATACCCTATTTGATTACAAACTGAAGATCCAAATGAGCTTGGAGGCCATGTTTACCAGAGAAATTTTATCTTTCTATTTATTGTAAATGATTTTTTTTTAATCAGATGGGACATCTGCAAATTTTTAGGCACTAATTTTCAAAGACCATGAAGCCCTCTGGGTGATTTTTTCATTTCCGTAACAGATAGTTTAGTTTTAAACTACATACTTTCCCTTGGCAGAGTGAGAGATGAAAAGCCTGCTATAAAATTGATTTGGCATCTACATAAAAGAAAGCTTTGTAAGAAGTAGTGCTAACCGGGAAGCTTTCTTCATAAGCATATGCCCCAAAATTAAAATGTCACTCAGATCTGAGGAGCATTCCCTGCCCAGACATCCCCAACAAAATCATATTTATACTCTTAATTGTCATATTTTAGAAAAAAAACTATATACTTTTACCTGTGACATTTTTTTTCAGGATTACAAGACCCTCAAATTGTGTTAGGCATATCCATTTTTAACCTAGTGAAACACGTCGATTTAAAAAATATTTTTACAATAAATTTTGGCTGTTCCCAAAATAAATAACCAGGGATATGCCCTCATAATGTTTATAGAAATAAAAAGAGGTGAAGTATTTGGTCACGTGTCCTTAGACTTACTCTTTATCTACATGGAATTAAACATTTTAATTGACTAGATGGTTTGTTAGAAATGAATTTGTTTAATTACTGTTGTCTAAATTTAGCCAAAAACAAAGCATCTTCCCACAAGAAATGCAAATCGCATCTATATATCCAATGGCAAAAACCAAAAGAACTCATTAGATAGTGTAAGATGTATCTTAAGAAATTCAAATATTTCAATGAAAATGTGCTATTTTACATTCTTTAATCAAAATTCAGAATTCTTTAATCAAAATTCAGTAAAAATGAAATAAAAAATAGCTGGAAAGCATATAATACTTCATTCCATCTCTTCTAATGTGTTTGAGGAAAGAGTACCTGGCCTAGAGGTTTAAATTGTTCTGAATGCCTGTTAAAATGTCCTGATTGAACAATGATGGTTTAAGGGTAGATTGAAAAAGAACATAATCGTATGAATTTTAACTTCATGGAATTCATTTACGAGTATTTGCTTCACTGAATATTGTTTAAATGGGAGTTTCATACATTGTGAGCAATAACAAGATTTAACAAGGAGGGAAACTGTCATGGAAGAACATTTCGAGCCAGTGTCTGGAGACCAAAAACCAAGCTTCATTCAAACAGCCTGCTAGTGAATTTTTAGCTATCAGGCTAGCCAAAATTTGACCACGTGTGGGCAATTATAAAGCCTGAAATGCTTCCTGATCTTTCCACTACATACTGAATGAGTTCTACCAGGCATTTTAACACAGTGTGAGAAAAGCATATTTTTTTTCTTCTCAAACTAGTTCATTCAAGTCACTCCCACAGAATGTCATTATATTGGCTTTTTCTTTCTATATCTTGATTATCTAATAACATTTTTAAAAAGATTTTATTTTTTTATTTGAGAGAGAGAGAGCAAGAGGGAGAAGCAGGCTCCCCACTGAGCAGGGAGCCTGATGCGTGGCTTCATCCCAGGGCCCTGGGATCATGACCTCAGCTAAAGGCAGATGCTTAACCAACTGAACCCCGCAGGCACCCGATCTAATAACATTTTTAATTGATAATATTTGTTGTATATTTTAATACTAATATTTATTACAACAAAGATCCTATATCAAAAGGTCAATTTGATATTTTCTATCTGCTCAAAGTTGTTCAGATTTTGAAAAAAAGCAGTAATAGTGAAATGAATCTGCCTGTCATCATAGAATTTTGGGTTTGGTAGGTTACCTTGCTAAGAAGTAAATATCCTATCCTCCACTTGATTGCAGTGATCTGTTTTGTGATAGCTCGTTGGAGGGTCATTACGACCCTGGTTGAATTCTTCCCCTGGACTCAGTGTCCCCCATAGTCAGCAAATCCATTCCTAGAGTCCTCTCAGGACTGCACAGCACCTCCCCATATGGAGTCAAACTCCGTGCTCCTGTCCCTCTACCCTTGGTTCGATTTTGAACCCTCCAGCTGCAGGGAATGCATCTTGTCCTCTTTCCACATCTCATTTCTTCATGCATTTGGAGACAGCTTTGCACAGCAGCTCCCAAGCCGTCAGCTCACTCTTTCCAGTGCATCGAGTCTATTCTAATGAAGATTGATGATATACTTTCTTGCAAGTTTTGTGAACTCCAAATCTCAGGGTCTACTTTGAAATGGACCATGAGGCTCACGCCATTCACACACTAGTGTGAACTATGAGTGCCCTTGGGTTTGTAGGCTAATCAGATCAAATGGGAATCCTTGACTGAGATTTGCTCTGAAAGCCCAGTCGGACACTTGTGTAGAGACTGAAGGAGACAAAAATCTTAAATGGAGATTTGCAAAGTTTCTGTGCCTTAGGAAGTCAGCCAGCACTAAGTTCTGCCAAATGTGCTGAGGGTTTCTGCTGGTTGGGATCTTCTTCTTCTTTTTTTTTTTTTCCCCACCAAACATTTTGCCATTCTCTCATAATACTTCTATTTCTCTCATGTTTCTGTGCTACCACAACTTTATTACCTTTTAAAAGTAACTTGTCATATTTCCGATTAGATATTAAAAAAACAAAAGCAAACACTCCTAGTATAAAATAAGACATTTATCTTCCTTAACATTGTTTTTCTATATTTTGAAATTGTTTGCATCTTTCCATAAACAGTGACTCCTAAAGCCATCATCACAGATAAAACAGACTCCGAGTCTATGAAAGATTATCAGTAGGAGGATTACAATGTGATTCTTCTGATGATGTGATGGAAACGTTGGAATTTATATCAAATTTATTTGGGAAGGAATCATGTTCCTTGAATAGATAACCTTCCATATAAATATGGGCAGCTGCAGGCATACAGTAAGTTATAAATGAATACTCATTCAACAAACGATATATGTCATATACTCCATGCATATGTATGTACACGTATGCATGTGTATGCATAGATATATAAATATAGTATATCTCTTTGTTTGTTTCTCCATTTTCAAGATATTTTTCTCCGATGTTCTCCTGTCCCTGGTTATGACCATAGAATATTACAATTAATTGTAAATTGAAAAGTTCAATTGGCTGATGCACATTTTGGCACACAATATCAACTCATTACAGATGTATTTTCATTTCACTAGGTGTAATTGATCTATTATTTGATCACTCTGCACTCGATGTCTTTTCTGAGATTTTAGCTTACCCAATTAGGGTGTTTACTATGCAATATTAGTAGCTTCCCCGTTTTTAAGATATTTAATTTCTGCCCACAATTTTAAAGAAATGAATAAAAGGAAATTCAGTATGTTCTTATTTATCCCAAGCTATCTTAGCAATACTTTGTTCTTTCTAACAGAATCACATAATCACAAGATGAACTAATTAATTTATCAAGTTCTATGAAAACAGTAGATTCTTTGGCTGCCTTCACGGTCCTGCTCTTCCTCACGGAATTATTCATTCAGTGGCAGCTAAGGCGGGCTGGCGAATAGCTCTACACATTTTTTAGAATTCTTTTCTAGTAAGCTGACATTCTGCTTTCTAAATGTAAACTAGATAGAATGTAACCATCACAGCATTTTAGAAGTCATGATAAGGGAGTATAGCATATGGAAAACAGTTTTTACCTGCAGTGATGAGATAAAATAGATGATTTCGTTAATGGAGCACAAACAAGATTTAGTACAGCTGGATGTTGAAAACTGTGATATATTCATACGCAACCCAAAACGGAGCAAAGGGACTAATGCCCTGGGGGGAATATGTTAAAGGCTGGGAATTCACCATCAAGGTATGCCCGAAACATCAGGTGAAGGGGAGAAAACTCGGCAAGTTGAAAAAGAAAGAGGTAAATATGGAGAGGTCACCTCAGCTCTTCTTCTTCTCTGCTGTATAATGTTCAAAATATTCATACCGTGGTCAAAAGAGAACACTTTGAAAAATTAGGCAAGTAGATTTGAAAGCATCCTTCTGCAGCTTGGAGAACACTAAGCTATTGTTTGAGACCTGAGAGAAAATAAACAAGTCCTTCTTTTTAAGCTGGTGTTAGGGTGTGACGGAGACAACTCCAAAGCTAGGTGAGCATCAGCAACAGTGGTGGCTGTAGGTTCAGGAACCTCTCCAGAAGGAAGGAAACAAATTTTCACAACTCCATGATATTCTAATCAGCCCAAACGATGGTTAAAAATGTGTAGCAGAGAGCAGATGTGCTACCTATAATATCTGCCTGGAGAAATAGAAAAACTCTGCACTTTCTAAGGCCCTACTGGATCCAGCCCTTGCTGATCCTTCCTTCCACCTTTCCGTGTAACCTCTTGTCCACCAAGATTTTCATACACAGAAGCCTCCAGGACTGGTGTTTGCTGTTCCTTTCTGCCTGACAGGCCTACAGGTCTCTATGACCAACCTCTCCTTCCCTACCATCTGCAATCTCCAAACATATTACCCTGTTTTATTTTCCTTATCTGGCATATACTTTCTGAGATAATCATCACATCAGTTTCCTAGTTTACTGCTCATTTCCTCCCACAAAAATGAAAGTTCTATGAGCACCGAGACTGATGCTTTGTTTCACTTCTCCCTCCCTTGTCTGGGGTAATGCCCGGTCCATAGCAGGTACTCAATAAAAATGTGATGAATGAATGCACCTAAGGATAAATGCACTACAAAAATGGATTGTGCTTCTGTCTTTTTTCTCATTTCAAGTATCTTTAAAACAAACAGAGTAAATTGTTTACTTTTTAAAAGCAGCGCAGGAACATGATGCACTACACCTGGAGGTATCACAAATAAATTATCCTCTTACTGGGACCAAAAATTAAGTTTTCTCACACTAAGTGTACTCAGTGAGTGTATGGTACTCAAAATATCTAGATGCATGAAGATACCATTTTTTAAATAATTACATGCCACAGGTTGAAGCTCAGTGAAGGAGGTTTACTGGAAAAGGCATTACACACGACTCTGTCATTCATGCTGTGAATTCAAGAGAAGGGTCGATATTAGGTGTGTAATCCTGTTCTTGCACTTTGGTGAAAGACTATTCCTGTCTTAAACAGCAAAGTGGTGACCGAAGTGGGGACTCTCCTCAGACCGGGTTTTCATAAGCTCTACTACCCATCCATTCAGTCAGGAGATGGGAAGGCAGAATAATGTTGGATTCCTTCCACAAAGGCCTCCCACAGTGACAGAAAAGTAGTGGAAGGGTATTCATGATATTTCCTCCCTCCACCAACTGTGTCTGATTCAAGTAGGCCCCAAACTCTCTCCCCCAGCTGCAGAGCCCATTTTCTTTATTTTGAAGTTAATTCCACTCACAGCTGGAACTCAAAGCAAAAAGTGAACATTGTGTGTTAAAAAAAAAAAAAAAAAAAAAAACTCCTTGAAATTGATCTCGTACTTGTTACAAGGACAAAAAGTAATATTCCTCAAGCCAAAAGGAGCCTCATGATTTTGTTTCAGGTTACAGGCTTGAGAGCCGCGATCTTAGGACAATGGCGAGCTTGCACGCCTGCGTAAGCCTTATCGACCGAGGGTGGAGCCACGCTGGGCCGCACAGTAATGTAGTGTGTTAGAAATACACTACCTCCTTCAGAGGAGAAAACGCAATGAGGTCTAACCACGATCAGATGCTTCCTAACTGTACGGTCCTCATGCTTCCAACTGTAAACACTTTCGAGGGTTTTTTACACCTTTAAGGCACCAGTTCAAGTTCACAGATGTACATGCAGGTGAAGCATGTTCTTTGGTTTATACCAAATATCATGGATTGCATACTTTATAACTCCTTCAAATATTGAAGGGAAAAAAGTGATTGATGAATAAAAGTGAGCCTCTAAAAGGATTCATCTCTAAAATCCTCAGAAAGTAATTTCAATGGATTGCTTTTCTAGAGGAAGCTATTCCGTTTGCTTCTGATAATAGTCCGCAAAAGCTCTGATAAAGTTGTTTGTGTAGGAGATATGTAACTGAAGGTCTCCAATCAATGCCTAAAGGTTTTCCACAACTCTTTAGGAGAGAGCCGGATTATGCATTATTCTTACTATTTTTAATATTTTGGAGTTTCATCTCATCAACCATATGAATACAGTTTAACATGCTTGTGAGTTTCCTCTTTCCACTATAAAAAGACCACAAACTCAGTGGCATAAAACAACACAAATGTATTCATTTACAGTGGGGACATCAGAAGTCTGAAATGAGGTTGTCGGGTCTATGACCAAAGTGTCAGCCAGGCAAGGTCCTGTTGGAGGCCCCAGGGGAGAATATGTTCCTTGCCTCTTCCAGCTTCTAGAAGCTCCTGGCATTCCTTATTTTATGCTCTGCCTCCTCCATCACATGGCCGGCTCATCTCTGACCCCTGCTTCTCTTTTCATTTCATCAGGCCCATCCAGGACAATGCCGGATAATGTCCCCGTCTCAAGATCCTTAATTTCATAAAATCTACAAGACCCTCTTACCGTGTGTGGCGACACAGTCACAGGTTCTGGGGATTAGGGTGTAGATATCTTTGGGGGGAGCATTTTTCAGTCTACTGCAGCATGTAAGCTATAAATATAAAATATATATTACGCAATAATTCAGCGATGCTGGGAACAACAGGCTATAACTATTGACTATCACCCTGAAAACATATTACTGGGATAAAGTAATACCTAATTCATTAATAAATCTATCATCATCATGTGCTCTTTTAGCAGTGTTCTTGAATAACAGTCATCAAAATTCAAAATGCTGATAAGAATGCTAAATATCTATTTTATTTTATTTTTTATTTTATTTTATTTATTTTAATTCCAGGTTGTTAAAATACAATGTTTTATTAGTTTCAGGCATGTAAGATAGTGATTCAACAGTTCCATACATTACTCAGGGCTCATCATGGTAATTGCACTCCTTAATCCCCTTCACCTATTTCCCCCAACCCCTGACCCATCTCCCCTCTGGTGACCATCAGTTTGTTCTGTGTCGTTAAGTTTGTTTTTTGGTTTGTCTCTCTTTCTCTCTCTCTTTTTTTTTTTTCCCTTTGTTCTTTTGTTTTGTTTCTTAAATTCCACATATGAAGGAAATCATATGGAATTTGTCTTTCTCGGACTTGCCTATTTTGCTTAGCATTATACTCTCTAGCTCCATCCATGTCATTGCAAATGGCAAGAATTCATTCTTTTTTATGACTGAGTAATAGTCCATTGTCCACATCTTCTTTAATTCATTCATCTAATGATGGACACTTGGACTGCTTCCATGGTTTGCTATTGTAAATAATGCTGCAATAAACGTAGGGGTGCATATATCCCTTTGAATTAGTGTTTTTGTATTTTTTGGATAAATACCTAGTAGTGTGATCACCTGATCATAGGGTAGTTCTATTTTTAATTTTTTTGAGGGACCTCCATACTGTTTTCCAGAGTGGTTGCACCAGTTTGCATTTCCACCAGCTGTGCACGAGTGTTACCCTTTCTCCACATCCTCACCAACACCTGCTGTTTCTTGAGTTTTTTATTTTAGCCATTCTGACAGGTGTGAGGTGATATCTCATTGTGGTTTTGATTTGTATTTCCCTGATGAGTGATGTTGAGCATCTTATCATGTGTCTATTGGTCATCTGTATTTCTTCTTTGAAGAACTGTCTGTTCATGCCTTCTGCCCGTTTTTTAATTGGGTTATTTGTGTTGTTTTGTTGTTGTTATATAAGTTCTTTATATATTTTGGATACAAACCCTTATTGCATGTCATTTGTAAATATCTTCTCTCATCAGTAGGTTGTCTTTTAGTTTTGTTGGTTTTTTCCTTTGCTGTAGAGAAGCTTTTTATTCTGATGTAATCCCAACAATTTATTTTTGTTTTTGTTTCCCTTGCCTCAGGAGACATATCAAGAAAAATATTGCTATCGCTGATGTCAGAGATAATACTGCCTAAATACTTTTAACTGAATTTTTTTGATGTTGAGTTTTATAAGTTATTTATTATTGGATATTAACCCCTTATCAGATATATCATTTGTAAGTATCTTCTCCCATTCAGTAGATTGCATTTTTGTTTTGTTGATGATTTCTTTCACCATGCAAAGCTTTTTATTTTGATGTAGTCCCAATAGTGTATTTCTGTTTTTGGTTCCCTTGCCTCAGGAGACATATCAAGGAAAAATGTTGCTATGGATGATGTGAGAGAAATTACTGCCTGTGCTCTCTTCTAGTTTTATGGTTTCAGGTCTCACAGTTAGGTCCTTAATCCATTTTGAATTTATTTTTATGTATGGTGTAAGAAAATGGTGCAGTTTCATTCTTTTGCATGTAGCTGTCCAGTTTTTCCAACACTATTTGTTGAAGAGACTATCTTTTTTCCCATTCCGTCTTTTGTAGAAGAATAATTGACCATATAATCATGGGTTTATTTCTGGGCTCTTCATTCTATTCCACTGATATATGTCTATTTTTTATGCCAGCACCATTTTTGATAACTAGAGTTTTGTAGTATATTTTGAAATATGAGATTGTGATACCTCCAGTTTTGTTCTTTTTCAAGATTGCTTTGGCCGTTTGGGGTCTTTGTGGTTCCATACAAGTTTTAGGATTATTATTTTTTTTGTTTTTTTGTTTCTTAAGATTTTATTTATTTGGCAGAGAAAGACATAGAGAGAGAGGGAACACAAGCAGGGGGAGTGGGAGAGGGAGAAGCAGGCTTCCCGCCGAGCAGGGAGCCCGATGTGGGGCTCGATCCCAGGACCCTGGGACCATGACCTGAGCTGAAGGCAGACGCTTAATGGCTGAGCCACCCAGGTGCCCCAGGATTATTTGTTTTAGTTCTGTGAAAAATGCTGTTGGTACTTTGATAGAGATTGCATTGAATTTACACATTGCTTTGAGTAGTATGAACATTAAAAATTATTATTTTTTCCAGTCCATAAGCATGGAATACCTTTCCATTTATTTGTGCCATTTTCAATTTCTTTCATCAATGTTTTATAGTTTTCAGAGTACAGATCTTTCACTCCTTTGGTTGGGTTTATTCCTAGGTATTTTTTCTTTCTGGTACAATTATAAATTGAGTTTTCTTAATTTCTCTTTCTGCTACTTTGTTATTGGTGTATAGAAATGCTATCAATTTTAAAAAAAGAAATGTTATCCATTTCTGGATATTAATTTTGTATCCTGAAAATTAACTGAATTCCTTTATTACTTTTAGTAGTTTTTTGGGAATGTAAATTGGCACAGTCACTGTGGAAAACAATATGGAGATTCCTCAAAAAATTAAAAATAGGAACACCATATGACCCAATAATTCCACTAATGATCATATACCCAAAGAAAACAAAAACACTAATTTGAAAAGAAAACACTAATATTAAAAATAGGAACACCATATGACCCAATAATTCCACTAATGATCATATACCCAAAGAAAACAAAAACACTAATTTGAAAAGACACACCCCTATGTTTATTGCCACATTGTTTACAATAACCAAGATATTGAACCAACCTAAGTGTCCATTGATGAATGAATGGATAAGGAAAGATGTGAGATGCACACATGCATGCGTACACACACACACACACACACACACACACACACACACACACTGGAATATTACACGGCCATGGAAAAGAATCGGGTCCTGTCATTTGCAATAATATGGATGGGTCTAGAGGGTATTAGGCTAAGTGAAATAAGTCAGACTGAGAAAGACTAATACATATGATTTCACTCATAAGTGGAATCTAAAAAAACAAATGAATAAAATAAAAGGCAAAGTCAGACCTATGATTATAGAGAACAAAATGATGGCTGTCGGGGGAGTGGGGGTATGGACAAAATAGGTGCAGGGGAATAGGAGATATAGGCTTCCATTTATGGAATGAATAACTTATGGGACTAAGAGGCACAGCAAAGGGAATATAGTTAGTGATGTTGTAATAGCATTGTATGGTAGCTACACTTGTGAGCATATCATAATGTATAGAGTTGTCAGATCACTGTGTTATACACCTGAAACTAATGTAACATTGTGTGTCAACTATACTCAAATTAAAAATTTAAAAAAATTACAGTACTGACATAAAAAAGAATGCTGACTATTGTATGACATCAATTCGAATCCTAAATATAAAAAATATATTTTCTTTCTTTATGAAAAACATTTGGAAAAGAGTTGCATTCTTGAATCTTTTAAAAGTCTTGTCATGTTATTATTTCATTAACTTTCAGAGTTCAACATTTATTGTCATCCCAAAGAAAGTTATATTACATGACAAAGTTTTCATGGAAAGAAAATGTTAAATCATAGGTTTATTTTTGTGTATGGTATAAGAAAGTGGTCCAGTTTCATTCTTTGCATGTAGCTGTCCAGTTTTCCCAACACGATTTGTTGAAGAGACTTTTTTCCCATTGCATATTCTTGGAAAGTTTTCATGGAAAGAAAATGTTAAATCATAGGTCTGTACACACACATACAATCAGTACAATTATATTGTTTATCTGTTGCAAGGGGGATTTGAAAACTGAATCCTAGAACATTTTCATATGAATAGTAATAGAACACAGAGTAAGCATAAGTAATTAAACATTTTGGCAGTAATTAAAATATGTGTAGATAGTTTGGATCATATTTCTGAACTAAATTTTTAGGTACTACTTTTTCATGGTTATTTACAAGATTTTTGAGTGATGTGATAGGGTTAGATTGCTGTTTTTCAATTACATTTCATTTGTCCAAAGACCTCCAAGGAGCTCTTTGTATTACTCATGACAATAAAAACAAATCCCAAATTGTTACATAGGACTGAGATAATTTCATCTTATAGACACCATGGTTTTCATTGCCATGATCTCTTACTTAGCATGTGTGTTTTTGTGTGTGTGTTATGTAGGAATTATTTCCCTTATGAAAAAAATAGGGTTTCAAATGGTTTTAAGAAGAAGGGAATATCTATCACGTCTTTCCTTGTAGTTATCTTTCCAATTATTTGACTACAGGTGGAATTATTTTACCATAATTGTGTCTAGAGCATAAAATATATGAATATAAATATATTTTTATAAGTTATTCATATGTTATATGAACAAATATAATCCCACAGCCTATGACCTAATCTAAGATACTATTTTTACTATTCTTTTTATCATTATTGTTACTATTACTATTATTTTGTAAAATTTATCCTCAACTTTTTCTCATCCTGGTTAGATTATAAGCACAGAGGCAGATAATCTTCCTAATCATCACATGAGAATTACAGCATGGCTCTTTCTGTCTTTTCTATCCCCACCAAAAAAAAAAAAAAAAAAAAGGTCCATCTGAATGACTTGATTAGGAGTACAATGACAGACACATCTAAGAAAGAAGTAGAGTCCAGCATGACTAGTGATCTATAAGTACCTGAAGTCAGATATCAATGGAAAATCTCCCTTCTGTTACTGATAACTCAGGAATCCTGATAATTCAGGAATCCTGAATCTTTTAGCTACTCCTATCTCCTGAAATTTGTTTTTTTTTCCTGAAATGTACAACCAAAATACTTGAATTGACATTTTTTAGCATTTATCATAATATTGAGTCATAATGAAGAAATGAACATAATGATGATGAAAGACAATGCCAACTCACCAATAATAATCCCATTCCATTTTGTTCAATAAGTAAAAAATTGTAATAAAGAGCATGCTTGATCTCTACTAGGCTATATCCATAGATCCTTCACTCTAATTATTTGGACTCAGTATTATTCTTATTCTTATTTTAAAGATGAGAATATTGAGGCATAGGCACCCAATTCTGCCCAAAGAATGGCAACTTTGCGTCAAGTGGATGAAAATACTACCTTTAACTTAATTGAATGGCAGCTCATGAACAGCATGAGTTCATTGAGGGACTTACTCTCAGATTTGCTAGTACTCAAGGTCCATAGCACATAATCACCTACTCAGTGTCTGATAAAAGCACATGCATTGCATTTAGTTACTCCAGTTCAAGGTTATGATGGTCAAATAGGTAGACTGGCTGGTTATGTCAATGGGAGGAGTCATGTATCTTAAAAATAACTCAGCTCTTTCCTGCAGATTGAAATGTAATTCACCCATTTTTCAAGTAAGTATACTTGAATCATGCTTCTTCCCTAAGATTCTTTCTTTGAAAGCAATGACCTATTATAATCCTGAAATAAGGAAAAATCGTATGAGTGCTTCGATAGTGTTGGAATTTAAACTCTCCTTTCGAGAAAAAAAATTTTTTTGAAAATGTACTAAATACTTAGAAGCAACATTAACTCAGGGTTTTGGATTTTCTTTTAGGCTCTATATTTTTTCTGCACTAATAAAAGAGCCCAGAAATAAAATTATTCTAAACAGTGTGAGAAAGGAAAGTCTAATAAATAAAGAAGCAGAAAATTAATTTTCTACCCACAGAACAAATTATAATCATCCTCAGAATGTCACATACAGAAGTTGAGATATTAACTTCAGACATTTTTCCCCCACTATGAATCCCAGTTTTATTAAGTTTTCAATAGTAGTTGAAAATTTCACATTTTATTAAGTCTTCAGAAAATATCCCAGGAAACAGTGTGCTTCAGTGGGTATCAAATAGAGGCCCGTGTAAACACTCACACAGTGCATATAAAGCAAATTAACTTGATTTTATTTTAAAATACAACTTGCTTCAGTGCTGCTTACAAAGGATATAGTTTTCATTTATCAGAAATTAAATATGAATCTCTGGAAAATGAAGCATAATTATCTCTTAACATCGCAACTCACACACTCATCTGGAGAGGAATCTTCCTCATAATGGGAGAAATCATGAAGAGTATCTGACACTTGTGATGTCTTTATTGATTTGGTGCTTGTATAACGTAAAGAAGGATCTTCAAGATGTTTTCATATATGTGCTGCAACTGTGAAAACTTCCAGATGTCATTTTTGTTAGGTCTTCCGTAATCCTTGATTACAGGTTTTGTCTATGTAGGCAAATGTTTTTATTAAAATCTTTTTTTCCCTCTCATTTTATAAGGGACTGAGGTTGTCTATGAAAAAGACAATTTCAGGAGAATGTCAGAGTTTGCAGGGAAGGGGAGTGAAACTCAAGAAAATGATAAAAGAGGATAGATTCTTCTTGAAAAGTAGCCAAAAGTAGCGAAGTATGTTACATTCTCATTACCAGTTTAGCCATGAAATTTTGAACTAAATGCTGTCTTCAGTACAGATCAAAAAAATGAAAAAAAAGATGAAATTAGTATTTGCTTTATCACAACACAAATTTTGTAAAACCAAATGTAAAAAAAAAAAACACAACTGAGTAAAGAGGCAAATAATAAATAACCTTACTTAAAAAGACAGTTCTGTCCTGAGATAGTTGAACAATTTGAAATCAGGCCTAAAACGTGAATTAATTTCTTATGAATTAATATTGCATCAATTGATGTCTTTTAAAAAAGGCATCTGGATATATGCATCCTAATTCATACAAATTAAGGTAATCATGACACAATAATTTTTTGAAGTAATGTTGGTATATAACATTATATAAGTTTTAAATGTAAACATTATAATTTGACAACTATATGTACTACAAAGTGATCACCACCAAAGGTCTAGTTACCATTCATCAACATACAGTTAACCCCCTTCACCCATTTCGCCCACCCCCCAACCTCCTATCTCTCTGGTAATGATCAATCTGTTCTCTGTATCTATGAGTTTGTTTTTGTATTCTTTTGTTTGTTTGTTTATTACACATAGAGTTAAATCATGTGGTATTTGTCTTTCTCTGTCTGACTTATTTCACTTAACATAATACCCTTCAGGCCCATGAATGTGCTGCAAATGGCAAGATTTCATTCTCCTTTATGGCTGAGTAGTATTCCATTGTGTTTGTGTGTGTGTGTATGAAGGGGTATGTGTGTGTATATCACATCTTCTTTATCTATTCATCTATCTATGGACACCTGGCTCTTGTAAGTAATGCTGCAATAAGCATAGGGATATGTATCTTTTTGAATTAGTGTTTTTGTTTTCTTTGGATAAATACCCAGAAGTTGAATTGCTGGATCATATGGTATTTCCATTCTTCGTTTTTTGAGAAACCTCCATACTATTTTCCACAGTGACTGCACGAACTTACACTCCCACCAACAGTGTGGGAGGGTTCCCTTTTTTCATACCCTCTTTAATACTTGTATTTCTTCCATTTTTAAAAATGGAAGCCATTCTAAAAGGTAGGAAGTGATATCTCTTTGTGGTTTTGATTTGCATTTCCCCCAAAATTGGTGATGTTGAACATCTTTTCATGTGCTTCTTGGCCATCTGTCTGTCTTCTTTAGAAAACATACCTATGCAGATCCTCTGCCCGTTTCTTTAAATTGAGTTGTGTTTTTTACTGTTGAGTTATATTTTTTAAAATATATTTTGGATATTAACCTCTTATTGGATATATGATTTGCAAATATCTTCTCCCATTTCACTAGGTTGCTTTTCATTTTCCTGATGATTGCTTTCACTGTACAAAAGCTTTTCTAGTTTGATGTAGTTTCACTTGCTTATCTTTGCTTTGTTTCCCTTGACTTTGGAGTCAGATCCATAAACACCTTGCTAAGATTGACATCAATGAGTTTACCTCTTATGTTTTATGGTTTCAGTTCTTACATTTAAGTCTTCACTCCATTTTAAGTTAATTTTTGTGTGCAGTATAAGATAGTGGTCTAGTTTCATTCTTTTGTATTTTGCTATCTAGTTTTTCCAGCATCATTTACAAAAGAGACTGTCCTTTCTCCATTGCATGTTCTTGGTTCCGTTATCATAAATTAATTGTCCATATATGTGTGGGTTTATTTATGGACTCTCAATTCTGTTCTGTTAATTGGCGTATGTTTTTAGGCCTACAAAACAGACAGACAGCTTTGTGTGTTTTGTTTTGATTACTTTTTGATTTTGATTACTATAGCTTTGTAGTATAGTTTGAAATCAGGGAACATGATACCTCCAGCTTTGTGCTTCTTTTCCAAGATTGCTTTGGCTATTCATGATCATTTATGGTTCCATACAAATTTTAGAATGATTTGTTCTAGTTCTGTGAAAAATGCCATTGGAATTTTGATACAGTTTGCATTAAATCTGTAGATTGCTTTGGATAGTATGGACATTTAAGAATACTAATTCTTCCAAGCCATGAACATGGAATATCTTTGCATTTATTTGTGTTTTCTTCAATATTTTTCATCATAATCTTATAGTTTTCCATATACAGGTCATTCACCTCCATGGTTAAATTTATTCTTGGGTATTTTATTATTTCAGACCAGTTATAAATGGGATTGCTTTTCTAATTCATTTTTCTGATAGTTTGTTTTTGGTGTATATAAGCACCACAGGTTTCTGTATATTGATTTTGTATCCAGCAAATTTACTGAATTTATTAGTTCTAATAGTTTTTTGGTGGAGACTTTAGGGTCTTCTATAATAGTATCATACTCCTCTACAAATCATGACAGTTCTACCTCTTCCTTTCCTATTTGGTTGCCTTTTATTTCTCCCTCTTGCCAAATTGCTGTGAGTCGGACTTCTAATGCTATGTTGAATAAAAATGGCAAGAGGAGGCATGCTTGTCTTGTTCCTGATCTTAGAGGAAAAACTTTCACTTTTTCACCATTGAGGATATTGCCTGAAAATTTGATGTATATGGCCTTTATTATGTTGAGGTACATTCCCTTGTTGCCCAATTTGTTGAGAGTGTTTTTTTTTTGTTTGTTTGTTTTTGTTTTTTTTGAGAGAGAGAGAGCACAAGCCGGGGGTGGCAGGCAGAGGGAGAGGGAGAAGCAGGCTCCCTGCTGAGCAGAGAGCCTGATGTGGGGCTCGATCCCAGGACCATGGGATCGTGACCTAAGCTGAAGGCAGATGCCCAACCAACTGAGCCACCCAAGGCACCCCTTGTTGAGGGTTTTTATCAAAAATAGATGAATTTTGTCAAATGTTCTTTCTGCATTTATTGAGATGATCATACAATTTTTATCCTTCACTTTGTTAATGCAGTGTTTCACATTGATTGCTTTATGGATATTGAACCATCCTTGCATTCCTGGAATAAATCCCACTAAATCATGGAGTATGATCCTTTTAACATATTATTGAATTTGGATTACTGATATTTTGTTGAGGATTTTTGCATCTCTGTTAGTCAAGGATATTGACCTGTAATTTTCTTTTTTTTTGCTTTGTCTGATTTTGGTATAAGGGTAATTGGTTTGGTATAAGGGCAATTAATGCTGGGCTCATTGAATGTTTGGTAAAATTCACCAGTGGAAACGTTTAGTCCTGGGCTTTTCTTTATCAGCCAGGTTTTTGATTACATATTCAATTCCTTACTAGAAATTGGTCAATTCAGACTTTTTAATTTTTTCATGATTCAGATTTGGAATAGTGAGTATGTCTAGGAATTTAACCACTTCTGAGTTGTCCAATTTGTTGGCATATAATTATTTATAATAGTTTTTTATACTCTTTTGTATTTCTGTAGCATCAGTTATAATATCTCCTCTTTAATTTCTGACTTTATTTATTTGAGCCTTATCTCCTTTTTCCTTGGTAAATCTAGCTGAAGGTTTGTCAATTTTGGATGTCTTTTCAAAGAAGAAGCTTTTAGTTTAATTGATCTTTTCTATTGTCTTGTTAGTTTCTATTGCATTTATTTCTTCTCTATTCTTTATTATTTCCTTCTTTCTACTAACTTTGTGCTTTGTCATTCTTTTTCTGATACTTTTCAGTGTAAAGTTATATTGTTTACCTGGGATTTTTCTTAGTTTTGGGGGTAGGTCTGTATTGCTATGAACTTCCCTCTTAGAATCATTTTTGCTGCATCCCATAGATTTTGGTAGGTCATATTTCTGTTTTTATTTGTTCCTAAGTGTTTTTCAATTTCCTCTTTAATTTTTTCTATGACCCATTGTTTTTCAGTAGCATGTAGTGTAATTTTCACATTTTAGTAGGTTTTCCAGTTTTCTTCTTGTAATTGACTCTTACTTCATAAGATTGTGGTTAGAAAAGATGATTGATATGATTTCAATCTTCTTGAATTTATTGAGACTTGTTCTGTGGCCTAATATGTGATATGTCCTGGACAATGTTCCATGTACACTTGAGAATAATAAATATTCTGCTACTTTTGGATGCAATGTTCTATATGTATCTATTAGGTCCATCTGATCTAACATGTCATTTAAGGCCAATGTTTCCTTATTGATTTTCTGTCTGAATGATCAATCCAATGATGTATCTGGAGATAAAATCCCCTAGTATGATTATATTACTGGATGGCATGATAATTTCTTAGCTTTCTTTTTTATATGGGCAACAATAATTACATATGTGAAGTGTGAAACATTTCTTTTGTCTCATATCTTAGATTCCTGAAGATCCTGAAAATATCCTGTAAAACATACCCTACCTCCAAATGGATGTTTACACCTTCCATTCTTGTTGACTCTGAAGTCAGAGGAGAGTTCAACAGAACTACTGAATACTATCTTCAGAAAGGATCCCTCCTAGCCCCTCTGCATTTGGGCCCTTTCCAGAAAGGAACTGTGTCTAAGCACCTCTATCCTTCACAATCTTTCATGCCTCCTAAAGCAGAACTGGACATAAGCTCTGTCCCCCATAACCAAGTACCAAATGATGGATTTCATCAAGTGCATCGATATGTGTGTTTCAGAGGGGAGATGTTCTTATTTATTGTGTTCTCTCCTACCCACAAATTCCAAATCTAAGAATATGTAACAATAAAAATTCTAAGTGAATTAATTTTTTTCTAACCAGACTTAACATAGTAACTTCATGTAAAATAACACTATCATCAGCAAGTGGTATAACTACTAAGTATGAAAAAGAAAGCTAGAATTACTAAAATATCTATCACTATGATTCGAGCCAATAAATACCTACCAAAATAAAGCTATTCAAGTCAATCTGGCCTCAAAAACCACACACCAACCATATTTTAATGGAAATCATATATTCCAATGCCATGTGTGTGTTTTACTCTGACATAGTTTGTTTCCACAACTGTTTTCTTTTAGTTATTCTATGGAAATAAAATAAAATATTAAGTCTGAGTTGACACCACATTTGAAACTTAGCTTCATTTATTTAATACTTTCCAAGCTTTTGCATACTTTCTCACATATTTAAGAAAGTGTGTAGAAAATGAACAAATAAGGATGCTGGATGCTTGGGTCCCAGTATTTAAAATGTGTGTTTTGCTAGAAAGAAAACATCAGATACTTCAGCTTGAAAAGAAGTAAAAGCTATCTGCCTCACATTATTCACAGCCAATTCAAACAGGCTACTGTGGTATTCATAAATCCCTCTGAATTAAGTCAAACATGCATAAAATCAGGCTTCCTTTGTGGTAAAAATTTCTTCCAGCTGAGCCCAAAAAGTTATCCAAATATGTATTGTGATACTGAGGATGACTTTAAAAAGCCAATGCCATACCTCTGTTGAAGTCTTCCTGACAATTTCCTAATTTTAATAAATTGTCTGTGAGACCTGTCATCAACCTGTTTCCATTCAGAAGTGAAGAACATAAGCAACCAATGTCATTGGATTAACTTAAAGTAGTGTCATGGTGTTTGGTGTTTTAAGTGGGAGTCTATTTGCTTCATTAAGAATCAGGTAACTTACTTTGAAGTAAACAAATGGCTCACTTTCTCAAAAAAAGCCCTGGTGTTTTCTTGGCGGGGTGTGGGGGGGGGAAGAGTACAATTTATTATGTTTCTATGAATAGAAGATAAATTCATTTTGCAAAGAGAAAATTCATTCCTGGGAATATTTAAAAAGTAAACAATACTCTAAAGGTCTCTAATATGTGATCATCTGAGTGGAAGTTGTATTTCATTTTTGAATTGGATTTAGTATGAGAACAGGAAGGAGATTCTTAATACAACATTCAGGAAGGGGGACAAAAGCAATCACAGTATTCATGTTGATAAAGCTCTGTGTCCACAACAAGAAAGCAAACACCAACTTGCCACTATGACTGGGACGGAGATAGACCTGCTTCATTTTCTATTTCCAGATACTCTGCCACCTGAACTCATGCGTTGCTTGTCCAATGACACTAAAGCGAAGCAGAATTTGTCACCCCAAAAGATGCCTCTTTGACATAAAGATTATTTTAGGCTGATTTTTGTTAACACACAGCAGACACACATAAGGATCTGAAAACCAAGTAGAAGTTACCCTTGTGTAAGAGACATTAATATTTATAAGGGAAATCCAAGGTAAGGGTATTTCCTCTTGTACCTGGAAGAAAAAGATGACTAAATCTCTAGAAACTCTTATCAATGGAGAAGGCAAAGACTTAGATCTGCATAACAATATTACCCTTATTTACTGTGCTTTGCCTGAAAACCTCCCATAACTGCCTCCACCCCAACATTTTCCATCTCTAAGTGGCGTTGGTATTTAAGGTGGCTGGACTTGTCTGAACAAGGTAGAATACTCTAGTGGCTGAAGTCTGTTTAAAAACAACAAAAAAAGACACTGATTCAAAACCCAAATATCTTAGATTCAATCTTGGCTCCACTTCTTATATGCTTCATGGTTTTTGTCAACTTCATTCATATGCCTTATTCCGAATTTTATTATCTATTAAATCACAAGGACGGTATCTCAGATTACTAGCAGGAATGAATGATATAATTTATATAAAATTACTGGCACATATTAAGAACTCAATATAGAGTTATCTTTTCAGTCATTTGTTTTTCACTGGAAAGTAAGCACTTTCTCCATCAAATCCACTATTTCTTGAACATAAATGTACATTTCCATCTGTCCAATTTTATGTACATCATATCCACTTCCTTCTTCTCCAAATGACCTCTTTCTAATCACCACATTTAGATGCCTTTGTCTCCCCAAAGACCCAAATCAGATGCTACCTTCCCAGATTGTGCTGATTTTTCTGGCTTTGCCAAAAATAGACATACACATTGTAAAAATTGTTATTTTTCCCACACAGTAATATAGTATCCATTTGATAAATTCTTATTGCATAAATGTTAAATATCTTATTCATTCTTGACTATCCTAAAACCTCAGAATAACTGTGTAAAACTATGGACTATGAAATATCTGGATTAAAAATTACTTCAAAAAAAGATAAAATAGTGCTACATGTTTTTTCAGGGGCAGTTTGCAGAGGTAAAAAAAACACAAAAAACAAAAATGAGGACAATGAACATCGACCCTAAAATTCAACACAGTAATAGAAGTCATCACATTTTTCATTTTAAAAATTTAGATTTATTTGAAAAGGGGGAAGCAAAGGAAATTGAGTTAAGAAACTTGTTTAATATATGCCTTCCAAGGCCACCCACCCAATATTCTAACCTCTAACTGACTAATTAGGTCCACTTGCTTTATGATGCATGTGCTTTAAGAACTAGGATAATTTTTAATAGCATAGCCAGGAAAAACAACAGAAGTAGAAAAATATTTTTATAGTTGAAAAACTTGGCACCAGTTTTTCTGCGACTAGAACATATTTTGCCTATCCTTTATGAAAGTCTGAAAAAAGAATTAAGATGCACACAAAAGATTTTGAAACAAAGTTTTAAATAATTTGCATATCAGCACAGAAAGAAAAGCCTACACTTGACTGTTAATTTAAATAATCAAACATATACAGCTTTATAAAAAAAGGAACAATGAACCCTGAGGGACATATAATGTAGCATAAAATTAAAACAAGTTTGACCTGAATGACATTAAATTTGATTAATGAGAAGCTTCTCTCAAAAGAGCACCTGCCCTTTCAATCCTACAAACAACTTACAGGTCAAATGAATTTGCTACACGGTAGTAGTAAAAGGCTTCCATATCAGGGAAAATCCACAATCTCTGATACAGCCCCAAGACCATTTATTTGCTTGAATTGAATTAAAACCTAAGACACTATGATTATGTTCATATTCCAAACCATCTGTATATAATGTTAAATTATTATACATTTTACTTAAAATTAAAATTATTATGCATTTTGTTGGTAATTGGAGGTTTAGGGATGCTGGCTAAATTATTGAGAGAGATCAGGTTGAGATTTCGATTTTAATTTAGTCCTTTAAAAAAAAATCTTTGACTATAACCCTTAGCAGCATTACAAAAATAGAAGACATTATATTCTAGTTGAATTCTTAAAGCAATATTTGTTTACTTAAAATATGTATATTTTATTAAAATATAAACATATACAAATACATATATAATATATGATACATAAGGTAGATATATAGATTTCTAGGAATGTTATTTTTTCCCACATAGTAATACAATATTGATAAATTCTTACTGGATAAATGCTAAATATCTTATTCACGTTTGAGTATCTGTAACCGCAGAATTGGTGTATTTAAAACTATGGATGATGAAATAGTTGTATAAGTAAAGACGTATACTATATATATTATGATATATACATAATACTTATATAGAGAGATGTACATATATATTGTGCATTATATACTATATTATGCATTATTCATGTATATGAACACAATATATAACATATAACATACATCACAATATATAACACATAACATACATTATATATACCTTCTATATATGCATATATATATATACACATATATACACACACAAACACACATGCACACTCATAGGTGTGTATGAGAGAGAGGGAGAGAGAGACCTCATAGGGAATTTGATATCCCGGTTTGACAGTCATTGTTTCAACCACAGAAAATCTCTGCAGAGGGGAGCTGGAAACTAGGGTATCTGTATCAGCCCCATGATGGGGCCCCAGCACACTTGCACTGTCTAGGGGAGTGCTGTGTGGGGTAGAATGGTCAGGCGGTGCCACCTGCAAACCTGGGGGCATGGAATAGATCGGGGTGGCTGGAAGAGCAGTCAGCACCATTTGAGACTACATGGGAGAGAATTTGAGAACACCCAGGTATACCAAAGGGGAGAGGACTACAGAAGAAGATGCAGAAGCCCATTCCTTATAAAGATCAGGGATAGGGAGCTGCCAAAATCTGAATGTTATCTGTAGCCATCTACTAATATGTGCTGGAAACATAGGAATTGATTTAGTAGCCAATTCCTTAAAGGAAGAAGTAAAAATTCTAGGTGAAACTGCATTAAGGTAAAACTGCTTAGAACAGAAAAACATCTGGACTAGATTAGAACAGACACTGTTCCTTGAGCTTCATTAATGAAGAATTACCATCATTATTTTAGTGATGAGAGCATTAAAATCAGTATTAGAACTTGGAACCCACCTGCTTCGTGTTCACAGGTTGGTAGTAAACTGTGTGCAGGCAGCACCCCTTCCAAAGGACTTTCTACTTATTTATTTATCTCTTGGCTATCGTTTCTTAGCTGGTTTATTGTTAATAAAAATATTAAATAAATGTTAAATAAAAATATTTCAGTCCACATATCTTCATAGTTATATGTTTTTGCCTTCATATATTTTGTTTAGCAAGCAAATAACTTTGAAAAACAAAATTCATCAAATAAGCTGTTTCTTTTGATTCTTTCACGTATTTCATCAAATTTAAATTTCACCAAGAAGTTTCATTTAAATATTTATCTACAATTTGAATTATTCAAAATGGCAACATTGCAATTTCAAAATTAAAATTTCAATACTCTTTAAAAGCCCTTATAATTTAATTAGTTGTTTCTCTCTTGCTTTTTTTAGTATAAATTTAAATACTTTTTTGTTTGCAAGCTTTATTTTTATTAATGGCAATTAACTAACATTAAATTGCTAAATAGTTATTTTGGGGCACCTCCTGCTATGGATCTTTTCTCACCCATTACTAGGCATGGCATTCAAATCATTTAAGAAGGCATAGGCAGTACCCAACCCAAGCACAAATTGTCCATAAAAGACGTGTGTTCTAGGGGCGCCTGGGTGGCTCAGCTGGCTGGGTGACTGCCTTCGGTTTGGGTCATGATCCCAGGGTCATGGCATCAAGCCCCGCATCGGGCTCCCTGCTTGGCGGGAAGCCTGCTTCTCCCTCTCCCACTCCCCCTGCTTGTGTTCCCTCTCTCGTCTCTCTCTCTCTCGCTGTCAATTAAATAAATAAATAAAATCTTAAAAAAAAAAAAAAGACGTGTGTTCTAGTAGGTGTTACGGCACATGTGCAGTTCAACATTGGACCTGCTAACGCCCGTCACTCCCTGTGGTCCTATTGACAACTCTCTCTAGAACTTGTTCTTTGCTTTCCAGTTATGTTACTTATTGCATTTCTGTCAATTATATCCAAATTTATGCAAATCCCATAAAACATTTTTAGGCATTATTGTCATTCTGGAAAAATAGTAGAACAATGAACTAAAAGATTTCTCTATAGTTTCCTGATGCCACTTGATTCAGCCCTGCTATCAAGGCCTGATTTGTGTACACGAGGCTCTTACGGAAAGTTTTTCCAGGAAGAAGGATCAGGGGAGCTGGGAGACTGAAGCAGGAAGGAGCAAACCTGATGTACGGTTGTACCTATTCTGGGCAACGGGGCTTCATTCCACCAGGAATGGCTACACTGTCTATGACATGATTGGTTGAAAACATGGTTGATGTTTCATCGACGGTTATTTTAGGAATAACCAATATCTAATCCCCTTTTTACTGCAGCAGTGAGAAAGGTTTATGTCAACAGATAAAAGGCATGATAGGAAAAAACTCAGAGCATGTTAAAAACACGTTATAATATGGGAATAGTGTCCTCATCACAGTGGAGGTCTTAAATTTCAGTCCTTGCACAAGACAACGTACCAAAAATTCTTGATTCTTATCCTAATTCTGTTTTGATTCATTTGTTCCCTTTTAGGAACAGTACAATTTCTTAGGGCCATTATGATGTCAAAATTGTAGCTTTCTGGAATCCAGCTGCTTTTGCTTCTACCCCATAATAACACAACAGGGACCTATTTTGAATGTTACTGACAGTTTGAGGTTTCTGGAATATTATTTTGGAAATATCTGCTAATTTATGTCACCAAAATTACTGATTTGAGACTGAGCATTTGCCTACAGACATGCATAATTGACTATTTATTTATTGAATTTGTAGATTGAACTTGTTTTTCCTGCTAAATTCTGAGACAACCTATTGATAATTAATCATAATCCCCTTAAAATGTACATGGTTTAGAAACATTGTGGTTTAAGAATGATATTATATCTTTAATTTTCAGAGTTAACAAAGTGTTGGATAAAAGATTGATATCGAGGTTAGATAATTCACATCAACTCAGATTGGTTACCTGTCTCTAGGCAGTAAGTCAAGAAAGCACAGAAAATGATAACTTATTTTTCTTTGCTTTTTTTCTTAAAGAAATTTTATTTAAAGCTTATTTACATAGAAAAGATCTTTTATGGAGTGTCTTCACTAATGGATTTATAGTAAGCTAGGCTTATCTTCAAGCTGGCCTCTCCTATCCTAGAACAACATTTCTTGGTGCCTTTGTTCTCTTAAACTGAATATGATGATGGAACTTACATCATGTGGGTTTTGTGAGGTTCAAGTGTGATATCACATGCAAAGTATGTAGCAAAAATTCCATTGACCACATTGTTTTTAAAACTCCATTCCAGGTACTGTGATACAAATAATTAGGTATCAAAGTATTTAAGCTAATGCACTAGTAGCTAGATAAGTCTGTACCAAATTTCAGCTCAAGAAGGACGAAGATAAATAGGCTTAATAGGATATAGATTAAATGCTAAGCGTAGTTTAGAGTAGAGAGCTAGGTCTCCACTTGGCCGGATGCCTTTGTAATGCTCCGTGGGATGAAGGTGGTAGCAAACTACAAGGCAGGGCTGAGAGATGGGAGAGGGGAGCCAGAACCTTGAGTGTTTAGGAAATGATTCATGGAGATTCTATTTGAGTAGGATAATAGAGTAGGGAAATAATCTGAACTTGTTTTCTGCTTTCCCAAAGTTCCCCAAATTTTGCAGAGTTACATTGGACTATGGCATCCAATTAGACAAATATTAGCTATAGGTATACACATAGACAGAGAATGATATAGATATAACTTAGATACATATATTTTAGACCATGGTTCAGTGATAACATAACAAAACAAAATTGAATAAGTTCTGCCTCTGGCTCAATGAGAAGGTGCTCTTTTCTGGAACTAGGAAAAAACTTCCTATTTCTACAAATATTTATTTTGACATGATTGCTATCAGTCCTAACAGTTAAAAATATTCAAAGCAGCTTTTTTCAGATAATACTTCGGGTAATATTTTAAAAAAATAATTATTGAATATACTTTGATTTCTTAGATGCTAATTACTTGGAACATAAAGTTAATATTCCATGTGTCAGTAATTCTATAGTCATTGTCCATACTTTATGGACTTAATAGATTTAATGAAAGTTAAAAAAGTTTTATTAGGTTAAAATAAAATTTGATGGAATAAATGAATCATTATTAATACTATTTTAAAGCATTTAATGATAATTTAAATTGGTAATAATTTTTGAAGCTACACTATATTTGTGCTCTTTGTGCCTTTTCATATACTGAGTTTATTAAATGGTACGCTTGATGTAATAACAGGTACATATTATATATTTTTGAAATATATAAACGAGGGGCGCCTGGGTGGCTCAGTTGGATAAGCGACTGCCTTCGGCTCAGGTCATGATCCTGGAGTCCCGGGATCAAGTCCCGCATCGGGCTCCCTGCTCAGCGGAGAGTCGGCTTCTCCCTCTGACCCTCCCCCCCCTCATGCTCATTCTATCTCATTCTCTCTCTAATAAATAAATAAAAATAAAAAAATATATAAATGATACATTAATTGGGGGACATATATTTCAGAAACAAAGTGGTATAGTTTCTTCATTTTCTTGTATACTGGGTTGTAAACACCAGAGCTTTATTTGACATATTACGGCAGCTTCTTATAGAAGTCAGTACATTTAGTACATATCTTTTGAAATAAGTTGAATGCAATTCCATTCAATTCAATTTTTAATTGAAACTTTGTTGTGGGGTTAGGAAATAAAAACAATTTTGTAGCCCAAGAAACTCAAGCCTCTAATCTGGCTAGGTCCCAACAACTAAAATGGTGCCATCTAATTGTAAAAGAAAAATTTCTCTCCTATATGATTCTGTTGTCTTTTTCTGGGGGAAAGTGTTTTTTTTTTTTTCTATTTTCCTTCCAATAAAAACCCTATTACTTAACAAAAGTATAATGCAGTGCAACAGCTACGTGCAAAACTGAAAATACTCTAGAAATTTTCTCATCTTGGTTTATTCAATTTTCTTCAGTAGAACTATTTATGATACAAGATGGGGACAGTAGCTCATTACATTCCTCAAATGATCAAGTCTTTAAATGTGTCCTTATCTTAAAGAGGGTACAACAGAAACTTGCAGAAAACAAGTTTAAAAAATAAATAAATAAAAATGAAATTACATCAACAGTTGAATAAAATCCACTAACCATGATAGGACCCTAAAGTATCAATGTGTGACCTGCTAATTAGTATCTTTCTCTATGTTAATTGTGTGATCTTTAAAATGACTAAAAGAAGAACATCATACCAATCTTGCTATGAATATTTCCATAGTTAGTATTCACATCCTAAATGCTGATCCCAATTGACAAGTTTTGTTATGGTCTTTGCAATAAGAAATTCATTTACTGTACCAAGTAATAAATATACAATATATAACATAAATGTATATTTATTTTATAGGTTTAGGTGTTTCAGTTAGCCATTCCTATTTAAACACACACTCCAATTTATAGTAGCTTCAAATAGCAATGATTTGTAACTTCTCACCATTCAGCAAACTGCTGGGTGGTCCTATGCTATGTTCACCTGGCCATGCTCCTGCAGTTGCAAGGTGACTGGGTAGAAGCCAGTCAGCTTTTCTCATAGATCTTGTGGTCTTTGCAAGCAATTGCTTGGCAGTCTTGGGTTTTCCCACCCTCCAGGAGGCCAGCCCAGTTTCCTCCACTAGAGGTCTCAAGGTAGTGTTCTGGGATGGAGAGAGAGAAAAACTGCAAAGCTTCTTGACAACTTGACCTGGAATTTGTGTAGCATCTCTTTTTTCGTATTCTATTGGTAAAGCAAATCATTTACCCAGGCCACATTCAAACAAGAGAAATGCACTCCATCTTTCATGGGAAGAGCAGCAAAATCCCATTAAAAAAATACATGGGAGCAATTATACCCACACAAAATAGCATTGTCCTCCTAAATTTCCTCATATAGGGAGAGAGAAATACACCTATTATTTTGTCCCAAGTCCTAGTCTCATTTCCACAATGTTCATCAGATTGATTGATATCCATTATGTCTTGGAAATATTTTACATATTGGCAAAAAGTTCTAGGCTTTGGGATACATAACTATATCATTGTACAAATCTAAGAATCATTCCTACATTCACAGTTTATATTTCTGTAACCCTTCAATCAAGACAATCATATAATTACTTAATTCTTAGTGTCATGAACACTGGCTGTAACCACAAATAAATGAAAATGCATTTGGCTCTCAGTACTTATTATCCTCTATCAAAAGTTACGTGTTAATTATGCAGCCATCGAAAGGAATGAGATCTTGCCATTTGCAACGACGTGGATGGAACTGGAGGGTGTTATGCTGAGTGAAATAAGTCAACCAGAGAAAGACATGTATCATATGACCTCACTGATATGAGGAATTCTTAATCTCAGGAAACAAAGTGAGGGTGCTGGAGTGGTGGGGGGTGGGAGGGATGGGGTGGCTGGGTGATAGACATTGGGAAGGGTATGTGCTGTGGTGAGCGCTGTGAATTGTGCAAGAGGTACAGATCTGTACCTGCAATTGTGCAGAGGTACAGATCTGTACCTGCAATTGTGCAGAGGTACAGATCTGTACCTCTGAAACAAATAATGCAACATATGTTAAGAAATAAGAAAAAGAAGAAGACAGCAGGAGGGGAAGAATGAAGGGGAGTAAGTCGGACGGGGAGACGAACCATGAGAGACGATGGACTCTGAAAAACAAACTGAGGGTTCTAGAGGGGAGGAGGGGAGGGGGATGGGTTAGCCTGGTGATGGGTATTAAAAGAGGGCACATTCTGCGTGGAGCACTGGGTGTTATGCACAAACAATGAATCATGGAACACTACATCAAAAACTAATGATGTAATGTATGGTGATTAACATAACAATAAAAAAATAAAAAAAAAGTTATGTGTTAACCAATGTGATGAAAGTTCATGATGCTAAAGATGTATAATGATAAGATTTTTTTAATGATATGATTTAAAGTGAAAAATAATTGATAGATTATTACTTATTTAATTATTTAATTATTTATTTATTTATTATGTAATTGCTCTATTCTTTACATAGATCTGCAACATAATATTGAAATTTATCTAAGTCCTGTGGTCCAGGAAAACAGCATGGTTGAGAAATCTCCCTGCCTATTTTTTGCCCCCAAGAAGCTGCTAACCTCAAAGGTTCATAGTGCTCGTACATATTCTGAGGTAAGTGCCCACCTCTCTCTACCCTTTCTCAATGACTCAGATAAACTGTCTCCGTTCTTCCTCATAACTTCCATAGACTTGTGAATGAGTCTCTGTTGTCCTGCCTCTATAAACTCCCAGGCCCTCTTCCATTTCTTTGAGAAGTTCCTCATTAAATGGTCTCCTTATTGAAAAAAATCTCCTAAACTTTCCAGAGCATTTTGTCTTTCACATGCATCATAATTCATTATGAGAAAACAAACAAAAAATGCTTAATTTGATTACAAGTGAAAGTACAAACTTCATAAGTTTAAGCTTTTGATCTATTGCAAGCCTCTTAATTACCCATATGGTAAGAATAATCCTCAGTGATTCCAAAAATTCACTTGTACTGTTCTTTTTTATTCATTCTTTGGAAGCCTTTACCCCTGATCAAAAAAATACAGGGCTTATTGATATTCATAAAGTATATAATCTAGGATTCCTATAAAAGAAAAAAAATATAAGAAAATTCTGAAGGGATAACGAAGAGTGCCAGTGGGAAGGTATAATTTTTGTGAATTTTTTATTTTTTTGTTGTTCTCAGTGGGAATATTGGCCCACCACAAACTACTTCATCTTACCACTTGACAAAACTTTAACAACAATTTTTAAAATATTTTATTTCTTTTGATTTTCAAATCTCTACTTTAAGCCTTTAGCATTAGAGGCAAAGAGAAAAAAAATAGGAGGGGCTGTTGTTTGTGTTTCATGGGGTCAGGGGGTTTCTCGAGGCAGGCACTATTAGGCATTAATGGTGCCACCCTGTGGAGGGAGGGAAAGACTCTCTTGCTTATGTCTTAAAGTCTTTATCAGAGGTCGGCCAACTTTTACTTTAAAGGAGTATATCCTCATCTCCTCCAGAACAACACAAACCCAGACATAATATGTAAGTCGATGGGCATAGCCATGTTCCAATAAATTTATTTACAAAAACAGGTGGCTGGCCAGATTTGGACAGCTGACTGTAGTTTGTCAATGCTTTGTCTAGATTTTTGGATTAATATGGGACAGAAGAAATGCAAACATATTCTAGACCTGCCAACCTGTGCTTGGGTGTGGGTATGAGTGGAGGGGGGGTGTTCAGTTACCCTCACACTGAAGGCATTTCCTTTGGATGAATTTACAAAGGGGATTCAGAGAAGTAGATACACGGACTGTTGGTTTTAACTTTTGAGCCATCCACCCAGAAGCCCTAACTTGGTATAACTTCATAATTTCAAGTTATACCAAAATTTTTCTCTGTGTACCATCAATTCCTAGCATTATTTGATTTCAAAAAATTTTAATGTTCACTCTGCTGTCATCTTAGGTGATTTACTGGAGTAAACAGTAATCTATCAATCATTAAATTAATCCTATTTGATCATCTTTATAGATAATAATGCATTATTTGGTCTACTTTTACTTATAAAATTACTAGTTAAAAATGGGTAAAATGTCCATGGAAGGACAGTATCAAAGTTCAGTGCTCCTTTTAGGGACTGATACTAGATACTACGCTCTCAATGTTCATGGTCTATGGTCTAAACTTCATTAAAAACCTGCTCTAACCAGCTGAGATAAATAACCAAAGATAATAAGTTTTGAAGTGATACCTATATACTGCTCATGAATGGCAATTTCACATTTCTATCCTATGAGATAATTGACCCACGGTATAGATTTTACATTATACTCTAGATTGAAACTGGTATCAGATTAGGAAACAAAGCAAGCGAAGTAAATCATGGAACCAATTGTGTTGAAGTTCAGTAAAACCTATCGTACAAGACAAAATACAATATGTAATTTTCTTCCTCTCTGAGAATTTTGCTTTATTGCCAAACTGTATCCAAGGAGGTTTTCCAAAGAGATCTTTTATGCTTTGGGTACTGGGCATAGAACAAAATTATTTGCTCCAATGTGCAATCCAGAAACGGGGCCTACATACATTTATTGTGCTGCTGTGTGTTCATGGTCTACTAAATTATTTTTGTTTTTCCCCCACAAGGTCAGGCAAGAAGTCAGTAAAAATTATCCCTCTAGGCAATTTCTTTCTTTCTTTTTCGTTTCAGTTTAAATTGAATGAAAAATTTTCAACAATGTATTTTTGATACTGAGTTAAGTCTGGTTTTCAAAGTACAAATTACTGTCTTTTTTCCTGACTTTGTTTGAATCACTTATCTTTTTTACAACTTTTATTAAGAACTTGAGTCTGATTTTTATGTGAGGTTTACAATCTCTGTGGCCTAGGTACATATTTGGTAGTTTCCAGAAGCAAATGTATCTTTCCTTCTCACTTGCTCATAGTTGTGTCCGTATCTGAAGTCGTTATATGGGGGAAGTGATTACTATTTCCCTAGTACTCTACTGAAATCAGAGGCCAGATTTAATTTGCCTTGAAACACTCTTTTTTTTTTTTCGTTTTTGATCATTTTTTAGCTAAAGTAATAATTTGGTTTTCTGATTTAATGACTGTTCAAAAAACTTCAGTAACACTTTTAAAAAGATGACATGTAAAAAGAAATGTAATTTCTATTCCAAAGAACTTTGTCCGTTCATGTGGGCCTATCTCTAGTCACTACCAAACATAAATAACTAAGGTTAAAGTGAATATCATTTGACTTGAACTGAAGAAATTTTACATGTACTCATCACTTTACATAATTGATTCTACCCACTCCCTGGGTGTTGTCTTTAAATAATGTGTATTTTTAAAATTAAGTCATATTTTTAAATGACATGAAACCTGCTTTCTCCCTGCCAAAGCAAATAGAACAGTGACAACAGACAATCCAGCATTTATGGGTTTTCTTCTCTCTAACGTCTTCAGAACAGCCATTGTGATAGCAAATCACAGAAAGATCTTAGGCTACCTGTAAATTTATTTTGACCCTTAAAAACAGCTATTATTTACTTTAGATGGTTAATGGGCTCTGACACATTTTTTTTTTTATTCCTAGCAGGACACATTTAGAAACTTAAAAAAAAAAAAAAGTGTTATTTTTTACGGTAACCAGACATTTGGTTTTTCTCAATTGGAAATGGCTATCCTAATATTTCAGTTCTAGACATTCATTCTAAGGGTTATTTTCTGTTGTCCAACTCTGCCTTGTTTCTCTATCCAGCACACATTTATACCACATATCAGAACTTATTGTCCTTCCTCAAGGGGTTCCGCAGGTCCTGGGATTTATCCTAAACTTCAGGCTTCCTTACAAGGCACCATCACCTGTAGCGGCGATCTGATCTCAACATCTCCACTCCTTGGGCCTCCATCTATTATTTTCTTTAAGGTTTTCTTCGCTCTATATATGCCTTACTTGCTGAAACAATTGTATGTTGTACCTAATGCTGATCTCCCTCCCTGATACTTACCTGACCCGTCTGAGTTTCCTAATACAGCCACAGTTGATAAGATCCAGTCATCGTAACAACAATTTAATATTCATGATTAATAATGTCATTTACCTTCATGGGGACTATTCGAGATCTGTAAACTATTTTCATAGCATTTCATCCAGCCTTCTATCTGCCTCTGTGATCCAGGTAAAGCACTGTTAAAGCTGATTTATATAAAAGGATACTGAATCTTAGAAAGGCAAAGGCACTTGCCTGGTATCATGGAGCAAAGAAGAGGAAGAATAGAGACACCACTGAAGTTTTCAGACCCGTTTACTCATTGTAATACCTCTGCCCCTGCTGTCACACTGTTTCTGGGAAGGGAGAGAGACAGAGTCAGAGACAAAGAATGCGAGAATTTCAATCTGGTTCTCTCTCTGACCAGTCATCTTTCACTATTTAAAATTGGTCATTAAACACATATATACCCACGTGAATGCACACACACACACACACACACACACACACACACGGAACGGTCACATAACTGCATAGAAGAAACCATCTGTCGACCTTGCTCCCATATCCTTTTTACTTGCTAGATGCACCAAAATTAGATTGTGGAGATCAAAAAAGAGTTAAAGAAGTTCATCTCTATTGTATTTTGTAATTATAATGGAACTATATGGTGAATGTGTTAACTGCTAGAAAATACTAGATGTACCCACAGGTTTTCAGAAATCGTGTTTCAAGTACTAAAAATCAATTTGCATATCACTGCAGTGAGGTATGTGTTGACATGAATTTTTGAATGACAATATTGTATTATTGATAATATTATTAAATATCATCATCATCATGTTGTTTTACGGCTCAGTTTGCACTGATTTATTCAATCATTCAGAGATATTAGTTAGAAAGCCAGACGAAAAAGGAAACATCTTATTCTACTGTGATAAAATTCTATTTAAGATTTTTTCCCTCAAGTAAGAAACTAAAATGACCTTATAACAAAAAAGAGGCAAATTCTAAAGTATGGAAATATAGATGATACAAAAACATTAAATGCATTATGTAAAGATCACTTTACTATTTTCTACTGGACTATACCATATCTGATTCTATATCTAAACCACACTTGCATCAGCACAGTTCTTACCCATAAACCACTATTCACATGAGAGAAACGACAATTTCATTTTCTTGACTATAAATAATTCACTAATTTTGGAAGTAATGTGTTTTCGGAACCACAGTCTTGTTTTAGAGATGGAAGCGTATGAACATATATATGTAATTTCTAAGAATAACATTTGTTATTGTTTAGCTTGTAGCAGAGTTAAGAAAATGCCTCAATACGTCTTAATCACAATTCTAAAGAAAGCATTTTGTTATAAACAAAGTAAAAGAATATGATTCCCTTTGTGTATCTAAAAAGTTAATGGCTTTCAGAATTTATATTCGCCACAGACAAAATGCTACTTTAGTAATTGGACTCATTTTAATAAATCTTCTCTCTACACAGGAAAAAATCTTTAGTGTACTGCCTTGTGCTTAACTTCCAAAGTTAATTTTGTTTCTCATTTGAAGGTATGAGTTTGTTTTTAGCAGGTTATTGCTTCCCATTTAAAATATAGTCTATTATTGCAATTGTAACGTTGACTTTTTAATGCAGATTAAAAATAACAACAGCAACAACAAAACAAACAGAAGAAAAAAAGAAAAAGAAAACAGGTTCATTAGGTCATTTCACTTAAAAATTTTTCTTTAGCCATTAGAAGCACAAACTATATGCCACATCAAATAAAAAGTATGCACAATGTTTTCAATGTCCCCTGGACACACGTACACACACACAACTCACACACACACATGCACGCATACACATAATCACTTGAGTATCAACACAGAGTTTAACATCTGAAGGGCAGTACCATTTGATCCATCTGTGGTGGCCTTGCATTGAATGATGACAAGTATATTAGAAGATAGTACGCTTCTTTTGCAAGATAATCTATTAAGAGTACAAATTAGTGTTTTGTTATTTTAATTAATAGGCTTTATTTTTTAGCAGTTTTCAATTTACAGAAAAATTCAGCAGTAAATAAAGAGAATGCCCATATATTTCCCTCACCACCCTTCATAGTGGCCTCTATCATCAACACCTTGCATCTAGTTTGGTACATTCCTAACAATTAGTGAATTGATGTTGACATATTATCATGAACTAAAGTCCATAATTATATTAGGTTTCACCGTTTGTGTGGCACATTCTATGGGTTTTGACAAATAGGACACACATTCACCATTACCATATCATGCAGAGTATTTTCACTGCCCTAGAAATCCCCATGCTCTGCCTATTTGTCCTTCAGTCCCTGCCCCACAAATCCGTGACGATCACCAGTCTTTTTACTGTGTGCCTAGTTGTGCCTTTTCCAGAATGCCATATATTTGGAATCACAAAGTATGTATGTAGCCTTTTTAGACTAGGTTTGGCGCTTAGCTATGTGCATTTAAGATTCCTCCAACTCTTTTCGTTGCTTGATACTTCTTTTCTCTCATTTCGTTTTAGTGCTGAGTAATAGTCCATTGTCTGGAAGCACCACAGTTTATTTATCCACTTACCTATTGAAGGACATCTTGGTTTCTTCTAGGTTTTGCCAATTATGAGTAATCTATTCATGCTAATCTTGCAATGGTGAAAAGCAGTACTTTTTTTTTAAGATTTTATTTTTAAGTAATCTCTACACCCAATGTGGGGCTTGAACTCACAACCCCAAGATCAAGAGTTGTATGCTCTACCAACTGAGCTAGCCAGTCACCCCTAAAGCAATACTTTTTATTTTTAAATTTTTAAAAAAATGTTTAAGACTTTATTTATTTGACAGAGAGAGAGACAGCAAGAGAGGGAACACAAGCAGGGGGAGTGGAAGAGGGAGAAGCAGGCTCCCCGCTGAGCCGGGAGCCCGACGTGGAGCTCGATCCCAGGACCCTGGGATCATGACCTGAGCCAAAGGCAGACGCTTAACGACTGAGCCACCCAGGTGCCCCCAAAGCAATACTTTTTAAAACCTGGGATGGCTTTCCCGGCCTCCAGGAGTTGTAACTATATCCAGTGATTTTCAACACAAAAAATTTTATTATGTTAATTTAAGATTAATCACACATATATGTTGTACAGACTTTTTAAATATATTGTGACAGGTGAAGGTGTTACAAATATACAACAAAAATACCAGTAATGGGTTTCAATTCTTTAACTGTTAGGACAATTATTATATCATGAGTTACTAACAATAATCCTTCAGAAAGAGCTATGAAATCTAAACTGAGTCATTCAATCTTTTGTTAATTTAAGAGTCTGATAATTAGTAATGTGGAACACCTTTTCAAATACCTGTTGCCATGTGTGTCTTCTTTGGAGAAATGTCTACTTAAGTCCTTTGCCCATTTTTTAATTTGGGTTATTTGTTTATTTGCTACTCAATTGTAGGAGTTTCTTGCATAATTTGATATTAACTCTTTACCAGATACATGGTTTGCAAGCATTTTTCTCCTATTCCATAGGTTGTCTTTTCACTTTGCTGATTATTTTGCTCTATGAAAGCTTTCTAGTTGAATACAGACCATTTGTCCATTCTTGGTTAAAATTTTGCTAAAAGGTAGATCTTATGTGTGTTCTTAACACGTGCAAAACAATGGTAGGAGAAAATTTTGGGGGGAGAAAACCTTCGGATAGATTTATGGCATTGATAGTGGTAATCATTTCAAGTGTATACTTATCTCCAAAGTTGTATACATCAAGTTGTATACATTATTTTTTATTTCTATTTTTTAGTAGGCTCTATGACCAACGTGAGGCTTGAACTCATGACCCCAATATCGAGAGTTGCATGCTCAATTGACTGAGCCACCTGGGGGCCCCTCAGTGAAGTGACTTTTAAACAAACAAATAAATAAACAAAACCACCAGATATCTGCCAGCTACCCTCCGGACAAGATTTTCTTAAATAGTCATTTCTAAACAAAACTATGAGTTATGCTATACTCTGTTTATTATGGATAGAACTGAAATTGATTTAAATACTAAACAAATAATCTTAAGGATTTTAAGATTAATTAAAATATTACTACTTAAACCAAGTCTATCACAAACTATTATTGCAAATTGAAATTTTATATTTCAAGCATTATGTTACCGAAGTCCAAATAATTCTAAAAAGATATCAGCCTAATAAGCAAGATTTAAATTATGGGAAACTCTTAAAAATTTGTTCACAAGTAATCTTGCTAGATTTTCAATCTCTAAAAAATATATACATTCTGTATGTTTAATTCTACAAGGTTTCTGAGACCTGTATTGTCCCTACAGAAAAGGTGTTATAAAGATGTCAAAATATATATTATGAATCCTTAGATAGCCAAAGCAAGTAAATCAAATCAGGAAAGCAATTGTGCTTAAGTTCAGTGAAACCTACCATACAGGGCAGGGCAGACTATATCATCTTCCTTTCCCTCTGAGGATTTTGCTTCACTATGAACTGAATTCTTCATAAGGTGAATCAAGTACCAAAATAATATATTGCAAGTCTTGCCCTAACAACCAAATTTGATGAAATGCACTTTCCTAGGGCATTCAACTCACTTAAATGTAAGTGATAAATGATTCTTCATTATATTACAATCTGCTTTTTTAAGGGAAAATAAGTAAAAATACTGATATACTTTATATTAACTGATATACTTTATATTATTTATATTAATATCAGTTAATATAAATTTGATATCTATATCAAATTATAGAAATGAATATATAACTTGGGACATCAGTATAAGAATACACTTGGCAATATGAAGTCGCTTTTCTGCTTTTCTCTTCCTTTTCTGGTACTTTCCTGCTTTTCTTCATTAGTAAATAAATGATAAGAGAGAAAGCAGCTTTGACATGACTCTTAGGAGACATAGCTAGGCACTTGGACTTAAAAGAATGGCCATGGAGAGCTTCACTGAGCTGCTTCCCAAAGTTGGGCACCCCCGAAGCCCTAAAGTCTCATGTTAATATGATCAGTTTACAGCAAGTTCTATATATAAGAGGCATGTCTTGCTCACAAATTAACATTTTAATAATTCAATATGCATTTCATATTGCAATTGTATGAGATTTTATTTTAAATCACTTTCTTTTACACCCTACACTGTGTTTTATTTTGCCATGTTTTATGCATTTTCCAAACTAACACATTCCTCTTTAACACAAATTTTATTCTTGGTAATGATTAATTTTTAAGCTTTGTGTTTCAATTGATTCCGTTGTGAGGCATCTCATAATTTTTGCCTGTTAGGTCCACAGAATGAGGGGTTCTATGATAGGGTTAGATTCAGAAAGCAAAAGATTGAGTTAAATAAAGCTTAAATTAATCAATTTATCAATAGGATTAATAATCCTAAAGCAAGGCATGTTAACTTTTTGTGTATATTGGCCATAGTACCTGGCACGATGCCTATGCACCTGCAGTTTAACTATTAATGTGAATTCACAGAAGAGTAACTGAGGTAGATATTGCTACTTCATAGCTTTGGCAAATGTTTAGTGACTATTCTTCCCTCCCTTCCTTACTGCCTCATTATGTCCATCCCTCGCTTCCCCCCTCCTCTTGTCACCTTCTTTGACAGCCTCTACATTTCCTTTCCTGAGTCTCCCAAACTCACATCATAGAACTATTGGCATTTTGGGTCAGACGATTCTTTGTTGCAGGGGAATCTGCCCTGGGCATTACAGGATGTTTGGCAACATCCTTGGTCTCTATCCCTAGATACCAGGAGTACCCATTCCCAGTTAGGACAACCAAATGTGTCCAGATATTGTCAAATATTTTAGGGCAGGGGTCGGGGCAAATTCACCTTAGGTTGGGAATCACTTATTTAGGGCTTAGTATTGCTTGCTTCACCAATTAACAGAATAAAGTCATCTTAATGGCAAAGAATCAAGGGATGGTAGAACTTGGAGCAATGATAATTCTGGTGTTCAGTTATTTCCCTTCTTGGAGCGGGTAGCTGAAGCCTGTTTTTAAAGTTGGAACAATAAAACAGTGGTACAGACCTGACCCTTGCTTTGCATCAAGACAGTCCATACCTTCTTTCATTCTTAGAGTGTGCATTCATAGAGTAAGGCAATCCAGTGCTCAACCTGCTGATTATTCTCAGGAAACAGAAAGAGAATCTTTGAAAAATAGGTAATGGGGAGAAAGAAACATAATATTTACCTCTTCTCCTTCCTGCTCACTCTTAGGGCATCCTTCCGTACCACAAAGCTACTTAACACAACCCAGAGACCAGCAAAGCATCCTGATGCCCATTTGCTTGTGAGAATATTTCTGTACTCTCATCAAGATCCATCAACTCTCATTTGACTCGGGAAGTCTTTTGCGGCAACGTTTGTACCTAAGAACCTTTGTTAAATATGTATTAGAGAGCACTAGGATGTTTAATCTACCAATTTATTCTCTTGAGTCGCTTTCTGGGATATGTCTACACATTTTGGAGAGAATATATCATCCTTTGTTTTCAAGCAAACCCTTCACATTAGGTCCCCTATGAAAGAGAGACAGATAATTGTCTAAATGCATGCTACCATGTGTGAGAAATATCTTTTCATATATTTTAAAGGTTCCTGTATAAATCAATGGGAGATGTGCGTATGGCTCAGAGCAATTAATTCATTTCATGCAGCCAAGTCTGGATATAAATAGGATTTGTTTTTAGGTAGTAAAATCAAACTTCATTATTTAATATAAGGATTGATAATGAAGACTTTCTACAGTTAAGTGTACAGTGTGTGCACTGTGTGTATGAATATATATATATAAAATTTTATATATTATATAAAATTCCCATTAGGACAATGAATAAATAGCAACACTAAAAGTCATGTAAATTCAGTATGCCTAGCAAATATTATAATTTATTGAGGATTTCTCTGAGAATGAAAAGAAAAAATTTCCCCTGCCACTGCTTTTAAATACAGGGAAAAAAAGATAATTTAATTAGACATGCTACAGCTAGGAGACACATAGAGAGCAGGAAAACATTACTTGAAGAACAGCATATTAATTAAAATAACCAAGGAATATATTATGATCATAAAATTAATCACGTTATTTTTCTTTTTCTGTTATAGCACTTCTTATATCAGGACTTTGCCCTTAGCAAATCAAAATGTAATAAGCAGGTGGCCTTTACAGTTGGAAAAATGTATACAGTGGGTTTCATTAAAGAATGGTGTAGCATCAGTGATCCTATCATTACTTCCAAGCACAGGTAAATGGATTAATGTAGGATGAATACAAAAAAAAAAAAGGAAGAAAATGTTTCTCAATTTTCCCTGGCACCACCGATGTGAATAACTCTCCTATTCTCCACTGCTTACATTTGCCTATTGCCCACCAAAGAATTTCACATCAGTGATGTAAATCATTATTTCACATCAGTTTCTTCACTACAAGATACAAATTTCAGGCTCTATGCATAGACAGTGCTGACATTTATTTGCTGAGATTTATATTCATTTAAAGAAGTGTAACTGTCAACATTCAAAAATCATTTTGACTGCATATCTGGCTTGAGATTTTGTATCTTTTTTTTAATATAAGAAAGCCTGTGGCATTATAAGAAGCGAGTGTTTTGTCAGGATGAATATATAATTCTATCTCTCTGTGCTTCTGAAGCCTTAGTTGTTTTTTCAAGGGTGTGTGTGTGTGTGTGTGTGTGTGTGTGTGTGTGTGTGATACCTGTGGAAGAGAAATGAAATAGGTGAAAATTAAATTAGAGATTATTACAATTATCTGTTTAGAGTAAAAAATAAATTAATTTTTTCATTTGAAATGCAATTGTGGCAATCATTTAGAATTGGTGTTTAAGATTATCTTTATTTAAAAGAACACTATTTAATAAACCTAAAAACAGCACCACTTTAGGTATGACCTGAAAACCAGTATATATATATGTGTATGTGTGTATATATATATATATATATATATATATATATATAATATAATTTTAAATCCAAAATAAATACAGGCATTGGGTTTTTGTAAAAAAATACTACAGGGGCGCCAGGGTGGCTCAGTCGGTTATGTGTCAGACTTGATTTCGGCTCAGGCCATGATCTCAGGGTCCTGAGATAGAGCTCCGAGTCAGGCTCCATGCTCAGCACAGAATCTGCCTGAGATTCTCTCTCCCTCTGCCCCTCCCCCTGCTCTCTCTCTCTCTCTCTGTCTCAAATAAATAAATAAATCTTTAAAAAATACTAGACACTTTTGGCTTTCCGCTCGGGGAGGCAAAGGTGCAACTTTCTTCCGTCGTCCCGAATCCGGGTTCATCCAACACCAGCCACCTCCGCCATGCCGCCAAGTTCGACCCCAACGAGATCAAAGTCGTGTACCTGAGGTGCACCGGTGGCGAAGTCGGTGCCACGTCTGCCCTGGCCCCGAAGATCGGCCCGCTGGGTCTGTCTCCAAAAAGGGTTGGTGATGACATCACCAAGGCAACCGGTGACTGGAAGGGTCTAAGGATTACGGTGAAACTGACCATTCAGAACAGACAGGCCCAGATTGAAGTGGTACCTTCTGCCTCTGCCCTGATTATCAGAGCCCTCAAGGAACCACCAAGAGACAGAAAGAAGCAGAAAAACGTTAAGCACAGTGGAAATATCACTTTTGATGAGATTGTCAATATTGCCCAGCAGATGTGCCACCGATCTTTAGCCAGAGAACTCTCTGGAACCATTAAAGAGATCCTGAGGACTGCCCAGTCTGTGGGCTGCAATGTAGACGGCCACCACCCTCATGACATCATAGATGACATCAACAGTGGTGTGCTGGAATGCCCGGCTAGTTAACTACAAGGGAAAATGTTTCAATAAAGGATCATTTGACAACCAAAAAAATAAATAAATAAATAAAAATAAATAAAAAATAAAAAATACTAAACAAATACCATCAATTTTATAAAACATATAATAAATAACATAGCATGTTTATACTGAACATGCAATAAGAACATAGCATAGTTCTGGCAGCTCATCTCTAATTTATAACATGTATTTGGATTGCAATTTATAAAGTTCTTTATTTCTTCCTATTTGTGAGACCCATCAGTGCTGCTACATTTTTCAAATATTCCTGTTTTCAAAGCTCCCCTTGTCTGGCATTCAAAAAGCATCTAGAAGAGACTGGAAATCTCTCTTTAAGAAAATAAGGATGGCTTACATTGGGAGTGTCTTCAGTAGTGGGATTCAGGGTGACTTTTAAATCTTCTTTGGGATAAAATGACCTGAAAGAACTTCATTTTCAATGCTGAAAGCCAGTTCTTTGAGACGATGAATAGGGGTGACATGAACTCCTGTCAGGACTGCTCAGCACACAGTATGCACATTTTAAAGGTGATATTTGTTAATCTTAACCAGTTATAGATATTTTCAGCCTTTTCATGTATAAAAGTTGTTGTTTTTTTAATACCATAAATTGAAAAATTCAAAAGCAGTGGGCTTTTTTTTTTTTAAGAGAAAGAAAATAAAAGAAAAAGAAGAAAATTCCAGCAGTGGTCCATGTTTGAATATTCTTCTTAGACCATAGTTAAATCATACCAATATAACAAAAGATTGGATATTCAGGCATGGAAAACTTTGTAAGAAAGGCAGAGTTACTTTTATTTTTATTTATTTATTTGTTTTTAAAGATTTTATTTATTTGAGAGACAGCAAGAGAGGGAACACAAGCAGGGGGAGGGGCAGAGGGAGAAGCAGGCTTCCCGCTGAGCGGGGAGCCCCATGTGGGACTCGATCCCAGGACCCTGGGACCATGACCTGAGCTGAAGGCAGACGCTTAACCGACTGAGCCACCCAGGCGCCCTGGCAGAGTTATTTTTAAATGACAGGAGATGCAAATCAATAAAAATAGGCCAACTAACATTTCTATGGGATTTACTTAAGTAAGATAATTTTCTTCAGTATCTCACCCTAAGTTGATAAATTGTTGATAACATTTTTAAAAAAATATTTTTCCCAGGGGACCTGGGTGGCTAGTCGGTTAGGCCTCCCATTCTTGATTTTGGCTCAGGTCGTGATCTCAGGGTCATGAGATCGAGCCCCTTGGGCTTCCTGCTCAGCATGGGGTCCGCTTGTCCCTCTCCTCACTGTTCTGCCCCTACCCCCCCCTCAGTGTGCTATCTCTTAAATAAATAAATAAATAGATAAATAAATAAAATCTTCATTTTTTCTCAAAGTTGCCATTATCATTAAACCACAGTAAGATATGTGCAGTTATTAGCTATTAAAATGAAAACCCACACATTACAATTTCATTATTTTATAATACAAATATTTTCTATTATATTTTACAAGGATTAGGAAACTCCATAAATCCTCATAGTACCCAAGCCATAAGTTTTAAGCTGTAGATGGAAAAATGAATTTTTAAAAACATAACTAGAGACATGCTGGAGGACATAGGAATCTTAATAGCTGCAAAGGTGTGGGGAAGGGAGGAAATCATTGAAAAGGAGGTTCCTGTAGGATCCACCTCAGAACTATTGTCTTCACAAACCAACAAGGACAGCAGCGATGGTGGGAGGGACAGGGGAACACTATACAAGCATCATCCACTTTAAAGCCAACTTTAACCCTTGTTTTAATTCACCTGATCAAATATGCTTTAAATTTTATGCCTCTCTTTATAATGTATCTAAAAAGATGAATTGTTCTCTGGTAACATTCACTTTAATGCTAGAGTAGTAACTGCATTTTACATTTAAGAACATCTAAATGAATGGTCTGGTCATAATGTGCTGATTGGAATTCAGGTGAAACTGTGGAAAAATTAATATGGGTTTATTTACCAAAATGAAATTTGGAACCACTCTACAGATTCACTGGATGGCTAGGTACTTCTTGGCACTCAGTTTATGAGAACAATATAGAAAAATTGAATTACTGTATTATAATAGATCAGTCCATTTTATTTTTTCTAGAATGTTAATAAGAAAAATTGAGAAGACTGAGTGAATGAATAATTAACGTAAGAATTTATTTTTAATTTAATTTAATTTTTTGTGTATACATATATTCATATATTATTGGCAATACTGACTTATTATATTATTCATTTGTCAATTTGCAATATTTACCCAACAATTCTCTCTTGAACTTCTACCCCTAACTACATATCAGTCCTGTGCTCCATGCAGAAAATCTAAGGGTAAACAAAAATGGTGCACTTCCTGTCACCACAGGTTTATAGCCTTGTGGCAGAAAGTGACTTCAAATGTATGATTTCAGTAAAGTATAATGCATTATTTAATAGAGTAGGGGCATGATTTGTTTTAATCAGTACCAGTGGAGAGCAAATTTCTTGATAATCTAATAACAACTGCCGTTCACTTTATGCTATTATCGTACTAAATAATGTGATTTCAAAACAAACAAGCAAAGTGCATTCTGGAAGGCATTGTTATCATTCTTATTTAATAGATGAGAGAATTGACGTTTAAGTATCCAAGAAACTTGAGTTAGAAACATGCAATTGACCTAGTAAGAAAGGAACAATTAAATCCACCTAGAGCATGGGCATGACATTATGGAAGAAGTAGCATGGTAAGAATTTTGAAGACCAAGGGTAAATGGGCGGTTATTGAGGCATATCAAACAGCCTGGGAAAATGCAGATGGGAGTGACAAAGCACAGAGTATTAAGGGAAAGACTTTCTGAAAATAGATTAGACTTGATCAAGGCTGTTCAATAGATTGATCAAGAAGAATGAGAGCCCATGGAGGAAACAAATATTTTGATCAGTAGGTCATTGGTAATGTTTGTGGGTAATTTCAGTAGAATTATTGGGCCAAATGCTGGACAAAAAGTAATTGTGAAGTGTTTGCCTTGACAAATAAAGCCAAAATTCAGTTCTTAGGGGCGCCTGCATGGCTCAGTTGGTTGAGCGTCTTGACTCTTGATTTTAACTCAGGGCGTAGTCTCAGGCTCATAGATCCAGCCCTGTGTCCGGCTCCTTGCTCAGTGCAAAGTCTCCTTAAGACTCGCTGTCCCCTGTCCCTCTGCCCCAACCCCCTGCCGTGTTCTCTCTCTCTCTCAAATTAATAAATAGCTTTCTTAAAAGAGACAAAATTCAATTTTTAAATACATTTAATGTATATTCTCAATACTTTTGCATGTGATATAATTTTTCCTTCAGCAATTATTTTCCAAGGGAGAAGGACCATGACTCTCTAATTTAATTTTATTGTGTCTCTAATGTCAAACTGGGCTACTAGGTGCTATGGAAAATGATGATGAATGACACTGGGGGAAAAAATTAGTATGTTTAGAGAAATTCTTGTGGAATTATAGTGTTGGTCATCCTATGGGTTTAAGGTTCAAAACCCAGCTGTTTGGCAACTTCCAGAGACAACCATCTATGAGTTAGGGTTTAGAATTTGCATTGCAAATAACCACCTGGTAATGATAGTTACCATTTGCCATTGCTTACACATTACACATAATGGATTGCCTTGGAAAGGCCAAGTATTCAACAGGCAGGCAGTTAAAACTGTGTCTAAATTTTTGTGCCAAACAACATGCCCATATTTTCAATACAATTTTAAATTACGGAAATCTTCCTCCTATCACATTTTTTAAAAATGTTTGGCTTTTTCTTTTTTTTTACCCTTAAACTTAAACCTTTTCAATAAATTTTCCAACTGTCTACCAAAGCCCTTTAATAAGGAATGTTGCTTTTAGTCGTTGTTCCAGCAAGGCTTTTCTTTTTAATCATCTCCTTGCCAAGGAATCCAAACAGAATTAATTTCCCCTGAAAATCTCCCTCTCTGCCTTCACTGTCATATTTAACTCTGAAATGATTAACAGATGCCAATTATGAAAGTTCTCCCCAAATGAAACTTTGGATGCATTTTAAAATAAATGAGAATTACTTCTCAACCCAGTAAAAACAAATACTGACACTTGTTTTCACATCTTTCATTAATGTCAGAGTCAGTTTATTAAGAGTAGTAATGAAGCCAATTTGGAGGACTATGGAAGCCAAATTCTGATCGATTCCATTGTCCATTTCATATTTTTTTGATGTGATTGAACAGAAAAGTAAAAAAAAGAGATTTAATGTCTGATGATTTTACCGATCAGTCTATGTGATTTGAGTACTTGTCTCAATCACAGACTCAAAGCAAAATAAATAATGAGTAAAAGGGTCTAATCTAAAATATTTCCTATTTCAATGTCCTTATCAAAAACCTTTACTGGGGCGCCTGGGTGGCTCAGTCGTTAAGGGTCTGCCTTCGGCTCAGGTCATGATCCCAGGGGCCTGGGATCGAGCCCCGCATCGGGCTCCCTGCTCCGCGGGGAGTCTGCTTCTCCCTCTCCCACTCCCCTGGCTTGTGTTCCCTCTCTCGCTGTATCCCTGTCAAATAAATAAAATCTTTAAAAAAAAAAAAAACCTTTACTGATTATGTTCAATGACTCCTTTTTACTAATTAGCAATATTTAGCCAGTTGGTAACATATGTAATGAATATGAGGAAGTCTGGTAAGACACTGTAAGTGGCTATTTTCTAGAAATGTAATATTCTTCCATACTTTTACCCTAAGGATATAATTCAAGATTCCATCATATATGATTTCCCTAGTAAGTTTAGGTAAATTTTATTCAGAAGGATGATAAACTCATATGTGTCAAACACCCCACTGAGAAATAAAAATGATTTCCAGAATTCAACATTATTATCTGGCTATTGGCAGGAAAAGGAAGTAAAATATGAAAACAGTTATCATCTACCTGAATACAATGTCAAATGATTTAGAGAAAAGCAACTAGGTAGTCAACTGATAAAATCATGTAGAAAGAACAAATTAAAACAGCTGTTTAAAAATCAGTATATTGACTACAGCTGAGCCATATTCTCTACTTATGTCTCAAAGTGATGTTTAAAAACTTGATGAAATAAGTTACATAAATTTAGAACCAGGAAATGCACTTTTTATATAAAAATGCTGTTAGCTCTTTAGGCAAAAATCTTGATTCATATAGGTTTGATTTATAAAATTAGTTAATTTATACAGATTATCTATTAGGAGACCCATAGAGCACTTAAATAACCTGCTCTACTAAGTTTTTATTTCTGTACAGAAGTTATTAGAAGATTTCAGTTATAGGAAGTTAAAAATACACTAATTCATTCAACAGATATTTATTGGGAACCTTAAATATATAGGCACTTTGCTATATGAAGAAGAGAGAGAGAAAAAGAAACAAACAAAAACAGAGTGAAAGATCTTAGAGTAACCTGGGGAAAGGCAACATGAACAAAGCAAGATATAGTTAATAACAGCTCCGATATAGAGCACTGTGGGCATGTAGAAAAAAAGAAATGGCTCCTTTTGAAAAACTGGACATTGTGGTTTCCATGCCGTTTCCAAGAGTTCTTGTTTAAACAAGATGCCTCTCTCATATCTGCTTTCCTGTTGTTTGACCTCTCTGCCCTGTTCCATCAGTCAGGGTCCTGCCAGGAAAGCAAAAATCAAAAGAGCAGCCATGGGCAAGTTAGGAAACCCCAAGTTTATTGACTGTCCTAAGATGCTATTGAGCAAGAAGGAGTGAGTGCTGCTCCTGGAGGCCAAAGGCGATCGTCATCATTGGAAGATGGAAGATGGAGTCATGGCTAGTCTGACCACAGACTTAAGCGAGGGCACACAAAGCAGGTAGAGAAGGGAAGAAATTCCTGGATTCTTTAATTTTCTTACTCCATTTTTCACCAGTGCCCCCTGTTAACTGAATTCCCCAGATGATCTGAAATGTAGGGGAGGGTTAGATGAAGATGGGGGTGGGCAAAGAAGCAGTGGACTTGAGCACAAACAGACCAACATCTCCATATTTACATTCCCTAGGAGGAATGATCTGTGATAGACTATTTTCTAATGATTATACTAGGTGAAGAATAGTTTCTCATATATATATATGTATATATATATACACACACACACATATATATATAGTGTTAGCATTGGTGATTTTTTTTTAAGATTTTATTTATTTATTTGACAGAAACAGACATAGTGAGAGAGGGAACACAAACGGGGAGTGGGAGAGGGAGAAGCAGGCTTCCCACTGAGCAGGGAGCCCGATGCGGGGCTCGATCCCAGGACCCTGGGATCATGACCTGAACCGAAGGCAGACGTTTAACAACTGAGCCACACAGGCACCCCGGTGATTTTTTTTTTTTTTTTCAAAGACCATTTTTTAAGAGTAATTTTAGGTTCACATCAAAACGTACAGAGGAAGGTACAGAGATTTTCCATATATTCCCTACACCACACATGCATCAACTCCTCCGCTATCAACACCCCCCACCAGATTGTATGTTTGTTAAAGCCGATGAACCTACAATGACACATCAGAATCACCTAAAATCCGTAGTTTACCTTAGGGTACATGATTGGTATTGTACATTCTATGAGTTTAGACAAATGTATAATGATACCTACCCATTATTATAGTATCAAACAGTGTATTTTCACTGCCCTAAAAATCCTCTGTGGTCTATTCATTTCTTCTGCCTTCTAAACTCTGGCAATTGCATTTATAGGTAATTTGCATTAATATGCAGTAATATGCATTTACATTTCTTCCATGTGTTTTCATGGCATGATAATTCATTTTCTTTTAGCACTGGATAATATTCCATTGTCTGGATGAACCACAATTTCTCCATTCACCAACTGAAGGGCATATTGGTTGCCTCCAAGTTTGGAAATTATGAATAAAGCTGCTATAAACATCTATGTGCAGGTGTTTGTGTGGACATATTTACTCCTTTGGGTAGATATCAAGGTAGATATCTTGGGTTGTATGGTAAGAGTATATTTAGTTTTGTAAGAAACCACCAAATTGTCTTTCAGATGGCTATACCACTTTGCATTCTCAGCATCAAAGAATAAGAATCCCTGTTGGTTGCTCCATACCCTAGTCAACATTTGATATTGTCAGCATTCCAGGTTTTCGCCATTCAAATTGGTGTATAGTGGTCTTGGATTGTTGTCTTAATTTCCATTTTATTAATGACATATGATGTGGAACATCTTTTTAAAAGCTTACCAACCCATCAATATATCTTCTTGGATAGTTTTTGGCACATTTTTTAATTGGGATGTTTACTTTTTTAATGTTGATTTTTAAGAGTTCTTTATGGATTTTGGATAATAGTCCTTTATCAAAGGTACCTTTGGCAAATATTTTCCCCTAGTCTGTGGCTTATTTTCTCATTCTTTTGTCATTGTCTTTCGTAGAACACACATATTTTTTAAAATTTTAATGAAGTCCAACTTATCACTTATGTCTTTCAAGGGTCATGTATTTGATGTCATATCTAAAAAGTAATCACCATACTCAAGGTCACCTAGATTTTCACCTATGTTATCTTCTAGGAGTTCTATAGTTTGCATTTTACATTTAGGTCTATGATCTATTTTGAGTTAATTTTTGCAAAGTGTGTAAGGTCTGTGTCTAGATTTTTTTTTCTTTTCTTTTTTTTTTTTTTTTTTGTATGTATAGGTCCAGTTTTTCCAATACTGTTTGTTGGAAAGAATATCTTTACTCCATTAGATTGCCTTTGCTACTCTGTCAAAGATCAATCGACTATATATATATGTGGATCTATTTCTTGGCTCTCAGTTCTGTTCTATTGATCTAGTTGTCTATATATTTTTTTAACCAATGTCACATTGCCTTGAATACAGTAATTTTATAGTGAGTCTTAAAGTAAGGTAACATCAGTCCTCCAAACTTGTTCTCTTTCAATGTTGTGTTGATTTTTCTTGGTCCTCTGCTTTTCCATATAAACTTTAGAATCAATTTGTCAATATCCATAAAATAACTTGCAGAGGTTCTGATTGGGATTGCAGTGAATCAATAGATCAACTTTAGAGGAATTGACATCTTGATAAAATCGTGTCTTCCTATACATGGACACAAAACATCTTTCCATTTATTTAATTCCTTTTTTAAAATTTTTTCCATCAGAGTTTTGTAGTTTTTTCTCAAGTAAGCCTTGTACATATTTTGTTAGATTCATACATAGGTATTCATTTTGGGGGGTACTAATAAAATGGTATTGTGTTTTAAATTCAAATTCTACTTGTTCATTGCCATCATACATGAAAGCAAGTGACTTTTGTATATTAACATTGTATCCTACAAACTCGTTTCAATCACTTATTAGTTCCAGGAGTTTTATGGTCAATTTTTTGTATTTTCTACATAGATGATGTCATCAGAGTACAAAAACAGTTGTATTTCTTCCTTGTCCCAATCTGTATACTTTTTACTTCCTTTTCTTGTCTTGTTGCATCAACTAGGACTTCTAACATGATGTTGAATACCCCAACAGGTTAGGCTCTGGTTATGTAGTTTCCCCTGAGGGCAGGTCTTAAGATGATCAGAGTGCTCTGGTGTTTTTCAAAATGGTTCCTTTTCCTTTCCTCCTGCCAGAAGGGGGATTTTTGTATTTACAGTGGCAACCTAATTGGAGCTACTGGGGGTAAATTTCACAATATTGTGGTGACCCTCACTGGGAACCCCAGGAGGGTTTAACTCTCAGACTTGTTGATGCTGAGCCTCCAGCTATTCATCAATTACAGTTCAGATTTTCTTACCCCAGGCTAGCTCCAATGGAAGCTCCAGCTCATGATTCTCAGTTCAGGCAAGCCATGGCTCCTTGCATTCACCCATTTCCCTCCAAACTTGGGGGATGAGGTTTGCCTTGTGTCCTCAATCTCTTATGAACCCAAGAAGAGTTGTTGATTTTTCAGTCTGTTCAGCTTTTTACTTGTTAGGATAGATGGCAATTTCTAGACTCTTTATATGTGGAACTGGAAACCAGAAGTCCCATTATTATTATTATTATTATTATTTAAATTAAACCATTTTTTAGATCACTTTAGATTCACATACAATTATCAGAAATCATACCAAGAGATCCCATGTATCCTTTATCCAGTTTCTCCCAATGATAACATCTTGCAAAATTATAGTATAATTTGTTTTAGTAGAACATTTACTTTTACATTGTTCTCTCCTTTTCTTTTCTCCTAGAAACAATTCCACCTCACCTAGGATAGTCTTCCATTCTTAGGCTCTCTTAGACAATCAGGGATAATTGGTCAAAAGTGTAGAATTTCCAGCATCATATGGGCTATTTCTTTCTTCACTTACCCATATGTATATATATGTATATATATATCCTCACAAACTGAATGTTTGTGGAAGACAATTCTGAAGCCCAGAGGTAGAGATTTATAAAGGATTTACCCAAACAGGTTCACAAAGGGTTGACATGCAATAATAATAATAATAGTAACAATAACAATAATAATAATGTCAGAGGCCAGAAATAATGAAACCTGGATTTTTGCCACCACTCCCTATCTGCCATGAACTAATTTGACCATCTCCGGAAATCTCTCATCCCCTTTGCTCTCTACCCAACTATAATATTACAGGAGTTCTGCAGGAGAGTGTCTAAGATTTGTTTCTGCTCTCATATTTTAATATTTTATTTTTCTCCTGGATTAAACATGTTTTTATGTATTTCAAAGGCACCCTGTATATTTCTCCATTGCTTATCTTGCAATAGAACATACTGGGCTCTTTTGCTTCCAAAGATTAATGAGAGTTCATTGAGGGCAAGGGCTGAATCTTTTCCCAGATATAATACTACCCCCAGAAGATGGTAGATTTTAAATAAATGTCTACTTTTAAACTGGATGTTGTTCCAAGAATTTCAGCAACTGAATATTTTCTCTCTCATGTTGAAGGGCAAAGAGATGATCAAAAGAATGTAATCAATCCATCATGAATACAGGAAGAAATAGACTTGTTCTAAGAAGTGTTCAAGAAAAGAGTAAGTCAAAGAAGAGATACACAAGTTTTGCTATTTTTAAGGTTTTTTATACTTTTGATATATAATTCAATGGTTATATGGTTATAGCAATAAACTATGAAATAGCGTTCAGAAGAAACTGCTCCATGATGCAAAATGAATTAAAAATGCTATCAAATTTAGAGATATAAATATTAAAGTTATTTGTTGTTTTTTTAACACATTTCACAGCAATTCTAAAACCATGGATTATATATTAGGTCCTACGTTCACCAGCTTAAAGAGCAAGGATGAGTGCAAACACTTGGCTAAGTCTGGCCTCTACTCAAACCTAATGCATTTTATATGTCAAATGGATTCAATGCTTTCAAGGATAGAATGCAATTTATTTTTTGGCAAATATATGAGTTCCTGGTTTGAAGAAAAGACTATTGGAAAAAGTTTTTCAAAACAATATTTTGATGAGTGAGTATAACACAATCAACCAATACAGTGATTTAAATACTGAAATGTTTTTTTAATGAATTACAAAAGCATTTTAGTAAAATGCATTTAGGTGTGACATCCTTGTTTTTTATGATTTCTAGAAATGTTCGGCTAGATTTGTTCTAGCACACAGATGTTTTCTTTTTAATCTTCACTTAGATTTCACTGTGGAGGTTTGGAGGAAAACTGGTATGTGATTAGGAATTTAAATAGATAGATAGATAGATGATAGATAGACAGATAGACAGATACATACATACATACATACATACATACATACATAGATGTATGTATGTTGTAGTTGTTGAGAGTGGTCCCATGCTCCTTGAGAGAGGGATAAATTTAGGTCCAGACAGAAAGGTAGACCAATCTCTGTATTGAATCTTGGCCATGGTTTCATCAAAATTGCCAGGTACTAATTTTCAAAAAGGCTACTAGAATATCTGTAGGTCATGAAAGCTGAGTTTGTTCCCACAATAACAAGGAAAGTACTACCTTGACTGAGTCTTGATATCATTTCAAAATAGGAAAGTCAGAATAGGGTTTCACACTCTGGGTTTGATGGCTTAAGTCAGGCTTTTCAATAGAGGGATGGGACCTTTCAATAGAGTAGGTTGGGGCAAAGTGTATAAAATATTAGTTTAAGATTGGTGCATGCCATGAGGTGAGGACCTTGAAATAATCCTGAATAATAAACAATGTTTTGGAAAGTGCACCGTTTACTCAGCTAAATAACCTGTGGTCCTGAGAAAAAGAGTGTTTTCCCAAATGAACAAAATACTGTCTTGAAAAGGGAACAGTTTGACTAATTTGTCAACAAACAATGGCATTATTGACTTGTTTACAGAGTTATCTTCTTGAGCAAGAAATTCCTGGAGCAAAGAGTAAACTATCTAGGAAGGCAGCTTTCTAAATTCTGATAGTTAAGCTACATGAAAATAGGTAGTCTCCCTTCTCAAAGTGGAGGTAAACATCATCTTTGATGGCTGGAGGAGCTCTCTCTTGCTCTTGAAGCTATCCTGTGGTGAGCCCTGGTCACTGTTGTGCATTTTTGCTATTGTGAAAAGGATCAGCCTGGGGCCAACATTGGAGGAAGGGTGTAGATGGGAGGAGAATCATGAAGAGGACATGTAAGAATCCTGACAAAACCATGCCCTAAACTGGCTGTGGCACCTGACTTTTCACACATATGAACCAATAAGTTGACTCCATTGCTCTGGACATCTTATGACCTGGGGCGGGGTGGGGGGGTGTATGGTGTTTGCTTCTGAAGGTAAGATGATAGAGAAACACCCAAAAATATTGACAATGGTTTTCCTTGAAAGATAGAATTTAAAAAATGGGGAAGAAGATGTTCATTTAAAAATAATGGTTGTGAAGAATATTTAGAGATATGGGGAAATCATATAGAATGAGGGAAATTGGGAATATGCAAAACTTCATTTCATTAACTCATCAAATGTTGGCGGTCATCAGTATGGATCAGATGATATTGTAGGTGCTGGAGATATGTCTGGAAATAAAATAGAGAAAAAAAAAATCCCTGCCCTCATAATCCCACTTCATTTTTAAAGTATATATTTATACTAAGAAAGAATGTTCAAAGCATCACTACCAGTACTTATCCAAAGTAGTGAAATTGTCTTCTTCTTCATATTTTTATATTTTAAAAACTCGCAATAAATCCTAATTATTTATATTCATTAAAAAAAATGCCCCTAAATAAGTACTAAGCCAATGCAGAGGCACTGAGAATTTGGAAAGAGATTTCTTTGGCTTTAATCCAATCTCTATAAATTTAAGAAGCATCTGAGGCCACCCAAAATATAACTGATTTAAGATACCAACTGGGAATTTCTAATTCCCATCTCAATTATCTTAACCTTGCCCAATATAGAACTCAAGGAGATAGAGATCAATGAAAGACAATTAAAGGATAAGTCCTGAAAAATTATTAAAAATCAAAAACAATAGTTTGTAAGCTTAAAATAGGCTGTCTTAAAATTTATATTGACATACTGTTTTATAATTTTATTTTATTTATTTTATTTTATTTTTTTAAGATTTCATTTATTTATTTGACAGAGAGAGAGAGAGACAGCGAGAGCAGGAACACAAGCAGGGGGAGTGGGAGAGGGAGAGGCAGGCTTCCCGCGGAGCAGGGAGCCCGATGTGGGGCTCGATCCCAGGACCCTGGGATCATGACCTGAGCCGAAGGCAGATGCTTAACGACTGAGTCACTCAGGCGCCCCCTATTTTATAATTTTAAACATGACAGTTGCTTACTGCAGAAAACTTACAACACATATTAAAACGCAGTGGAAAATAAATAACAAATAATATCACAACTCGGATAATTGTAGGCCTCATTAGTTTCTAATTTTCATACCTTTAGATGTTATTTGGAATGTCTAGATATATGTTAATAAATATAAAAATAAATATTATAGCAATTTACTTTTAAAAGTACTATTTTTCCATACATACTGCTTTTCAGTCTGCCTTTTTACCTATACTTTATTACCCATTTTTACAAGTTTTACTTTATTCTAGATATTTTGTTTTGCATAATTTCAAAAGAAGTAAAAGATCCCTAAACTTATTTTGTACCCGTTACTGAAGGTATATTTCTTTTTCAGAAATCTCTTGATGATGAAAGTTTCTTTGCTTTAAGGAAGTTTACTTAATAGCTCAAGTATTAGAAATGAAAATTAAAACGCACTTATAGCAAGGTAATTAAAGAAATGTACCAATTGTGACAGAGATTGCCTTTTCAAACATACTCACAATTTAAGAAAACGGGAAGTAACTTGTATATATATATATATATAAAATGGTGGAAGAAAAGGTCAGTATCTCTATCACACATCTAAAGTTTTAAATGGTTTTACTTTTTTCACTGGTTACATATCAATTTTCGACAGCACATACAATTTTATGACAAGTGACCTTATCCCTGTCAGGAAGAGATGTGTCTTTGAGCTGTACATTAACACAAAATATATTATTATTCTTATCCTTCTACAGGAACAGAATAACACATCTTCATTAAATGTCAAGTGCTTATCTTATAAGATTTAGAGTTCATGAAAATGTGGTAGAAAATTGTTTCACAATAATTGATTTAACACGATGTAAGGTCATATCTTAGGCAAATAATTCATAAGCTGTGGTAGCCAATAGCTTTTTAGCATTTTGAAAAATCTGCAGACTGAAGGCTTTATTCTCCATATAGATTTATAGAAACAAAAGTACTATATATTGATTTTATATAGAAAGTCATTTTGGAAATATTTTTCTGCATGCTTATTATATGTAAATATATTCTTTTATCAAAAAAAGTAATGAGAGGAAAAAGAGCATTTACATAATAAATCGCATTTTTCCTGTGCCATCTTGGTTTAGACCAACAAAATGGTTGGTTCCAAATCCAATCACTTGGCTTTCTATTCAAGGTCATGTTGAACAGCCTCTGATTTTACTCATATGCAGTCAGTGGCAGTCTTCACTGGTCCCATCAAAATTCTATCTGGACAGACATCAGATACTTTTCAGTTAGGTTTTGTTTAAATAATACAGATAAAGCTAAAGTCAAACCATTAGAAAATGTGCTTTTACAGTTTAAAAGAAATGAAATGGTCAAAGAGATCAGCATATAAGAGGTACAATATGTACAGATAACTAATATCCCTGGTAAATGTTTTTGTTAAGCAGAGTTTCTTACTCCTATCCTTCTCATCAGGCACCCCCTTCTTCTATAATCTGCTTTCATGTTAGTGTTAAGGGGAGACTGGTATGAAACGGGTGGTAGCAAACATTCTCTTGAAGACTCTAACTCATCTTTTGATTTGGAGCCCTACCAGGTTATAATTAGATTTTAAGAATCCCTTGTGAATTTGGAATCATCCATAACTTAAAATGAACCATCTGCAAGGCTTGGATTCATTAGAAGCCCACATTATTGCCTTATTATCTTATTTACTAAAATTAAAAATTGATAAAGCATACAAGCTTATTGTTCTTTTTGAAACATATTTCATATGAATATTTCTCCTAATTGATGTATGCCTTTCTCTTCTAGCTTCTGGAGACTGCCGTATCCCTTGGCTCCTGATCACTTCACTGCAATCTCGGCTTCTATCCTTATATTGCCTTCTGTCGTTGTCTTTGGACTTTGTTGGGGATAAAACGTGTCCCTTCTTCCCTTCTAGATTCTTTGGTTGGCATAATACCTAAATTGACATAAGCAAGATTAACAGAAGAAAAACAAATTTAATTTCCTATGTACAGGAGCCCCACAAAACCATAAGAGGCTCCCGGGCAATCAGGTAATTGACCCTCACATTCCAGCCTGAGTTAATGAGAGGTGGGTAGTTGTCTAGGGCCTCAAAGAAAAGGAAGGCAAATTCCAGGAAGATGAGAAGAGCAGATGTCTGCTAAACAATTGTTTCCCACACCATGAAGATAAGTCTTTCTGATATAAAAAGTTATCTTTGGTGTTAGCTCTATCCCGGTATGGGCCCTCTATCCAAATTCTTTTACGCAGTTAAGGGGGAGGCAAAAAGTTCTTCCTGAGTCTGTTGGGCCTTGAATGTCTTCTGCTTAAAACAGTCTACATCCCCACGAGGCACATTCTGGAGCAGCCTGCTGTGGACCTTTCACCATCTTTCCTTTCTCTCAGGAGAACCCCTGTGATTAAATTTGAGCCACACCAGGTAATCCAAAACAACCTCTCCATCTTAAGATCCTTAACTGTATCATGTTTGAAAAGTCCCTGTTGACACAGAAGGTAACAGTCACAGTTTCCGGGGTAACAACATGGACATCTTTGGGGAGCCACGGTAACATACAATCCAGAAGATACAAAAATCAAGTAAAACAAACAAACAAAAGATCCCAGCAACTTTGCTGCTTAAAAAGATATCTAAATAGTGGTGTTTAAGTGCTTTGGGATTACATTTCTTTACCTACATTAATTGGCCTATACAAAATTATAAATTATAAATTATCAAAATCATATAAGTGCTATGAGTTGGATTTTCAGTTTATTAGATCATCAACAGAGTATAGAACATATAATAAAACATAATTAAAGTTATTACATAATAGAAAGTATTTTTCTCAGGTAAAATATTGTCCCAAAATAAAAGATGTTTAATTTTTGTAGAGCGGAAGAAAGGGTGAATTAAGACAACTGTTATTATTTCCTTGTTTTTCATGGCCCCAAATAAATTGTTCTATCTAAAATGATTAAATCAAGATATAAAGGCATACATATAAAATTGAAGGTATTAAAGGCAGCTCTAAAAGCGAGAAAAAAATCATAAAAGAATCAACAAAATGTGAAGGGTTGATGAGGAAACAAGGGAGCACATTAGCTAATGACCTCATCCTTCACAGTGGGGAAGTGGTGTCTAAAGTTAATAAATCTTGGAGAAAAATCTACATCACATAAAGTCAAAATGGTAACTTTATTTTCTATTTAAATCTCAGATTAATTTCTAGCTTTTGCTTTGCTCCTAACTTATGTTGTAGTGCTCTGGTCCTTGTAGGATTCATTTCTTAGGCTTCCCTATCAGCTGGCTTCCAGCCAGGTTCAGCCAAAGGGAAGGAGCACTGGAGAGTGAGGTTAGGACAAAGCAGAAGCCAGCAAGTGCCCTCCGACCCTTCTCTGCCTCAGGTGGCCTCTCCAGCTCTGGTTGCTAACCCAGCCTCAGACCATCTAAAGGTTCCCTACTGCAACACGCAGTGTATTCCTCAATGGGAGCCCTAAGTTCCCAAAACTTACTAACACTATTATCTCTGGTATCTGATATTATTTGGTGTCCTTCTACTAATTTTCTGTGGATCTTTCTACTTTTAAAAGCCATAGTTCTAGTTAAAAACAGACAAAAAAGTGAAACAACAGCAACAGAAGGATATTTTTGAAGTGAGGATATTTTTGAAGAGTTATTTGTCCCTGTTTTATAGAGTTATTATCAATAAATATTTATGAAGTACATAATATGTGCTGGGAAGTATGGGAGACACTTGGGATGTTTGAGTAAAAAAGATGGAATATTGTCTAGGAAACTTACATATGCATATAAATATAATCAAATGATCTTACGCAGTAATAGCAATGAAGGTATTTGGCACAGAAAATCGAGTAAACACCCATAAAACCTTTTGTTATGAAAACTGACATTGGTCAAAATATCAAGTGTTGATATTTCACCATATTTAAAAGTTGTTGTATTATATCACTTACGTATTTTACATGGCATAATGTTGTGGTATATACTTACAATTTATTTTACTTACCTACAAGCATGATTTTGGCAGTAACTCATTTAGACTCTAGGAGAATTTTCATTAAATGGGCAGGCATATTAAGTAAAGCAAACTATCAGTTCAGCTAAATAATTGGTCAAGAAGTCAATTCTGACAAGAATTTATGTTGACTGAAATGGCTTGTTGTTCGATTAAGTTAATTTTTCAATTTAGTCAGTGCTTTTAAAGCAATTTTGTGTGTATGTGGTAACAGCTTTAGTCGGCTGAGGGATTACATTTCCAGTCTGAAGTAACTAACATTAATAGAACTCTCTCTGATGGTATTGCTTTATATTCAGAAAACTCAGTGGTAGACCAAATAAGAAATAATAAACATAGCAACATGTTTTTGAAGCACAAAGTAGAGTCATTTTAGGAGCCTAAAAGCCCAGGTACAAATAATTATACCTAAAATTGTTTAATTACAACTCAGAGATAAATGTGAAATGTCCAACTGCAACTGGAATTGCTCGATTGCCTGCACGATTATCCAATTGCAGGATTACTTGTTGGTTGCTAATTTTTTTCTCTAAAATAAATTCAGTGTCCATATATGTATTTTAGATCTCAAGTACATATCATTACAGATTTAAAATTTGCTTGAAGCATTGCTAGTTTCTATCATACAGATTTTTTGAAAAACATTTCTAAAGATACCATCAAAAATCATGTTTCAGGGCGCCTGGGTGGCTCAGTTGGTTAAGCGACTGCCTTCGGCTCAGGTCATGATCCTGGAATCCCAGGATCGAGCCCCACATCGGGCTCCCTGCTCAGCGGGGAGTCTGCTTCTCCCTCTGACCCTCTTCCCTCTCATTCTCTCTCTCTCTCAAATAAATAAATAAAATCTTTAAAAAATATCGTGTTTCAGACAAAATTAACAATAATGGACTTAATTTATACTGGCATAATTAATTCACCTTACCCGTGTATTATTTCCTGAAGAAGTTTACAGGTGACTTTTATTTAAAATAGTGTCTCTCAAACATCCATTTTCATCTGATGAACTGGCATTATGCAGACGCTATTAAGCAAGGTTATTCTTGAAAATGTAAATTATTAATGTCATGTGTATTGCTCCAAGTAGAAGACCGTGCGTAGCACTGAGTAGTTCAGCAATAACAGGAACAAATCCAAGATTGATTTACAAATATTTTACTGTTTACATGCAGTAGTCACTCAAAATAATTGATATATGTAATTGACTTAAACTAATTTTCAAAAGATAAGAGTGACTCCATAAAAGCATAAATTTCAGATTCTTATTCTGACATTGAGTGTAATTCTACTTCTCTTTGCATCTCTACCATTTTTTTCCTAAGTATTTGGGGCATAATATTCAGAATCTAAGGAATAAAAGCAGTTTGAAGAGAAACTGCAGTTAAAAAAGAGGTTTGTGAGAGATGTTTCTCAGAAGAAAGAAAAATAAATAAATCTTAAAAACAAATAAGGAGAGAGGAATGAAGAAAAGGTGGTTGTGCTATGGTGATTGAAATGATTGTTTCAATGGGCACCTGGTTGGCTCAGTCAGTTGAGCATCCAACTCTTGATTTCAGCTCAGGTCATGATCTCAGGGTCTTGAGATCAAGCCCTGTGTTAGGCTTCACATTCAGTGGGGAAGGAGTCTGTTTGTCTTTCTCCCTCTGCTCCCCTCCCCAACCCCTCTCTCTCTCAAATAAATAAATAAATAAATAAATAAATATTTTTTTTTTGTTTTTAAAAGAAGAGTATTTTGAAGTGAGCATTATATGTTTTAGATTGCTTTGGCCATAATAACTTACCATGTCTATTTTAATGCATTCTCTCCTGGGAAAATATTGAAGAAAACAGCCCCAATATTACCTATTAATCTGTACTTGCAAACTTGGCAATTAAATTTTACTGATTTACTCATTCAGCCACCAAGCTGCTTTTAGTGGAAATGGAGATGGATGTTGGGCCCATTTTTAAATGGTGGGAGTCACCCACTCTATTGAAAAGAGTAAATTCCACAAGTTCTAATATAACCAGTTGCCTACTTTAAATGCAAAAACTTGGATGAGTGGCTTAACTCTTCTAGGCTTGATTCCCTAATCCATGAATTAAGGGAGTTGTCCTCATTATGGGTTGAATTGTGCCCCCCTGCAAATTAATATCTTGATGTCCTAACTCTTACACCTCAGAGTGTGACCTTATTTGGAAATAGGGTCTTAGAGATGTGATTAATTAATATGAAGTCACACCAGAGTAGGCTGGGCCTATAAGGCAGTGCGACTGGTGTTCTTACAAAAGGAGAAATTTGGAGATAGTCACGCACACTCAGAGAGAACAGTGTGAAGATGCAGGTGGAGGTGGGGTGATGCAGCTGAAGCCAAGGAATGGGGAAGATTGCGGACAAGTCGCCAGAAGCTGGGAGAGAGACATCGAACAGATTCTCTCTCCCAGCCCTCAGAAGGAGCTAGCCCTGCCAACACCTTGACTCCTGGCTTCTAGAACTGAGAGAGAGTAAGTTTCTGTTTAAGCACCCAGTTTGCAGTACTATGTTACAGCAGCCAGCCTGAGCTGACTAATTCATGGTGCTATCATTCCAGGTGTTTGAGTTCCTGCTTCCTCATCAAGTACAGGCAAGTATAGTACAGTTTATGCAGCAAGAAGACCACCAAAGATGGCTTTAACATACACCGTTTTTAATTTCTCTATTTCCAAATACAAATTTCCAAAGAGGTCTTCCTACCCATTTCTCCAGCAAGAGGGGAGAAAAAACATTTAATCTGTGTAATGAAGGGTCTATCAGAATAGCAGACACCTCCGTGGATTTGATTAATTGTTGCATTGATTTTTGTTACTTAATACCTATATATAATTTATTTTTGTAATAGTTGAGTTGCACAAAATGTTGAATTTGAAAAAAAAGTTAGAGAACAAGAAAATATTCTTGAAGGGATCATCTCCCAAGCCATTTCCACTGTCCTTTCCTTTATGACCCCATCCCGTTGATGCTCTTGTTTCTGAAAAATTAGAATGATGTGTAGAGGAAAATGTTGCTTAATTCAATAACATTCAAATGGTAGAAAGAACAAAGTGTTGTTGTTTTCTTTAAGATTTTGTTTATTTATTTGACACAGAGAGAGAGACAGCGAGAGAGGGAACACAAGCAGGGGGAGTGGGAGAGGGAGAAGCAGGCTTCCCACTGAGCAGGGAGCCCGACGCGGGACTCGATCCCAGGACCCTGGGATCATGACCTGAGAGCTGAAGGCAGACGCTTAATGACTGAGCCACCCAGGCACCCTGGAACAACTGTTTTTTAAGTCAAATTTAAAATATATGATCAGAAACATAACAAAATAGAATTCTTTCATTCCTCAATTCAAAACCAGTAGTCCATATATGTGAGATAATCATCCTTTGGAAAGATGGTATTTCTGTGACTCTAATATTCTAAGGAAGATAGCTATATTTCAGAATATATATTTATTTGATATGTTTATGTACATTACAAGATTTATTTGTTGGTCATATTTTTGTTTTATTTCTTAAAAATTTGGTTTTGTTCAGAATTCCACAGTTCATTTGATGTAATATTTAAATTCAAGTTTCAGCAAATTAGTCTGATTCATTCCACTTTTGGTTCACACATAGTTATACTCCATGCTCTTGGTAATCTACATGAGAACGGACTGGATATTTCATTATTAAGGACAATCATGGTGTCCACAGGAGGGAAAGCTCCCAGACCAAGACATACTTCCTTTCTGAGATAACGGCACAGAGTTGATTCTCATAAACCAAGCTGCTCATAGAAAATAAAAGAAGGAAAACCTGTTTTCTCCTGGGAACATTATTTCAAAGCTGCCACTTGATCATATATTGCCACAAGTTGTTGACAGTTTCAGTTTGGCCATCAAGAACACATTACCTCTATCTACTGCTAGGAGAAGACTGTCAACAATATTGATTACAAATATTTCCATGCCAAGAAAAAGCTGAACACTGAGTATGAGATACCAAAAGACCCCCAAGCATGTGGTTCCAAAGATGCACAGCTGTCTTCTCAAGTCGCTTTCCAAACTGACATGAACTGGTTAATTCAGTTCATGTTCTTTCTTTAAATATTTGTTGACCCTTGTTTTCAGAAGCAAAGGACTACAAGAGAAATGAAGACCTATCTTTACCATCAGGCAGCTCAGTCTTAGTATAATTGTTTGAAGAAATGTTTTTGAAAACGTGTATTAAATAGGAATAAACAATGAATAAAAATTTATATGTCCAATTTTGACCAAAGTATATATACATTTCTTTATTATTGATAATATAAATATTTTAGCCCTGTGATAAGCAACTACTCCAATGAGTATAAAATGTTTATATTTTTCACCAAATATCCTAAATAAAGAATCTGCAAGATGACAAGAGACATATACCAATATAGAGATGTTCATCGCACTCTAATAGAAATAGACTAATATTGGGCAAATGTTAAAAGTATTATTAGAAAATCCATTTGAGGGCTCCTGGGTGGCTCAGTTGGTTAAGTGACTTGCCTTCAGCTCAGGTCATGATCACGGATTCCTGGGATTGAGTCCCACATTGGGCTCCCTGCTCAACGAGGAGCCTGCTTCTCCCTCTGACCCTCCCCCCTCTCATGTACTCTCTCTCTCTCTCTCTCCCATTCTCACTCTCCCAAATAAATAAGTAAATCTTAAAAAAAAAAAGAGAAGAAAAGAAAATCCATTTGATGGCCAACAGACACATGAAAAAGTACTCAGCATCACTCAGCATCAGGGAAATCCAAATCAAAACCTCAGTGAGATACCCCCTCACACCAGTCAGAATGGCTAAAATTAACAAGTCAGGAACGACAGATGTTGGTGGGGATGCGGAGAAAAGGGAACCCTCCTACATTGTTGGTGGGAATGCAAGCTGGTGCAACCCCTCTGGAAAACAGTATGGAGGTTTCTCAAAAAGTTGAAAATAGAGCTACCATATGATTCAGCAATTGCACTACTGGATATTTACCCCAAAGATACAAATGTAGGGATCCGAAGGGGTACATGCACCCCGATGTTAAGAGCAGCAATGTCCACAATAGCCAAACTGTGGAAAGAGCCAAGATGTCCATCATCAGATGAATGGATAAAGAAGCAGTGGTATATATATATATATACAATGGAATATTATGCAGCCATCAAAAGGAATGAAATCGTGCTATTTGCAACAATGTGGATGGAACTGGAGGGTATAATGCTGAGCGAAATAAGTCAATCAGAGAAAGACATATATCATATGACTTCACTGATATGAGGAATTCTTAATCTCAGGAAACAAACGGAAGGTTGCTGGAGTGGTGGGGGGTGGGAAGGATGGGGTGGCTGGGTGATAGACACCGGGGAGGGCATGTGCTATGGTGAGCGGTGTGAATTGTGTAGGACTGTTGAATCACGGACCTGTAACTCTGAAACAAATAATACATTATACGTTTAAAAAAAAAAAAAAAAGAAGATAGCAGGAGAGGTAGAATAAAGGGGGAGGGAAGTCGGAGGGGGAGACGAACCATGAAAGACTATGGACTCTGAAAAACAAACTGAGGGTTCTAGAGGGGTGGGGGGTGGGGGGATGGGTTAGCCTGGTGATGGGTATTAAAGAGGGCACATTCTGCGTGGAGCGCTGGGTGTTATACACAAACAATGAATCATGGAACACTACATCAAAACCTAATGATGTAATGTAGGGTGATTAACATGACATAATAATAAAAGAAATCCATTTGAGAGAAAATCAGACCAATTAGTTTTGTCTTTAATATTTTAAATATTAACATGTTGTTATACTAGGAAATACAAAAGTGAAAGTGAAATGATCAGATTATAGTGTTCCAAATGAGTACATGTGATTCTCAAAATAATATTTTGTTAAAATCTGTCATACATTAACACAATGATTATATAACATGATATAGTGTAGAGAAAACATAAAAATTGTGTAATATAAAAAAAACTAGAGAGGTTGAGCTTTGGTGATTGATTTTAGGGATTTTTGTTCCCTTAGGGGTGAAGATGCTTTCTAATTTATATAATGTTGATATAAAAAGTACTATCTAAAACTCCAGTTTAATTCATAGTTATTCATTCATTTAGCAGATATTTATTCAGCATGCCTTCTACCAGCACTGATTAGGTACTGAGGCTCATTGGGTAAAAAGTCAGATTTTTTTTTTCTCAAGGAGCCCAAGGTCTAGTAAACAAGTTAATTTGAATACTCAGTGATATATATATATATATATATATATATATATATATATATATAGAGAGAGAGAGAGAGAGAGAGAGAGAGAGTGATACATTTTTTGATGGATTTATACACAGGGTGCTATAGGAGGCATTGCAATGGAAACTTACCCCAGTCAATAAGACCCTGGAGAATTTTCCCTGAGAAGGTAATAAGAACAAATAATTTTAAAATATACTTAAGTATGATGTGTTTCTTGTTAGTAAATTTTCAGAATTCTTGTTTGGTTCTTCTATTTGATTAAATTTAGCTTGTGAGGTGATTTCTAGTTAAAACTCTATTCACTAAAGGTTTTCCCCCACCTTCATCTGATTATTTCAAAATACTCATCATGAACCACACACATCTATCCATTCTTCCTTCTGATAAAGGTAAGGTGATAAGCAATGGGGTACAGAATGTAATATCACTCCAATGAGACATGGAAATTACCTTGATTTGCTTAATAGTATATCAAATGGTAAATAGCAATACCATATATAATAGCAATAATTTAATTGGAAAATGGCAGCAATAATAAGGAGCTGCAGGAATTCCATTTAAGGATTGCTTGAATGGCCATGAAAGAAGATAGAATTTAAATAATGTTATTATTATAAGAACTAAACAGAGAAGAATGTGACAGCATTTCTGGGGGTTGGGTAATGTAGTTAAATATACAATGTTAGTAATATGCCTTGGTTTTGGATAGAAATAGTTTCAGGGAGAGTGAAGTGCAGACAGCATTAAATAATGAACTACACATGTTTCAACTTCATTTTAAATATCAATATTATCCAGATTTCTACTTTTCCCTAGAATGATTGGGTGTTGAGAAATTTTATTTAAAAGCTTATCTGGGAACCCAGCATATGAAACAAATAAAAACAAAGTGACATTTTTGGAAGCAGCAGGGAGGCGATGAGTCCCATGACTTTTCCAGCTCCTCTCTTTTCTCAGGAGGCACAATTTAAACACCTCTGCCTATAAAGACTGAAATAAATGGCCACTGGCAGGCTGGGATGTGTCTATGTGTGTTTGATGGGATTTGGGGTGACATTCAAAGAAGTACTAAGAAATAATATTTCTTTGATATGGGATTAAGGATGTATTGGAACAAAGAGAGATGAAAATAAGTATTCCAATTAGATATTCACAAAAATCATTTAAAGTATCTTGAGGGTGTTGACAATGGGAGACTGAGAAGAAAGTTATAAGCTCTCAAAAGTTACTTAGCTTTGAGAGCGGTGCTTCATGAAATCTAAATTGGGATACATTTTTTTTGTAAAAAATACAAAAAACATAATTTTGAGAGTAGAGGGAATAGTGGGTAACTTCAGATAACCTAATATTTAGGGACAAAAAACATTCATCCAATCAGTCCCTAAATCTTAACGAATGGCAACAGTGGAACTCCACTGAAGATAACTACATATGCTGAAAAGAATAAAATAGTAGGGAAGATTTCATCAAGGTATAAAATATCTAAAAATATTAATTATTCATGTTGCAGTGGGGTAAACTAAATGAATGGAAGAAAACTGGAGGAAAGCATAACAACCAACATTTTCTAGACTACAAAATTAAAATTGCATTTCAAGAGGAAAATAATTATGTGAGTGCTTTGACTTTTTTTATATCTGCACCAAATTGCTTTTATCTTGAATAGTTTCTAAGTATAAAATTGTTTGATAGAATACAAAATAGATGTAGGAGGAGAGTAGACACATTAAAAAATAATTTATATGATTATTTTATATATAATTCAATATAGATATGGCATATAATTTATAGGCTATTGAATTAATGTTGTATTTTAATAACTATAACATTATTCATTTCTTCAAATTCTTACTTTAAAGATTAAATAGCTAAGCCCAGAGTTGTTATTCAGTAAGTACTGAAACCCAAGCTTTAAAATTATGCCTGCTTATATTTAAGGCAAAAAAAATCTACCTTTCCAGTAAGTAGTTATTATCAATAACAAACCAAAATAAAAGTTAAAATAATTTTAAAAAATAAAATTTCTATAAAAGCAAAGTATTAGCAATGAAGATGATAGAATAAAGAACAAGGGGGGCCCCAAATGCAGAATTTACAAAGGAAGTACCAGTGAACCAGTTCCACAGCATTTGAGCTGCTTGTTCAATCTGATAAAGGATATACAAATGGGTCACAAACATGGAAAAAGGAGAATATTTTAAAGATTTTATTTATTTATTTGACAGAGAGAGAGAGAGAGTGCATGAGGAGGGAGAGCGGCAGAGGCAGAGGGAGCAGCAGACTTCCCGCTGAGCAGGGAGCCTGATGCGGGACTCGATCCCAGAACCCTGGGATCACGACCTGAGCTAAAGGCAGACGCTTAACCGACTGAGCCACCCAGGCACCTAAAAGGAGAATATTTTAAAGAGATACAATGTTTGTACAATTCTTTGCTGTGAGTCCCAAACCCGACTGAGAGGAAAGCACTTAATATGGCTACTTGAAGAGATTAAATGTGATCAAGGTAGCTGGAAAAGGATTGAATTTCCCCCAAAGCAACAGGGAGGGTGAAAGATAGCCAAACAATAGCTTTGCTGGCAGAAGCAAGACCTACTGCTATGTTGAAAGTGGGCTGAACTCCTAGAATTCGTCAGGATAAAGGATCCATTGCGTTCCCCCCAAATCCGAACTGGCACTGAGTCGTGTTGGGTTCTGTTAATGAGGCCATCTGGAGTGGGAAGGAGCCACACAATAAGGAAGAAGCCACAGCTTGATGATGAATGCAGAGGGACAAGGGAAGGTGGCAAATCGCCACTGAGAGTGAATTTGCCCAGAAACTCTAGTTCAAGAGAAGCCCAGAACAATGAAAATCCAGACACCTGTGAGAGAAGGAACCAGCTTACCACCTGCTAGGTCCAGAGCCCATTCAGTCCATTTACAAAACCACCAAGAAAGAACTTAACAATTCCCTTATTGTTTTCTGTCTTCTAGGAGTTCTAAGGTCCCAAAAAGCCGAAGCCAAGGTTAGGGAATTAAAGAATGGGAAGGAGAGCTGAACTAGCTACATCCCTTCGCCGAGACAAAGGAGGGTCTGAAATACATCTTAGTGGAGGGAGAAGGGAGTCTATGCCATGTATGGAGCCACCGTTGCTCATAATCATCCCCTAATTTTGACAAAGTCACTGAGCATGTGTTGAGGCTGACTAATACAGACATGGTGATCACTATATGCGCTTGATATGGGATTTGCAAAATCTGACATAAACAGTCGGGCTAACTATTATGCAATAAGTATGATTAAAAATAAAATTTTAATTGCAATTAAAATTAAAAATTAAAATTGCAATTAATAGCCTGGCTCTTATGGTTCAATTTTTGTGACTTACAAACTAAATGAAAAAAAAAATTAAAAAAGTTGACACTGATAAAAAGCTACTTTAAAGTACCATCAATGTGAAAGATAAAAATTTCAACTCCATAAATTTTCTCATAAGACTATATTTCTAGTCAGAATTATCAGAATTAAAGTTAACCTTATTCATTTTATCTAGTTACTGAGATCCAGGTTGCTTGATTGCTTAAATGCCATTTATTATGGGGTTCATTTTATTCTAAAAATCATATCATATCATATCAGTACCTGATTCTACCATTTAATAAATCTAATATTTTCATGTGATAGATTCAGAATTCATTTAAATATTTCACTCATTTAATTGATCATTCAGCAAATAGTAAGGCCCATTCTAAGCAATGGGTTAAAAGAAGGAATAAAATAGACAAACTATCACTTCACGAGCTTTAGCGGGTAACGGGGGAAATTGTCCGGGAGAGAAACAAGAGAAGGAAAAGAAATCAGAGTAAGGAAAATTGCACCTCAAAGGAAATACCATTTCAGATCTGGTGGTCTAGGAAACCCATCCGATAAGGAACCATTTGAACAGAAACCAAAAACAGATGGGAAAGATCATGTGGTTAAATAAAGAACATCCCAGGAAGAGGTACAAGCAAAAGCTAGTCCCGAGGGAGGAGCATCATCCCTGGAGGGTTAGGATTTCTACATAATAAATTTTAGGGGGGACACAAACATTCACTCTATAGTACTTATTCACATGGATTATTTTGAAGACATTTTTGGTTCAAAAATAATAATAGCAATAATAATATTATAGAGGCAATACTGTGTTTTTATAACACCAGGTAGACTTCTTAGGAATTAACATATTTAATTTGTTTATGGGATTAGTTCTGTTATTACCATAAATAGTTTACAAAGAAGGCAGCTGAGGCACAGGACGGTTATATAACCTCTCCAAGGTCACATAGCTAGTAAATTGGAGTCAGTTTTCCAAATCAGGCATCCTGACACCAAAAACCAGGATTTTTTTTTTTTTTTAAAGATTTTATTTATTTGTTTGGCAGAGAGAGACACCGCAAGAGAGGGAACACAAGCAGGGGAGTGGGAGAGGGAGAAGCAGGCTTCCCGCCGAGCAGGGAGCCCGATGCGGGGCTCGATCCCAGGACCCTGGGACCGTGACCTGAGCCAAAGGCAGACGCCTAAAGACTGAGCCACCCAGGCGCCCTCTAAAAACCAGATTCTTCACCACTATGGTATCTTAGTTATCATTAGCGATTTAGACCATTCAGAAAACCATTTCATCAAATTCAGACCATTTCATCAAAACCATTGACTTAAAATGTGTTCTTAAAATGACTACACATATCATTTTGATGGTAGCAAATAAAATGAATTATTTTTTAATTTCACAATCTAGAGTCTCATAGCAAGCCATCCCCAAAATATTCAACATCATAACTCTAAGGGGAGTAAAAATCACGGATTTCAGTAAATATAGTAGAGCTTAGGGGAAAATAAGCTTTGGGGGGACTAATATAAAGTTAGTCTGGGCACCTCATTTGGGCCGTGCTTTGAAAATGGTTTATCAATAACAATGCAATTCACTGACAGTGGAGAGTGTTAATTTCAAAGGTTTAGAAAAATCTGAATCATACTTTGTCAATCTGTTAACAAAATGACAATATAAGCACTATATCCAAAGAGCCTCTTACATCCTGGATAATTATAATGCTTTTTATGCTAGGCATGTCAATTAGCATTGATCTTCGCTCTGAAAGCATCGTTAAGTCTTAGGAAGTTTGTGAAAGTGTGTAAGTATGGGTCCTGTGAAGTGCGATGTGTAACAATTCATTAAGCAGCTTTTATTTTAGCAGGAAAAAAATTGCTAGAAATATAGCCAATTCAAATCTTCTTGGGAAAAGTAATCATCCAGTCACTGCTAATACTGGAAAGAATAGGAACTTAGAAATTCATAAAATCAGGTTTCGCCTGAATCTATTCACTTCATAAAACATTCTTCCAAATATAGTGTTTCTTTCAATCAACTGATATCCATCTGTAGAGCTTGACTCCAAACAGTTACTATCAATCAAAGAGTCATGAAAAGCCTGATGTGATAGGGACTCCCAAGGGCAGACCACGGTGAGCAAACTGCTGTCCAAGAGGTACTCAGTCTTAGGGAGGGAGGTACGTTAGCTCCCATAGTCATTTTTTTTTAATATTATTTATTTATTTATTTGACAGAGAGACAGAGAGCACAGGTAGGCAGAGGGGCAGGCAGAGGGAACGGGAGAAGCAGGCTCTCTGCTGAGCAGGGAGCTCGATGCGGGGCTCGATCCCAGGCCCCTGGGAGCATGACCTGAGCCGAAGGCAGTCGCTTAACCGACTGAGCCACCCAGGCGCCCCTCCCATAGTCATTTTTTTATTTAACGCAATTGCCTTTCGAAGGAATAACAAATTCATCTGTGAATAGTATATGAACTTATTTTACTGTGGGTTTTTAAGACATTCATCTTTAAAGGTACTGAGAAAAAAAATTAAAAGACATCCAAACCAGATAAGTTAAGATATAGGAGGAGAGAATATTTATATTGAAAGCAGAATGGGGCGCCTGGGTGGCTCAGTCGTTAAGTGTCTGCCTTCAGCTCAGGTCATGATCCTGGGGTCCTGGGATCGAGCCCTGCATCGGGCTCCCTGCTCAGCGGGGAGTCTGCTTCTCCCTCTGCCTCTGCCTCTCCCCCTGCTCATGTTCTCTCTCTCTCTCACTTGCACTCTCTATCTCTCTCAAATTAATAAATAAAATCTTAAAAAAAAAAAAGAAAGAAAGCAGAGGCCACTGTGAAGGAGGCAAGAATCACATGTGACTGACATGGTCGGATATGGTGACCAGGGGCCACTGGTGCACTTTATTAAACCAGATTTTTTTTCCCATAAGAAAACTCTATCAAAGTCATCTGATATGACAAATACATATATACATAAAAACATACAAACATACATACATAACCAGGATAGCAAAAGGATCATTTTGCTGTCTGCATGGCAAGCTCATCCAGAATATAAGATCCAAGAAGAAAGCAGTCATCTCTGTCTTGTTCACTGTGATATCTCCTACTCTAGGTCATAGAATGAAAACGAGTAAGTATTCAATTCCCATTTGTTGCCTGACTATAGACATACTCTTCCCTTGTTGCTCTGTGATGAAAAGGTCACAGTGATAAAGGTTTCTTTAAAAAAGCATCCTCAGGCTGTGACAGTACTCCATATCAGGATTAAATAATTGGTAGAACAGCCTTTATAATATCTATGCCGCTTTAATGTTACACACTATATCCTAGATGAGATGAATAATATCCTCTGTCTCATTGATGTTTAGATAAGAGAAACACATTAGTTTCTAATAGTCTGTAACAGGAACAAAAATACTCTGTCAGGTGTTTGCTTTTACTTAAAGGAACATATCCTTTCAAAACCATTGAGACTTATGTTCCATGAGGAAGTTTTAAGTTATCAAACAAGTTTATTGGATCCATTAATTCAACAGCCGTCAGAATGATTGTTAAATCAAAGCAGAGAAACCAAGTAACTTTCTCAAATATACAAGTGGTAGAGGCAAATTCTGAACCTCACAGTCTGACCCTAAAGAATACTCCCTATAAGCCCATTCCTCTTTGCCCACTAGTAGGAAGATCCTGTCTCTCTTCTTCACTATGACATCCCTGGTTTCTACAGACAGAAATTCTCAGCTTCTGCCAATAGAGTCTAGATAAGTAGGAAAAGGAGAAAGATGGTGCTAATTCTGAGACTGTAATCCATAAACCCACCTAACAAGGTCAAAGGCAACATATTGTTAAGGGTTGAATTTTGCCACCCTTCCCCCCCCCACCACACACACCCCCGCCCCGGGCAAAAAGATATGTTGAAGTCCAAACCCCAGTCCCTCAGAATGTAACATTATTAAGAATCAGGGTCTTTATAGAGGTAATGAAGTTAAAGTGAGGTCATTAGGGTGGGCCCTAACCCTCTCCCACTCCCCCTGCTTGTGTTCCCTCTCTCGCTGTGTCTGTCTCTGTCAAATAAATAAACAAAATCTTACAAAAAAAAATAAAAAAGACATTGACAAGCCAAGGAACGGCTGAGGCTATCAGAAGCTAGGGAGAAGAACGGAGGAAATGTTTCCTCACAAGCCTCAGAAGAAGCCAACCCTCTAACATTATTGATTTTGGAATTCTAAGGTCTAGAACTGTGAGACGCTACATTTCTGTTATTTAAGTACCCCAGTGTGTGGTACTTTGTTACAGTCGCTCTAAGAAGCTAGTACACATATCATCTGGAACATACTGATCATCTTTTTCTCCCCATCTGGAAATGCTGAATGATCATTATTTTACTCAGGCCAGTGAAGGTCGTGGAACCTCAACCATTAAGTGCTGAATTGAGCTACCTCTTTAAAGAGAAGTCGAAAGAAAAAAATTTTTTTTATCTGTTGGCGTTTTTATGCTTCCTTGTTTGCTTCCATTATTACCAGTCCCTTTATACTAGAACTTTCAAAAGAACTCACCTTGTGTTTACCCAACCAAAGCAAGTTGTTGGACAGTTGATTCAAATGGCCACTTTGGAAGTAAGGAACGAGAAGTTGTTTGAATAGATTGTTCTTCTAAATGAGTACTGGAAAAAAAAATAAAAACAAAAACCGATAATGTAGTCCTGTGAAGACTCATTTGATAAGATTCTTAATAAAAACAAAGTCCAAAATCACATTATGAAGACTTCCTTAAAATAAATTGTATGTTTCATTTTAAAATACATGTAATAATGCCAAACATGAATTAAAGGACATCCAGCAAAGTGGCTATTTGAACGATGATATTTTCCGACTGGTACATGGAAAACTTTGCCACATAAATCCTATCACCTAGGGGCGCCTGGGTGGCTCAGTTGGTTAAGCAACTGCCTTCGGCTCAGGTCATCATTCTGGAGTCCCGGGATCGAGTCCCACATCGGGCTCCCTGCTCGGCGGGGGGTCTGCTTCTCCCTCTGATCCTCTTCCCTCTCGTGCTCTCTATCTCCCATTCTCTCTCTCTCAAATAAATAAATAAAATCTTTAAAAATAAATAAATAAATCCTATTACCTAGCTGCAGCGTCCTGGAAAGTTGTAGCTTGAGAATGCTTTGATAAAAACAAGCTGCCAACATGGACAGCAACGTGCCATACAACGAAAAAAGCACATTTCAAAAGCAGATGATAATTATTCTTTTGCTCGCATGCCCAGCAATGGCACTGCTGAAGTGCTAGGACTTTTTAAGCGGGAACCAAACTAATCTTTATTAATCCTTGTAATTGTGATTGCATAATGTCTGGATTTGAATGCCTGATGTGCGATACTCTCTTTTCTCTTCCTCTGGCAATCAGAAGTGTGAAAATAAACCTTACACTTTAAAAGAAATGCTGAGTTTGAAAAAAAAAAAAAGATATAATCATCTGAACCGAAAAGAAAAAAAATGCTTTGCAGGAGAAAAAATATACACTATGTCAGAGTTACAGACACGCTCTTTTATGTTAATATATTCACTGCTATATGTCAGGGCTGTGAAAATAGGCGGCAAAACAAGAAGGCAGGTGGCCAACTGCATACAGAGAAATTTAAAAAATTTGTTCATTTGCATTTTTTGAGAATCTCTCTCTAGAGCTTAATTAATACCTTTAAAATTACTTCCTCGAATGATCTGTGTATAGTCCCAATTGAAATTGCCACTGGGTGCTAATTAGTGAGGAAGGTCAAGTTCCATAATAAATAAATAAATGCAAACACAAACACGCACACTCGTGGAGCCAACCTCCCAACAAAGACTAGTTTTTGCCATTCTAGATGTTCTCACTCGCCCATGTGGTGAGTCCGGCTCGTGTCTGAGTAGGTTCTCTGCCCGTAGGAGCCACACATACACACACACACACACACACACACACACACACACACCAATATTTAGTCCATTTTATGGTG